>NC_136057.1:1441587840-1442187840 GCF_964261635.1 Lissotriton helveticus
TGTATGACCGGAAGAACAGGAAGCATCTGGTCCTGAGTGAAGAGTGGAAAGAGACTCCAAAGCCAACCTGTTCCTCAGACATTGGAGGGAAAATTGAAAGGGGTAGCTGCCAATGCCAGTTTCCTTCAACGTGCCCTCAAACCACACACGACACTCAGAGCTGTGAAAAGCCTGCCGAACCTTCCCTGGCGGTGACAAAGGCCAAGGAATTTGTGGCTGACATTTTCCGAAGAGCTAAAGAAGCTGCAGGCTCTTCTTTGGATAAGGATGAGGGTGGCTGCCCTGAAGCCTCCCATCAGGAGCAGGACTCCGAGCCCAGTTCCAGCCCTGCTTGCCCTCTCTTAGCAACATCTCACTTTCTGCATTCCTGTAGCCACTGTCCTAGTGGTTCTCCTGCAGGGGGTTTCGATAATAAGAGAGCTTGTGATGGAGAGCACTTTGGTCTGGACTCCAGCCCTTTGCTGGGCAGTCAGCAAGACTCTAGCTCCTCGAGTGACTGTCATCAGGCAGAGCCAGGTTACGTGAATTATACACGGCTGCGTTATGTAATGGAGCCTGTGGAACTGTCCGAACAGGAGACCGGTGAGCTTTTCCATGGTTTGTGAGAGTGGGGCTGGGCTTTCTTTGTAACATTTGAAGATGGTTACTAGAGATGTGGCTGTGTTGCACACTGGAGCTGGCAAAGATCTCTGCTTGTGGTGAGGCAGTCGCTGAATCCAACTTTTTGGAAGAAGTTGAAACAAGTTGGTTCAGAGACTGCTATCCAGTGAATGACTAGGTAGTATTACAATTTGTACAGTAAACGTACTTGTCTGCTGAGCTTCCACAGTTGATGTTTGAGACTTAGTATAGGTTGTGATAGAGTGGAAAATTACTCTTATTGCAGAAACTAGTTTACACAAGTTCATAGTAAAAAAAAAAACAGCACAATTTGGGAGTGTTTGTCACTGAATGCTCTAGATTGGATCACTTCATCTTGCTTTTGACAGGAGTACATGATGTATATATCTGCTTAGCTGTGTGCTTTGCTGGTTAACAACTTTGAGGATTTATGGTTCCATTTGATTGTTTTAAGCGTCAGTTTAGCAATGGTCAGATGTTAAATAGGTCAGCAGAGTAAATTAGTTTGAAATGCTAAATATTTTGAGGGGTGGAATTGTTTAATTCACTTTGTTGTCCTCCATCTCTGGCTGATAGCTTACTGAGGATGGGTCCTCCCTCTTTTTTAAAACCAGGGCAGCAAAATATTCATGGGGTTGGGCCAGAAATTAAAACAAAATGTTTGCACTGCACTTTTATTTTCAGTGTTTTAGCTAGTGCTATATAATTAGCAAAAAAGCTTTAGATTGGCTTTAATAGTGCTTGGTAAAGACTTCTGCGAGGGAGCTCAATGGGCACAGAATTAGGACTGCAGAACACATCCAATAAATCCAAGGATATGTGTAAAACCAATATTTACATGGACTCACAGGAGTAAACTGCAACATTTTAAAAATACCCATACCAGGTGTTAATAATCATAGCTTCTCCTCCTTTCTAAACACGGGTTTCAAAACCACCTACACACAGGCCAGATACATCAGGCTTAAATGTGTTTAATTTACCCAGATTCTTATTATCAAGATATAAAAATAAATTTGTTACGAGCAAGAAGCAAATGAGTTTGCGAGAGCCCTACAGAGTAGATTTACTGGAGTAGTTATTTGGTATTCAGCTTTTCATGAGGGTCTGGGTTTAGATTAGAAGTACATGTACAGGACTTCAACATGCTTTTCTTAAATAGCAACGCTGGCCTATGACTGAAAAAAGGTGTAAGGAAAAAATGATAGCAATTCGTACGGCCATTTAATAGTCTCTGGCCTGAGTGGAGTGCTGAAAAGGCAGATTGCCAGGTGGGCTGCTAATTTGTGAGCATGTTTCACTGATGCAGATGTTGATAGTACCTGCGTCTTTTGGCTGACCTGGAAGTAAGCATCCAGTGTTCCTTTTTTTTTAAATTGCCAGCTGTGCTTGTCTGGTGAAATATTCGGCTTTTAGTATAACATTTCTAGTCCCACTTTTTATTCATTGCACTGCATTATTGAAATCTGTACACAAATGATAACGTACTGCTGTGTACACAAACATCATAATTGGGGTTTATGGTTTTCAATTAAAAAAGATTATAACCAATAATACCTTACCAGAGAGAATATTTGCTTTTTAGTGGAAATGGGAAAACACAATTTTGTACTTCCTTGGTAACCTCAAAGTAGTACAAGCGCGGGCCTGCTATGGTAGCTTCACCCAATAGGACTCTTGAATGCTATAATACGCCAATTCATATGTCTGTGGGACAGATGACTTCCATTTTGGAAGTAGGGCTCGCCTCCAATGGCTTCAGCTCACTGTTCACTGCATGCTGCTTTGTAGTGATCAGCAGGTTCACAGTTTAATTTTGTGCAGGGTCTTTATCAAGGGAAAGAGGAACCACTATGCTGCCGCCCTTCTCAAGGAGCACAACTGAGCTTTCCTTTATGAATGCTCGAGTATTGGGATTGTGATAATGTAGATAACTGTGCGTTCGAGGCATGTGGGCTGCTGAATGTATATCTATGCATAGATCGCCGCCTAGTGTTGGGTCCGGATGATTGCACATTGTTGTCCTGGAAGAGTCTTCGAAGTATCACGAGATAGGTGGCTCCTCCCCTGGACTACAGTGCGCATGGGCATCCTCTCCATGCTCAGATTGGTTTTTTCCGCCATTGGGTTCGGATGTACTTTCTTAACTCAAGTTCGGAATATATATAAATACTCTTTCTCAAGGCCAAAAGGCCTTCGGGGCGTCTGTATTGTCTTTTGTTCGGTGCCTTATACTTGTTTCCAGGTCTTGGAATACGACGTCGAAGACAGATTGCCTTTCGACACCAAAGGCCCCATCGACGATGGAACGGAGTCCGTTCAAGCGCTGCCCCGTTTGCAACTCGAAATACCCTCACATCGATGTGCACCCGGTGTGCAATAAATGTCTCTCACCGGACCACGACGAGGCCAGCTGCATGGCCTGTTCAAAATTCAGATCGAAGAAAACTCTTCGTCTTCGGCGCGCTGCACGACAGTCGGCGCGGGAGTCGCCACCCGATCCAGAAAACATCTTCGGGGGTGACGGCGAGGTCGGTGTACGAGAGGAGGATCCTGCTCAGCACTCGGATCCCGCATCGGAGCAAGACTCCCACTACAATGAGGACGAGGAAGAACTTTACGTCCATGATGAAGACATCGTCGAGGTAGGAGACGACGCACAACCTCTCGGAGCCGTCAATGACGACTCAAGCGAGGAGCTAGGCCCAACCGCAGTAGCGGGGCCCCATACAGACTCTTCCACGGCTCAGGTCGAGGCATCGCCGGAAGGCCTTCGCCAAGATCTTCACCCACGTTCTCTAGTCCTGCTTCGAGGCCCGACTAAGAACATTTCTAATGAGCCATCGGTCGAACTGCCACAATCGGTGGAGCAACCGAAAGTGAAATATACAGACACTAAATCGAAACCGAAAGTGGTAAACTACCATCGGCTCGACGACTTCAGAACCTACCAAGTCGAAACGTGTGCTGGACCCCTTGGGGTCTACAGGTGGCGTCGACCCAAAAATCGGGGGCGACAAAGCCCGTGTCTACAGTTAAACACGTCACGCTCACGTCTACGTCGACGTCCGGCTCCAAAGATGGCGACTCTTCCAAGGGACTCAAGGCACAAAAAGCCATCGATCCGAATATTCAGAAGCCGCAGTTAGTCAAGGCCTTCGAGCCGAGATCCAAGCTCGGCCCAAAGGAACAGACCTCGTCGAAGCACACGAGCGTACCTGCTGCGCAGCAACGGCTCGAGTCGACTAAAAGCCACAAACACACGGGCTTGTCGGAGTCGGTCGGATCGAAGACAACGCCTTCTAAGCAAGTCGGTCCGTCACTAAAGATTCCCGCCGATAAAATATGGCCTGCCCCCCACGGCACGGCCTAAACCTGTCCAACTATCAAAGGCTACTGACTCATCCAAGTCACCGACTGTAGCTGTACCCACTCAGACTCGGACGGAAGACGTTCTGTTCCAACCACCGTCCTACGACGAACAGACGAAACTATACATCGACTCCGAATCAGGTCGACTCACCGTTTATAAATGGAAAATCAGGCCTGAAACTCCGATGGAGTCTTACAGGATACCACTAAAGAAAAAGAGGGACTCTACTGCCTCTCCTACACTTTTTGAACCCATACAGCCATATGGGCAAGACTATACCTACTCTCCTACACCTGTCACTGAGGATGTGGAGGAAGGGGACAATGAAGACCAGTTTAACTATCCCATTGACCCAGATCAGGATGAGTCCCAGCCATGGGCTGACACTGTTGACCCTGATGAACCACACACCACCCCTGACACTCAGTCATATGCCGTCAAAACTTCGCCTACTGAGGATACTGCTGCGTTTAACGCACTAATTGAAAGGGCAGCCCTTAACCATGATGTTGACATGCACGCTGACTCTGTGGAGGAAGACTTTCTCTTTGATACGTTCTCAACATCAGAAAGATCTGTAAAAACTCTGCCTATGCTCAAGGGTGTGCTCAAACATGCTAGCGACATTTTTAAACAGCCCACTTAAGCAAGGGTGGTGAACCCCAGAATTGGAAGGAAGTACCGGCCTGCGCCAGTGGACCCTACGTATATCAAGGGCCAACTCCCCTTGGACTCCTTAGTGGTGGCTAATGCTCGTAAAAGGGCAAACTCTCAAACAACTGGTGATGCTCCTCCTCCGGATAAAGAATCCAAGATCTTAGAAGCTTCTGGGAAGCGTGTAGTGGCTCAAGCAGCTAATATTTGGAGGATCTCCAATACACAAGCCCCGTTAGCAAGATATGACAGGGCTCACTATGACACATTAGAGCAGCTACTGCAACACCTGCCAGATGCTTATAAGGAGGGAGCAGAAATGCTTATACAGGAAGGGAAGTTGATCTCCAACGCGTCCATTAAGTGTGCGTTAGATGCAGCTGACACAGCGGCTAGGGCCATAAACACTAGCGTAATGCTCAGACGGCATGCCTGGCTCCTCATCTCTGGCTTCAAGTCGGAAATCCAAACTACTCTACTTAATCAGCCAGTTAACCCTGACGTCCTGTTTGGTCCTGAGGTAGACGCCACTCTAGAAAAGATTAAGAAAGACACTGAAACTGCAAAATCCATGGGAGCTCTGCAGTCTCAACAGTTCAGGGGCAGTTCCTTTCGTCGCTCCGGGAACAGGGGAGCTTCTAGAGGTCAAGCGTCGCAACAAGCCCAATACACCAAGGGAGGCACACAATCCACCTATAACAAGAACAATAGGGGTGGATACCGTGGAAACGGCACCAAAGGCAGAGGACGTGGAAATAATAATGCCAGATCCTCCGCCACTAACAAACCGTGACGTCTTGTCACTGCCCCCCGACCATACCACACCGGTCGGGGGAAGGCTTCAGCAGTTCCTGCCAGTCTGGGAAAGCATTACCACGGACAGGTGGGTGAGACAACTTATACATCACGGCTATTGTCTGGAATTGACCTCCACTCCACCCAACATACCCCCAAGGCACCGTCCTATGTCCACAGAGCACATGCACTTATTGCAGCAAGAAGTCATCTCCATGCTGCAAAAAGGGGCCATAGAACTCGTGCCTTTGGAACAACAGGGTACAGGGGTGTATTCACTGTACTTCTTAATCCCAAAAAAAGACAGGTCTCTCAGGCCCATTCTAGACCTCAGACCCCTAAACCAATACATCCTATCAGAACACTTTCACATGCTCACTTTACAGCAGGTTCTGCCACTGCTCAGTCGGGGATTTCCTAGCAACCCTGGATCTGAAGGATGCCTATTTCCACATTCCCATGCACCCCAGTCACAGGAAATATCTCCGGTTCACCATCAACAACCAGCATTACCAGTTCAAGGTCCTGCCTTTCGGGGTCACTACTGCCCCCAGGGTGTTTACCAAATGCTTGGCGACAGTGGCCGCGCATCTTCGGAGACAACACATCCATGTCTATCCGTATCTAGACGACTGGCTTGTCCAGGCAAAATCGACCCAGCAGTGTGCCAGCCACATGTCCCGCACAATTCACCTCCTACACAGTCTAGGATTTTCACTCAATTACCCAAAGTCTCATCTTCAACCCGCCCCTGTACACCAGTACCTAGGCGCAGAAATAACACTCTCTGCCACAGCGCAACCGAACTCAGCGAGAGTCAACAGCATGCAGGTGCTGATTCGAAAATTCAGGCCACAACACTCACTCCCAGCGCAACTGTTCATGCAACTAATAGGCATGATGGCCTTCTGCATCTTTATAGTCCCTCACGCGAGGCTACACATGCGTCCGCTTCAGGAATGCTTAGCACGCCAGTGGAACCAGGCTCACGGACAGCTGAAAGACCTAGTGTTGGTAACCGGTCGTGCATACAACTCTCTGCATTGGTGGAACACACAAAACCTTTGCAGGGGACGACCGTTCCAGGAGCCTGTACCACAGGTGGTGCTAACAGTGGACGCATCTCTCCAGGGCTGGGGAGCTCATGTCCTCCATTATACTGTGCAGGGACTGTGGACCACACATCACAAACGGTTGCACATCAACCTCTTGGAATTGATGGCAATCTTCATGGCGATGAAGGCATTCAAGTTGCATCTCTGCAACAAAGTCGTGCTTATCCGGACGGACAACATGACTGCAATGTATTACATTCAGAAGCAGGGAGGGAAACACTCTCCACAATTGTCACACCTAGCACAGTGCATGTGGAAGTGGGCCATTCAGAGGAACATGTTCCTCATGGCGGAACACCTCCCAGGCAAGGACAACCAGATGGCGGACCTGCTCAGCAGACACAGCCATCAGATGCACCAGTGGGAGATACACCCATCGGTGCTCCAACCATATTTCCAGCAGTGGGGTCATCCAGAGATAGACCTATTCGCCACACAAGAAAACGCAAAATGCCGCACCTTCGCCGCCAGGTTCCCACACCCGCAGTCTCAGGGCAATGCGATATGGATGAACTGGTCAAACAGATTTGCGTACGCTTTTCCTCCGGCACCACTCATACCGCTGGTGGCGTGCAAACTGAGGCAGCACTCCATGACACTTATCCTAGTTGCTCCAACATGGGCGAGGCAAGCCTGGTACACCACGTTCCTAGAACTTTCAGTGGTGCCCCACCAGCGACTAAAACTCACACCCAGTCTCCTCACTCAGAGCCATGGAGACATTCAGCACCCAGATCCGCAACAGTTAAGCCTTGCAATCTGGCTCCTGAGGTCATAGAGTTCGGCTACCTAAACCTGCCCCCTGACTGTATGGACATCATCAAGGAGGCTAGACGACCTCCCACTAGGGCATGCTATGCGGCGAAATGGAAGCGTTTTGTCATCTATTGTTCCAATAATGACATTAATCCACTGGATGCTTCCACGCAACACATCATATGTTACTTGCTGCACCTATACAGATGAAATCTAGCGTATAGCTCCATCAGGATACATTTATCCAGTATTATGGGTGTCTTTCATAGATTCACATGCCTGAATCATTCCCCGTCGTCGAGATGGGAGCCCCGGTAATAGAAAAGTAATGTCCTATAGACATACATAGAGAAAAATAGGCCTAAGGGCCTTGCCTTAGTAGCCTATCTATGTCCTTTTGTAAAAAGGACCAAATTTCCAAAGGTAGCCAATCAGCTACCACCTCCCTCTAGAACCTTCCTGCCAGGAGCCTCAGTCTCTCAGATTTTCTACCGCACGTTGTGCTAGGGAGTCCCCACCTGAGCTCTCCTCAGGTTTCTTCAAATTCTTTACTTTCTTCAAATAACTTGGATTCAACTTCAACTATGGCTGAACAACAGAAAAGAGGACTATTCAGAGCTTGTTCTTCTTGTGGCAAGAAGAGACTGCACGTCGACGACAAGCATGAGACTTGCCTCTACTGCCTCTACCCTGACCACACAGTAAAGGACTGCAGGGTATGTAGAACATTCTCTACCAAAACACTTAAGGATAGAGAAGGCAGACTGCTCCTCTGGTTAAACAGACTAAAAACCAGAGATGTTGAGGTGCTCTCCTCGGAGGGCAGTGAAATGGCTTCAGTTTCCTCAAAACTGTCCTTAAAAAGGCCAAGGGAGGCTTCCCCTGGCCATCCAGACGTCCCTCACAAAAAGACTACTTCAAAGTCTTCTGAGGCAAGATCTGACACGTCTGTGAAGGATGCTGCAACCTTCAGAAAGCCATCGCAGTCCTCGTCGTCTACTTCCATGACATTATCTTCAAGGAAAACGAACTATGTTTCCACATCGACGACGACAATCTCGACGACAGTGGCATCGTCAGCCTTGACTTCAACGACGACGACCACCCACTCGTCGACGACGGGTAAGCCAATATCGTCGATTGTACTTATTAAAAAACAGCAATCGTTTGTCAAAACTCCGTCGTCATCTCCGTCGACGTCGACAAAACAGAAAACACCGACATCGTCGACGAGAATTCAGTCGACGTCCACCGCATCGTCGACGAAGACACCGACGACGGTAGGAGCACCGCCGACGACAACTGCACCGTCGACGGCTACTACGACGCCGACGACAAAACTGCCGTCGACGTCCACGACGACGGCGAAGGTACCGTCGACGACCGCATCGACGACGGCGAAGGCACCGTCGACGGCTACTCCGTCGACGACGAAGGCACCGTCGACGGCTACTCCGTCGACGACCGCCTCGTCGACGACAGCTTCATCGGCGAAGGGACACTCGACGCTTGAAAAGCGATCGACGGCGATACCGTCGACGACCTCGTCGACGACCTCGTCGACGACGACATCATCGACGCCATGGAAAAAAGCGGAGTTAATTCCATCAAAAAAGGTCACCAAACTCCCTATTACGCCCGAATTAACATCACCCAGTAGGGTTCCATCACTGCTTCCTTCTCACATACTACAAGCTGACGAATCAGATGATGACCACTTCGAACAAGCTACTAGCCCGTCAGATCTCAATGTCAAATGCCAGAGTACTGACGATGACGGAGATGATGTTATATTTACGGAAGAAACTGTTCAGGCTCAGGTACATACTCAAGTCACTCCAATGATCGTATTACCGGCCGAGATAGTTCATGATCTTCAATTCCTGATCACAGACTATAAAAAGCGATTCCCAGAATCGTCAGCGACACCATCACATGGCAATTCTCAAGAATCTTCCACACAGCAAAGATCACCAAGGGCAAGACCAACGCCTTTGGTTATTCCTCAAGATACTGAACAGGTTCACAACATACAATCCTCTGATGATGACGACGAACCTCCTGAGGAAGGTGAGGTTAGAGATGACCTCTCTCAAAACAGAGATGATGAGGATTACGTTGCTCATTCTCCGGCCACACCGGAACCCAGCACATCAGACTCTCCACCAGTGGATATCGGGGGATTCCACAATTTAATAGAGAGAGCGGCCACTAGATTTCACATGGCAATGGAAACAAAGGTAACGGATTGTTTCTTGTATGACTTCAAAGACCCCATAAGGAAGGAGGCACGATCCATTCCCATAATAGAACATATCTGGGAACAGGGGCTACAACTCATGCAAACACCTGCATCTGTTTCCATAGTGGTCCCTAGACTGGACAAAAAATATAGGGCTCCGTCAACGGCACCCACTTGTTTTAATTCACATCCAAAACCTGATTCGGTCGTCACTCAAGCCGCCCAGAAGAACTCCAGAAACCCATCCTCGCCACTCTCAGCACCACCAGACAAGGAGGGCAGGAAATTGGATGGCATAGGCAAACGCTTCTCCACAACGTCAGCCATGACGGTCAAAGTGGCCAACGCCATTGCTCTGCTGGGCAGATACAATAGGCAACTATGGGAAGACATTGCTCCGTATCTCACGCACGTGCCTGATGACTTGAAAAATGAGGTCCAGGCACTCCTTCATGAAGGTCAAATGTCGGCATCAGAAATAATAGATTCAGCTGTCGATGTCGCCATGACAGGCTTCAGACAGCTTGCAGGTGCCGCAGTTTTGCGCAGACAAGGTTGGCTCAAAGCGACGTCCTTCAGACAGGAAGTACAAACCAAAGTTGTAGATATGCCCTATGACGGACAACTACTATTTGGAGCTAAAATAGATGAAGCCTTGCAGACGATAAAGAAAGACACCGATACTGCAAGGGCTCTCGGGACTTTACAATTCAGGAACCAGTCCTTTCGAGGGCACAGAGGACGAGGACAATCCACGTACAGAGGATCTTATCAAGGCAAATCCACATATAATCAAAATCGCTCCCAATATCCACAGCGGCAGCAACAACAAAGTCGTCAGACCCCCTACGGGAGACCGAACTTCAGGGGCAAATCGCAAAAGAAAACGGCTGGCGGAAGACAATGACCAATTCCCGCAGCCAGTCCCCCCACCGTCCGGTCCGCTCAAAATTGGTGGCAAGCTGACACATTTCCTCCAAAATTGGAAAATGATTACGACGGATCGGTGGGTACTACAATTGATTCAACACGGTCACACCTTGGAATTCAACTCCATCCCACCGTTCACCCCTCCTCACAAACATCATCACAAACACCTTCGTCTGTTACTGCAGGAAATCTCTTCCATGATAAAAAAGGGAGCAATAGAGCGAGTCCCATCAGCTCAAAAGGGAAAGGGATTTTATTCCCGCTTCTTTTTAATCCAACAGAAAAAGAAGAAATGGAGGCCCATTCTAGATCTCAGGGCGCTCAATGCCTTCCTGAAAAGCCAATCGTTTCGTATGGTGACTATCCAGGAAATCTTAGGCTCCCTGGAGGAAGGAGACTTTATGACATCTTTGGACCTGCAAGATGCATATTACCATGTCCCAATACACAAACGACACAAAAAATTCCTACGATTCGAAGTAGCAGGTCTCCATTACCAATTTTGTGTCCTCCCATTTGGCCTCAAATCAGCACCTCGCATTTTTACAAAGTGCCTGGCTCCTGTGGCAGCTTACCTGAGACAACAGAATCACCAGGTCTTCCCCTACCTAGACGACTGGCTGGTGAAAGCACCGTCTCTCACGGACGCACAGCTATCTTCCAACGCCTGTCTCGACATTTTCCGGAACCTGGGTTTGACTCTCAACTTCGAAAAATCTACTTTACAACCCACCAGGATAATAACATTTCTGGGGGCCACTATAAACACCATTTCCTCCAAAGCTTTCCCGTCTCTGGAAAGAAAAAACAAACTGATGACTCTAGCTACCGCGATATCTTCAAAACCAACCATCAAAGTAAGGATTTTCAAATCTCTTCTAGGGATGATGTCTTCCTGCATTCTACTCATCCCTCACTGTCGGCTCAGAATGCGCCCCCTTCAGGAGGCCCTGACCAAACAGTGGACCCAATGTACAGATTCCTTCGAGGATCACATAGTCGTCACTCGACAAATATCCGAGACGCTGGCCTGGTGGATGAAGCACAAGAACCTATCCAAAGGTCTCACGTTCTTGTTACCAGAAACTCCACACGTCATAACGACGGACGCATCTCTCGAAGGCTGGGGTGCAGTCCTTCAAGACTTACAAATCAGCGGCAGATGGTCGGAGCAAGAGAAGGCTCTGCATATCAACCTCCTAGAACTACGTGCAGTCCTTCACTCCCTACAGGCATTCCTCCCTCGCATCAAAAATTCTGCAGTGCTAGTGAGGACAGACAACACGACCACAATGCACTACTTAAACAAGCAGGGAGGGACACGCTCGCTGACGCTGTCTCGCGAATCACAAAAAATTTGGAACTGGCTACTGCTCAACAACATCACATTAACATCGGAGTATGTCCCAGGAAAAGACAACGTCATAGCAGACGCTCTCAGCAGACAGAGGTCAATGTCCCACGAATGGGAACTGAACCAGCAAGTTCTAGACAACATCTTCTCGGCATGGGGAACACCTCAAATAGACCTCTTCGCCACCAAGGAGAACAAAAAATGCCAAAGCTTCGCAAGTTGGCATCCCCAACAGGGGTCATTAGGAAATGCATTTTCCATCGCATGGCGCAACGTGTTTGCGTACGCATTTCCGCCATTTCCCCTGATCAGCAGAGTCATCCGGAAGATGAAAATGGAGCATTGCACATTGATTCTCATGGCCCCATACTGGCCGAGACAACATTGGTTCGCGGACCTCCGACGCCTCTCAGTCCGTCCATCAATCCAACTGCCTCAACATCCTTCTCTACTCTCGATGTCCAAAGGCCAGATACTCCACCCGAATCTGACATCTCTCAGATTATCGGCTTGGCTCCTGAGTACCGAGAATTCTGTCACCTAAGCATCCCGCAGGAGTGCAAAGAAGTCCTAGCTAAAGCAAGAGCAGTTAGCACGAACAAAACTTATTCCTTGAAATGGAAGCGATTTTGTATCTGGTGTAAAGACAACAATATACACCCTTTCAGGATCACTCCAGAGCAGATACTGCCTTATCTCCTGCATCTGGCCCAAACAGGTCTTGCGCATGCTTCCATCAGGGTACACCTGGCAGCAATCTCTCGCTTCACCAGGTCTTCAAAAGGCCCTTCACTATGGTCCAATAGACTGATAAAACAGTTCCTTAAAGGGCTTTACAGATCTTTCCCTAGACCAAGACGAATACCACCAACGTGGCATCTGAATATTGTACTCAATCAGTTAATGAAACATCCATTTGAACCTATCCATAGGGCTGAACTCAAATACATTTCCTGGAAAACTGCACTTCTTTTAGCTCTAACATCAGCCAGAAGAGTCAGTGAATTGCAAGCTCTTTCGATACAGGATCCTTTCTTGCAATTTAGAGAAGACAGAGTCATCTTAAGAACCAACCCCCGTTTCATTCCTAAAGTCCCCTCGGACTTCCATCTCAATGAACCGCTTGTGCTTCGCTCCTTCTTCCCGAACCCAGGCACAGTGGCGGAAAGATCTCTTCACTCTTTGGACATTAAGAGATGTCTAAAATTTTACCTGGACAAAACGAAAGCTTTCAGAAAGACCAAACAACTTTTCGTTGCCTTCAGCAGGCCGAGAAAAGGCATGCCACTCTCCAAACAATCCATTTCCAGATGGATATCGGCAACAATTGCATTTTGTCATGACAAAGCCGGACGTCCATTACATTCCTCAGTCCGAGCACATTCCACGAGAGCTGTGTCCACATCGGCAGCACTATTCGCTGGTGTACCGATTCTGGATATCTGCAGAGCGGCCACCTGGAAATCGCCGCACACCTTTACCAGACACTACTGCCTGGACACGGAACTGATGCAGGATGCAGCTGTGGGCCAAGCTGTACTTCGCCATCTCTTCCAGTAAGATGAGCCTTCCTATTTCCCACCGTCCTGCAATGGTATGCACATTTATTTACTTTACTCTTTACATTACTGATGGTATCTAGTCACATGATATGTATTATCTCAGACTGTTATATTCCATCGCATATGTGCATAATGTATTGCTTGCTATTCTGATTCAGGCATGTGAATCTATGAAAGACACCCATAATACTGGATAAGAAATGCGTTACTTACCTGTAACAGCAGTTATCCAGTATTGGTGTCTTTCATAGATTCACATGCAACCCTCCCACCTCCCCAGGAAGGACTCATCTCTCACTACAGAGCATATCTTACGTCTACCTAGCTTGGTGCGTACGAAAATCTGAGAGACTGAGGCTCCTGGCAGGAAGGTTCTAGAGGGAGGTGGTAGCTGATTGGCTACCTTTGGAAATTTGGTCCTTTTTACAAAAGGACATAGATAGGCTACTAAGGCAAGGCCCTTAGGCCTATTTTTCTCTATGTATGTCTATAGGACATTACTTTTCTATTACCGGGGCTCCCATCTCGACGACGGGGAATGATTCAGGCATGTGAATCTATGAAAGACACCAATACTGGATAACTGCTGTTACAGGTAAGTAACGCATTTCTTAGCTGCAATGGCCGCTTATCTTCAAAATAGGCAGCACCTCTCCCTTTTCAGAGTGCCTGCCATTAAAGCTTTTATGGAGGGACTCAAAAGGGTCATTCCTCCAAGACACCCGCCTTCGCCTGTCTGGAACCTCAATATAGTCCTCACCAGGCTCATGGGTCCACCATTTGCACCTCTTCACTCTTGTGAGATACAATTTCTCACATGGAAAGTGGCTTTTCTGGTGGCAATCACGTCGCTCAGACGGGTTAGTGAGCTGCAAGGCCTCACTATTCAAGAGCCTTTCATTCAAATTCATGCTAATAGGGTAGTGCTGCGTACCAACCCTAAATTTATGCCCAAGGTAGTGTCACAGTTCCACATTAACCAAACTATTGAACTACCAGTATTCTTCCCAAATCCTGATTCAGTAGCGTACAGAGCACTACACACACTGGATGTTAAAAGGGCTCTCCTGTATTACATAGACAGGACTAAAGATTTCAGGAAAACTAAACAACTGTTTGTTGCCTTCTCTCCATAGCACAAGGGCAACCCAATTTCACAATCAGGTATAGCCAGATGGATTGTTAAGTGCATACAGATCTGTTATCAAAAGGCTAAACACACATTAACAGTTCCCCCAAGAGCGCATTCCACACGCAAGTTAGGGGCATCCATGGCTTTCCTAGGTAACATTCCTCTAGAGGATATATGTAGAGCAGCCACATGGACCACCATACACACATTCACCAAACACTACTGCGTGGATGTACACTCAAAACAGCAAGCTGCTGTAGGTCAAGCTGTTCTCCGAACTCTTTTTCAGACTGCTGCAGCTGGCACGGGCAACCGCCGCTAGGGAGGGTACTACTATTTATTCTATGCATAGATATAAATTCAGCAGCCCACATGCCTCGAACGGAATATGCTACTTACCAGTATGCATCTGTTCTTGGCATGTAGGGCAGCTGACATTTATATCGCCCACCCTCCTCCTCCGGTGCCTGTCGCAGCTGTAGCACTCATAATTATTCTCAAGCATGGTCATCGCTTACTGTATCATACTATATCTCTGCCACAATGGCGAAAAACAATCTCAGCATGGAGAGGATGCCCATAGTCCAGGGGAGGGGCCACCTATCTCGTGATACTTCGAAGACTCTTCCAGGACAACAATGTGCAATCATCCGGACCCAACACTAGGCGGCGATCTATGCATAGATATAAATGTCAGCAGCCCTACATGCCAAGAACAGATGCATACTGGTAAGTAGCATATTCCATACAGGAGCCTCAAAAATGTAATTCCTTGCTCAATGCTACAAAAATGTGCTTTGTTTTACATTTTGATGCTTTTACAAGTATACTGATGGAAGCCGCTTCCCCTCTTAGAGAGGAATCAGGGCTGTAAAATAAACCCATTCATGCCCTTGCACAGGCGTTTCGCTAAAACTGGTTTGCTGACATCACAAACATTACCTCAGAAACCTACAAGTTGGGTTATGATCATAAACATGAAAAGCAACAGTTCTGTGATTCCTAGTATGAGCGTCAGCAGATTTTAAAGTGCATAGGCCCCTTTTGAGCCTGCCACTGACAGAATGTATTTAATTGTGAAGCCCTATGATCACCATGTTGAACATATATTTGTTTTGCTTCCAAGTGAAAATGAATTGTGGAGCCTCTGTTAGTACAGCAAGGCTTCACGCTAAGCTTCATTAGCAAATAGGACAAGGATTATACTGTGCATACTTCATATTTCTCACCAAAGATATGGGACTATACTGGACTTTGAACTTTACATCAAAGTCACAGAAACATCAGCAGTGTACTTCTCAAGTGTTTATCTAATGTTGAACATTTGCAGAAGCTCACTTCCTTAGAAAACATTCATGTGTACCGATAGTGTAGACAGTTGCCTGATGCCCGTGTGTACAATTGACAAGCAAGAGGAAATCAATTTAAATTCAACTGATGTTGGCCAGAAATATTTATTGGGAGGGAGCAGTTATAGAGAAATTACGGGCCGAAGTGGATTCTATGATGGATGAAGTGACCACGTTCTCCTTTTGTGCATGTCCATCTTTGCCTTCAAGAATAGGGGGTGACTGCATCATCTGAGCTCATCTGACTGCTTACATAAGGGGCCACATCACAGGGGTCGTAGTCAGCACGTTGTAGAGCCAAAAATCAAATATTCAAAGAAAAATAGTAGTATTCCAAATGTAACACTAGATGGCAGAAGGGTACACAGTACGTGAATCTGTTACTTTACGAACTGCAAACAGTGTTCCCCTTCGCTGATGACGAGCTCAGCTCGTCATGAAGTACACCTCTCGTACGCTCATGACGAGCTGAGCTCGTCATGAACCGCTGGTTTTTAAAAACTTCAGCGCACAGCGGGAAAATGCGCCGCAGCGATGCGGATAGGTGAGTATTGTTTTGCAACATGAATCCTTTTCTGGATTCACATGCTGTGCAGTTCTGGAATTCCTAATCCCCCACCGCAACTCTGTTGGTGTTGTCGAACCACTATTTGGTGGTATGTCCATCCCCTGTATGATGGCAAATGTTCCACGAAAGTTCCTGTCTGTAGTCACCATCTTCAGATTTTTTTCTGCCTATGGGTCTGGAAGCAACAGAAGAGCACAAAGTCGAAATTTAATTTCAGAAGAAAACCGACCTGTTCTCAGAAGACCGCGAGAAGAGCAACAATGTGCGTGACCCTGCTCTTTGCCTCACCATGGGACCCTGCCGCTACCAGCCACTTTGTCTGAGAATAAAGCCAGGCAAGGGTCATGGAAAACACCCCCTTTAAACGCTTCACCAACTGCCAGCAGAAGTTTTCCTGAAGTGAGCTCCACGAGGTCTGCAAACTGTCTCCCAAAAGATCAGAGACTAGGACTGCAAGGCCTGCGCTACTTTTGTACCCAAGACTCTAATGGTACGTCGAAGACAAAGGCTGGAATACTACACCACCATGGCCCGCACTCAAGGACCCATGTTTTGCCGAAGGACCTTGACCTATTCAGCGATCACTAGGACAATGTTGAGGAAGCAGAGACAGCTCATGAAAAATAATTGGACATCTATGCGGCTGATACAGAGAAAAAGCAAGCAGCGAAAAAGGCGGTAAAGGACACCGAAAAGAAGCCTTAGGTAATGAAACCGCTGAACGGCTTGTGACCCAAAGCCCCGGACGATAAGTCTCACAAAGCAACCTCGGCTTCAAAACTCTTGTCACCCGAAGGTCAGCCGAAACACAGGGAGTCACACTGATCTCAACCGTGGGATACCGATGGAGGCAAGGCACCGTCCACCTTCGACACCATCCACTTGTGAGAGAGAAGACCAAGACTTCAGAGACGGAAAAGCAGTCTACGCCGAAAAAGAGGCAGACGCCGAACAGAAAGCGCTCAAGTTCTAACGCAAGAAGAGAAGGCTCGAAGACTTAATGGTCGCACTCTTGCAAAGGAAGGAGTTTGACTCCTTTAAGGAATTTCGTTTTCCTGCCAAGCCTTAGACTACAGAAACTGAAGACGACCAATCGACTTTGAAGGCCCCAGCAACTCCGAAACCTGACGAAGAGGACCAGGAAGACTATAGAAACCTGAAGAGGCAACAAATTTCGATGAAAAATCGTGGCACGATACCGGTGCTGAATCCCCAGTAGGAGGTGTGGACAACTACCCTTCGAGGCCATCCCCTCTAGACAACCTATCCCTGTACAACACACTCATAAAGACGGCTGCAGAGACATATGGGGTCCAGTTAGAGGAGCAAAGAGGAGGCTTGTGCTTATCTTTAAAACCTTAATGCCCTCATACAAGGGGAACTTATATTTACCCATGCTCATCAGCATTTTCTATCAAGGGAAGGAGGCATTCCGTGAACAAACTACTGCAAGGGCTATAACAACCAGAGTAGATAAGAAATACAAACCATCTACTCAAGACCCTAAGTACATTCAGGAACATTCTCCTGCGGATTCAATCATTGTTGCAGCCACCAGGTTGCTTCATAAATCTACTTGTCCTGTAACAAAATCCACTTGTCCCTTTTGTGCCATGTAATGCGCCGACAAATTATGTCAACAATCTTATTATACAAGAGCTCTGATAATAGCCTCTTTGATTATTCCAGGGCTCACACCATAGTAGGGTTTGAATTCTAGCCATTCCCTTATGTTGCCACATTTCCGCAAATCTACATACTGAGGCTGAAGGTAGTGGCAAGCAATAGTTCCAGGGTTGGAATGTCCTTTTGAGTCTGTGCAAACCTACTAATGTGCATGTTTTAAGTGTTTTCACCAACTATTCTTTGATCTTTTCCCATATTGAAAAAGGTTTAAACTTTACTCCTGACAATGGCAGATGTGAAACTTCTTTCAGTGTTTGGGGAAAAAAGTGGTTGGAGGGAAAGTGAACTTGCAAACACTCAAGATTTTAGCATGAGCAAATCCACACATGCATATTTGCTCATGCTAAAATGCAGCTCACAAATCTTTTCGAGGAGTACTATTTCTTGGCCTCCGTCTGGAAATTCCTGTGAATTCACGCAAGTTGTATATCTGCACTCAATGCATGTATTTTTACCATGGGTGCACTTTCGAGACTTTCTTTAATAAATGGGCCCCTAATTAGGTCTGGCGTTAACCATGACCTTGTGTGTTTATTAAAGTTTTAATTGCTCTCTCGGTCTATCGGCTGCCTTCACTGTGAGTGACCGCATTCTGCTCTTTCACAAGGAGCATATTAGCGCACACAGTAGTTTTGTTCAGTGCCAGTAACTACTGGGACAATTTGTGCTTTTTGAAACCAATTTTTTTTTGTGCTTTTGCCAATGTTTGTTATAATTGTGATGGCCTGGCAGCTCCCACACCAATAAGGTTTTAGAAAAACCATGCCAAAACAAGTCTCACACTAACCACCAATTTCAGGCCTGCTGGCTTTGCAAATGCTTGTTTATTTTTGTTTCTGATTATCTTATTGAGGCGCCGCGGCCAGGGCGACTGACGCTGGAATCTGGGGATCAGGGTTCGATCCCCGGCTCCGGCGGCAGGTTAGCCCAGCACCATGCGACTCTGGGCAATAGCTTGCTTAATCTTCCCGACGGCCCCCCAGCGCCTAGAGACCCTAACGGGTGATTGTGCGCTATACAAATGTGTATTATTATTATTATAAACTGGTTACAATGATTTTCCATTATGAATATCTTTGGAAATATTAGCATACATCAACACATTTTACCAAATGACGCTGACAAGAAATGGTGCCTACAATTTTACAGTAGTTAGGCTAAATGTTTTTTTTTCTACTTGCATTGTTTTGTGAACATTTTATTTTGAAAGCAAAGACTCATCAATCTTGCTTTCAAGCTTCTGCAAATATTTGCATCTAATCTGAGAGCATTCTGGGCGCATTATACGTAGCCTCATAATACTAAACTTTGAAAACTTGTGTACACATTTTTATATTGGAACCACTGTCAGTAGTGAAGTCTGAGCTTACAACATTTATTGAGAACCCTCACAGTAGTAATAAAGATTTGCATTAATGAACCACAAATACAAGTTTAAACAGCATTAACGCATGGATTCCAATATTACGTAAACTGCAGACAATGCCCTTCCCTGATCCATAATGTGTTACTGTAAACTGGCAGCCAAAGGGTTTGTTCTGTAGGGGGTTGGGCTTACTTGTCCCAAGGACAAAATACACATTAAACCTTGTTGGCGTTGACCCCAAACAATATGTCCTGGGGGTGTTGGGCTATAGGAATTCCACATCCCTGTACCTAGGAGTAATTCCACTCCTGAGAAAGGGGATTATATGGACTCCTTTGATCTAAAGGACGCCTACCTACACTTACCTATGAACCAAAGACACAAAAGATACCTCAGATTTGTTGTTGCAGGGATTCTGCTCCTACGCAGAACTGTGCACAGAGACCCAGGACCTCGGTGAATTGTGGTGGACCAAAAAACTCACCTCAGTACCTAGAAACCCTAACCAGCTAGCATCAGTGTCACATTAGTTCTTTGTCCTATAGCAAAGGAACCAATGATTAGACAACCCTGAACATGCGACTTAGGTTATACTCAGGAATGGTGGGAAGCAAGAACACTTTTTAGTTTTATTCTCATACCAGTCCACAACAGGAGTAAAAAGACACTGGAAGGGTTAAAATATTTATTTTAACGACGTTCTCTAAGATGCAGTATCTTTGCTAACATAAGCAGACATGATTAGAAATATGATCAGCATTGTTACAATTCCATAAAACACAAAAGTAGAAATCATTTTACAATGATGGGGAAAACAGGTCTTATAGTGCCTAGTGTAACACCCTCGCTAGCTAGGAAGTATGTTTTATAAAATATAGAAGGTCTCTTAGGCTTGTGTGGGGGACCCCATACCTCCAAGATTAGCAGGAGTGTATCACATCAGGATCTGCAAAAGCTCTCGGTCTCTCTGGAAAAACAGGATTCTTCCAAGTGCCTGAAATCATGCTTACAGTGCAATATTAAAGGCGCCAGAATCGCTTTGGCTGCAGCTGCATGTATGTTATGTCTAAAACATTAGCCGATCAGCCCGAACAACAGCTACCTTGTTATGATAATCTTGGAGGCTTTAGCACTCACTGTGCAGACTAGGGTTGTGATGTAAGTCTAGGGATGCCGAAAACAAGCCATTCTCATGTGAAGCATTTCACGCAGCCTAACTTACAACAACAGCTATATGCAGTGTTGTGTGCAAAAGGTAAAATGGCGTTTAAACTTCTAATAAGCCTATGCTAACATAGCAATGTGCGCAACAAGGCCCAGCCCTCACTACATTGTATTGGACAAGGTGTACTACCATTTCACAATGCTACCATTCAGCATAAAATCAGCCCTACGGGTCTTCACAAAGTGCCTGGCAGCAGTAGCAGTACACCAGGTATCCATGTGTACCCATACTTAGATTGGCTATTAACGGCGCAAACAAAAAAAAGGCCACAAGGATATTGAAACAGTGATTGCCACACTACAACGTCTGGGTTTCACAATAGACCACAAGAAGTCATCAAACCGGACCAGGAAAATATGTTCATTTAAGCAACCTTAAACTCAAGGACAGCACAAGCATACCCTGTCCTAAAGAGAGCAAAAACAATCAGAGCAGACTCTCCTCTACAACAGGGCTAGGTCTTTGATAGTGAGGACTATCAAGAAAGTAATTGGCATAATGGTATCATGCATACCACTCATAACACAAATGCGAGATTGTACATGCACTGCACCCAGGAATGGATCTGCAGCAAATGGTCACAAGTCACCGGGAGTTGGGAAGATCTAGTGGTTGTCACAGCAAAAGTACGAAAGGAGATACAGTGGTGGTGATCAAAAATGTGACCATAGTGACCATAACAACGGACTCATCCCACAAGGGTTGGGGAGCTCACACAGGCAACCTATGAGTATGGGTGCAGTGGAACAGCTCAGATGTGGTGAAGCACATCAATTTCCTGGAAATGACAACAGTTTTCTTAGCTCTGGGGGCTTTCCAAGCACACACCAGCCCAAACTGTACTAATACAAACGGACCATACAACAACCATGTTTTACCTCAAGAAAAAGGAGGCACAAAATCGTACCCCCTGAGCACACTAGCCCAAGAAATATGGGTATGGACTATACCACGGAAGGTCTACCAACCTGGGAAAGGAAACACTGAGGCAGACAGATTAACCAGACAAAGCAGCTCCCACGAATGGTGACTAAAACAAGATACACTGGAAAAAACTTACAAAGGCAGAGGAAGACCAACAATAGACCTATTTGCAACAACAAACAAAACACAAAATGCCAACACTTCGCCTCCAGGTTACAAGACCACCAGTCAAAAGGGAATGCACTGTCAGTAAACTGGTCAGGGTGATTTGCAAACACTTTTCCTCCAATTCCCCTGATACCGAAGGTGCTAGAGAAAGCCAGGGACACACCTCAACACAGTTTTTTGCCGTAAGTGGTGACCCACTTTCATGTCAGCCAAAACATACAGCTACCAGCTTTCTTCAAAGACCCTAAGACACCTATGTAAAAAAGCCCTACACATGTTGGATGTTAAAAGGGCTTTAACGTGCGATCTACAAGAAACAAAGAATTTTCGTAAAGGAAACCAGCTGTTTGTTTCTGTTTCCAAGGCAACCAAGGGTTCTCTAGTGACTAAAGAGTCAATCTTAAGATGAATTGTCAAAACAATACAGACTTGTGATTCTTGGACTGGGATATCACTGCCCACACGTCCAAGAGCCTGCTCAACTAGAAAAAAGAGCTCAACACTTGGGTTCCTAGCAAACGTACCCATGGATGCAATCTGCGTAACAGCAACATGGCTATCACCACACACCTTTGCAAAACATTGTGAACATTCAAATGAAAATGGAAGTACAGGTGGGACAAAAGGTACTGCAAGCCTATTTTCAAACCCTTCCTCATTTCATCCCAACCAACCCAAGGAAAGGGATACTGCTACATGATCTAATGCAATGTATGTGCATCTAGAAAACGATTCATTCTGCAAAACTGAATAGTTACTTACCATTTTTGTATCTTGAAGAGTTTTCAGGATTAACAAATGCGACCCACCTGCCTCCCCGGAAATGGGAGATGATGCAACCAGGTGGTGGAAAGAAAGTAACAAAGCGGAAGCATACCAGAAAAGAAAGGGGGAAAAAAAGAACCAGAAGATGGCGACTGCTCTCAGGAACTTCCCGGCTGCCGTCTAACGTCACACAGGGTATGAACATACCACAAAATAGTGGTCGATAATGCCCACAGAGGGAAAAAAAGTCCTTTCCAGACCCAATCACTAGATGGCTGAATAATGCACAGCATGTGATTCCAGAAAACTCTTCAAGCTGCAAAACTACTGCTGGTAAGTAACCATTTTGCTTTCCGTCTTGTGGGGCAGAGAATTAACCTTATGTGATGGACATGATGACACAGGATAAGTGAGTGCTCAATACACCAACTTGCATAAGAAACGTACATATCGCCAGAAGTCAAGGACCAGGTGTAAGAAGTGTGTTGCCATGTTTGTGAATTTGAGAACTGTAGACACTTCATTGGTAGGAACTATATTTAAGGCATCTCAAGTGGTCTTCAGGAGTGGGCGACTCCTGTCATAAACTAAACAAATCAACAGATGCCCAGATTTTGATGAATTAGTATTGGCTGTTTGTTGAAGTCTTTCCACCAGTGGTACAACAACCCTGACACACTGCACTCATGTGAGCCAGGCACAAGGGACACTCCCACCTGAAGGAGATGTCTGTAGCCATAGAGTGGAAACTGACAATACACAAGGGCTTGCTAATAAAGGGGGCACATTACCCCATACACCTAAGTTTACTAATCATAGCAGCTTGGCTGCAGAGATTTAAGAGTTTATGTAGAAGTAGTGGAGTCTCTTGGACCTTTAACAGAATGCTGTTCAATACATTGCAACACATTCATCATATTTAGTATTGGAGGGATTTGCATATGCCTCAGTACATAGCACCGTTTACGCGTGCTTTTTTTTGTTACTTTTCTTTTAATGGGAGGTCGGTGTAGTTTATATAAGCAGCAGTATCCCTTAATAGAAGTGGAAGTCCATGGCAGAAGGAGGAAAGACCTGGTTATCACCAGTTATAAAATATCCTATTTGCAGTGGAACTTGACCCATATCGGATTATATTGAGGTAGTTGGCTCTATTTCAGGGCAAGCAGGAATTCCTTGGCTTGAGCTACCAATATTTCTTTGCACCAATCCATAGAGGCGAGGGGGTCAGGTCATTGCCGGTTAAATGCGGTTAGTAGCATTGGAGTAGTCCGGGCTAGGAAGATCATTTTGAAGCTTGAGAGGTTTGTGCCAAAATAATTGTGCAGTTAATAATGTACTTGAAATTGATGTGCCGCTGGTGCTCCATATCTGAAACAAACTCCTGTGCATCATTTTGTGTTGGGAGTAGGTAGACACCAAATACCAATTTGTATAGTTACAATTGAAATTTGGAGGTCACAGGAATGGAGTTCTCATTATCAAGTACAAGCTCAAGGCACATGTTACTACTTTGCCTCTTAGATTAAGAACTCAGTGGGTTTTATCTTGGGTAAAATTTGGGCATGGTGGTTTCACTCATATCAAAGGGAACTGAGCTAACGCCGTAAGCGATCTTGGAGTAATGTCAACTTGAAATTGTTTTAACTTCTAGTCTGGTCTCTTCTCAGAGCCAGAGCAGATTTCCAGGAAAATTACCCACAGTAACAATCCTGTCTCCCAACACTTGATACTGAGGAGAGCATGTATCTCTAATCTAATTATAATTTGAAAGATATACAGGGTGGCATGAGGCTTTTATCTAGGGGGGAAATGACTGGCTAAGAAGGGTTACCCAGAGAAATTTGACCAACGCCAGTCCATGTGCTTTTGAAGATTGTGTGATTGCTTTTCTTAACTTTCTAAGAGCCTTTATCATGGGAGGCCACCAGAATTGTCTTTTGACAAATGATTTTTTTCCTTATGACTGTAAATCGGCATTTAGAAGAAAAATGAGTCAATACGGTGTTAAGATTTATATAATGGTAATAGCCACCCTTTTGGCAGAACAAATATGGATTGCTAACTTAGTCGCATATGGTATCTTTCCAGTTGGTGAACCCTCCTTGCTTACCAACTTTGCAGTGCTACTTTTCAACCAGGCTTGTAATTACGGGAACCAATTACCATTATTTTTTTAGATGCCAAAAGGGCATTTAACTGTGTCTCTGGGCCATAGCTCCTGGAAATGGTAGAAACCATGAATATAGACGGTAGATTTCATAAGATGGACTGAAGTTGCTCTATCACAACCTGCGGGCACGGATTAGTGGGAAAGGGATGCATTCTGAGTCACCTAGAATGTGCACAGGAACCCTGATAGTCTGTACCTCGTTTTCTAAAGTTAAAAATGGAACCTCTTCTCGGAAAGTTACTTTACTATGACCGAATTCCTCCTATTAGGTCTGAGGGAGTAATTGTAAAGGTGGTGGCCCATCTGACAACTTCAGTTTTTATAATCCCGACTCTGCCCAAGTTATTTCACACATCAGATGATTTGCAGAAGTTTTTACTTGTAGCGGCTATTGACTCTACCATGAAAAGACAAAAGTTATTTCAGCTGAAGGAGCACAGTAAGCAGATAGGCAAGCTAAGAATATAGTTGGATATCTGGAGCTTTCATTGACCCAAGAGCCTCAGCATATTAAGAATTTTAACTATGATCATCTAGCTGAATGTGATGGGGGAACCACCCAGTTGCTCTAATCAGCCACATCAATTGCTTAAATATGGTAATGAGATCCAAATTCTATCATATCTACACATTTGTGTACCTGCATTCTTGTGAACAGATTAAACTCTACTATTTCCAGTTACCGAACTGTGACAAAAAAGGAAAATAAACATAAATACAGCAGACTGGTAACATTTGACTGATTGCCCTGTTGAATGAAACTGTTGACACATTGTAGATCAGAATAGAACGCTAGGACTATCATTTAGTCAAGGATTCTAATGATGGGAAAGCCTTTTTGCTGAGAGGGTTAAGTTATGGATGTCCTAGTGATCTGATAGACCTTAGTATTTTGACACATTAATCAAATTGGATGATGTCCTGAGGAAGGTGGATACATTTTATAAAACCACAAAATTACATTTCAACATATCCTAAAGTTTTGACCAAGATTGAGTCCAAATATGGTATAAAATGACATTGGTGTGCATGAATTTACTTGTGTGGCTCTGGGGATAGCGCAGGGTTGATGGTCTGTGGCCTGCATGACTGTGGGTGCCCTACCCGCCTCCCCTCGCACATAAGAATCCCCCTGGGCTTCGCGGCTGCACTGGATGACCCAGCCTATTTTGGCAAAAGTGACTGGAGGCCCGGACGCTGCTGTGGGAAATTGGACCTGGAACTGGGCTGGCTGGAGTTCCTATCCTAGACTCCAGAACTGCCTGGGATGCTGGAGACTTCTCTACTCGCCCTAACCGAGACTGCTGCAGACACAGGGGGTCTCTGGGCGCTCATGGTTGAGATGGGCTGAGGACTTAGCTCCCTGGGGGCTGTGATTGGTAGCGGAAGGTTAGGCTACACTGGGGAATTCATCCCGATAGATGGGCCTTGCTTTCTTCTCCTCCGTTACCTGGCCACTACACCAAGTGGTAGAACACTAGCTTTGAGGGATAGCACAAACAGTGCTGCGGGTGGGTCCTCTAAGTGCGCTGCACCACCTGGCCCAAGAGCACGACTACTGCGGAGGTCCCCCGCTTTTGAGGGTCACTGAGGAAAAACAGCCCCAGTAATAAGGGATGCTTCTGGGTGGCACGTGCTGCTTACTCAGCTGGGCCCACACACCTATCTCCTGTCCCGCTTATCTGAAAGAAACAGGTTAGTTATAGATTCCGTACCTTAGAATTACCCCCAGGCGTCCGACTGGATCTGGAAAGTTTTTCGTCAGCAGTTGCTTTGCGCGTTGAAAGATGGTGTCTGTCGGCTCTGCGTCCGTCGTTGGCCTCGTGGTCGCTGGGATGACGTTGCAGCAGCTACTTAGATGCCGCCCTCGCACGCTGATGTCCGTTCTTTCTTGTTCCGCTTCAGCCAGCGCAGATCCGGAGAGAGCAGTACCTCCAGTCCCTTTTTGACTGAACTTTTTGAGCGACTTTTGTTGACGTCTTTTTTGAGTCTACGACTCCTGGTGCACGTAGGGATGCCTGGCTTCAAGGCATGCGGTTCCTGTAGCCGACTGATGCCGGTTGCAGATCCGCACCGCACGTGCCTCTTTTGCCTGGAGCGCGACCACGACTCAAAGTCGTGCTCCTTCTGCTGGTCCATGGCTCCAAAGGCTTTGCGGGAGGGGTCCCGAAAGCTTCTTGAGTGCCAGCAGTCGACTCCGTGCTGTTCGAGCTCCCGGTTGCGAGGGAGGTCGAGGGACCGGTCACAGAGCCATCATCACTCTTCCAAATCTTCGAAGTCTTTGCACTCTGGGTCGGGTAAGTCGAAGCATAAGAAGTCGTCGAAGCATCGTCGCACTTCGACTTCTCTCTGTCAGACGGCTGACGCGACGAGGGATGTGGACGGTGTACCTCACGCGGCTCTGCACGTGGAGTCCGAAGAATCTACTTCGGGGTTCCCGGAACCTGGGGCGACTCCTGCCCAGCTTCGTAAATTTTACGAGCCAATGCATGCCATCTTTGGGCAGCATGAACTCGCCTGCGCTCCTTCGGGCCCCGCGGACTCGGTAGAGGGGCCTAGGCCTTCTCCACCGATGGCCCCGGCACCGCAGGCTCCCCTTGGACCCAGGCCAGGCCGCTTCCTCCGGCACCGCAGCGGATGCGGGTCGTGCCCCCGGCCGGCGTCGACCGCGGCCTCCATCCTGATGAGTGGCCGGACCAGTGTCGCCCAAAGCCAGATCCGGCGCAGAGGGTTTTTTGTGCCCTTATTCACTCCTGGATCCCTTTTCGACCAGATTGGCACCCAGAGGATGAGGAGGAGGACTGGGAGGGGTCATGTGACCCTCTGACTGATCAGCTAGACTCTAAACCGGACTGGATTGAGGATCTGGGGGATACCAGTCGTCTAGACACCTCTCCTGACCTAGGTATGTTGTCTCCTCCTGCCGTGGCTACGGAGGAGGGAGCGTCATACTCAGTGGTGTTGCATAGGGTGGCTGAGGCTTTCAACTTCGAGCTTCCTATGGTGGCCATCAGGACTAACCTCCTGACAGAGGTGCTTCAGCCGGCAGCAAGCTCTTCGAAGCCCCTGCTGCCGTTTAATAAGGCCCATACCGATGTCCTTTTGGGCACCTAGCCCAGGCCCAACACAGGGGCTCCTGTGGATAGGATGTTTGCCCGACACCACCGCCCGGTTCTGAGCGACCCCACTTTCCCCTCCAAACACCCCACCCTGGAGATTTTGGTGGTCCAAGCCTCCACTTCCAAGAGCACATTCCCTACCGCTCCACCGGAATGGGAATCCAAGAAACTGGATCATCTTGGAAGGAAGATTTTCTCCACCGCCAGCTTGGGACTGCGGTCGATAAACACTGCATGTCTATTGGGCCGTTATTCCCACTCTTTGTGGGACGCTGTTGTGCAGGTGCTGCCTCAGTGTCCGGAGGAGGCCCAGACGGTGCTCTCCCAGGCTGTTGCTGCCCGAAGGGATGGAGCAAAGTTTGCCATCCGTTGTGAGTTGGATACTGCCGGCTCTCTGGGCAGGACGATTTCCAAGTCAGTACCCCTTCGTCGCTACGTCTGGATGAGATAGACTGGCTTTCAGGGGGATTTCCAGAATACCCTCATAGACCTGCCTTTTGATGACCGTCGCATTTTTGGCGACAAAGCGGATAACGCTCTAGAGAGTTTCAAGGACTCACAAGCTACGGCCAACTCATTGGGCCTCTCCAGCTGCCCTGCGCAGTCTGCTTTTCGCCCCTTTCGTGGCTACGGAAGGGGTGCCCCACTACGTCCCGCCCAGAGCCACAGGCCGCAGCAAGTTTCCCAATATTTGCGCGGCCGGGGACATGGGAACCACTGCCATGGATCGGGGGGGCAAGGGGCATGCCAGTCCTCCACCCCCCCTCCCACCCATCCCCCGCTGCAGCAGCCTCCAAGCCTTCCTAGTCTGACTTTTCAGGCCCATCAAACGGCCGTGGGCGGCAGGATCTGCCATCACCTCCCCCACTGGTGCACCATCACGTTGGACAGGTGGGTTTTGCAGATAGTCTGAAGGGGTTACTCCCTCTCCTTCAAGGCTACCCCTCCAGCCATGCCCCCTCAATACCACCGCATGTCGGAGGATCACCTGGGCCTTCTCCAACAGGAAGTTATGGCTCTCTTGGCCAAGGGAGCCATCAAGCGCATTCCTGTCCCATAAGTAGGTTGTGGTTGTTACTCCCACTACTTTCAGGTATTCAAGAAGGACCAGGGCCTGCATCCTATCTTGGATTTCAGGAACGTCAACCGCTTCCTCCGGAAGGAGAAGTTCAAGAGGTTGACGCTCACTTAGGTCTTGTCTGCCCTCAACCCTGAAGACTGGATGGTAGCATTGGACTTGCAGGACGCTGATTTTCACATCCTCGTCCTGCCGACCCACTGGTGTTACCTGCGGTTCACGGTAGGCCACGAGCACTTTGTTTACCGTGCTCCCCTTTGGCCTTACCAACACCTCTCGGGTATTTACAAAAGTGATGGCGGTGGTCGCAGCTCATCTGCGCAGATCAGGGGTTCCAGCCTTCCCCTATCTCGACGACTGGTTGTTGAAGGCGGGCTTGCCCCAGGCAGTCATCTCCCACCTCCAGACTACGGCAACCTCCTGCATTCGCTGGGGTTCTCCATCAATGTGCAGAAGTCACACCTGATTCCCTCTCAGAAGCTCCTCTTTATCGGAGCGGTTCTGGAAACAACTCGGTTTGGGTTTGTTATGTTATGTTATGTTATGTTATATATTTCTTGTAGCGCGCACTGCTAGTCGAGACTGTCCTGGCGCGAGAGAGGATTCAGTGTCAGAAAGAAAAGAAAAAAAAAAAAAGGTATAACATAACAAGAGAGGACATGTGAATTACATGAGTTGCTTGAATAAAAAAGTTTTAAGATAACTCCCGAACAGCGATCCGGGATATTCGGGCTATGATTCAGATCTTTCACCCTCCATCCTGCTGGTCGATCATGCCAGGTGGCATATGCGATCTCTGCAGTGGGACCTGAAGTTCCAGTGGGTGCAGCATCAGGGGAACTTGTCCGATTGCATCCAGATCTCAGAGGGCACTGTACGACAATTACAGTGGTGGCTCACAAACCAGGATTGGGTCAATGGCAGATCACTCTCCCTTCCCCAACCAGAGCACACAGTGGTGACGGACGCATCCCTTCTGGGATGGGGCGGCCTCTGGTCTCCGGCAGAGCCTCGCTCCACATCAACCTCATGGAGCTCCGGGCGATATGTCTTGCACTCAAGGCATTCCTTCACTCTGTCTGTGGAAGAGTAGTGCAGGTGTTCACGGACAACACCACTGCCATGTGATACTGCAACAAACAGGGCGGGGTGGGGCAGTGGACCCTATGTCGGGAGGCCCACCTCCTCTGGACATAGCTGGAACATCAGGGCATATCCCTGATGGTTCAACACCTGGCAGGTTCCCTGAAAGCCAGGGCAGATTAACTCGGCTGCAGGTGCATGATGGATCACGAATGGCGTTTTCACTTAGAGGTGGTGCAAAGTCTCTTTCGACAGTGGGGACAGCCTTGGTTAGATCTATTCACCCCCGAAGAGAATGCGCAATGTCAGCAATTCTTCACACTGGAATTTCCAAGGTGGCACTCGCTAGACTACGCTTTTAGTCGTGAGTGGAGTTGCAGTCTATTGTACGCCTTTCTGCCTATACCATTTATACCCAGAGTACTGAAGAAGATCAGGCGCGGCCGGGCCCAAGTTATCCTTGTGGCTCCGGATTGGGCACGAAGAGTCTGGTTTGCCGAGCTGCTCAACATGGCCATCGATCCTCCGACCCTTTTTCGGCTTCCAGATCAGCCTTCTCTTTTCAAGTCCCAGGTTGTTAATCGTTTCTTGAAAGGCATAACTCATCTCTTTCCTCCTATTCCCTTCGTTATGCCTCAGTGGGACTTGTCTTAACCTATTTAATGTGCACTCCCTTTGAGCCGCTTCGCAACTGTCCTTTGAGGCTTCTGACGCTTAAAACTGCATTCCTGGTAGCCATCACATCTGCCAGAAGACTGTGTGAGCTCCAGGCTTTCATCCAAGCCTCCTTTCCTGTCTGTCCATCCGGACAAGGTAGTTCTCAGGACTCGTCCCTCCTTCCTTCCTAAGGTTGTAACTGCCTTTCACGTTTGGCAGACCATCACTTTGCCCACCTTCTTTCCGCGTCCTTCGAGAGAGGAAGCGAGGCTCCACCGTCTGGACCCAAAACGTGCACCTTCCTTTTATTTGGATTGCAGCAAACCGTTCCAGGTGGATGACCAGCTCTTTGTTGGCTACGTGGACGCCAAGAAGTGTCGGGCCGTACACAAGCGAACTATCTCCCGATGGGTCGTCTTGTGTATCAAAACCTGCTATTCGCTGGCAAAGAAGGAGCCTCCAGTGGGGCTGCTTGCCTATTCCACTTGGGCGACGGCAGCGACTACTGCTTTGGGACAAGGAGTTCGTCTAAATGACATCTGTCAGGCAACTACGCGGGTTCCGTTGCACACATTCACAAAACACTACTGCCTTGACAGTCCAGTCCGGAGAGACGGCTTCTTTGGCCATTCTATTCTCCAGGATTTTCTGGTGTGATCTTGGTTCGCAGACCCACCTCTGGGGTTGGTATTGCTGGGGTATCTATTCTAAGGTAAGGAATCTGTAACTAAAATGTTTCTTTCAGATGAACAAGTTACTTACCTTCGGTAACAATATATCTGTAAGAAACATAGGTTAGTTATAGATTCCTTACCGCCCCACCCATCCTCCACGTTCTGTGAATGAATTTCTAGGGTTAAGGACATTCTTTCAGGGCCCTGGTTTTGTGCACCAGTGGTCAGTGTCTTGCATGGCTCTTCGTTTCTGGCACGGAAAGTCGTATACAGAACTGATGTCCGTGCACAAGGGCGGCGTCTAAGCTGCCGCAACGCCATCCCGGCGACGCCAACGTCTGACACGAAGCCGACTATGCCACCATTCGATGCCCACAGGTACTGCTGACAAAAAACTTTCCGGATCCAGTATGTAAGACACAACAGACCCACGAGTGGGAACTTCATACGCAAGTTCTTCAACCATTCTTTCAGATGTGGGGACAACCTCAGATAGACCTCTTTGCCACAAACGCCAAATGCCCAAGCTTCGCCGCCAGATATCCACACCCACTGTCCAAAGGCAATGCAATATGGATGAACTGGTCAAACAGATTTGCGTACGCTTTTCCACCGTTACCACTCATGCCACTAATAGTACGCAAACTACTGCAGCATTCACTGACCCTCATCCTAGTTGCTCCAACGTGGGCCAGACAGCCGTGGTACACCACACTGCTACAACTGTCTGTAGTACCGCACCAAAAATTATACCTGTCTCCACACCTTTTAACACAGAACCATGGAGAGATCAGGCACCCAGACCAAGCTCCACTCAACCTAGCAATTTGGCTCCTGAGGTCTTAGAATTTGGATATCTTAACCTTCCTCCAGATTGCATGAATGACATAAAAGAAGCTAGACGTCCAACCACTAGAGCATGTTATGCAACTAAGTGGAAACGCTTTGTAATATATTGTCACAACAATATTAATCCCCTAGACATGTCTATTCAACACATCATAGGATACTTACTGCACCTCCAAAGATGTAACTTAGCCTACACATCTATTAGGCTGCATCTTGCTGTAATAGCAGCATATCTGCAAAACAGACAGCATCTATCTCTGTTCAGAGTGCCTGCTATTAAAGCCTTTATGGAAAGCCTTAAGAGAATAATTCCTCCCAGAGTACCACCTTCACCTGTGTGGAATTTAAACATTGTTCTCACAGGGCTAATGGTACCTCCCTTCGAACCCTTACATAAATATGAACTACAATTTTTAACATGGAAGGTTGAGCTCCTAGTAGCTATTACTTCTCTGCGGAGAGTTAGTGAACTACAAGTACTAACCATTCAAGAACCCTTCTTGCAAATGCATCATAATAAGGTCGTTCTCCGTACTAATCCCAAATTCCTGCCCAAAGTCATTTCTCCCTGCACCTCAATCAAGCTGTGGAACTGCCCATTTTTTTCTCGCAACCACAGACAGTAGCAGAAAGAGCTCTTCATACCCTAGATGTCAAAAGAGCATTGCTATACTACATCGAGAGAGCACAACCCTTTCATAAGACCAAACAACTTTTTGTGTCTTTCTCACCACCACATAAGGGTAATCCCATTTCAAAATCTGGGATAGCTAGATGGATTGTCAAATGCATACAGATTTGTTACCACAAAGCTAAACGTACATTATCTGTTCCTCCTAAAGCTCACTCTACAAGGAAAATAGGGGCTTCAATGGCATTTTTAGGGAACATTCCCCTAGATGACATCTGCAGAGCAGCTACATGGTCTACATCGCACACATTCACAAAACACTATTGTGTAGCTGTGCAAACTAAACAACAAGCTAATATGGGCCAGGCTGTTCTCAAAACATTGTTTCAAATTACTGCAACAGATAGGGGTGGTCGCCGCTAAGAGCGGGTACTGCTATACAATCTATGCACAGTGTAATCTGCAGCTCATATGCCTTGAACCGAAAATGCTACTTACCAGTATGCATCTGTTCTTGGCTTGTAGAACTGCAGAGTTACACACGCCCACCCGTCTCCCCTTGTCTGTTCCAGTATTATCTTAATTAGATACAGCTTACATGGACATCCTTCCTTTTCTTGCAAAGCGCCATAATTTCCCTAATGGAGAAAAACAATCTAAGGATCTTGCTGATGCCTATGCGCAATGTGGTCCAAAGGAGGAGTCACTTATCTCGTGACTTCTAAAGAACTTTTCAGGACAAAAACAAACTGCAAACATCCGGGCCCAACACTAGGTGGCGATCTATGCACAGTGTGTAACTCTGCAGCTCTACATGCCAAGAACAGATGCATACTGGTAAGTAGCATTTTCCTTCTTCTCCACTTACAAGCTACTAAGTCAATCAAAATATCCTATGGAACGAAACTCAAGTCCCCCTATCTAACCTTAACAGGGGAAATCACTATTCCTATTTCAGGACAGGGAACATACTGAAGCTACAGACCCTCACCTCACCATCTTTGATCGACACTTCCCGTCACTTTTCACCTCGTGAACTCAACCGGGCCGTGTGCCCCAAACTCCTGTCTCCCCCTGAACATCAATCCTGAACTGACCTGCCTTCTTTTCCCCACTGATTTGCTGTGCACCTATTTGACACCCTCTGACACTCTTAGCAACCTTGCTGCCCCCATTAACACACACACACCTTCAACATATATCCACTAGAAGGACTTTGCTTGCTTCCACCCAAACTAGCAAACACACTGTAACCAAACTCGATGATCCACATCCTGGGCGGGATGGCGAGGGCGGAACACCAGCTACTGAACCCTCTGCGGACACACCTCTCCCTACAAATGCAGACCTCTCTATGCTCACACAAACTGTCTACACTTCAGTCCCAATGACACTGACCACCGCCATTGCATAGTGCACGCATGCTGAAAGTCTCATTGACACACTTATCCAGCTCCTGAACCAAGCTAATGACCTCCTACATATAAGACAGGGCCTGTCAAACCAGGCAAAGTTATCCTGCTCTCACACTCCTGGTAAATATAAATTGTCTCCCCTCACAGGATTTCCATGTGCCATAAAACTAACCTTCTGGCCCTCTACTCTCTTATGTCGTCAGTCCCACTGAGCTCTCATCCCGATATCTGCTCTGGAAGCTGATGCTATCAGCAAATCTTACACAAAGAACCAGAATATGGTTCACAAGCCTCCCTCCACAATCCCAATAATGGTGGGCACAAATAGAATCCCTAGAATTATATACTCGTCCTGCTCTCTTGCTCAATACACCCCATTCAAACAATACATTCCACTAACGATAATCCCTGCTCTCTAACATGCATGCTCCTCAACTGTAGATCAGCTGTTTAACACATTACAGATATTGCCGAAACTGTACTCGGTGAAGAAATAGATATCGCTTTCCTCACCAAATCATGGATTAATGACCACTCAACCCCCATACTAGTCCTGCTCACACCACCTGGATACACCATCATTAGACATGACAGACTACAAAGAACAGGTAGTGGACTTGCATCCATTCACAAAGAAGGAATACATCGTTCCATCTTAAAAACCCCAGAATGCTGGACTTTTGAATACCTCAGAGTTGAACATAAGCTAAAGGCTCCTCGCCTATCAAACTACACACCATCTACCACCCTCCTGGTGATCACACCCTCTTCGCAGAAGAGTTAACTGACCTGATAAAACAGTTCTTCCTAACTGACATGAAGGAAATGCTCTTGAGTGACCTTAATATTCACTGGAACAACGCAGAGGACACCTCACAAACCTTTACTGAAATAAACGACCTTAAACAACTCTGGAATGACCCAACTCATAATAAAGGCTCCACCCTAGATGTGATTATCACAAAAAATGAGCTTGTCCCACTTAGATCCATCGCACCCGTTGACTAGTCCAACCCCCGTCCCCCAATCCCATACGGTTTATATAGATTCCCTCCTCAGATTTCACCCACCCTCAACATATAAACCTAAGCCCTGGGCTAGGAACACCAAACCAGTCTCAATAACTGATTTGCAATCCATGATTCGTGCCCAACTACGTCAACTTCTCACTCAGTTGATGACCTCACTGCCCACTATAATACAGTGATGACTGAAGTTCCTGACCAATTGACACTGCTCAAGCTAAAACAATCGCGAACAATCCAATCAATCTTTTTTTAACTCTGATCATAACAACGAGAGAAGACCACTCGGACAGGCAGAAAGGATATGGAAACAGAACCCCTTGACAATTCACTTTACACTACTAGAAACCACACAGATTTCCTACGAGAAGCACATTTTTAGAGATAAGGCCTCTTTCTTCCACATCCAACATGACCGTGCTAAGAATAGACCCAGGGAACTCTTCAACATCATTGAACGTCAAACAGCCCTCCCCCTGTCACGAAATAACAGCCAACAAATAACGCTGCAAAGAAATTGCCAGCTTCTTCACTGATAGTCACAAAAATTGAGCAATCCTTCATCCTAGGCACAAATATGCCATCCCTCCCAGCCTTCTACTTGTACTCATTTCCCTCCACGGTAACCCCACCATCAGAACAAACTAATGACCCCCAAAAAACAAATGTCAACCAGAATCCCACTCAACTGAAAAATTATGCTCAGTGGTCTGACTTTAAACCCATGACAGAAAATGAAGTAGTCAATATAATTGCATACTTAAAGCCCACCTCACACACTACGGATCCCCTCCCATCCACAATAGTTCAAAATCTCAACCACCTCTTTGCTCCGTTATGGACAAAAATCATTAATACATCTCTCGCCTCAGGCGGTGTAACTGACTCCCTCCCACTTAGACAAATCACTGATATGGGTCAGTTAGCAATCGTTGACACTGAAAAGGTAGCTGTCTTGGTTTTAGCTTCTCACAACGTTTGATTAAAATTGTAGCATCCTCATGCATAGATTGCTTTTACTCATTTATTGAGGGACATTAGGTAGATTGATAGAGAGTGCTTATCGATTTTACCTTCTATTAAGAGAAACATTTGTGGGTAGATTTGAACAAATGCCTTACAAAGCTGCTTTGCTTCGGCTATGGGGTTTAAATATGCATTAAGTGGTGTGCACAGAAGGTGGAACTTTAGGGAACCCCCATTATATTCCTTAGGTGTCCAGATTTGTTTGTTGCAATCAGGGAGGAAAGTCCTGTAGGGTGGTCTCAATCAAGGCCATATATATCTTGAGGCTTCTCGGGGCTCGAAAATCCACTCGCCCGCTTGCATTTGCGAGCTAGATTTAATTAGGGCAAGCTATTTTTAGGTCCTACTCACCCTTTCTGGTGAGAAACCGACTTTTGACCTCTGTCTCTGAAAGCAGAGCAAATGTGGCAAGGTAGCAAGATTTAAAGGCATCTTTATTGCTCACAAAGTGACTGAGCAATAAAAATGCTTTAAAATGTTGTGTTCGAGGCATATGGGCTGCAGACCACACACTGTTGCATAGATCACCATCTGGTGGTGGGACTGGATGATTACACTTTGTTTTTCTTGGAAGAGTCTTTGTCTGTTGGATGACTCCTCCTGTAAATCGTAGTGCGCATGGGCATAGACTCCATCTTCAGATTGTTTTTTTCCGCCATCGGGCTCGGATATGTTCATCGTTCGGTCCCGTTACCGATCTCTTTTCAAATTCCAGAACTTCATCATACCATCGGTATCGTCTTCGACAGTAATTCCAGTTACCCGCGTCGAGGAAAGGCTTGCGCTTCTCGATTCCAGTGTTCGTCGGGCCCAACTACGCCATTGAGCCTTTTGCTCATGGAAAGAACACCTTTCAAGAAGTGCCCTCAGTGTGGACACAAATTCCCTCACACTGATCTTCATGAGGTTTGCAACCTGTGCTTGTCTCCAGAGCACGAGAGTCGAGACTGTGAGGCCTGCGCTTCTTTCCGGTCTAAGAAGACTATCAGGGACCGTCGAGCTTCAAGAGTCATGGCGCAGTCATCTTCATTGACACCAGACCTCATCATAGACGAGGCTCCGAGCGAAGTAGAGTCCGAAGAACAGCAGCAGGACGACATCGTTTCCGAAGCAGAGGAGTCAGCTTCCGGAGCTGAGGACCGATCGGAAGACGACTACCTTCTTCTAGCTGGTCAACAGGTCGTGAGTACAAGCGTCTACCCTGTTCACCTCCCCATACCGGGACAGACTTCTGTTCTACCTCCAGGTGCACACCGACCAAAACATTCCGACGCCCCGCCTTCCGGCTCACAACGAAGAATACAAAAAAGCCTCCAGTCGACTCTGGCTCGAGTCAGTCTGTCGGTACCGACAAGCAAAAGGTCCTCAAACCAAAATTAACCCCGGCACCGAAGCAGCCATCGGTACCGAAACCGGTCGAGCCGAAATCTAGCTCAGCACGAAAGACCTTCCCTAGTCTACCGAACCGAAGACCCCAGTTCTGAAAAAAGTCGACCCGAAGCCTGCTTCGGCATCGAAACACACTCCGGTTCCGAAGGTCGATGATTTCAAACGCACTTTGGGAGCAAAGATTCCGGATCCAAAATAGACAGATCCGAGAAAGACCAAGGCTTCGGAACCGAATCCAAAATCCGCTCCAAAGACCATAGACACTGTAAAACCTAAGCATTTTGGTCCCAAACAAGATAAATCTGCACCAAAAAAGGATTTTTCAGCAGAAGAGCTTTTCAGGCCAGACCCAAAGCAAAAGACTCTTCATATTAATCCAAAGACTGGACATGTTATTACAGTGCCTGAAAAGAGGACAATGGACTATCCTAAGCCACCTCCAGTTCCTCTCAAAAAGCATGCTCAAACTTCCCCCATAAGAATTCCTTCACCATTACCAGATATACCAACAGATATTTCTCCAGTACATTCACCATCCAGCACACATAGCATTATACCAAAGGATGATGATGATGATGAAGACAATTATTCACAGGGGGTCGAATGGGAACATCATATAGACGACATAAATGACCCAGACAATATTCCTGGGCCATCAGATGATCCCCCTGGAGGATTATAATGCACCAGATGCACCAGATCTGCCACAAGATGACGCATACCCTTCTAGACCATCTCCACCAGATGACACTATTGGGTTTACACAGCTCATTCATAGAGCAGCCACATTTTATGGAGTAGACTTACACACAGATCCAGTGGGAGAAGATTTCCTCATGGATACACTACTGTCGTCACATAAAACCACAACCACATTACCAGTACTTAGTGGAGTGGTGAGACGTGCACCAGAGGTATTCAAAGAGCCAGGGTAATTAATCCCAGACTAGAAAGAAGTACAAAGCGGCTCCATCTGACCCAGCATACATCAAAGGTCAGTTGCCATTACTCATTGGTAGTATCAAATGCGAGAAAAAGAGCGAACATGCAGAGAACAGGGGATGTTCCACCACCTGATAAGGAGTCTAAGATTTTAGATGCTTCAGGGAAATGCACAATCTCACAAGCAGCCAATGTCTGGAGAATTGCTAACACTCAGGCTTTGTTAGCAAGATATGATCGAGCTCATTATGATAAGCTAGAATCACTCATGCAACACTTACCAGAGCAATATAAGACCAGAGCCTCTGATCTAATACAAGAAGGCAAGGTTATTATAAATACCTCAATCCGCTGTGCATTAGACACTGCAGACACAGCCTCTAGAGCAGAGGTCTTCAATCTGTGGGGCGTGACCCTCAGGGGGGTCATGGAGTTCTGGGAAGGGGTCGCAGATTCTGTCGGAGCGTGGTTTGCCTTGACCCATAAGCGCCATACCTGCATATTTTAAAGGTTCCCGCAGCGTTGCTGTGCTCATTGTGTACACATAAAAGGGCCAGTGGAGAGCAGGTGGCGTTGGGCTGGTTTGAGGGTGCTCACAGCGGAGGTCTAATTCACACCGAGGGGTGAAAAACATCAAAGCCTCATTTACCATCAAAAGGCCTTCTAAAGACCTGTGAAGTACCCGGGTGTGGCTTTGTGTGTCCGTGAAGCTGTTTCAGCCGGGCTCACATACACGAGGGGGGCGGGAAGCGGGGGGGGGGGGGGGGGGGTGGCTGGGGAAGTAGGCTGTAGCCCTTTGAGTTTAATGGGCGTTGCGCACCTGGAGCTGTGTGTCTCGCCTGTAAAGCACGTGAAAGGTCCCCTCCCCCCCTCTGACACAACCCATAAATCATTGGTTCAAGTCCGCTGGAGCCCTCATACCTGGCGCCTGTGCGGGACAATGTGCCTGAGAGTCTGTTCTTCACATGAAAGATATGTTGGTACAGCCTGTCTGCACCCTGCCCCCAGCAGGGATGCGCAGAGATGCCCTCCCATGAGAGAGGAAGAAGACGCAAGACGCAGAGATACTGACCCCCCCCCCATGAGAGAGGCACAGAAAAGTTGGGTGGATGAATGATGGGTGGATGTATGAAGGATGGATGTATGGATGGAAGGATGAATGGGTGGATGGACGAAGGATTGATGTATGATGGATAAAAGGTTGCATGGATGATGGATGGATGAATGATGGGTGGATGGAAGAAAGGATGGATGGATGAAAGGGTGGATGGATGAAGGATGGCTGTATGGATGAAAGGATGGATGGATGTTAATGTTAATGTTAGTTGTACTTGTAGAGCGCTAACTGATACCCAAAAGGTGTCCTGGCGCTGTGAGAAGACCTACTATCAGCTTAAAAACGGGACATATCTAGTTATGTTGTGAACAACCAGGTTTTCAGTGCCTTTCTAAAAGGCAGGAGGTTGGGAATGTTTCTTATATTCAGCGGTAGTGAATTCCAGGATTTCGCTGCATTGGTCTGCACTCCTTCCACCCCAATTAGCTTTTTTTACTCGAGGCATACTGATGAGCTTTTGGTCCGCTGACCGCTTTGCTCTATTTGGTTTATACCAGGTAAAGCGTTGTTGGAGAAATTTTGGTCCTATGCCATGAAGCGCTTTAAATACAAGGCAAAGTGCCTTGAGTTTAGGGCGTTGGCTGACCGTAAGCCAATGAAGCTGTTTAATTTTGTTCGAAATGGATTTGAATTTTGGTGTGTCTGTTATAAGTCTTGCGGTTGCATTTTGTAACATCTGCAGCTTGTTCATTGATCCTTTTTGAACAGTAAGGTAAAGACTATTGCAATAATCTAGTCTTGACATAAGGGCTGATATCACTGTTTGTTGTGTTTCCTTGGGTAATAGGGGCATCATTTTTTTGCATGATTTAAGGATGTATGATGTGGTGGAGGCAACCTGATTTATTTGGTCCTTTAAGTTCATTTTGTCGTCTATCAAGATTCCAAGATTCTTGGACTTTTTTTTAGGGGTCCGCAGCAATCCCACATCTTCTGGCCAGCAATTGGGAGTCCAGAAATTGGGGTCATTACCAAAGAGGACCACCTCCGTCTTACCGGCGTTTAACTTTAGGCAATTCTGGGACATCCACGCTCCCACTGCCTTCATGCAATCCTTTAATTTAGTAGCTGTATCATGTACATTTTCCTGTAGAAGAGACACAACAATTTGAGTATCATCGGCGTATGATGTTAGGGATAACCCAACCAAAACTTTGAATCAATGGGGCTAAGGAAGACACATAGACATTGAACAATGTCGGGCTTATTGAGGATCCCTGTGGCACACCACACGGCAGGGAAAAAGGTGTGGCCTTAAATTCATCCAGGGTCACAGTTTGGGTTCTGTCTGTGAGAAATGGATTTAAAAGTTTCCACGCTTTGTTTTAAATACCCAATTTGTCCAGTCGGTCCATCAACAAATCGTGATGGACCGTGTCGAAAGCCGCAGATAAATCCAGCATTATCAATACGGCTTTCCCCCTGTGATCTAGAATGGGTCTGATCTCTTCTGTGGACTTCAAAAGTGCAGTCTCTGTACTGTGGGCCTCTCTGAAACCATATTGGGTTGGATCAAGAGCCTGTGTGTCCTGTAGGAACCTGCAAAGCTGGGAGTTCATATTACTTTCTATGAGCTTTGCAGGGAGGGGTAGCCTGGAAATTGGTCTAAAACTGTTTGGATCATTGGTGTCTACATTTGTCTTTTTTAAAAGGGGTAAGATAGATGCGTGTTTACATTCCTTAGGGAAATATCCCTCCTGATAAATTCTATTAAATATGTTAGTCAGCTGTATTGCAATGGGACCAGCTGCTCTTTTAACAATAGAGCAAGGGCATGGATCAGTTGGGGAACCTGATTTGGCCTTATTCAGGAGTTTAAGGGTATCCTCTACCTCTAATGTCGAAAAGATGTTAAAAGTTGGCCTAGCGTGATTAGTGGCCTGCCAGTCATCATTAGGACTGGTACTCTGGTCATACGATGAAAAAGTTTGGAAGATGGTGACTTTGTCAAACAGGCCACGAGCAATATTATTGCATAGCTCCTTACTAGCCACTATTGGCGGCGTCTGGGGATGGGCCAGGGAATTCACAATTTTAAAAAGTTCTTTAGGTGAATTTTTTGCTGAAGCAATTTTATTGCTGAAATATTCTTGTTTTGAACTCTTGAGAAGTTGCTTATAGAGTGACAGACATATTTTATATTCCTTTTTAGGTCGAGCGTAGCGAACCGACCTCGTGTATACTTTAGTATACTTTTAGTATTTGTAAATGGGGGGGGTGCACGCGCTGGGACTGGGGAGGTGCACGCGCTTTCCGTCGTGGCTCTCGGATTTGACCTCGGGAGCGCGCATGTGGCTCTTAGGTTTCGTTTTCCTAAGCGCATGGCAGAGTCGCGCTCACGAGGTCAAATCCGAGACGCCGAGCCTCGGTAATGCCAGCATGAACGTGCGCCGGGTGCGGGAGCCGAGGGGTGCCGAGGACAGCAGACCCAGGTACACAACACTTCAGGGACGGGCAGCGGGAGCGGGTTGAGCTTCTAGCGTCATCCAGGACGAAGTTTGAAACAGGCGAACTGTCTTCTTAGTAGCTTGTTTAACTTGCGATGGAGTGTATTTTTTTTAAAGGCGCAGCACTCCTAATCTGAAACACAGGCTGCCCGGCGTTGCTTTTCTTCTGGGCGGCACGCCATTAATGCTAAACAATGGCGGACACACATGTCTCCTCCTCGCTGGCTCGCTCTGCCTCTGTCTTGCTCGCCCCTCCCCCTCCACAGAGCGTGTCTCATGGCCGCTGCCTCCCTGTCGTGGTCGTTACTGATGATGTTTTTGTTGTGATTTGCGTCTATTTCACCCTCAGGACATACCCCAACATACTCTATGTGCGGGTGTTTGCCTGACACTGAGTTCTCAGTTTTTTCATCCGCCCCTTTTTCTATTGCACTTCTCTGCCATCTGTCTTTTCTTGCGGTGTGATGCTGGTTTTCACAGCATGCCGAGCTGCTGCATGCGTCCCTTCTACATTAACTGGCTCCTCCCTTCACCGACCACTTTGGCGATCGGCGTCCTGAAGCAGCAGGAAGAACAGTGTGAAACACGCAACAGGGACCGATGCTGGGGATTAACCTTCCGCAAACCAAAGCCACCCGACCTGTACTACTCTGTGTCAGTGCGTAGTTTCCTGTGGCCGCATCCAACACTTCCTGTGCAGTGCATATCTGCCCTGGTGAAAAGACTTTCTCCGCGGAGTTTCCAGCAGTTTAATGGCTTCACTGGTATTTCCTGGGGAATGGGGTATTGCACCGGAGAGTGTGCCGTCACCTTTTGGTATCTTTTTATGTGTCGTGCCGCCATGTACTATACTGTCCCCTTGCACACGTACAGTTATATGAGAAGGTGCTCTGCAGGGGTAGGCTGCATACATCCTTTTGCTGCCACTGCTCCGAATGCTAGTCTTCGTTCTCCCTGCTCCTCAGTTGCGGGGCTGTGCTCACGCCGCAAACAGTGGTCGTTAGAGCTCGGCCATACGTGTCAACGTTTGGGAGTAAGCGAAAGGGAACTTAAAGTCGTCCCAAACTGGTTTACACGTTAACTTGCATTTAGCTAAATTCTTTGTTTCTTTATGGAATGCATTACAACCGCCAATCAAAAGGATACACTTCTTTTCAATGTGCAAGCTTCAAGACAAACCAGCATTGGCCAGGTGATTATTTATGCAGCCCCTGACCCTCCAGGCTCATGCTGTGACATCACACTCCTCCATCCCTATGGGTGCCCAATTCTCTCACCCTCCAGGCTTGTACTGCAACATTACACCACTCCACCCAAAGACACCCCTCCCCCCACGCACCCCCCATGAACACACTGTACCATTGCACTCCTCCATCCCAGGACTCTCCCAGGTCCTCACCCTCAAGACTCATGTTGTGCATCACGCTCTGCCGTCTCTGGAGGTGCCCAAGCCTCTCACCCTCCAGGATCGCACCACAACGTCATGCCCTCCTTCCTCAGAAACTCCCTGGCCCCTGAGCCTCCAGACTCTTACTGCGACTTCGCCATCCTTGCAGGCGCTAAAGCTCCCCACACTGCCAACCCACGCCTTTACCCAAGATACTTTCAGGGCCCAACTCTCCATTCTCATACGGTGTCATCATTCCCCCAACCCTGGACACTCCCAGTCCTCAAACCTCCAGTCTCATGCTATGCCATCACACCCCTCCGTCTGCAGGTTCTCACATGCCCCCCCACCCTCCAGCCTCATACCGGTGCAGTCACACGTCTCCGTCCCTAGGCACTCCCAGACCCCTCATCCTCCAGTCTCATGCTGTGCCATTACACTTCTAAATTCTCATTCAACTCTTGTATTGCGTCCTCTTACTCCCTGGCCCTGGATTCTCATGTCTGGTATCGTGACATCATACTGCTCTATCCCCAGCCACTCACATCCCCCCACCCTACAGTCTCATTTTGTGCAGTCACGCTACTCCTTCCCCAGGCACTCCCAGGCTCCCCACCCTCCAGTCTCATACTGTGCAGTAACGCTTCTCCTTCCCCACAAACTCACAGCCCCCACACTCCTCCTTCCCCAGACTCTCACAGCCCCAGCACTCCAGTGCCAATCTATGCAGTCTCGCTCCTCCTTACCCAGACTCTCACAGCCCGCTCACGCCAGTGCCAATCTATGCAGTCACACTTCTCCTTCCCCAGACTCTCACAGCACCCACACTCCAGTGCCAATCCATGCAGTCACGCTCCTCCTTCCCCAGTCATTGACAAAGACCATGTTTTTCCCCTATGACCTCGTGAAAAGGATTTTCTTAAATGTCGGTGAGCTTAAGGGTCCCTCTAGCAGTCAGCAGCAGAGCAATAGCATACATGCACAAACAGCAGCTGCTGTACTGAGTGCACCATTCCAAGCTTCTACCACGTGCAAAGAGCAGCAACTAGTTGCAGATTGTAAGCGCTGTAAATTGCCATTACTGCTATTAATCATACTTCAAATACCAACCTGGGAAGGATGGAAGACACAGCCCGGCAGGAAAACAAACTACTGGCTGCACATCATGACAGAGGAACAAACTAATCTTTTAAGTGACAGAGCTAAATTGGCAACAATTGCTAATCTGCAGCCCTCTCCCTCCCAGCCTGCTGTTCTAACTCCCTGCCCTCTTCCCCTGTGCTGATCTGCTGTTCCCTTTTCACCCGCCTCCTCTAACTCACTGTTCTTTTCTCCCGCGCTGATCTGCTGTTCTCTCCCACCCGCCTCCTTCTTTAACTCCCTGTTCTCTCCTCTTGTGCTGATCTGCTGCTGTCTCCCACCCCACCTTCTTATTTGACTCCGTTTTCTTCGCTTCTCCTGTGCTGATCTGCTGCTCTCTTCCACCCGCTTCCTTCCTTAACTCCCTGTTCTCTTCTCCTGTGCTTATCTGCTGCTCTCTTCCACCCCACCTCCTTCTCTAACTCCATGTTCTCTTCACCTGCGCTGATCTGCTGCTCTCTTCCACCCCACCTCCTTCTTTAACTCCCTGTTCTTTTCTCCTGTGCTGATCTGCTGTTCCACCCGCCTCCTTCTTTAACTCCCTGTTCTCTTCTCCTGATCTACTGCTCTCTTCCACCCCACCTCCTTCTTTAACTCCCTGCTCTCCTCTCCTGTGCTGATCTGCTGCTCTCTTCAACCCGCCTCCTTCTTTAACTTCCTGTTCTTTCTCCCGCGCTGATTTGCTGTTCTCTCCCACCCGCCTCCTTCTTTAACTCCCTGTTCTCTCCTCTTGTGCTGATCTGCTGCTCTCTTCCACCCCACCTCCTTCTTTAACTCCCTGTTCTTTTCTCCCGCGCTGATTTGCTGTTCTCTCCCACCCGCCTCCTTCTTTAACTCCCTGTTCTCTCCTCTTGTGCTGATCTGCTGCTCTCTTCCACCCCACCTCCTTATTGACTCGGTTCTCTTCTCTTCTCCTGTGCTGATCTGCTGCTCTCTTCCACCCGCTTCCTTCCTTAACTCCCTGTTCTCTTCTCATGTGCTTATCTGCTGCTCTCTTCCACCCCACCTCCTTCTCTAACTCCATGTTCTCTTCACCTGTGCTGATCTGCCGCTCTCTTCCACCCCACCTCCTTCTTTAACTCCCTGTTCTTTTCTCCTGTGCTGATCTGCTGTTCTCTTCCACCCGCCTCCTTCTTTAACTCCCTGTTCTCTTCTCCTGTGCTGATCTGCTGTTCTCTTCCACCGCCTCCTTCTTTAACTCCCTGTTCTCTTCTCCTGTGCTGATCTACTGCTCTCTTCCAACCTACCTCCTTCTTTAACTCCCTGTTCTCTTCTCCTGTGCTGATCTGCTGCTTTCTTCCACCCCGCCTCCTTCTTTAACTCCCTGTTCTTTTCTCCCGCGCTGATTTGCTGTTCTCTCCCACCCGCCTCCTTCTTTAACTCCCTGTTCTCTCCTCTTGTGCTGATCTGCTGCTCTCTTCCACCTCACCTCCTTCTTTGACTCCCTGTTCTCTCGTCTCTTCTCCTGTGCTGATCTACTGCTCTCTTCCACCCGCCTCCTTCTTTAACTCCCTGTTCTCTACTGCTGTGCTGATCTACTGCTCTCTTCCACATACATCCTTCTCTAACTCCCTGTTCTCTTCTCTTCTCTTCTCCCGTGCTGATCTGCTGCCCTCTTCTACCCCGCCTCCTTCCCTAACTCCCTGTTCTCTTCTCTTCTCCTGTGCTGATCTGCTGCTCTCTTCCACCCACCTCTTTCTCTAACTCCCTGTTCTCTTCTCCTGTGCTAATCTTCTGCTCTCTTCCACCCGCCTCCTTCTTTAACTCCCTGCTCTCTTCTGCTGTGCTGATCTGCTGCTCTCTTCCACATACATCCTTCTTTAACCGCACACACATACATACAACCATGCACGCACACACACACAACCACACACACAACCACACAAACACACACAACCACACCACACACACAACCACACACACACAACCACACACATCTATCGCCCTCACTCTACCTATCTGTCGCCCTCCCTCACTCTATCACCCTCACTATCTATCTATCTATCTATCTATCTATCTATCTATCTATCTATCTATCTATCTATCTATCTATCTATCTATCTATCTATCTATCTCCTATCTCTATCTATCTATCTATCGCCCTCACTCTGTCTTATCTATCTATCGCCCTCACTCTATCTGTCTATCTATCGCCCTCACACTATCTATCGTCATCACTCTATCTATCGCCCTCCCTCTATCTATCTATCTATCACTCAGGGGCACCACAGCATCACTCAGGGGCACCACAGCATCACTCAGGGGCACCAAAGCATCACTCAGGGGCACCACAGCATCACTCAGGGGCACCACAACGTCACTATGCGCTACCACAGCATCACTGAACACCACAGCATCACTCGTCGCCACCACAACATCACTCAGCGCCACCACAGCATCAATCTGTGCAACCTTTCAACAACAACTGGTTCAAATATGTTCTCTCAATGTTTCAAGCTTTATTACAAATGTCACAAAAAGATGTTAATATTTCACTTCTGTTTTTGGATTTTTGTCACAATAAAATACACTGAACATAATCTTCACAAAAGTTATTTACAAAAGTTTAAGCTATTGCCATTATAAATTACAATAACTTTTATTTAGGTATTAATTATTTTAAAAAATGAAAAGCCATTGTTATTTGTAATATCAATACATCTAAGTCATGCTATAGGTGTCACATTTGCAAAAGTTAAAAGTATTGGCATTGTAAATGACAAAGCTATTAATTTCGCTATTTTCAAAACCAACACATAAATAAAAAAATTGTCATTTACAATACCAATAGCTCAAACTTTCCTAATGCGAGACCTATTGCATTGCAAATGCTTGTTATCCTTTTCTTTGTATCCTACCCTCCAAGTCCTCTCCAGGCGTTTACAGGCTAGCTTTTGGTCTTTCAACTCCTTCGAGTACCATGGTGCAGAAGGATGTTGTCTAGTGTGGCTATGTCTTTTTGGGGGTCTAGCTTATTTCCTGCAGATTCTATCCATTTAGAGTAAGTCCTAGTGGCCTCGTCCAAATTGCTAGAGATGGGGGTGGCAGAGTCCGTTGGAGTTTGGACCAGACGTTCCTCCTTTATCTTGTTCCAAGCTCTCTTATTGGTGTATTTTACAGCTAAATTCCTTGGTTTTCGATCAGGAGTCCATAGTTCAAAAAGGATAGCTGAATGGCCAGACCATACTAGAGGCAGAATATTGATTCCTGAAATATGTGGATTGGAGAAAATCCCATCTAGGGCATGACCAGCTTGATGCGTGGCCTCATGAATTAATTGTTCGAAATTCCCATCTCTCATGGTATCCAATAAATTCAAGGTATCAGGGTCCAGAAGTAATTCCAGATGATAATTAAAGTCACCCAGAATAGTATAGGACTCTAAGCCTATACCCCTTTCTATTATTCTACTACGTAGAGTAGGAACAGGGCCTCTTGGGCCTGGTGCTCTATAGAGGAGGGTGCCTCTAAAGGAATAGTATTGGGAAAGTTTGAGGCAAAATTCAAGTGCTTCGCAATCCTCTATCGCTAGCGGATTGAAGGATGCCATGATCGAATGGTGATAGATGATGGCAAGGCCTCCTCCACGTTTATGTTGTCTGTTTAGGGTGTAGCTAAAGTAGTCAGGGGGAGTAGTTTTAACTAAATCAGGTCCAGATGCCTTATCTGTCCATGTCTCTGTAATGAAAGCAACATGTATGCTCTCCTCCGAAATAAGGGAGGCAATTTCTATGCTATGTTTCACAAGAGACCTAGCATTAAACAGAGCAAAGTTCCAGGGACTTTTAGGGGCATCCCGAGTGGTGGTCAGTCGAGTAAGGCATCTATCACGAACCGACTTAATAATAAAGTTAGGTATAGTGACCTTACACCCTTCACAGCAGACTGAGCTCATAGGGCGGATGGTATCAGGGTGAAAGATGGAACATTTATGGTTACTGGGAGTGAGATTGAGCTGTAGTATTTCTTTTCCTGAATATTTTATCTTAGGAGTTATATCTACCACGTTTGGTCCAGGGATGGTCGCACTGAGCACGGCCTGGGGGCAGACGGGCTTGCCTCAGGCGCGCCTGCGGCGCGTCCGCTGCACGGTCGCTGCGGGGCGGTCTTAAGTAGGTTTTGGGGCATGAGGACTGGCCCGCTAACCCTTACTTCCTCCAAGATGGCCGCCTCGTTGTCGGAAGTCCCGCTGAGAACTTGACTTGCGGTGAACTTCTAACCGAGGGTGGTCAATGTGCAAATAAGCAGACTATCAGTGAGAGTAATAATTAAAACAATGTGACACCTTTTTAAAAACCAAAAATCGTTAAAAAAAGCAGAATTCACAATTGTAACCTCTTGTTGGTCTCTCCCGGATGGATGGAAGGGTGGATGTATGTATGGATGGAAGGGTGGATGGATGAAGGATGGATGTATGGATAGATAAAATGTTGCATGGATAAAAGGTTGCATGGATGGATGGATGAATGATGGATGGATGAATGTGTGAAAAGGTGGGTGGATGGATGAAAGGGTGGGTGGATGAAGGATGGGTGTATTGATGGATAAAAGGTTGCATGGATGAATGATGGATTGATGGATGTGTGAAAAGGTGGGTGGATTAATGGAAGGGTGGATGGGTGAAAGAAGGATGTATGGATGGATAAAAGTTTGCATGGATGGATGTGTGAAAAGGTGAATGGATGGATGAAAGGGTGGGTGGAAGAAGGATGGATGTATGGATGAAAGGGTGGATGGATGAAGAATGGATGGATGGAAGAGTGGATGGATGTATGGATGGATACAAGGTTGCATGGATGAATGATGGATTGATGGATGTGTGAAAAGGTGGGTGGATTAATGGGGGAGGATGGATGTATGGATGGAAGGATAAAAGGGTGGATGGATGGATGGAGGATGGATGGATGAAAGGGCGGATGGATGAAGGATGGATGTATGGATGGATAAAAGGTTGCATGGATGAAGGATGGGTGGATGTGTGTATGGATGTGTGTAAAGGTGGGTGGATGAATGATGGATGAAGGATGGATGTATGGATGAAAGGTAAGATGTATGGATGTATGGATGGAAGGATGACAGGGTGGATGGCGCGACCCCCAGGGGGGTCATGGAGTCCTGGGAAGGGGGTTGCAGATTTCCCACCTTTACTTGTCCCTGCAAAAAGACAGCCCTCCTGCCCTGGGAAGGCTAATTTAGATCATTATCGGCTGCTTTGCTTGCCTGAATAAAAGGCAAATGTGCCTTATTAGTTAATCTGTAAGTGTTTTTGGTTGCTTGGGAGCAGTCTGGCTCTTTGTGATGACAAAGATTTGTTCGGCTCGGTGATGGTCATCCAGCTGCATCGGTGAGACAAGGGCTGAGGTGCGGAGTGAAGACTGTGCTCTTTGCTGATAGATTACGGTGCAGGTGATAGAGCCAGTTGCGGGGAGCTGGTGTTGGTCGGTCCAGACTGCGGTGTGGGACGGTGTGTCGGAAGACTTGCGAGCAGTGCCCCTAAGCCAGGGTGCGGTCACGGTTTTCGAAGTCCGCGACGGTGAGACCAGGGCGGCAAAGTGCAGCGAGGTGGTGCAGAGTGCGTTGCCGACAGGTCACGTGCAAGCAGCAGCTATTCGGCGGTCGTTGTCCGTGAGACCAGGGTTGCAGCGTGAAATGCGACAGTGCCCTCTGTGGTGCCTTCGGGACACGGAGCCAGCGACGGGACCTACGACAGAGTCGGTGACGAGTTGGTTGCTTCCCCCCTCTGTGGCAACTGAATCCACGGTTCCAGAGGCGGTACCCAGAGGTAGGTAAAGTCTTTGCGGTCCCTTTGACTTCAGAACAGGAGGCAAGCTCTACTTCAAGCCCTTGGAGATACTCAGCAACAAGTAAAGAAAGTTTAGTCCAGTCCTTTCACTGCCCAAGGCAGAAGCAGCAACTGCAGGCCAACCCAACAAAGCAACAACACCGCAAAGGGGCCGTACTCCTCTTGGAAGTTCTCCCAGCTCTTCTTCTTGGCAGGTTCCTTGATTCCAGCAAGTTCTACAGTTCTGGGCCCCAATATTTATACTCAGTTTCTCTTTGTGCTGTTGGGCAGAGAGTGCCTGTGCCAAGCCCAAACCAGTTCCATCCTCTCTGGCCCAGCTTCCTGACAGGAGGTGGTGACCGCATTGTCCAAGGCAGACCAGGCCCATTCAGGTGCCAGGAAATCACCTCCCACTACTATAAATACAGCCCAGGTCTATTCAGCACAGCCCTGACTCATCCAGGAAAGGCTGGACACACCTTGACCCCCCCTCCCCCTCAGTGACTGTCTGATGAAAATGCACATGCCCAGCCCCTGTCACTCCAAAGCCAGACAGTCAATCCACAAACCCAGCAGAGACACACAGGATGGCTAAGCAACGAAAGACCTACTTTCTATAAGTGCTATTTCCAAACACAGAACATAAAAATCATCTTTACTAAAAGATTCATTTTTATAATCTGAGTTCAGGCATACTAAAACCCATTTGTCCATCTTGTCCCAATGGGAAGATATGCTTGGAAGATGTTATAAGTAAACTCCCATTCTATCCTATGGGACAAATAGCCTTTCCATAGTGAAAAATGAAACTCACTGTAATTCACTGCCAGGACATGTCACACACACTAGTACATGTCCTACCTTTAATATACATGGCCCCCTGCCCACATGGGTACCTTGGGCCTAACTTAGTGGTGACTTGCATGTAAGAAAAATGAAGAATAGGGCCTGGCAAGTGGGTGCACTTGCCAGATCAACATGGCAGTTACAAACTGCACACACACACACACACACACTGCAGTGGCAGGTCTGAAAACCCTTTTCAGGGCTGCTTTGGTGAATGGCACTATCAGTGCTACAGGCCCACCAGCAGCATTTGATTTACAGGCCCTGGCACCTTCAGTGCACTTTACTAGGGACTTACTAGTAAGTCCAACATGCCAATCATGGAAACACCATTCCATAATACAATTTATAATAGGAGCACTTGCACTTTAACACTGAATAGCAGTGAGAAAGTGTGCAGAGAAACTAAATAAGAAACAAAAGTCAAAACTAGGATGTCAAAAAGGAAAAAAACAAGGGAAACATGCCAAAAGATGCCAAGTCTAACCGGCGCATTTATGGTTGTCGATAGTTGATGATGAGGAGTACCAGTTTCTAGAAACGTTTGTCAGAATGGGGTCCTCGTGCCTAAAAAGGTTTGACAAGGGGGTCTCGGCATCAAAAAGTTTGAAGACCTCTGCTCTAGAGCGATAAACACAGGAGTACTGTTATGTAGACATGCATGGTGACGCATCTCTGGATTTAAACCAGAAGGTCAGGCCAGTATTTTAAATCAACCCTTTGACCAGCGACATCTCTTTGGTCCAACAGTTGATAGTGCACTTGAAAAGATGAAAAAAGATAGATACAGCAAAGTCTGTGGGAGCTTTACAAACTCAAACCCATAAAGCGTCCTTTCGTCGCTCCTCATATAGAGGCACCTCCAAGGGGTTTCAAACGGACAACACCTCTTCTTATAAAGCGCCCACCCAAACCTCACCCAGCAGAGGGTATTACAGAGGAAGATAAAGAGGTAACAACAATAAGGGCAGAGGCAACAACAACCGTAATGCCTCTACTCCCAAACAGTGACTTCCCTTCCATCCCCCCAGACCATTCCACTCCTGACGGGGGGAGATTACAACATTTCCTACCTGTCTGGAACTCCATCACCACAGACAGGTGGGTAAGACGAATAATTCAGTCAGGTTATTACCTGGAACTCACTCCTCCAACAATACCACCTAGACAACGCCCCATGTCAGAAGAACATCTCATACTTCTAAGACAAGAGGTTGCATCTCAATTACAAAAGAATGCAAAAGAACCTAGGATCAAACACCATCAAAACGCAGGAGTTTACTCCATATACTTTCTCATACCCAAAAAAGACGGGACCCTCATACCTATACTGGATGGAAGGCCCCTAAACCTGTACATACAATCTGACCATTTCCATATGGTCACACTACAACAAGTTCTGCCGTTGTTAAAACAAGGCGACTTCCTTGCCACATTAGATTTCAAGGTCGCTTACTTTCACATTGCTATTCATCAATCTCACAGAAAATACCTTCGATTTGTACTAGAAGGTCAACACTACCAATTCGAAGTACTCCCTTTCAGAGTAACTACAGCACCTCAAGTGTTTACAAAGTGTCTAGCAGTAGCAGCAGCACACTTGAGAAGGGACAACATTCATGTATTTCCATACCTAGACGACTGGTTAATAAAGTCATACCACCAATGTGTACAGCACATGCATCAGACCATCAGCCTGTTGCACAAGCTGGGATTCAAAGTAAATCAAAAGAAGTCACACCTCCAACCGTCCCTATCTCAACAGTATCTAGGTGCCACAATAGATACCTCAAAAGCAATTGCATACCCCAATCTTACAAGGATACAAAGTATGCAAACTCTGATACAAAAATTCCAGCCACAGCACTCACTACCAGCTCGAGTGTTCATGCAATTGATATGAATGATGGCATCTTGCATTTTCATAGTACGGTACGCAAGACTACAAATGCGCCCCATACAACAGTGTTTGGCAAGTCAGTGGAATCCGGCTTAACAACAAATAACAGATCTGGTGGTGGTAGATGACCGGACATATCGCTCTCTTTAGTGGTGGAATACCAAAAATCCTTTCCAAGGGCCGGCTGTTCATAGAGCCTGTTCCACAAGTGGTGCTAACCACAGACTTGTCTCTCACAGGATGGGGAGCGCATTTAGAGAAACACACAGTACAAGGTTCATGGACACCGCAACAAAAGTTACTCCACATAAATCATTTGGAGTTGTTAGCGATTTTCCTAGCTTTAAAATCGTTTCAACATTACCTCTCAAGAAAGACTGTACTGGTCTGTACAGACAATGACGGCCATGTATTACATCCAAAAACAAGGAGGAACACACTCCGTACAGCTCTCCCGGCTGGCGCAGAGCATATGGAGGTGGGCCATACCTCAAAGCATTTTTCTGTTAGCAGAACATCTACCAGGCGTTCACAATCAAGTTACAGATCTGTTAAGTCATCAAAGACAACAGATACACGAGTGGGAACTTCATCCACAAGTTCTTTAACCATTCTTTCACAAGTGGGGACAGCCAGAGATAGATCTGTTCGCCACACACCGCAACTCCAAATGCCCAAGCTTCGCCGCCAGATACCCACACCCATTATCCAAAGGCCATGCGGTATGGATGAGTTGATCAAACAAATACAAATTTGCGTACGCTTTTCCACCTCTCCCACTAATTCCGTTAGTGGTACGCAAGCTACAGCAACATTCCCTCACATTGATTCTCATAGCACCAACATGGGCAAGACAACCGTGGTACACCACACTACTAGAGCTATCAATAGTACCACATAAAAAATTACAACTCTCTCCACATCTACTGACACAGAACCATGGAGAGATCATGCATCCAGACCCAATGCAGCTCAATCTAGCGATTTAGCTCCTGAGGTCTTAGAATTTGGATACCTCAATCTTCCGCCTGATTGCATGAATGTCATTAAAGAAGCGAGACGCCCCACTACTAGAGCATGCTACGCAGCCAAGTGAAAAAGGTTTGTTGTGTATTGCACAAATAACATGAACCCATTAGATGTTTCCATACAAAACATCATATGCTACCTACTTCATCTACAAAGATGTAATTTAGCGTACTCCTCAATCAGGTTACATCTTGCTGCTATAGCAGCTTATCTTCAAAACAGACAACATTTGTCATTGTTTAGAGTACCTGCCATCAAGGCGTTTATGGAAGGATTAAAAAGAATAATTCCTCCCGGAATACCACCCTCTCCGGTATGGAATTTAAATATTTTTCTCACTAGACTTATGGGTCCTCCATTTGAACCATTACATAAGTGTGAGTTACAGTTCCTCACATGGAAAGTTGCATTTTTAGTTGCTATTACCTCACTCAGAAGAGTAAGTGAGATTCAGGCATTAACAATTCAAGAACCATTTATACAACTCCATCACAACAAAGTGGTTCGTAAGACAAACCCAAAATTCCTGCCAAAAGTAATTTCACCATTCCACCTCAACCAATCTATTGAGTTGCCAGTATTCTTTTCCCAACCACAAACAGTTGCAGAATGAACTCTACACACATTAGATGTAAAAAGAGCACTCCTCTACTACATTGACAGGACAAAACCCTTTCGTAAAACAAAACTGTTTGTGTCCTTTTCTCCTCCACAGAAAGGCAATCCTAATTCAAAATCAAGCATTGCAAGGTGGGTTAAGTGCATTCAAATTTGTTACCAAAAAGCAAAACACACTCTATCCATTCCCCCTAGGGCTCATTCTACCCGTAAATTAGGGGCATCTATGGCATTCCTAGGAAATAAACCATTAGATGATATCTGTAAAGCAGCTACATGGTCTACACCGCACACATTTACAAAACACTACTGTGTAGATGATGTGCAGGCAAAACAACAAGCTACTGTGGGCCAGGCTGTACTCAAAACATTATTTTTAGACTACTGCAGCAGATACGGGTGGTCGCCGCTAAGGGAGAAAACTGCTGTGCAATCGATGCAACAGTGTGTGGTCTGCAGCCCATATGCCTCGAACGGAAAATGCTACTTACCAGTATTTATTTATTTATTTATTTATTTATTTATTTATTTAAGCTTGTATCGCGCACAGCTACCCACAATGGGTTTCCCGGCGCCAGGGATAGACTGTAGAAGAAAGGAGTGTCACCTTGACTTGAGGCCTCAGCCGACTATTGGTCACGCTTAGTAAAGAGCAGGGTCTTCAGAGCCTTACGGAAGCGGAATAGGTAGGTCTCAGATTTTAATGCCAATGGGAGGGAGTTCCAGTATTTAGGACCCAGAGTGGAAAAGGAGCGGCCTCCCATTTTTGTCAGCTTCCATCTTGGTACTGTGAAATTGCCAGTGTCCGATGACCTTAGTGAGCGCAGGGGTCTGTAGGGCTTTACCAGCCCCTGAACATATACTGGGGCGCTACCCTGCTTAGCCTTGAACATGTAGCAGAGTGCCTTGAATTTAACACGTTCTGGGATGCTCAGCCAATGGAGGTCGCGCAAGGCGGCAGTGGCTGAGGAACGTCTGGGGACGTTCTTTAGCAGGCGCGCGGCCGCATTTTGCACCACCTGCAGCACGTGTATAGTGGCTTTATCTGCACCCAAGTAAAGAATGTTGCCATAGTCCAGGCGTGATGTTACAAGTGCCTGGACCACAGTTCTGCGAGAGGAAAGGGGGAGCATCCACAAAATCTTGTGAAGCCACCGCAAGGTTGAAAAGCAGATGGCTGAAACCTTAGTAGCCTGTTGTCTCATAGTTAGCCTGTCGTCAATAATGACACCCAGGTTACGAACTGCAGTAGAAGGTGTAGGCGCATTTCCCAGTTCGATGGGCCAGTGGCGGGGACCCCATAGATGTTTGTTCTGTCCCAGAATGACCACCTCGGTCTTCTCCCCATTCAGTTTGAGACAATTTCTCCGCATCCAATCGGCCACAAGAGTGAGGCCCGACCTGAGTGCGGAGATGTTGTTTACGTCTCTCCCTGATAAGGAGAAGACGATCTGGGTGTCATCTGCGTAGGAAAACAGGGTTAACCCAGCTTGTTCGACTATGGTTGCCAAGGGTTTAACGTAAATGTTAAATAATAAAGGGCTAAGAATTGAGCCCTGGGGGACGCCGTGGGTGGATGGACAGATGGCGGAGGCTGCTTTAGAAGAAAACACTTGGAAGCTTCGATCGCTAAGGAAAGACACCAGCCAGGCCAAAGCCTGGCCTGCCACACCTAGAGATTTCAGAGAGTCAGTGAGAATGGAATGTGACACGGTGTCGAAGGCTGCGCTCAAATCCAGCAGGATGAGCGCCATGGTGTTTCCCTGATCGACACCGTGCCTAAGACTCTCTGTCACCCCCAGGAGGGCTGTCTCAGTTGAGTGCCTAGGCCGAAAGCCCGACTGAGAAGGATGGAGAAAACAAGTGTTTTCAACCAGTTTGGAGAGCTGAGAATTTATATGTCTCTCCAGTATTTTTGAGAAGATTGGCAGCAAAGATATAGGGCGAAAGTTAGCAGGATTTAGAGGATCTGCACCCAGTTTTTTCAATAACGGTACAACCATGGCGTGTTTCCAAGGTTGTGGGACATGGGCCTCGCTCAGAGAAGTGTTGAGTAATTTAATGATAGGGGGATGAGTGAGGGGATCTAATTGTTTTAGTGTTTTAGCCGGGAGAGCGTCCTGTGGGGAGCCCGATCTCACACTATTTAAACAGGAGAGGAAGGAAATGGCATCTAAGGGCTGCCAGGTAGTGACTACTGTATTAATGTTGGTATTTTCCAATTCCTGGACTGTGTCAGGGACAGTGTATGTAGTACCTGGAAGTGTAGTGAAATTTTCATAGATAAGATCAACTTTATTTATAAAGTAATCCGCTAAGGACTGACACTGAGTAGCATCAAGTGCCGGGGGAGGAGGGGTAGAGTTAGCACCGGTCAGTTTTTTGACAACAGAAAATAGCACCTTTGGGCAGCTTTGTGCATCGGTCACAGTTTTCCTTGTGTAGTCTGCTTTAGCAGTTTTACAACTGTTGTGGTATTTTTTCAAGGCATCTTTGTATATCGCTTTGCGTGAAGGAGAATAGCCTTGTCTCCATTTACGCTCCAAGGTCTTACAATGTGAGCGATGCTTTTAAGTTGTTCCGAGTACCATGGAGCAGGGGGATGGTGTGAAAATACAGGCTTTGATGTTATTGGAAGCACTGTATTAAGTGCAGTGATTAGCCAGAATTCAGTGGCGCAATTGAGTGCTGCAGTGGGTAGTTCAACACACGGAAGTGTTTTAATCAATAGTTTATTGAGTTCTGGCATGTTGATCTTCCCCCAATTCCGAACTGGCCGCGTAGTTTCCACCTCAGGTCTTATTGCTGTATCGGCCATATCAAAAGAGAAGGGGACAGCTAAGTGGTCGGACCAGGTAATTTGTAGGGCTTCACGAGAACAATCTAGAGACAGGTTGGATAAGATCGGGTCCAGTAAGTGACCAGCACAGTGAGTGGGACCTGTGTTTAGAAGTTGAAGGTTAAAAGCTTCCAAAATAGAGAGAAGCTGATTCCTATTAGGGCACTCATGGTCGTCTAAATGTATATTTAGGTCCCCTAAGATTGTGAAATTCGGTGCTTTAAGCATTACTGGAGCTAGGAAATCCGGTAATGATGTTATCCAGGGGCTCGCTGTCCCAGGGGGACGGTATACCAGTAGTCCTGACAGCGTGAATTGGGGGGTGATAGACAATTTGAAAAGGGCTGCATCAGTATGCATCTGTTCTTGGCATGTAGGGCTGCAGAACCACACACGCCCACCCGCCTCCCCGGCTACCTATATCTGTTCCAGTAATATCTTAGATACACAATACATGGACATCCTTATACTCCTACAACTCCATCATTTGCCCAATGACGAAAACAATCTGAAGATGGAGTTGATGCCCATGCGCACTACGATCTACAGGAGGAGTCCTCCAACGGACAAAGACTCTTAAAAAGAAAAACAAAGTGTAATCATCCGGGCCCACCACCAGATGGTGATCTGTGCAACAGTGTGTGGTTCTGCAGCCCTACATGCCAAGAACAGATGCATACTGGTAAGTAGCATTTTCCTTACTTGTCACATTGGCTCACAGAGGTCAAGTGCATCACAGTTAGGTTGAGTATTTTTTTTTAAGTTACTAGTCCTGCCGGTCCAGTAACAATTTTTAGATTTTTCGAGCCCTGCTACTGAGTAAGATGTCGCAGTAATTGCTTTGATGTCCACTGACCAGCTAAACGTTGGTGGTTGATTATCTCCAAGGCTTGTGTGTAGCTCCTTATTTTAAATTGACATACATAGACTCTTCCTATGGCTAGTCAAAACCCTGACTGCCTATTGTGTAAGAGGGATAGTTCTCTGTATTTGCTGAAGCACCGTTTTTTATCAAGTGGGCTAGGTCATTGCCATGGTGAAGTGAGCAATTAATCACCTCTTTCTGAGCCGGGGCAATCCTGGTAATCTGATTCTTAATCAGACTTCCTTGGAAAGAGTACATGAAAGCCAACATTGATTTAATGTTGCTTAGCCATTTTGGTAATTACTTCAGCTGACTTCTGTATAATTTGTGAATGCTCGGGTCTGTGTTTTTTCAAAGCTAATTAATGGAAAAGTGGTGTCCAAGATGTCCATCACTAAATGGATATTAAAATGTATTCAATAGTTACAAATTAGCTTATCTTGGGAAAGAGCATATTCAATCTACAAGAAAACACTGAAATATTAAACTGCTAAGCAACTTGTTTGCTGCTACTCTGCCATCACACCTGTCTCCAGTTTTTGGAAGATGACCAGTGTTGTAATATCAGTGTCTGGCTTCTAAATCTGGAACAGGTTTGCTCTGCCTAAGAAAATGTTTACTTACCTGTTACTTTCGTTTCGCATCTTAATTACAGATGCACATACAACACATCATAACTACTACTTATGTGGGTGGTTAAAGGTTTATGTTAATTTCTAATATCACAACTTTTTGTTAATCACACAACATGATCGCAGGGAAAAGGGCAATATGAAGGTGAAATTGAGATCTGATTGATTGCCACCACACAAGGATAGATCGTGGCCCAGCATGTGAATGTGTAATCTGTAAACGTTGAAAAAACACTCTTATACTTAAGTAACCTTTTCTTTTCCAGTATTTTCCTTGTCTTACCTTTGAATGAGGTGAATCCTGTGTGCTCTGTTAGCTCCTCTTATTTTCCAGTTTCTTCTCAGGGGCGCATTTGCCTTCATTTTTATTTGTTCTATACTTAGATCTTTAACTCAATGGGCCATGTTTATTTTGCTTCTTGTTCATATTTGTTCTCTCTTTCCCACTTAGAGTATGAAGATGATAAAATCTCGCTGCCCTTTGTTGTCACAGACCTGAGGGGAAGGAACCTTAAACCCATGAAAGCCAGTGCCATTGTCCCTGTGAGTATCTGCTCTCCATGCCTTGAAGATTGTATTTAAGGCCTGAGGTGTGGTGCACTGTAACGAGCAGGATAACCCTTAAGTATTGTGAAGGCTTGGAGACTGAATGAGTTCCAATGCAATGGTGTGCTCTACAATGACTGATTTAGAGATGCTGTTGGCTATTGGGATTTTTAGATGTGGAGTGTAGTCATAGGCATAGTTTAGTGCTTACATTTGCTCTGTGCCTAGTCTTTAGACTGGTGTGATATAATGATGAAAACTTCTTACTGGGAGACCCTGGAATCTGAGATGCTTTCGCCTATTACCTTCGGAGATTGGAGGCTGTAGACAGTCAATCTCCCTCCTTGCACCCTTTCGGGTCTTCACTTCAGTCTCTTTTGGTCAAAATGTCGGGGCTGAGTAAGCTAATGTGCTTAACTCAAACACTCTGGACCTTTCAATTTGAATCGTTTAAAATTGGAAGTCTGAGATTGTGTAGTTTATTTAAACTTTGAGAAATGTTTAGCTCCACGATACATAAGGCTTTAAAAAAATAAGTCTGTCATAAACACTCTTAAAAAGGGTTCATTGTAAAACATCAGAAATAATTTTGGGTGAATGAGCTATTTAAGCTACCGTACAGACTTCCCTTAACCCCTACCGTGTTTACAATTGCGTGTTGTGGACTGTTATGCAGCCCAGGCTTCACTAGGGACTGAGCACTGCGCCACCCCTGCATCATGTACGAGCAAATGCATGGAGGTATCTTGCAGCATATGCACTAAATACTCTGACAAGAAAAGCAGGAATATGTAGGATTACTTAATCCTCATAGAAACCGAAAAAGGGCAGTGAGCAAAGAGATTTTGGGACTGTAAATTCAGTCATCAGTTGAGCTGGCTGTACTGCAAATAGTGTCCACACGCAGCCATGTGCTGTGCATGTCTCTTGCACATGCAAGAGTTTAGTAAAGCCCAGAATTGCAACATACTTGCCAATCGGGTGAATGTGTCAAGGACGTACACATGCTTCATGGTACCTTTTGCTCTTTTGTTATCTAAAGAGGTCCTACATCGGCTCAGAGAGAGGTCTCCTAATGACTTTGTGGCCAGGTCTAGAAAGAGAAAGGGCCATCTTTACCGCACAGGAAAGCAGTATCCAAAGGATAGCTGGGATTGTTAGTTTGGGGAACAGTGAGCAAAAGGGTTGGTGTGAAGCGTTCCCATTATTAAAGGTTTGCAACCAATCTGAAGACCCTCATATAACCTAGTTGGAGTTTTAGGCAGGTCTTGCATAAAGAAAATGGACATGCCTTCAAACGGTTTGTTGCAGTGACCCAGAAGAAAAAAGATTTGTTTTGGGGTGATTAGCAATGAACACTTGGTGTAATGTAGCCAGAAGCCTTTTATGCTATTGGGTTATTTATAATCTAGCAGTACATTGTGGGAATCTTCACTTAAAACCTAAACCCTAGTAAAGTCATACCCATGCATATGTAAGTACAGTAATTCAGATGGTGAACATCTGCACCTTATGTGTAACAAATGAGAAACACCCAAGTCTACCTGGGTGACTTCAATCTCCACTGGAATGATCAGAAAGACACAGTGGTGAATAGTCTCAAAACTTTCCCTAATGCGCTTGACCTCACCCAAATATGCGATAGACCAACACACGACAAAGGCGCGATACTTGATCTCATCATTGCCAAAGAGAATTCTACACAACTGGAGACGATTCTACCCTGCGACTGGTCAGATCACTACATTATCACCTTCTCTATCAATGAAAAAGTTAAACCTAACCCGGCTCAACCAATCAAATCCAAAACATGGAAAAGGGACATGAAGAATCTCAATCCCTCTACTCTGCCTACCCACGTCGGCAATCTCCTCCTTCCCCCTTCAGGTGCCTCGGATGTTCAATCACTGACTGACCACTACCTTGAATCTATGAATACATTAGTCAATGAAGTCGCCCCACTGCAACTGAAGAGAGTCTCCACCAAAACTTCTAACCCCTGGTATGACGACAGACTCAATGACGACAGGCGTTCGATGCGAATGGCAGAGCGCACCTGGAGAGCGGACCCTTCAGCACTGCACCTCAAAAGGCTTAAAAACAAGAGAAATGCCTACTTCAGGAAAATAAAGCGCACAAAGTTGGACTTCTTCAGCCGCCAGCTGGACCAAGCAAAAAACAGGCCAAGAAAACTGTTCAAACTAATCAAGACCCAAACAAAGGCACAACCCTTACAATCAAATAGCACAACAAGCGACTCCCCACACTGTGAAGACTTCTCTGCTTTCTTTAAGCTAAAGACTGACAACATAAGAAATGACCTCATCATGGATGTAAGCCGATTCCCCAACCACACCAGAATGGCTAACACTCAACCCAAAAACATGGCATCTTGGCTGTACTTCGATACCTACTCGGAAGAAACAATACACAATCTGCACTGCACCTTGAAGCCCTCTAATCACCTCACAGACCCTCTACCTGCTAATGCTGTAAAAGACTTCATCCCCTTGCTCCTCCCTCTCTGGACCAACATCATCAACTGCTCCCTGCAACAAGGCCTCATTCCAGACTCCCTCAAGGTGGGGCAAGTCACGCCTATACTCAAGAAACCTACAGCTGATCCGTCTGACCTAAACAATTACCGGCCCATCACCAATATCCCCACCCTGGCCAAACTGCTGGAGAAATGTGTCCAACTCCAACTAACAAGACACATTGACCAATTTGACCTCCTCAACTCTCATCAATCAGGCTTCCGAGCGAAACATAGTACGGAAACAGCTATGACACACATAATTGATGACGCCCTCCAAATTCTTGATCGCAATGAGTCCTGCCTCCTCATCCTTCTTGACCTCTCGTCAGCATTTGACACGGTCAAACATGAGAACTTGCTGGAGCTGCTAAGCACTAGAATGGGACTATCGGGAACGGTTCTCAAATGGTTCTCGTCCTTCCTTCACAACCGGTCTCAGAAGTTCAAGATCGACAATGTGCTATCTTCACCTGTGCCTGCAGATCTAGGTGTTCCACAAGGATCCTCCCTCTCCCCCACATTGTTCAACTTCGTCATGGAACCGCTCGCCACCTTGCTCCAAGCTTCTAATGTCCAATTTCATATGTACGCCGACGACACACAACTATACCTAAAGCTTCAATCCCCGGAAGATATCAAACTTCTGAATTCCACGCTTATTAACACTCAATCTTGGCTAGCCGATAATCACCTCAAACTAAATGCTCTGAAAACTGAGTTCCTTCTCATCTCACCCCCGGCGAAAATTTCAACCTCCCAAACATGGCTCAACAACCTAACAGCACTCAATGTCCAACCCACCATCGTGGACTCAGCGAAATCCCTAGGCATCACACTGGATGCCAAGCTCAACATGCAGCAGCACGTCAGCAAAGCCACAAAATCAGCTAATTTCCAAATCAACACACTGAGGAAAATTAAACCCTTCCTCCCTGCTGAAGACTTCCAAACTGCTGTACAAGCGTTAGTCATCCCTCGAATAGACTACGGAATTGTGGCCCTCAGCGGACTCCCGCTATCCACAACAGCACCCTTAAGAGCCTCCCTGAACGCTGCCGCAAGACTCATTACTGGCTCAAGAAAACATTCTCATATTTCCCCAGACTTAAAGTCCCTAAAATGGCTGCCTTTTGAAGCCAGAATACAACTAAAAATTGCAGTTATGACACACGCGGCAGTGCACCACAATGCACCCAACTACCTCGCTCAAAAGTTGTCTATATCAGGAGGTTCGAGATCCAATAGAAGCTCAAAAAATCTACTCCTGAAACCCCGTAGATTCCGGAAAGAGAAAACTTACAAGCGCTCCTTCTCAGGAATGGCACCCAGGATCTGGAATGCGCTCCCTCCTGAAACCAGGCGTATCTCCTCCACTGCACTCTTCAAGAAAGAGGTGAAAACCATCCTTCTGGCCAAGATCTCCTGAACGTTATAGGTGTTGGATCAGAGACTCTGCCTTGCTTTGTGTCAATGCTCACCTTGTCCTTTGGCACTATACCTCTACTTGAGGGAGACACTACTACGCTACTTTCTTACTACCAACCAATATATGATACACGTTGGGTCACTGATTCACCCTCCCGGTGCCCCCACTCAGTGCTCTCTCTATACTAAAACACTGTTATAAGCCTTCCACACACCCAAAGTGTACCTGAACACCTCTGTAGTGGGATCAATGACTTGTGCCGTCTTATATTACTTGTTTACCTGACTGTATTTTGATATGTTTTATGTATGTTATTATTATCCTTTCATGTTAGTGACTACTACATTGCTCCCATTACCTCTGTTCATTCCCACTGCCCCTACCCCTTTCATTGTGAAGCGCTCTGATATCTGTAAGGATCTTGTTCGCGCTATATAAAACTTTGAATAAATAAATAAATAAACATCTTTATCTCTGTTTTAAACAGTTCAATGCCAGAAAAAAGGATTTATAAAACTACTTTGCAGTATATTCTCATTTTGCTGCCATAACCCCACATTCAACTTCTTGAAGGAAATTAAGGGAAATGCAGTCAGCTAGACTGAAATCATGTGAAACTGAAATCGGTACACTGATTCTTTAAGGTGCAGCATCTTCCATAGCCCATCATGCAACTGCTCCAGAACTACAGTTCTTGTTACTGTGATAGGCCTTACCCAATAATTCATCTGGGCAGGAATATGAGTTGTTCATAATGTCAAGGAAGATTGCTACAATGCAGAGCTAGACTTGCAGGTGAGACACACTCCTTTGCATTGCAGGATCGTCATTGGTTGTTCCAAACAGCAGTACAAAATAAAAAGCAAATACCCAAACTTCTGGAGCTTAACTAAACTTGGACTGCAACATCCAACCAGTACAGTGGAAAACGAACTGAACAAATGTCTCAGGAAAGCTTAACTAACTAAAGTGTCTACCTTGACATTCAAATACAGGCAATAATGCTTAATGAAGGGAATCCTAGGTTTCCAACTTGCAGCCCTGCAAACCAGCAGTAGCGGCAAGGGCAGGATAGGGGTTGGAATTCATAAATAGTTCAAAGAAATCTTAATATAAGGGGTTGGGGGGCAACCCAGCTATTCATGGGGTTGGGGTGGTATTCACAAATACTTATAAGAAATTTTAACACTGGAAAAATTGATAACTGACTTTATGTAGGCAGCAGTTGTAACCAAATGTACATTGCGGTAGTGTGTTGGAGACTTGATCTGACCAGATGAAAAAGTACTGGTTAACTGCTATTTCTAGGCAGGCAGAGGAGTCCTGGTCTATTGCTAGCACCAGTGATACAATATATTCCATTTGAAGGAATCTTTTTGGCTTCTTACTCTTTAAGAATGTCCATACTGTCTTAATGAAAATTCAAGTGCTCATATTGCACGTACCCCTGATCATGCTCCCAAGATGGACATCTGACAGGTATGGAACACTTTCTCTGGAAGTTTTATCGAAGATTTGTTTTGCATGACAACCTCTTGTGTAGTCTCCTGGAAAGGTGAAGTAATCTGTAAACCATCATTGTCCTTGGCATTTCAGGGCAATGATAATCATCCTGGAATTTTTCAGTTTTAACAGACTTAATGATAGCAGGTGAATCTGAGGGAAAGCACGTAGAAAATGTCTTTACCACCCCATCAAAAGTGCATTCCCCAGTGATTTTGGCCTGAATACCATGATGCATTTTGTTTTCAGTTGTGGCAAAGTGTTCTATGAGTAAAAAGGCTTATGCCTTAAAAATGACTTGGAAGCACTTGTCCAACAATGATTTGTGGTTTTCTTTGCCTACTCAGTTGGGAGTGTCCGCTTGCATCTTTTCCACACATTACAGATTGATTGCACTGCCTTAGATTATTACACTGATTGAGAAACCTCTGTGAATGAAACCTCTCCAGATGGCTTGTGTGTGCCTTGAAAAAGTTCTGGAGCCAAGTTTTGTTAAGATCACACACGGGGGTTGTGTTTTCAGTTAGAAAAAGAATCCTGTCCACGCCTGACAAGGAAGGGCGAGAGGGCTAATTGCACTGAACCTAGTTCTTGCATGTTGTGATGTCCTCCCCAAACCATTAGACATGTCTTTTCCAGTGGATTGAGTCAGTAAGTCCTGATAGATAGGAAATCCTTGCAAAAGAGTTATGAATTTGGTGCCAAGGCAGAGAGTGGCATTTTTCTTTAAAAAGGTGTAGTTTCTTTCTGGTTATGACTCTGGCTCCATTGATCCTCTAGACTTTGTTGATGATGTTCCATGTTAAATGTTGTCTTTGGAATTATGGAAATGCATGAGACTGTGAAACCCATAAGAAATTAGGCTGGTCTTGCTGAGGGGCTCTTTTTGGCAGTTGCAGGCATTTCATAATAATTATGGTACACACTTCTCCAAAGAAAACACTTTTTGCTAACTACTTATTTAGAGTGGCCCCCTTATAATTGAAAACGTAATGGGGTGGACTTTTGAAAGGTGACTAAGACTGAGTTTGCTCAGATGACTCCATGTTTGAAACCTTTGACCCCTTTTGAAGACTGTCTGCATTTGAGGCTAAATTTGATTAAGACCAAATATTCTAAACTATTACCTTTTGATCCACTTAGCGTTTTTTCAAATCACAGCTTGGCATGTAACCTTTTCTCAGACCTTTCTTAGGTAGCAAAGCTTTTGTGGAGACCTTTTCCCCTTTGTGATTGAGGAATGTGTTTTGAGGCCAACTTAGTGATGAGATTGCATTTCCTCTTTCAGAAATTCTAATTGGAGCTTCGAAGCCGCGTTCTGGTAAAGTAGCAGGTGCATAACCATTATGCACAGTGTTCAGTACCCCTCTGTCTCTAGTAATGCTTAGCAATTCTTCTTAATAATCTTTGACACTTCACCCCACCTGCATTAATGTCCAGAGGCAGGGAAGGAAGAAGAATGTGTTGGTTTTTCTGAGCCTTCCTACCGTAGTATTGCTGCTGCGAAGTCCACATTCAAAGATATTCCCTGGTGATATATCGGTCTTCAAGACTTTTTTTGCTGTTAATGAGTTGGCCGGGTGTAGCTTTAAAAATGTTGGTATGGGTGGTAATTCTCTCCTCTGACTGAACTTTCAATTAAAGTACCTGGTTCACTCCTCAGGACCCCTGTCCCCAGCATTTCTTCATTTATGCGTGGAGTCAAGAGAGCTAGACCAAGGAAAGGATTGGAAAATAGTATCCGTCTCCCACAATGCTCTGTTGCAGCACCCTTGAAGAGCTGTTGCAGTAGCCGCTTTTAATGCTGTCCCTTCATTGCCACAAACCTTTGTATGCAAAACATCCTGGAGCTTATTTTCTGCATTCAAGGGCATTGTTGTTTACTGAGCTGAAGCATGGTTACTTCTGACTGCAGAAACAAGTCCACATTTGGTCTGAGATTGGACTGGAAAAACACTGGATCTTGTGAGGAAGTTTGTATTGTTTATGCAAGTGTGGATCTGCTTCTTTTGTGGTTGCTAGTGTAAGGAAGCTCTCTTCTGCAATCTCATCAAGCCCCAAAACCATAGACCGAAAAAGTCCAGACTGCACTTTTTGTTGGATTTCCTCCGTAATGACTGAAACCAGTGGTTGTGGAGACTCGGCTGGGGCATTCAATTTCTGTTCACCTCTAGTCACCCACATAAAGGAGGTAATATCAAAGGGAGGCAGACGGGATGGAAAGCCAGGCAAAGACCTAGGTCAATGTATTGGAATAATTGCCCAGATCTGTATATTTAGGAGGTGACAGAGTAGGAGTTGTAGTTGTCTTTTTCTGAGGTACCAGAACAATCATTGGTGGGAACTGGGAAGCAACGGTTTATTAGGCATGATGCGACCATTTAGCACCATTGGCAAGTTAGATTTACCTGTTGGTGAAGACTCAATTCCCCCTAGGATCCATGGATGGTCGAATATTTATACTCTGTGATGGAAAAACCATTTTACTAAGCATTGGGAGCATTTTGGGAGGTTTTGGAGTTTGTGGAATCTGGAACTGTGTATGTGCACGGTCATCCGATTATATCACAGACTGACAGGAGACTCCTCACTTTTTAAGTTTTGTGCTTTAATGTCTAAAACCCCTGTCTCGACATTGAGTGCTCCAAAGATGAGTGGCTTGAATTTGAATGATGTGATGGGGCTTGCCTCCCTGTCAAAACAGTTTTAACGGAAGATGGTGCATTCATTTCAGCATTGTAATATCATATCGGTCTTCCGCAAACGGGTTGAAAGTGCGTCTACTCTAAATATAGAATAGATGCTTTGGAGTGACAATGCTTTGTGTGCCTCCTCTTTTGGATCTCCCTGTCGGAGCCCTTGGAGGTAGAAAGCTGTTAGATGGTGATGGAGTCTCTCCACTGGCTGCTCCCCTATAGTCCGTCCCTTCTATTTTTGAGGTCAGACTCCATTCTTTCTATAAATTGGATTATTTCACTGTCTTTGAGAGTCCTGGAATTTTTTTGTCAGTTTGAGAGTCCACCTCAAGGGTGGGTGGCTAGTATGTCCAAGATGGCGAACACACTCTAGGGAGGCCCTCCACCCCTACCACATTATCTGTCACTAATCCTAACAAGCATTTGCAATGCAATAGGTCTCGCATTAACAGGAGTTTAAGCTATTGGCAATGCATTAGCTTAAACTCTCAAATGCTAGACCTATTGCATTTCAAATATCGAGTTATCCATTAAAAGAGTATGTTATATGTTTTACGTGTATGTTTATCTCTATGTAAAAAAACAATAAAAAAGCTTACTGAAATTAAGAATTTAAAGAAAACAAAACATTTTTACTAGCACCCATGCATCGCTTTTACGTTCATGAAGGGCGTGTCCTACGGTAAAGTGAAAACGCGGAATCGGGGCTTTCACAAAAAAAGCATGTTTGCCAAGTTGATAAACAGATTTTTTTGCAGGGTAAAAGCTCCCAAGCTGCGATTTCCCTTTTTCGGCTGCGTACCTTTCTTTAGACGTGGTTTGTGTAAAGAAAGGGGTGCAGTCTCTATGAATGTGTAAGCGCTGTATGGGTGTCAGTAAACAAAATAAATAAGTGTGGACGCTAAATGCGGACCGAGCTGCTAAAATAAATCAGGGTGGTCACTAAATACAGACTACACTGCTTAAATAAATAAGTGTGCCCGATAAATGCGGACCACGCTGCTAAAAGAAAGAAGAAAAGAAATGCGGCCGCTAAATTTAAAGAGTACCTCCTTTAGGAAACTTTAAAATAAAAGCATGCGTGCTGCGAGGTAGTGGGTTCAATAGGGAAAGAGCATTAAATAAAATAGGTGCTCGCAAACTTATAAAGCAGACAAGGTTAACAACACCAGAAAAAGGTCCAGTCATTATGGGAGGTTACAAATGCAAACACTGTACCAAGGAGGGACTAATAAGCCTAATGAATCAGAAGCCAACTTTTACAAAGGACACTGATGCAAGCCAATTACAAACATGGGCGGAGAGTGGGCGGGGCTTCTATTCCATACTCCACTACTGCATGCCTCAGGCTCGACCTAAAGAAAGGATCTCCCACACGCTGCAGCCTCTCTGCAATAAGGGTGTCATCGGACCTAATGTGAGCTAGTAAAACGAGCCCCCATACATCTTTTGTACAATAAGTCATAACTGTGATGCAGTGGACCCTTCACACTTTTGTGCAACAGCACTTGCTTCACTAATGGGAACATGTCCTTTTACTGGACTTATTAAAATGTTTGCACTAGGTAAAGTCTTCTTACCAGTTACTAAAAGGCATTCTTTGACAGCACAATTTAAACATGTATGCAATAAAGGGACCTGCAGTGCTGCTCAAAGCTGCCAGGTTACTGAAAACTGTGCAACCGTCTCACACTTTTTTTTTATCTCGCACTCTGCTAAATTCGGTGTCCCACAACATGACAACCGCACTTCGGTGGCCTTCACACACGCACGAGAAGGAAACACTCCCCACAGTACACAGGATCACAACAAAGACATGACCCTTCCAACCACACACCACAGACTGTGTAGTGTGCTACCCATGTTGGCAAGTGCTTAGGAACCCCAGATACGGATAGTAAGCACTATATAAATATTGCTATACATACATACACAGATGTACAGTGCAAGACATGCCCACCACAAGGAAATATCCAGTGAGTAGGATGGAGTAGTCGGCTGCTGGAGTCCAAGCACTGAGACTGTGCTAGCCACAACACTCACACTTTCAGGCGCTCTAAAGACAAGATTTGGACGACCTCCTGCCCCGAGGCACAGCACTGCACCTGCTGTATACAGGAAACAGGTGACCGTGGATGTGGCACAGGCGAGCGAGGGAAGCACCTGGTGTCTAAGGTCACCTGGTGGAAGAAAGGGAGGACGAGGAGCCGAGCGCAGGCTGCTCACGCCAATGACGTTTGATGAAGGCTTCCCTCTAGCCACTTACGCTCAATAAATCGTCACCATTTTATAGCACTACCACAGTTTTACTGCAACAGATAGTAACACTTTTGTACCTACAAAGGTACACCTCTCCCCGTACACACAGAAATACTGATTGATCAGAATGACCCATGAGCACCTTGGGAAAAACAGCACATAGCAGCATGCACTGTGTGCGCCCCCAGTGTGTATCTATATGAACACAGCAGGTTAAGATGGGATTGCAAGAGGCTAGGGGGTATGTTTTACAGTCAAGGTAGCTGGGAGATGGACACCCCTACCCCCCCATGACTCCAGTGCCATCAAGTGTCATGACCTCCGAGTACAGACACCCCGCGACCTTCAGTCGTGTGCTTTGTACTTGGCTGGGAGCGCAGCTGCTACTGTAAACACACGTCCGGGACAAGGCCCTTCCCCAACAGCATGTTCTCTGTGGGTGACACAGACGTAATTGTTTTACAGAACCCCCCCCCAACCCCCCCCAAAAGAAAACAACACAGAGGCAATAAGGGCAGGAGCAAAAGCAACACAAGGGTTAAACCGAGTCAGCCTGGCGCGAGGGCTGCCCGCGCATGCGCGGTACCTGGAACTTTTTACCCCCATTCTAACGTAGAGTCAGCCTGGCGCCGCGTGGCCTGCGGTGCGTGCCGACTTGAAAAGCCGCCGTACTTGAGTGAGTGCTGTGCCAAAGCAGGATTTTAGGCGGGGCACCTGTGAGCTCGATGGAGCCCCGCTTGTTCCTGCGATGACCGGCTGAAGACGCAAGACCAGCCGAGGAGTAGCACAGAGCCCTCACAAGAGCCGGTAAGAGTCCCAACAAGAGCCGGTATGTGTAAAGTGCGCCGCGAGAAAGTGAAATTGCATGAGGCTTATGAGGACAGGAGGGGGACAGGAGATGTGCACAACGCACGTCTGTACGTGCGTGTTCACAGCCTCCAATCGCCCCTGCGCGTGCCCATCTCCTGTCTCCCCTCCGAGCCAAGTCAGTAACAATAGATCTTGCTGGCGACAGCGCTTCGCGCTGCGTCGCCAGGTGCGAGACCTAAAAACCGTGAGGCCTCTGACTCGTCATCTACCCTATTCTACTCCCCTCACTGTCCTGCACCAGCTGACACACAAGGCTTTTGGTGTGCCAGAGTGAAACGAGGGGGCAGTACTGCTGTGGTACAATCTTTAATGTTCTTAACGAAAAGAGGCTCCTGAATTTGATGTCCACACTACTGGTATTCACAGCAGATACACGAGGGGCACTGGCCATGCCAGCTGCCATCCATCGCAGTCACTTTCCACAAGGAATCGGGGGTGTGGCGCGTTACCGCATCCCCCTCGGTGTGCGGCAGCTGGTAGGAGCCTGGAGGTCTTATTGGGCCTAGGCTGTGTGGTGGACGGGCCTGACTGCAAGCAGCACTGTGATGGTTTACGGCTCCGTCCGGGTGCTTGTGTCCCTGCTGGGCTTCAGACCGGGCGATAAGGCATAAAAAGTTTGTTAACACTGAGCTTTAGCCATGCTCTGTTTGCGGGCAGCGGCACGAACACTGGTGGGGTCGTGTCTGGCCTGTGGCCTACCGCAGGTGTCAGAACAGTTCTTTCAGCGACTAACTCCACTGGGGATGCACGCACAGGCTATGACTGGCTACATTCACCCTTTCTCACCTGTGCCACACTGCATTTGCTGCTAAACGCGTAAAACCTGGTGTGCGCCCGGGGGTCACATTGGGCCTAAACCTAATTGTAGGTGATGGTGATGGTGGTGGCTCCCAGGAGGGGTGACTGCCTGAAGATGCATGCACAATGTATCTCCTGTTGAGCTGGCCTCTTCTCACATACGTGCGATGCTTGTGTTTGAGACATTGGGGACTGGATCAGGACTGGCTCCTGGCATCAGCTGCAACTTCCATGTAGGCATGGGCAAATCCACTCTTACCCCCGCCCCCCCCCCCCCAACCCCTTTTTTGGGTGTCTATGGTTGCACCCTGTTGCATTCCCTCTATCCCCTCCTGGAACACAGACCTGACACCGGTACACTCCTTTCCCTGTTGCCGCTGTACGGTGCACCAAAGCAAGGCTAGGGGGTAAGAGCTGTGGTGTTTACCTGCCCGCTTGCTTACGCTTGAGCTTGTTTTAGCATAGGTGTTCCTTGCCGCCTAGAGGGTCCCTATATCAAAGTGGTTATAGTATAGAAAAAATTCCAATAAGGAAATAGCGCTTGTACAAACTGAAAAGCTCTGTTCCTAAAGGAACTTTTGAAATGTTGCAGTTTTCAAGTGGTGCTCTAGGAAATAGCACTTGTACAAATTGAAAGGCTCTTCTCCGAGAGGAACTTTTGGAATTTTGCATTTTTCAAGGGGTGTAACTGCAGATAGGGGAGCTAGCCGGAAATCGGGAACCTCCTCAAGGTTCTGTTGTGTGTTCTTTTGAAATTGCACAACGAGATCTGGGCGTGTGAGAGGTCAAGTGCAACCGTCCTTTTAAGAACAGCTACAAACAAGCATTTACAATGCAATGGTTTTGCCTTTGTTAAAGTTAGAGCTATTGGCATTGCTCTTGACATTATTTTTATTTATGTTTTTTTAACATAAATAAATGGCATTGTCATTTACAATGCCAATAGCTTAATCTCTCGCAAATGACAAACACCCACACAGAGCCCCCCACACACACCCACACAGAGCCCCCCACACACCCACCCACACAGAGCCCCCCACACACACAGCCACACAGAGCCCCCCACACACTGCGAGCCCCCCCACACACACTGCGAGCCCCCACACACACTGCGAGCCCCCACACATTGCAGGCAACAGAGGCACGTAAACATCTCTTAGGCGTAAGGCATTCTGAATCATAATTTGAGTAAGCTGAGGTGGGGTTGCTTTTGGAGAGTTGTATGCTAGGAATGTCATTCTATTGTAGAAGACAAAGGCCAAAAAAAGTAGAAATAATATTTCAACAACAATAGAAAATGTAAGGGAAATATATTTGGAGTTTCAAGATCATAGTTCTGACCTATAGAGAGAATATTTCAACTAGGAAGTTAAGCTACTTTGTTTAAGGATATCCAATTCCCTAAATTAACACTTTAGAAAATACTGGAATAAATAAAGGAAAATCTGCAGAGCCAGTTGGTTTTCCGGAAAAGATATACTAGTTATTAGAGGAATAATGAGTTACTGTAGTTCAAAAATTATAAACACAATTTGTCTCTCTCTATGTGTATCTATCTATATATATATTATTTTTGAGAGAGATATATATATTTTGTATTACTAGCATCATAAAAGTATGTTTGGCATTGACTTACTAAAATGTGGAGAAGCGTACAGTCAAGTACACAAAATCGTAGGTTTACACCGATACAAATGACACAAGTCGAGTTGTGCACGTGAAGTGCAGTGTTTTCAAAAGTGTGCTTTGCGACATTCCTAACAAAAAGATAAAGATCTGCCTCAGCAAGAGGGTGGGTGTTGCCCAGGATCCTACATAGAGGTGCCTGTTGCCTACAAAGCCTGGATCATTTCTTGCCTCCTACATGCATTATTTTTATGATTTTTCAGTGATTCCAAGTTTTCCATACATGCTATGAAGCATAGACTGCATAAAATGCGGAACATGGAATTGTTTAGGAAAGGGGTAGAGGATCAAACAATGGAATGGAATTCCTATAAACGACCCTTCGCTTGGGTAAGTAACGCCATAGGCTGGCAGATAAAGTCTCTGTAAATTTTAACCTTTATGAATGTGCAATCCTACAAGTTTAGAAAGTGCACACGTTCTATTGGCTAAAATATGTAATTTGTGAACAAGTAATAATCTCAGCTTTGACATAATTCATGTGAAGTGTGGGTCAGGAAACCAGTGCCATTTGCCCAATATATAGGTCGTAGCTATTGCTTTGCCGAGTTTTCCCTTGTAATCTGCGCTTCGAAATAGTGACTCAGAGAAAGTGAAAGTCAGCTGCCATATTAAACTTGTACATCTCAAAATAGCACTACAGAATACTCACCGGTCTGAGGACTCGCACCACCTCCTTGAGGACCCCCTCCACGTTCCGCACCGAACACAGCACCAGCGTGCAGACCACAGCATCCGCGGAGCCGCTGGCCACCGCCGACATGTCTTCCCCAGACGCCACGAGGAAGCGCGTGAACCGGACGTGGTCATTTTCTGCAACGCTCTTGCCCAGGAAGCGCTCGAAGTCTGGGTTCGGATCCGTGCACGTGACTCGGCATCCTGGCGGGAAAAACTGGAAATTTGTTCCCGTTCCGCTTCCGACCTCCAAAATGTTGAGCTTCCCCCCGGGGCCGGCGAAGTCTAGCATATTGGTGAAAAGAGTCTTCTTGAAGGAATGCATCTTCCGGTTGTAGACGTGGCTAAATGTGGCCAACACGTACGGAAACATCTTATTGGCTAGTGGCTGCCATACTCCTAAGAGAGCCAAGAGGTGCACTGGCAGGGTCAGCAGCATGATGCCCCCCTGAAGGGTGGCTATGAGAAGGCCCATGTTCGGAGCCGAGGGCGCCGCCGCCTCTGAGGTCTGCGCTCTCGAGCTGATGCGTGTATGAGCTGCGCTGGATTTACTTTGTAGGAATAATGCACACCATATGCACAGATGAGTCCACATTCAGGTTACCGGTATGTTTTTTCGTTACAAACAAGGGTGTTCCATAGCACACAAAGCTGGAATTAATAGTATATATTTTGTACACGATAAATAGATTGCCAATCATGTCCAGAATTATTCCTTTATGCAAGGAAATGTAATTAATTAATTTGTTTTTTTATAAAGAAGTAACGAATAAATAAATATTTGCTACAAGTCGATGCTCTAGAGTGCTTTAGGGTATTGTGCGTTGGGGGTTCTTCAGGAAATGTAGGATAAATATCTCACTACAGCTCGTAATCTAAAATATGCAAATAACATTAGCGGCGTGCGGTTAGCAGCTGGGATAACGTCCAATTGTGTTATGAATTAGCCATTGGGAAATATTTCAATCATTGTATGCAGTCCCATTTCGCCCAGAAGTTTTTGCGTTTTATTCTCCTGCATCACTGTTATTTGAGGATGGTGTTGTAAGGCAGGGCCGGTGGCATATGCCGGGAGTTTATTAGCCCGTCTTGTACCATGCTGTAATTGTATTGTGCACTGGGTTAATTTCGGCCTGTGGAGTGTACCGTTTTGGGAGCAATAAAATGGCAGTGGATGATCACTATCGTTCTCCAGTGCCTCGTGCGATAGATATGCATGTGGGTGTATCCAATAATGCACGTATTGTGCTTGGGTGCAAAGATAATAAAGCGGCAAGTCTGGGGCCCCGAAACTACCTTGTGTATATGGCAGAGTAAGCTCCTTCCACCCTACCTTGGGTTGTTTGCCTGCCCATGTAGGGGTGGTCATACAGGAGCGCAGTCTTGTGAAAAACTGTTGTGTGAGTGCTGTGGGTATGTTTGTTAATAGAAAAATAAAGCGGGGCAACACCATTTTCTGGATTGCAATTCTGTCGGCTATTGATAGTGGCAATAGGACCCATCTCACAACCTGGCTTTCCAATTTTGTGAGAGCAGTGCCATAGTTTTCACATGTCATCAATTTGGGGTCATGGTGTATTCAAACACCTAATTCAGTGTTTCCCGCGGGCGTGGCTTGGCGCGCGGCAAGATGGCAGTGCTGTAGTGCTGCTCTGCCGGCCACCGCGGAATATCCTGCCCTACCTGAGTCAGCTGCCGAAATTCTGGACGGGGAGCGGTCTACGGACACCTGTCATCGCCGATCGGGCTGACTGCTGGACCTTTTGTGAGGCCGCCGCGCAGAGAGATCGGCGGCACCCAACTGTGACGCCGGAGCCTTGGAAAGTCTGGGACAAAGCCAGCGAGTGCCCTCTTGTTGCTGGCGTCGTAGGCTGCCCCTGCTGCCCTTCTGAGGAGCTAGCGTGAACAACTGTACCCGGTAAGGGGGGGCGCGACTGCTTGTCCCGAAGTCCGAACAGGAGCGGACTTCGAGTTTCGCGATGCAGTGGGGAGCTGGCAGGAATTGGGCTGCAGGGCTACGTTATCGGCCGGCTCCGGTGCCCGCAGTAGGCCGAGAGTAGGCCAGAGACTCCCCGCCTGAACCACGAGCCTTGTGTGCGAGACAGTTGAGTCAGAGACTGCCTGCCTCTGCTGGTGCACATTCTCCCTTGGTGGAAGAGAGCTGTTGGGGTTCGTCAGGGATTGTAGGCGACCCTTGGCCGGAGCAGGAAGGCGGGTGCCGGCTAGGAGGGGGGGTTGGAAAGGCACAAAGAGCGGGAGGGGGGTCGGGAACGGCCACACACTGACAGCGGGAGGGTGAGGGGCGGGAACAGACACACACACACGGACAAAGCAACAAACTAAAAAACAAAGCACTCACCTGGACATCTTCCGGCAGATCTCTTGCTTCCTGCTCTCCACTCCTCCTCCCGATGACGTGGTGGAGGCTCGGCCGGCTGGGCCAATCCCAGCGCGGCCCTGGCTGGAGGCGGACGGCTGCTTCCTTCGGCTGGCCGGCCTGAGGAGAGGGAGGGAGACGGGCTGCCACGGAGCGGGAGGGAGGGGCTATCGAGCGACTTTTGTGCAATGTCCCGAGCAGGAAGGCAGAGGCAGGTGCCGGCAATGCCGGACCAGATTCGGGGGCGTTCCCGGCTTTCGGCTGACGTCGCGTGACGTCGGCAAAAGCCAAAGAATGTCGGGAACGCCCCCGAATCTGGTCCGGCATTGACGGACAGGCCCCTCGTCCAATGGCTAGGCTCCATTTATGGAGCCAGCCAATGAATGACGAGGGCCGAACCAAAGCCACACTACAGTTCTCATCAGGATTTCGCCTGCGCGAAAAAGATGCGCAGAGCGCATCTTTTCGCCAGGCAAAACCTAAAAAGGTGAAGAGCGGCTAGGAAAAAACTAACCCACTCTAAAAAAAGAAATCCCCAAGAGATGATTGAGACAGGCGACGAGAGTGTACCGGAAAGAACTGGGTCAAGCCCAAACTCAAGCCCGGGGGCTCCCATGAAGGGTATGGGGCCAATTAGTACCCCATCCTCTATAGGAGAGGGACCAACTATTCCCAGCTTAGTATTAAGGATGTCTTTATGCAGAAGGGTGTCGTAAAAAATTAGGGTAATGGTGATGTCAATTCACCCCCCGCATTGGAAACTGTGAATAAAGAACAAGCAGAACTTGAGGACTCTATACTTCCTGAGGAGCTGAGTCATTGGAAATCAAGTGCTCAGCCCCATACAATCAACACAACCAGTTCAATTAAGCCAAGATGTATCTGTGATGAAAAAATCAACGCATAAAATGGTAGTCAATGCCCAAGTCCATGCTGCTCCAACTTATGAGTACATAAAGGAGGAGTCTCAATGGAAGACGCGGCCTGGTGTAAAGGTTGATCAGTCGATGGTTATTTCTTTGGACTTCTAAAACTGCACTATGCCCTTGAATGTTAGTGATGCATCTGTTATCTGTATGGAGGATGTGCAGGTTAACAAAGTGTGCCAAGACCTTTTGATAACTGGGATGCCCGTGTCTGGGGCTGATAAAGGTGAGAATCTAGGAATGCCAATTTTAGAGATAATAAATGAGAAGAATATGTTAAGTATATTTGCTTTAGAGAAATGTGGTGATGATCAGGTACCGTTCCAGTTACTGGATGACCGGGCAATTTTAATTCCGGTAAAAATGGATAATATAAACAATCTTCAGGGTGTTCAGATCCTAGGACAAGCTGATATTTCATTGAATGCTGCAGATCCTATTCTAGGTCAGCCTGACAACTCACTGAGCCCTGCGGATCTTTCATTTTTGGAAAAATATGAAGTTACAAAAAACGAAAATACAGGTGTCATGGGTGTATGGAAAAGTTTGCTTAATACCATGAAAGTTATAACAGGTGCACTTGACTTCCACTCAAACTTGAAATTCAGGTTGATTTGTAATATACTTTAGCAGTCTATGTGCCCGATATTGACTTGAAACTACAAAACTTTTTTTTAAAATTATTTTATTTATCAATTTTATCTCGTACAATCTGGCGAGAAAAAACAAAAAAACAGGTCATGCAGCAGTCATAAGCACTAAACATACAAATCCTAGAATTCCACTGTGAGATCCAAAATGCGAATCACATATGCAGTAAAGTATCAGAAATACATCGCAATTACAGAGCTTAATAATCAAATCATACCAAGCAATAATTATAGATGGTAATGTCTAAGGTTGAATCATGGTGTCAGAGACCGCTTTAGTCAGATCCGGGTTGTCTCGTAAATACTCAGATAGCGGTTCCCAGATGTCTGAGGGTCTAGAGATAGTTGGCAACTCCTCAGCATATATCAGAAAGTTATCTCTGCAGTAGGTAGCGTCCACCAACCAATCTTTAACCGCTGGGGCGCGTCTGCCGCCCCAGTACATGGATAGTCTACGCTTCGTTAGCAATAGTAGTATGGATACAAGCTTCTTTCCCTTTGCCTTTAGTGGTACATCAAGACCAAGTAAGCATACTCTAGGTGTGCATGAGATGTTACAGGACATCATCAGCGCCAAATGGGTGGTCACTGCGACCCAATACTGCCGCACTCTCTCACAGCACCAAGCAAGATGTGCGAAGTCCGCTTGATCTGTCCCACACCGTGCACACCTTGCATCATCTCGTAGTCTGATTTTCAACTATTTTAGGGGAGTGTGATATACTTGATGAATATACTTATAGTGAATAAGACGCAGGTTCCCATTTGGAGTTAGAAGTGTGATCAGTGTGCAGCTCGCTGTCCATTCTTCCTCTGTGAGAGGTGTGTCTAGCATTACAGACCATGTCTCGCGCCTGAACTGTCATCTCCTATCTCTGCTTGCATCTGCTTGTATAGTTTGGATATGATGTGCGCATGATTAGGTGAAGTTAGTAGTAGTTGCAGTGAGTGCAGAGTAGGGGGTTCATCAGGAAAGGAGGGGTATAGTTCTCGGGCAGCTGCTTTTATTCTATGGTATAGGAAGCGGAAGAGCAGTGTTTGATTGCTGATATACGCGAAGTCATCCTGTGTGATAAATGTGCCATTCGGGTATAGGTCCCCTAGCTTCGATATGCCCACTTGTTCCAAGAGTGCCATATTGTTCTTTTCCATTGTGACCGATAATCTAGAGTGAAAGGCTAATGGAAGGTTCGGAGCGTATATAGGGTTCTTGTGTGCCAGTTGACTGAGCCGCTCCCACGCTTGGGATGTGGTGTGTACTGTGTTTATCTCCTGCAATGTGAGTTGAGGTCTGGTATGTGACATAATGCTTGTGAGCGGTATCGGATTAGCGTCTCCGTGTTCAACCGCTAGGTGTGGTAAATATTGCATTGGGTGGTGCCAGTAGTAAGCGAAGTGCGCTTGCGCGCATAGATAGTAGAGATAGGCATCTGGGACCATGAAGCCCCCTGCACTAAAGGGGAGGGTGTGTTCGAAGGCTGATCCTAGATTGCTTTCCTGCCCAAATCAATTTAACAAACCCCGTCCGAAGTCTGGCAAAAACCGACACGGGAGGAGTGATAGGTATATTGACGAATAAATACAATAGCTTCGGCAGCATCACCATTTTTAGCAGGGAGATCCGATCAGCCAGGGACAGGGGAAGTGTTATCCACCTCTGTATCTTCGCTTCTATGCGGTCAATCGCTGTCCCATAATTTTGTCTGATTACTAGTTCTGCGTCCCTGTGTACCCATATCCCCAAGTATTTAATTGGGTCATCTTGCCACACAAGAGGAAAGTCTAGCTGTGGTGCGCTGGTGCTGTCAGTCAAGGGGATTACGGCGGATTTACTCCAGTTTATATGTAGACCTGATTGCCTACAAAATTTCACGTATTCGCGGAGTACAGGGGAGAGGTTATCCTCAGGGTCCCGGATGTAGAGGACCATGTCATCAGCATAAAGCGAGATACTGATGGGCCGTAATTGGAATCTAAGTGCGGTATGGGTGTATTTTTGTTGTATTTTACAGGCTAGGGGTTCTAGAGCTATCAAAGAGTAAGGGAGAAAGCCGGCAGCCCTGTCGCGTGCCTCGCTGAATGGGTATTGATTCCGATATATAGCCATTCACTTTAATGCGGGCTGTGGGGTTCATGTATAGGAGGTTGATCCATGTTAACATTCATAGGGGTAGGCCAATCCGCCTTAAAATAGTAAACATGTAGGGCCACTCTACCGAATCAAAGGCCTTGGCCGCATCTAGCAGCACCGCCACAGCCTTGAGATCCGGGTTTAATTGATGCATTAAGGTAAAGATCGTGCGCAAATTATGCGCGGTGGATCGGTCAGGGATGAAACCCGATTGATCGGGTAAAATAATCGTGGACATAAGTGGCTGTAATCTTGTGGCTATGATTTTGGCTAGTATTTTAACATCTGTGTTGGATGTATGACGTTACAACGCATGCTTTTACCACGCATGCTGTTACAACCCAAGTATTACAACGCAAACCTTTACAACGCATTACACTTGGGGGTGCTGGATAGTGAATAGTTTAATTTACTAGTCCAACTCCAGTCCCCGTGGACACTAGGGAAGGTGTTGGATAGTAAATTAAACCTATTCCCTATCCTAGAGCGCCCCCCAGTGTAATGCGTTGTAAAGGTTTTCGTTGTAATACTTGCGTTGTAACAGCACTGCGTGGTAAAAGTTTCGTTGTAAAGGATGTTTACCTCTGTGTTGATTAATGACAGAGGTCGGTATGACTCCGCCTTAGATGCGTTCTTATCAGGTTTTAGAATTGCAACTATGAGTGCTTCTCAATGTTTGCGGAAGGGTGCCGTTATTATGGGCCTCTTCATACATTTAGAGGAGATGGGGGACAATATCTTCTGCGTAGGTCTTGTAAAATTCGCCAGTGAATCCGTCGGGCTCTGGCGCCTTCCCGTTCGGCAAGGCTTTAATGGTTGTAAGCCATCTGAGAAGCCATACCAGCGCTATGTCCTCAATATATTGAAAAATTTGAGGTTCAGTGGCTGTATGTTGTGTAGTGTAAAAGTCGCCATACGTTTTAACAAATGTGGCCAGAATCCCAGGGGTGTCATAATGTATTTGTCCTTCATCATCCTCTATCTGTGTAACTATGTGGTTCCTGCGGCTTGTACGTATTTTCTGTGCCAGGATGCGGCCTGGACGACCACCCTCACCTAGTCTGCGTGCCCTGTGACGTTTGGATGTGTATCGTATTTCCTCCTCTGCTAGGTCGTTATATCGTGTGACCGCCTCTCGTATTGCCCCCAATTTGCTGCATCGTGCGTGGCTTCATAGTCTGTCTCTAAAAGTTTGATGTCCTGCTCGCAGTTCTGTAGTTGCGTCCTTATGTCTTTCAATATCCCTGCAGTAGTGCCAATACAGACCCCACGTATTGTTGCTTTAAAGGCCTCCCAGAGTGTGCCTGCGCTGTCCACTGTTTTACTGTTGATGTCGAAAAATTCCTCTATGGCCGTGTAGTGTTTCCTTATATAAAGGGTCCAGCAGCGCCGCCGCATAAAAGCACCATATCAAGGGAGGTGGCATATATGTGGGGATAGCTAATGTTAAAAGAACCGGTTTATGGTCTGACAGTGTTTTTGGGAGGTGCAATATGTCGGCGGCCCAAGTGGACGCCCGATCAGTCAGTAACCAATAATCAAGCCTCGACCAGCTGTTGTGTGCTGTGAACAAGTGTGTACTTTCTCGTAGGGTGGGGTGTCGTTCCCTCCAGACATCGTGAAGGTTAAATTCATCAATGCCAGTAAGAAGGGTGTCCGCTGCCCGCTTGTGGTGTTCAACAGTGTCTTGAGATCGGTCTAAAGTGGAGTTTAGGGTAACATTCAGGTCCACGCCCCAGATCCATTCTACTGGTGGCAGATCCAGTAATTTAACAAATAGTCCCATAAAAATCTGGGTCGTCCACATTAGGTCCATAAGCATTAACGATACCTACTCTCGTGCCTCGCAGTGTGCCAGTGATAATAATGAACCTACCCTGCGGGTCTACGTCCGTATGGTCTGTCTGAAACTGAATCCCCTTACGTATAAGGATCGATACCCCTCGGGCATAGGAGGAGTATGTGGCTGATATGGAATGCTCTGCCCATCTATACCCAAGTGTCCTAGCTTTACTAGGGAGCAAGTGTGTTTCTTGCAGAAGCGCTATGTCTATAGTATGCCTATCTAAGTAAGCAAAGACCTGACGTATTTTCTTGCGGCTGTTTAGGCCTCTAACATTCCACGTCATCAACTTCAGGTGGTCACCCATCGCCACTGAATATCCGCCATGCGACATATAGATACCGTGTGCATTTCAAACGTGTGCAGAAGTTTCTAGATTCACAAGTAGTGATGTGACAACAACGTGCAGTGACTGTTCTGATCGTATCAAACTCCCAACCCCCTCCCCCCACCCACTTCGCCATCCCAAACATGACAAAGCCTAATCCCCAAATCTTCTCCCGAAATCTTCTGCCCAAAACTAAGAAAAATACAAGTGAGTACCCACATCATTACAGTCTGTCCATACATGGGTCCCTCAAAAAGGGCAAACAATGTGCATCACACAAAGGGGGGCCGGGAGCCGCCCGCCATACCCCCAGCACCAAGATGCTGAGGGATCAAGCCATACTCGCAGCAGCACGAGTAAATAGTAATAGGGTATTATAGCGTATAAGCTGTTCAGTTCAGGAGTCTATACCGCATTAGAGCATGTTGTGTAAGGCTCTATCTTGCTATCATGGTCATATACAGGAATGAATAAAGACATTCTGTAAGGGATTTATAAACAGAAAAAATAGAAAGAACATTTAACAGGCTGTCCGCAGACTCTCTACAGTAGCAACCTCAATTTAAGGATATAAATCCAAGGAGGGTAGTCTCTCATTCTGCATCCGAGGGGGGGTCTTGTTCAATCTGCTGGCCTCGTGGCGATCTGCGTCTCAGTACATGGGGGTGATTCGCCTGCAGATATTTAATCACTTCTTGCGGGGTGTTACAGATCACACTCTTCCCCTCCAGAGTTAACTTTAAGCGAGATGGATAAAGCATAGTGTATGGGACATCATTCTCTCTCAATTTCCGCTTGATATCCAAGAATTTCTTCCTTGCCTCTTGGACCTGAGAGGTAAAGTCTGGGTAGATGGAGATGTTCATGCCTTCATGTGTGAGGGTCCCAATTTCTCGGGCTCTCCGGAGCGCAGTGTCCCTATAGTTCAAGATTTTGGCGATAATAGGGCGCGGTTTTGCTCCAACTGCCGGACGTGGCGCCAGCGTGCGATGCGCTCGCTCCACTATGAAGACAGGAGAGAAGATATCCTTACCAAGGAGGGTGGTCAGGAGACTTTCAATGTAGGTCTCCTATTGCCCGTGTGGGTCGTCGCCGCAACTCCTAGAATGCGCAGGTTGCAGCGCCTAGATCTTGCCTCCAAATCCTCCGTCTTGGCCGCCAGGCTCTGCATGAGTTTATCCACCTTTTTGTGTTTGAATTCAAGTTGTTGTGCTGCATCTCCTGCATCGGATATGCGGCGATCCGCCATGTCTATGCGTTCAGTATGCTTGTCCAACCTCTCAGACATGCGATCCATCCGATAGGCTAAACTTGCAGGGGTGTGGAACTTATTAAAATATCTACTTGTCCATGGGGCAGGTTGCTTCATAAATCTACTTGTCCTGTAACAAAATCCACTTGTCCCTTTGGTGCGATGTAGTGCTGCCACAAATTATGGCAGCAATGTCATTAAATAAGAGCTCTTATGTGGCCTCTCTGATTATACCAGGGCATATACCATAGTATTGTTTGAATACTAGTAATCATTTTATGTTGCCATGTTTCCGGAGATCTACATACTGGGACTGATGATGGTGGTAAGCAGTAGTTCCAGGGTTGGAATGTCCCTTTGAGTGTGCAAACCTACTAACTTGCATGTTTTAAGGGTTTTCAACAAATCTTCTCTAATCTTTCCCATACTGAGATATGTTGGAAATTTACTCCTGAGAGTGGCAGACGTAAACCTTCTTTCAGAGTTGGGAAAAAAGTAGTTGGAGGGAAAATGAACTTTCAAACATCTAGGTTTTCACATGAGCAAATCTACACATGCAGATTTGCTCATGTTGAAATGCAGTTCACAAATATTTTGTAGAAGTACAATTTCTTGCCCTACTAATGTTAATTCTTGTGAATTCACGAAAGCCATATACCAAAGGTGCACTTTTGAGACTTTCTTTAATAATTGGGCCCCTAATTTGGACTGGCGTTAACTATGACTTTTCGTGTTTATTAAAATTCTCTCTCTCGCTCAGAATCGGCTGGCTTCACTGTGAGTGACCGCATTCTGCTCTTTCACAAGGAGCATATCGGTACGCAAAGTAGTTTTGTTCAGTGCCAGTAACTAATGTGGCAGTGTGTGCTGTTTTTAGACCAAAAACAATTTTTGCGTTTGCCAATGTTTGTTATAATGTTGAGGGCCCGGCAGCTCTCACGTCAATAATTATAATAATAATAATAATACAGCATTTTATAAAGCGCGAACAGCTACCGCACAAGGAGGTGTCCCGGCGCTAAAAAGAACAGGTTTGACCATGAGGACTAGAGTATTAGCGCCTAGCGCGATTGGGTGAAAAGCCAGGTCTTCATCATCCGCTTAAAGCAGAGCTCGGAGGGGGCCTGCTGAAGCGCTGGGGGCAGGATGTTCCAGAGTGCCGCCACATTGGCAGAAAAAGTTTGTCCACCCAACCGAGCCCTTTTTGCTCGTGGAACAGCAAGCTGAACGCGGCAGTTGGCGCGAAGAGAGCGAGCCTGGGTATATCTCGGCAGTCGAGTTCTCAGATAATTTGGGCAGGTGCCATACAGAGCTCTAAAGGCCAGCGTAAGTGCCTTAAATTTGATTCTACTGGCTACTGGTAGCCAGTGAAGTGAAAGAAGGTGCGGAGAGACCGAATGCTTGAAAGGGATCCGCATTAACAGCCTCGCAGCCGCATTTTGGACCAGTTGCAACCGCTGAATTAGGTACTTAGGTAAGCCCAGATAGAGGCCGTTTGCGTAATCCAGCCTAGATGTCACTGTGGCATGGATTACTGTTTTTCGGCAGCTCTCTGGTAGGAGTCGCAGAATCTTGCGAAGATTCCTCAGCTTACTCAGACAGCAGCCTACTACTTGCTGGATGTGCGAGGCAAAGGACAAACTGTCATCCCACCGCACCCCCAGATTTTTTGCCGTATGGCTAGGCGAAGGGGCCTGTCCCATCTCTGCCGGCCACCAAAGTTCTGAGGGTGGAGGGGGGCCTTTGCCAAAAAAGATCACTTCCGTCTTGTTTGCATTAAGTTTTAATTTGTTTGTGTTCATCCAGCATGCAACATCTTGGAGACAGCCCTTGAAACTCGAAAAGGACGCCTTCGACACCTCCGAATACGGAAACACCAGTTGGGTGTCGTCGGCATATGAGATTGCCTTGACCCCCCCAATTGGCAATCAACGTAAAGAGTGGAGCCAGGTATATATTAAATAATAGTGGGCTAAGTGCCGACCCCTGAGGGACGCCACAGCTGAGGACCTTGGGTGTTGAGGAAACGGTCCCCAGCGCCACCTTCTGTGTTCTCTGAGTCAGATACGACGGTATCCACCCCAGTGCCTGGTCCTGGATGCCTATCTCAGCCAGTCGCATCAGCAGACTAGCGTGGTCGACCGTATCAAAAGCGGCGGACAGATCCAGGAACACCAGCATCGCTGAGTCTCCTGAATCCATCGTCCACCTTACTGACTCTGCCACCTCAATTAGTGCTGTCTCAGTGCTGAAGCCGGGCCTAAAGCCTGATTGCGTCTCATGCAATATTCTGTTTTCTTCAATGAATTTACTTAGCTGGCGCTGGATTACTTTCTCCAACATTTTACCCGGCGCTGCCAACAGAGAAATCGGACGAAGATTACTAGGGTCCTTTGGATCCCCATTTGGTTTTTTCTTTAGCGGCAGGAGAGTGGCATGTTTCCATAACTTCGGAAACACCCCGGAGGAGATGGACATATTCCAAATCTGATGTATTGTGGGAGCCACAAAGTCAGCTATAGTGCTCCAGAGTTTAGGTGGACAAGGGTCGTCGGGTGACCCTGACTTACAACGGCTTAATTCCTGCATAACCACGCTCAGAGCGATCGGCTGGAATTGTGCCAAAGTTTCACCATCCACCACTTTGACAGCCAGGTCCGATTTCACTGTTTTCTTCTCTGGCCCGAAGGACTCATAGACTTGCATAATTTTATAGTCAAAGTAATCTGAAATGCTATTGCACAGAGTGGTCGACGGGGGAACCTCCCTCTCAATACACCTGGGTTTAAAGAAGGACTGTACCACCTTAAAGATTTCTTTACTCGAGTGTTCTGCCTGCTGAATTGATTCTGCATAGAACAGTTTTTTTGCCTTTCTAACGGCCTTCTGCAGTTTTTTGGATGCTTCCTTATATCGGGCTTTTTCTAGGGGCCCATAGTTTGCCCTCCAAAGCCTCTCCAGCCTCTTACATGCTGCCTTCTCTACTCTGAGGTCCTGTGAGAACCAGGGAGCGGAAGGGGAATCCCGCTTGGATATTGCGTGTGTTGCCGGTGCAATGGATGACACCATATTCCCGATCCAGTCATTAAACAGCTGTGCATCTGTGTTGACATTCGAAGTAAGAGTAGGTATATTCTGAGCCAGAACTGGGCCCATGGTAGCAGGGACTAGTTTCTTCCAATGTCTCTTCACAAAGGAGCACTTGCTTGTCGCAGGTCTGTCAGCCGCTAAATTTAGTTTAAATGGAATAAGTGAATGGTCTGACCAGACTAGCGGTAATGGCGCCTCTGCCACCACATTGTTAATATTGGAAAAAATTAAATCAAGCGTATGGCCCGCTCTGTGCGTGGGGCCATCGTTGATAAGTCTCAGATTGGCTGCATTTAATGTGGACCTCAATATCTCTGCAGGGACACAGTCCTCCTTATCCATATGGATGTTAAAATCCCTGACAATGAGGAATTGAGGATAAAGGAGGGAGCTCTGAACGATAGTATCCATCAGAGTTGTCAGGTTGGGATTCTCCCCACCAGGCGGGCGGTATATAACTAATCCCGCTAGGGATAGCTGAGGTCCCACCTGAAAGCAGAAGTGAAGCCCCTCCAGTCCCTGAATCAGGGTAGGGGCGGAGGATGTTAGTGTAAGCTGCTCTTTAAATATAACCGCCACACCTCCACCTCTTCTAACACCTGTCCGGTTAGAAAAACATATTTTATACCCTGAGGGTACTGCCAGCGCGATGGCGGTCATATTGTCCTCATTGAGCCAAGTTTCTGTAGAAACAGAGCATCCCACTCATGACCTTCCAGTAGCAGCCAGATGTCATCTGCATGCTTGGCTAGAGATCTGCAGTTCAGAAGGCCAGCTCTGAGACCTCTGTTAATCAGTGGCTTGGGTTTAGAATGCCCCTCAACCCTTGCATCATCCAACGCTCCTAATTAAATCCCGCAAGCCCCACATGCCTGAGGGAGGGCGGTAGTCCAGAGGTCTGTCCTATGAGCGCAGCAGTCAGCCGCGGTGTTAAGAGCCCACAGGTCTTCCCGCGACCGCACAATCCTGCCCTTATAAGCGCCCTCACCGACAGCATGCCTGGCCCCGGCCGCGGACTGGTCGCGGACGGGCGCAGACGGGCTTGCCTTGGGCGCGCCTTCCTCTGCGCTCGTCCGCTGCGCGTGCGGTAAATGCACATGTTAAATAGGAGGTAGGGAGGGGGGCGTGGCCTGATGGTAGTGGGCGTGGCCTTTGTGTCCCGTGGAATGGCGGCAACACGAGAAAGTATCCCACGGCAGCGTTCGAAACCGCTGCGCGGGGGTGCCCAGGGAGAGTGAAGGTAAATCTTGTTTTAAAATCACAACAAATTACACTCAGTTTTTTAAATTAGCAATGCGTCTCTCCCGGCTTCCGCCTCAGGAGGTCAAAGGTGTTCTGTTCGCGCTATTACTCAGCGCGCTTTAAATACCCTGAACGGGGGTCAATAAGGTTTAACAAAAGCCATGCCAAAACAAGTCACGCATTACCAAAACTATAAAGCTTACCACCAATGTCAGACCTACTGGCTTTGCCAAGGCTTGTTTATTTGGGTTTCCCATAATCTTATTGAAACTGGTTACACATTTTCCAATATGAATATTTTTGGGAAATACTAGCATGCATCAACACATTTTACTCAATGATGCTGCAAAGAAATGGTACCTGAAATTTCACAGTAGTTTAGCAAAATGTTTTTTACCTACTTTCATTTTTTAGGAATATTTTATATTGAAAGCAAAGAAACATTAATCTTTTTTTCAAGCTTCTGCAAATATTTGCATCTAATCAGAGAGCATTCTGTGAGCATCATGCAGAGCCTCATGTTGCTAAACTTTGAAATCTTGTGTACACATTTTCATACTGGAACCACTGTCAGTAGTGCAGTCAGAACGTACATTTACTTAGAGCGCTCACCCTAATAATTACGGCTTTCAATTAATGAACCATAAATACAAGTTTGAACAGCATTAACACATGCACACAAATATTAACTTAACTACAGGCTGTACCCTTCCCTGATCCTTAATGTGGTACTGCAAACTGGCAGCCAAAGGGTTTGTGATGCAGGGGGTTGGGCCTACTTGTCCCAAGGACAAAATACACATTAAAACTTGTTGCCCTTGACCCCAAACAATATGTCCTGGGCGTCGGGCTATAGGAATTCCACATCCCAGGGCTAAAGAGTCAATCTTTCCGTCAATGTTGGTTAGGGTAGATTGAAAAGTAGCAAACATTGCTTGCACATCCACTGCAGCCTGCGCAGTCGGGGAGGACGCGACATCTCGGGTCGGCGTAGGTCAATCAGCAGGCGGTGCGGTTACTTTTAGCTGATTATCAAATGGAAGCTTCGTTTGTGTTCTCTCCGGCTTTCCCATGCTCATGCCTGTCAATAGAGATATTAGAGATGGAAAATGCTGGCGCTCAGTACCATTCACCCCAGCAGCGCGAATATAAGGCGATGAGATCAGCCCCAGGGGTCAGCACGTGGTAGGGGCCTAGCAGGTCTATAGCGTCCTGTAGCAGACTAGTTGTGCCTTCAGAGTATTGTCCCACAACCATGCAGAGTCTCTTCGCATCGCCAAGAGCCAATAGCCGAGCTCGTCGGTAGTGTTGTCTGTCCGTCTAGCTGGGCCCGGTAGCCGGCCGCAAATCGAGTGGGTAGGCAAGATGGCGCGTTCAGTACACAGCACCCCAGTCAGGTTCTAGCTGGAGCAGAGATGTGTAGTCCCCCTCAGGTTCTTATGCGTCCCATTAGCAGGGGGCCTGCGGAAATCGGGGCTCCGGTTCACCCATGTGGCTCACATCCCTGGCATCACAAAGGCCTCGTAGTCCCTGCGGTCCCAGCAGTGCTTCCACACTCCTACCTCAATGGTGTTCAGCCGTTCCGCAGTGCAGCGAGGTCGGGCAGGGGGCAGTAGTCCTATCCCCTGGGCGGCAGTCGTCCGTAGTAGGGCTCGCATCCCCGAGTCCAACTTGAAACTACAAAACCTGACAGGTTTGGTGGTTAAAGACCAGGCTGAGGTTAATGACTAATTGATTAGATGTACATGTTCTCATATGTTGGAGAAAATGTCTGAGCTCCCAGAAATTTTAGTCTCTCTTGTGAAAGTTAAAAAACAGCAGGGAAATCGGTTTTGGGTAAAAACTTGATTTGTACAAAGGAAGGGGATGATAGTGTATATTTTGAAAATAAGAAGCTGCAAGATGTTGAGGCGAACGAGGGTTGTGATTACTCGGGTCTGCGAAAGGAGGTAGACTGGGAGGCCGTGGTCATAAGTGTCTAGATGTACATGTAGAGGATGGCCAGGTCTCCAATGGAGCTAAGAAAGGCAAGCCTATATCCACAGCCAAACCCCGTGTACAAGCCCAGGGGAAGGTACAAATGATTGTCCTCTGTTATCTAAATGTTCAAGGAAAAGGCTGCCGAAAGAGCGTAATAAGGCCAGAAGTGCAGTTGTGTTAGCAGCTATAGCAGCGAAACCTAGGGATTATTACCCTATATTTAAACCAGCTGTTAAGAAATGCCCACCGCAGGTCAACGTTGTAGTAGGTGGGGATTCATCTATAGCACTGCCGTTACCTATGAGGGATAATGATCAGAGACCTATAAATGGTAATATTATTGGTGTTCTCAAACCAAGTGATATAATAAAATTGGATTTGGTAAACATCAATAAGGAATGTGCGATTAAATTGGATAATGAACCTCAGGGGTTAGGACTTTTGCCCAAAGATTATGTTGCTGATACTCTGAGTCGGTCAAGTATGGTAGAAAATTTAGAACCTACCATTGCCCAGAGTCAACCCCCACTACAAATATTTCCTAAATCTATTTTACCTAAACAAATTAACTCAGGTTTATTAAGCCCCTTGTGCGGCAGACAGGACTATAGTTGTAAAAAGGGGGACTCCAAATTAGTAATACACCCATTGTATGAATCCCAGGGATCCCAGGATAGCCTCAACCGTGGTTTACTCTTGAAAATCATTTCAACTATCCCTGACTTGGCATTTATTAAATCCTCTGATTTGGTGTCAGTACAATTTAGACAGGTACAGCCCAACACTCCTCGGGAGTCCACTGTTACAACTTGGTCCTCGAGTGATATTGTTACCAAGATTTCAGGATCTAGGTTGAATTTTATGGACTGTGGAATAAAGGTCGAGATCTGGGCCTGTGTACAATATCCCCTGATCTTGAAGGTACTTACTGGCCCTTAAGATGGATATGGATTGTAAAATTGTTGAAAGTAATAAGTCATATCCAGTGATTAGAGGTGCAGTGGGCCCATCAAATAACCAATCTTGCAGCTCTGGTTTGTTGATTACTAATCCCCAGTCAGGGGGTCATCTTTGCGAGTGGTTACCCAAAAACAATGTGCGAATGGAGGACTGGTCTTGGTTGCCAGCATCATTGGCAAAGGTGCCCCGTGGAGACAGTAATTGAACAACCGGAACTACTGAAGATGATTTAAATGAAATAAGTCTATGCTCCTTGAATGTCCACGGTCTGCGTCATTTATTGTCTGATCCAGATAGGTTATTATTTTTAAATTCATTTGCATTTTTATTATTTCAAGAAACATGGTGTGAACAAATGACTCCTTTGTCCGGATTTATTGAATATAGTATTCCAGCAGTATTTATTTATTTATTTATTTATTCAAAGTTTTATATAGCACGAACAAGATCCTTACAGATATCAGAGCCCTTCACAGAGACAGGGGCAAGGGCAACAGGAATGAACAAAATAATGGGAGCAATATAGTGGTCAATAAACATAGAGTAACATAGATAACAATAATGTACAGAAACATATCAAAACCTATCACAATACAGTCAGGTAAACAAGTCATATAAATCCAACAAAGAGTAGCATATATTGGTCGATAGGACGAGAGTAGCGTAGTAGTGCCCCTCTAGGTAGTAGGATAGTGCCAGAGGGCAGGGTGATCAGAGATACAGCGCGATGCAGAGACTCAGTTCCAGTCTCTGTAATGTTCAGGAGAACTTGGCCAGAAGGATTCTCTTCACCTCTTTCTTGAAGAGTGCAGTGGAGGAGATAAGCCTAGTTTCCGGAGGGAGCGCATTCCAGATCCTGGGTGCCATTCCTGAGAAGGAGCGCTTGTAAGTTTTTTCTTTCCGGAATCTACTAGGTTTCAGAAGTAGATTTTTTGTACTACGATTGGATCTCGACCCTCCTGATATAGACAACTTTTGCGCGAGGTAGTTGGGTGCTTTGTGGTGCACCGCCGAGTGTGTCATTATTGCAATTTTTAGTTGAATTCTGGCTTCAAAAGGCAGCCATTTTAGAGATTTTAGGTCTGGGGAAATATGCGAATGTTTTCTCAAGCCAGTAATGAGTCTCGCAGCAGCGTTCAGGGAGGCTCTTAGGGGTGCTGTTGTGGATAGCGGGAGTCCGCTGAGGGCCACAATTCCGTAGTCTATGCGAGGGATGACTAAAGCTTGTACAGCAGTTTGGAAGTCTTTGGCAGGGAGGAAGGGTTTGAGTTTCCTCAGTGTGTTGATATGGAAATTAGCCCCTTTTGTGGCTATGCTAATGTGCTGTTGCATGTTGAGCTTGGCGTCAACTGTGATGCCTAGGGATTTCGCTGAGTCCACGATAGTAGGTTGGACATTGAGTGCTGTTAGGTTATTGAGCCACGTTTGGGTGGTGGAAGTTTTCGCCGGGGGTGAGATGAGTAGGAACTCAGTTTTCAGCGCATTTAGTTTGAGGTGATTAACGGCCAGCCAGGATTGAGTGTTGCTAAGTGTGGAATTCAGTAGTTTGATGTCTTCCGGGGATTGTAGCTTTAGGTAAAGTTGTGTGTCATCGGCGTACATATGGAATTGAACATTGGATGCTTGGAGCAAGGTGGCGAGTGGTTCCATGACGAGGTTGAACAGTGTGGGGGAGAGGCAGGATCCTTGTGGGAGACCTAGGTCTGCAGGCACTGGTTTAGATAGCACATTGTCGATCTTGAACTTCTGCGACCGGTTATGAAGGAAAGAAGCAAACCATTTGAGAACAGTTCCCGAGAGACCCATTCTAGTGCTTAGCAGCTCCAATAAGTTCTCATGTTTGACCGTGTCAAAAGCTGACGATAGGTCAAGAAGGATGAGGAGACAGGAATCATTGCGGTCAAGGATTTGGAGGGCGTCATCAATTATGTGTGTCATAGCTGTTTCCGTGCTATGTTTCGCTCGGAAGCCTGATTGGTGAGTGTTGAGAAGGTCAAATTGGTCAATGTGTTTTGTTAGTTGGATTTGGACACATTTCTCCAGCAGTTTGGCCAGGGTGGGGATATTGGTGATAGGCCGGTAGTTGTTCAGGTCAGACGGATCAGCTGTGGGTTTCTTGAGTATAGGTGTGACTTGCCCCACCTTGAGGGAGTCTGGGATGAGACCTTGTTGAAGAGAGCTGTTGATGATTTTGGTCCAAAGAGGGAGGAGCAAGGGGGTGAAGTCTTTTAACGCATTAGCAGGTAGGGGGTCTGTGAGGTGATTAGAGGGCTTCAGGGTGCAGAGTAGTTTGTATATATCTTCTTCCGTGTAGCTGTCGAAGTGCAGCCATGATGCATTGTTTTTAGGTTGAATGTTGGACATTCTGGTGTGATTGGGGAATCGGCTTAAGTCCATGACGAGGTCATTTCTTATGTTGTCGGTCTTTTGCTTAAAGAAAGCAGAGAAGGCTTCACAGTGTGGGGTGTCGCTTGTTGCTTTGTTTGATTGTAAGGGTTGTGCCTTTGTTTGAGTCTTGATTAGTTCGAACAGTTTCCTTGGCCTGTTTTTTGCTTGGTCCAGTAGACGGCTAAAGAAGTCAGACTTTGTGCGCTTTATTTTCCTGAAATAGTCATTTCTCTTTTTTTTAAGCGTCTTTAGATGCAGTGATGAGGGGTCAGATCTCCAGGTACGCTCTGCCATTCGCATAGTGCGCTTGTCGTCATTGAGTCTGCCATCGTACCAGGGGTTAGAACTTTTGTTGGAGACTCTCTTCAGTTGCAGTGGAGCGACTTCATTGACTATCAGTTTCATAGAGTCAAGGTAGTGGTCGGTCAGTGCTTGGGCATCCGAGACACCTGGAGGGGGGAGGAGGAGATTGTCGAGGTGGGGAGGGAGTGTAGTGGGGTTAAGACTCTTCATGTCCCTTTTCCAGATTTTGGATTTGGTGGGCTGAACCGGGTTAGGTTTAACTTTTTCGTTAATAGAGAAGGTGATAATGTGGTGATCTGACCAGTCACAAGGTTTGATCGCCTCCAGTTTGGTGGAGTCCTCCTTGGCGATGATGAGATCGAGTATTGCGCCTTTGTCGTGTGTTGGTCTATCAACTATTTGGGTGAGGTCAAGCGCATTAAGGAAAGTTTTGAGACTGTTCACCTCTGTGTCTTTCTGATCATTCCAGTGGAGGTTGAAGTCACCCAGGTAGATTTGGGTGATCTGCCGACCGGCATTGGAGGTGATCGTGTCCATGAGTTGTTGGGTGAATATGAGGTTGTCGCCAGGCGGGTGATAGATGAGATGTAAAGCACAAACTTGTTTGCCCTCGCTGGTGATATCGAGGCAGAGGAGTTCACAGGAGGTGAGGGAGGGGGAGGCAGCTTTAGTGACGGAGAGGTTGCTCCTAAAGATGCATGCAATTCCCCCGCCCGTCTTGACAGGCCTATCCAGTCTAATGATGTGATAATTGGGGGGGACTAATATGTCCATTATCGGGGTAGAGGCTTCAGTAAGCCACGTTTCCGTCAGAATGGCTAGGTCCAGTTCCATTGCTGAGACGAGATCAGCGATGTCGGAGGAGTGTCTTTGGGCCGATCTGCAGTTGAGTAGGATGCATTTGAGTTTGGGGGTGAGAAGGGTGGTCGAACCTTCTAGAGAGAGGGGGATTTTTCTGAGGTTGCTAGGGACGGAAACTCTGTTGCTATGGGTTGGGAGCCTCAGAGGGTTTGAGTGAGTTGTGGGTATGGGGATGTGTGTGTTGGATATGTGTTTTACAGGACCTGGGCCATAGGAGTGTAGGAGAGAGCAAAGGTCGCGGTCAGACAGTGAGTTGAGGACACGGCGGGGGCGGTGGGAGTTATTGCGAACGGGGATAGTCGGCCATCTCGGGGATCGTTTGAGGCGAGTGTATGTAGGGGGGGTGCGTCGTTTGTAGGGTAGTGGGATGGTGGGAGGTAGGCTGGGCCGTGAGAGGAGGAGGTCTTTGATGTCGTGGACATCCTTTTTGACTTGTAGGAGATCCTCTTTGAGTTGTTGGAGGGTAGATAAGGTCGGGTCCAGAGGAGTAATGGAGATGGTGTTGGTGGTGAGAGCGATTGGTGCGTGGTTGAGTAGTGGGCTAGAAAGCGGGCAGGGTATCGGAGGGGGGGATATGCTGGCGTTGTTGAAGGGTTCTGCGGTGATAATGAGTGGGATGTTATTCGGAGTGTGGGCATATTTGCGGACGATGGGTGTAGGTGGAGTAGGTGGAGAGTGTGAGACATAAGTGGTGTCAACAGTGGGAGACGGTGTAGGTGAGTTAAAGAGAGAGTGAAGGCTGAAGACAGTGGGGGTGGCAGGCGGGTAGTGGGGGCTGAGAGTGGGAGGAGGGGGGGATGTTAAGGTAAGAAAGGCGGTATGTTCTGTGGGGGTGTCGTGAGAGAGAGTGGGGAGGGAGCTGGGGAAGGAGATGGATCTGCCTTGGGGGGGAGGGAGAGGGAGGGGAGATAAACTCCGTACAGTGGCGTATTCAGAAGCGTTCGTGGGGGGTGTAGCGTGGGGGGAAAGGGGCGTGGGGGAGTCGAGAATGTGGGTGTATCGAGGAGGTATGGGAGGGGGTGTGCACACCTGGGTATTGAGAGTGGGGGGGAACGAAGGGTAGGATTTGTCATTGCGCGTGCCGTTCTGGCGCTGATCTAGGTAGGGGGTGTTGTGGGTGGGGGTTGTTATGTCATGGGAGAGAGGGATGGGGGGGGTATGAGTGGGGGTCGAGGTGGGGGTGATGTTAGAGGGGAGGCTAGTGTATGAAGGGGAGAGATTGGTGACTGCGCTTGGGGAGCGTGGGGTGGCAACAGCGGGTGGGTGATTGTTTAGGGTGCTGAGGGAGGAGGTGAGGTGCGTATCGATCCGGCGCTGAGCTATGTTAGTAGTGTTGTGGGTGGGGGCTGCGTCATCGGGGGTGATGATAGTGCAGGTGGGGTTCTGGGTGGTGGTCCGCATCTTGGAGAGGTGTTCTTTGAACTTGGGGAACAGGTTGTCTAGTATTTCCAGGTTCTTGTCCGTGGATTGAATTAGGACAATCCCGTTATTGTAGATGGTGATGGTGGTTCTGCCATGGAAGAGTTGGGAAGGTGTGATTGAGAGGGTTATACCATGAGCTATTTTCCTGGTGGCTGAGACGGTAAGTAGGGTTAGAAATGCTTTTCTCCATTGGGCTATGCGTGAGGTGTGGAAGATGAAATCAGTGTTCCGGGCTCCATTGCCCGGTGAGAAGTAGGAGTCAGCCACGGGTGTTTCAGGGTGCGACCTCAGGAAGCTATGTTTAAAACGTTTAGCTGCTTTTTTGGTGAGGGCGGGAGGGTAGTTGATTCTGTATGTGTGCTTACCGATGAGATCCATGTTAGGGTGGCTGTAGGGATGGGTGTGGGAGAAAAGACGACAGTAATCAGTCAGCCGTTGGGCTAGAGGGCACAGGAGTGACGTTAGTGCGTGGTCAAAAGTAGCAAAAAGAATAGAGGTAGCAGTCGAGGCAATCCAAGGTCAGGCAGTGCGTAGATGCAGCTTACACAATGTACAAAATTTGAGAGGTAGCAAATCATTTAGGTGGAGCCAAATTGACACAACATAATGTACGGAATAGTAGCGGTGTAGTCCAGGTGTCGAGAATGGCTGGGTGCAGTTTGCATGAGGCAGACGAGATGGTTGAGGTGGTACTCAGTGATACAGCGAGATGAAAGTAGTATACAATAATAACCATATAGTTGAGGTAGATAGCAGTGTAAATGAGGTAATAATCAGTGCATCATAGTGATAAAGTGAAGTGTAAGTAGTTTAACAAGATAACCAGATAGTTGAGGTAGCTATCCGTGAGAGAGGGATCACAGTGCTATAGGTGCAACTTACAACATATACAATATACAACTAGGACTAAACTACTAATGGAAGTAGTATACAATAATAACCATATAATTGAGGTAGATAGCGGTGTAAATGAGGTAATAATCAGTGCATCATAGTGATAAAGTGAAGTGAAAGTAGTTTAACATGATAACCAGCTAGTTGAGGTAGCTATCCGTGAGTGAGGGATCACAGTGCTATAGGTGCAACTTACAACATATACAATATACAACTAGGACTAAACTACTAATGGAATTACTAGATCCAATATAGGTGCAGACGACTTACAGCAATGAACATTATGGCACTGGTGGGCAGCCGATAGAATATGAGGTAGCAGTCAGTGCCCTGTCGGCAGGGAAAAGTGACAAAGGGTGTAGGTTACATTGGGTGAAGAGTACCAGTAGTCATATCATACTTCAGTAAAGGTAGTCACTAAGCGCGTCAGGAGCACCAGGTTATATAGAGTGCAAAATACCCAATGTAAAATGATACTGCAGTACGAGGTAGACAATTAAGCATACGTATATTTAAGTATAGAGCTATGTAGAGACTGTGGTACCGATAGTTATTGATAGCCAGGAAGACTAGTCCATGCAGACCGCCATAGAGAGATAGAGTAGTAGTCTAGCTATGGCCGCCACGAGGGGAGGACCGGGGCTCCAGTGAGCAGTGACTAGTCCAAGATGGCCACCCGATAGAGAGACTGGACAAAGATGGCCGCCACAAAAGGGTGAGGGAGACAGTAGTCCTCTCTTTGTTGTAGTTGCTCTGTGGACAGTTTCACTTTCAAGCCGAGCAGATTCTACCTTGCTGTGAGGGCGTCTTATCTTGCAGGAGCCTCGTGAGCATCTGGTGGCACAGGAGGTGATTTATAGCCTTAGATTTTATTCGTTCTCTAGTCCCCCGCCATTTTGAACAAAGGAAAGGGGTATAGGCGAGTTCACACAGAGAAAATAACTTTTTTTACACCTATTTTTACTCACAGTGAATATTGGAGGTTAGCTCTCGCTGTCTGCTGCGAGAGAATGAACGAGTGAGTGAGTCCCCTCTGTGTCTGCAACGGGACAGGGAGTGAGGGGTGCAGGTGGGGCGTCCACCGCCGCCCAGGACTGTAGGGCTCCCGATGCAGCAACCAGCGTCCCCAAGCCCCTCTCAGCCCTACAGACCGCTGGTCATCCTCTGCTGCGGTGCGGGCGGGAGGGGGTGATCCGTTGTGTTGATTTCGTCCCGCGCTGGTCCAGTGCAGCAATCAGCGCCTCTGCTGCCGGCGAGTGGGAGAGGGGTCCGGTGACTGTCCGCTGGGGCGCCTCTGCTGCTGAGCTGAAACGGCGGAGGGTGGGGAGGGGGGGGGGGTATGCTGGGGTCTGCAGTCGTGACTCGTCCAACGCTGGTCCCGGTGCAGCGTCCTCTGCTGCCGTCGTGAGGGTCGATGCCTCCCAGAGTGTCCACCAATATTTACTTCTCTTCGGGATGGGGGAGGGGTCCGGTGTTCGTTCCGCTCTCTAAGCTCCGGTGCAGGCTGATGGGGTCATGGGGTAGCAGTTACCACGTCCCGCGCCACTCTCAGCCCTCCGGGGCCGCTTGGGCTTCTCTGCTGCGAGGTGTGCCGGGGCTTCTCTGCTGCGATGCGTGCCGGTCACGACGATGGTCCACGTCCCGAGCCTCTCTCCGGCGCTGCTGGGACTCCTCTGTGGTGCTGGTCGGTCATCCTGTTACTTTTAGCGGTTAAACCTGTTACTCTTCATCCTGTTACTCTTGATGCAGGGGTGCTAGCAGGGATATACCCGGTTAACGGACCCCAAGCACGGGGAGCTCCTTCTGGCAGCTCCTCCTAGGCGGCCATCTTAGTAAAAACCAATACAGTAAAAACCAATACATTTGGCTGTGCAAAATGTGGACTGTCATGCTATTTTGCAGCTAATTTAAACCTAGCTGTGGAAGTGGTAGACTTTAATTTGGTTGGTTACAATGCCTTGTGATAAATACCTCTGATTTAAGGTTTGTTTTTCTTAATGTGTACCTGAGTGGTAGTAAAAATAAGTCTCACAGCTGTATATCCTTCGGGATGTACTGAGTGCATTAATACTCCAATATCCAAATATGGCTTAATAGTATCCGGTGATTTTAATTTGCAATTATTTTAATATTCAGAATCTAACTATAAATCAGGGGGTCTAGCTAAGGGTTGCTGTGACATTTTGTCTGAGGCTGGAACCAGCCAGTTAAAAGAAAAACTAGATCTACTCCCACATTTAAGAACTCTAAGCAAGGTTCAATTATTGATTACACATTTATTTCAGACAATTTGAGATTAAATTTGTCTGAATGTAAGCTAATCGGCCGGCCAAAAAGTGATCACAACCCCCACGTTGTAAAATTACATTTTTTGGTAGAATGTCTTCTTAAATCTAAGGATCTTCCCAACACGGCATGTTATGCATATAACCTGAAGAGGCTGGTATGAAATTTAGCCAAAAAGGAGGACATTATGCAAACAGCTGAGGAATTGATTAAGGAATGTGATCAGGGTATCCAGGGGTGACATGAATATGATTAATAAATGGAATTTTATTACCGAGTCTATCGTGGGGAAATTTTCAACTAGAATGACTAGGAAAATGGGGGCGTGGCTTGGATGGCGAGGAGGACGGAAGCCTAAGTCCGGAGCCTCCACCACCCCGAGTAAAATAACGGCGATTGCAGCGGCGTAACAGCCCCTGGCAAAGATACAAACGAAGGAGAAGGTGTCTGAAGCCGAGAGGCACGCCGAGGCCCAACCGAACACACCGAGGAGGCAACAGGAAGCGAAATAACGAAGTAAGAAGAATAGAGAGGGGAGAGGAGGAGGAGCGCAAAATGGCGGAAGGTTGGCAGCTGGCCACTAACTACCCGGCAGGAACGCAGTAAGCGAGCGAGTTTCAAGACCGGAGCCAAGCAGCGGTCCGGACAGCAGAGGCGAGCGGCAGAGGCGAGCCGGTCCAAACGTCGCAGCAGACGGGAGCGCTTTGGTCGTCTCCAAGATCGAAACGAAACTGAAAGCCTCAGGCGCGGCCATCTTAAGAGGGCCGATGGCACAGAGGGATCGCTGGTAAGCGGGGGTGAGGTGGGCGAGGCGAAGAGGCAGACAAGCAGCAACCGCACACTGGCACACCTACATCCCTCGCAAAACCCCACGAATAGCACCACAGTGAGGAACCAACGGCGCAAGTAAGCCCCGAGGGAAGCAGCAGGCGAGCGGCACTAACGGCAGCAGAAACGGACGGGGGCAAGTACGCGACAAGCGCCGAGCAGCAGCCAGCGGTCCGCGCAGGAGCTCACAACCCACACACAGAGCGTGGAAGCCCGCGGCCTTAGCGCTACCCAACCTATTCAGATCGAGCCCCACTCTCACCCGCGGAAAAGCAATAGGAACTCCCCAGGAAGTAGCCATCTTGGCGGGGGACAGCACAGAAGAAACCAACACGCGGCAGAGCCGAGTAGAGGCACAAGCAGAGACCAAGCCCTACCCGGACACACACAAATAACCGAGAAGGAGGTAAATTGATCTTGCCGTCTCACACACCGGGCACAAGGAATAGACCGGAACGAGAGCGGCCATCTTGGTGAGGTCACGAGCGAGACGGAATCAAGCAGGAGAGCAAAGGCCTAAGACTCACGCGACAAGGGGGAGCACTATTTGGCACTGTCGGACTGTAGTCACACCAAGCGGAAAGGGAAAAGGACCCCCTTCTTGCATCGAAGTAACTAACCGGTACAAGGGCGGCCATCTTAGGAGGGGATACAGAACGACATCAAACAAATCTGCCACGACCCTAGCCACGTACCGTGGGGGAACAGCCTAAGACCACACACGCTCACGCAGTCGCGGCGGAAGGCGAGCGGGGGCACAACAAGAGACCCAGGCAACCACACAGTGACATGTCCGCAACCAGAAGCGAAGGCCAACTTGACGAGGGAAACAGACGAACACGAGCGAGTAGGACAAGATCCTACACAGGATCCTACACACAAACCAGCAGAACCAATTCCGCAAAATAAACCAAGAAAATAAAAAGTACCACAACCGACCAGAGAGGCACCCACTTTGGAGGGAAGAGAAAGGAACAACCCTAGCAAACATTGGGCACCCAGGAAGACCTACCAAAGGGGAGCAAAATCAGGCTCCAAGGAACCTACGCAAGGCAGGCAAGCCCTCTGAGCTGGCGGGGGCGAAGACAAGAACAAGGACGGTCAAGTGACCAAGCAGATTCCGCACCCACACAGAGGGGCACCACCGCAAAAGCAGCGAAAGGGGACCCTACCAAGCAACAAAAAGAAGGGAGACTCCACACCTACCTAGTCAGAAGGGGCTTTGAAACAATGACGGGACGCGACGAGAAGAATGCCAATGACACCAAAAAAGTCAGGAAGGATTACCCCGACTCCCCAAACAAGCTCAAAAACGGCCAACAGAACGAAACAACGCTGGACACTCTCCTTAAAAAAATCAATGAAGGTAACTAACTTGTCAAGGCTACGAAAAAAACAATTGACAATATTCAGATGGAGCTGGCAGCCATAAGGGCAGACCAAAGCAAAACAAACAGTAGAATCGATGCAGCAGAGAAAAGGATCAGCGACCTAGAAGACGTAACCAGCATAACTCACAAAGACCTAGGCATAGTAATAAGGACAACCAACAACCTGCAAAAAATGATGGCAGAGCAGGACGATAAGAGCAGGAAGGGGAACATAAGGCTCCTAGGTGTACCAGAAGGAGAATAATACCCCAAGGCTCATGCGCAGCCCTACTAGAGGACCTCCTGCCCAAACTGACTGGTCTGAAGTTCGATAGACCCTTCGAAGTAGATAAAGCCTACAGGGTACCAGCAACAAAGCCGCCACACGGCAGAGGCCCAAGACCAATCATTTGCAAGCCGCTGCGGGCAAACCACACTGAAGCCATTTTCACCTTCGCCAGGAAGGGACAAACCCTGCGAGTGAACGGGCAAAAGATAATCATCACGCAGGACTTCTCCAAGCTCACAGTTGAGACCAGAAAAGGGTTTCTAGCCCTGAGAGATAAGCTGCGGAAGGACAACATCACCTTCAGCTTTGCCGGTCTGGCAAGGATGAAGATAACGGACAGACGTGGCACCCTAATTTTCGATGAGCCCAACGAACTTAGGAGTTATCTGAGAGGTTCAGAACCAGAGAACATGGAGGCACAGAACCCAGGAGCAAAACGGAGAGCCCCCTCAGACGGAGCAGAAGGTGGACCGGAGGAACGTTGACACAACAAAAAGAGAACCCAAAAGAAATAATGAAACAGAGAACTAACTGGAGACACCCGGCGCCCAGAGACTATGTCCAAGAGACTATAACCATTTCTACCTCAAGCCCACGTACAAGGCTCTCCCCGCAGGGAAGGGGAGCGAACTGTCTTACTTGAATGACAATCTACCTCAATGATCTACCTCAGGAGCACCGGCAGCGACGATGGAGACGCAGGATGGTGCACCTATATCCTTTTAACCTTAACCTTGTTGTATATAAAACTGTTACGTTCCAACTAACAAGCCAAATAATAAGCAGCAGGACATAACTGCGACAAAGGGCTAGTACAAGACTCGGGGGGGGGGGGGGGGGGGGGGGCCTTGCTGTCGCACGCTCACAGTTCTAAACGCGGGGGGAGGGGAAGGGAGGGAGAGAGAGATCGCTATTCACAGTACAGAAGTATGCTTTTCTTTTTCTCGGTCTTTACTATCTCTATGTCCCCATCCACACCCATCCATCACCGAGGGGAGGTAACCGCACCCAGTCCACACAGGGCAGTACCGCCTAACAGCAGAGCAGGATTTAGCACGCTCCCGGATCTGCGGCAGATAGGGAGGGAAGCAAATCTAGCAGAACTCGAAAAGAGAAGCGAACACGATAAACCACCATGACTACACCAACACACACCAACATGTGCTCAAACCTTAAAATTGTCTCCCTCAATGTGAAAGGCCTCAACCACCCCATCAAGCGCAGTAAAACCCTAGACTACCTAGCGAAACTAAAAGGTGATGTGTACGTCCTACAGGAAACCAGGCTCTCAGAAGAGGACGCAAATCGCCTCAAAGCGAGGTGGATAGGCGAGGTCTTCTGCTCACCAGCCAAACACAAAAAACGTGGGGTTATCACCATAGTCAGTAAGAAAGCCAACATGACACTAGAAAACAGTCACACAGACGGAGATGGCAGACTACTACTGACGAGCTTAAAGAGAGGGGAAGAAACCATACACGTGGCCAACGTATACGGGCCGAACGCAGATGATAAAGACTTCTGGCACAGCGTAGGATCCAAACTAGCGGAGCTACCTCAAGGAGACCTTCTCCTACTAGCGGGAGACATGAATCGGGTCCTAGATCAGCCCATAGACGGGCACCCATATAGACCTAGTCACGACTCCCAAAACCAGAACATCCTCAAAGACATATGCACCAAGCTCCAACTTAGAGACCCGTGGAGGCTACAACACCCAGACGCGAGGGAATACACTTTTTACTCACACCCACACAACTCATACAGCAGGATCGACTACATCGTGATGTCAGCCACACACACACACACCTGATTGACCAAACGGACATTGCCCCTTTCACCATCTCAGATCATGCACACATATCACTCTCCATGAGCGGCGGGCACAATGACACACCAAGCCGCAGATGGAGGCTAACCGACGACATCCTACAACACCCAGGTAACATAACCGAAATCAAGGAGGCCATAAAGGAATACCTGGAACTCAATGACAACGACGAGGTGAATAAAGGCACCATATGGGACGCCCTTAAAGCCACACTCCGAGGCAAACTTCTTAACATCAGAGCAAGGATGAACAAGGGCAGAAAAAAGAAGATAGCCGAACTAGAGGAACAGATCGGTAACCCGGAAAAAGGGCACTGTGCAAACCTCACTGACAAGAACACACTGACAACACTAACAAGGAGGAAGTACGAGCTCAACAAGATTCTGAGTAAAAGAGCGGGCACGTGGATCAACAAATTCAGAGCAATAAACCTCTGCTCCGCCAACAAAGCAGGGAAAGAGCTAGCATCATACTTGAAAGCCAAACAGAGGCAACACGCGATTGCGGCGATAACGAACAAAACAAACAAATCGCAGACAACCAACAAAGGGATCCTAGAAGTCTTCAAACAATTCTATCAGGAGCTGTACAGCGCCGACAAGACCCTAGCGGCAGATGGGGGGGCGGAATTGCTGAGCAAACTAACCTTACCAACACTTACCTTACCCAGAAAGAAACACTAGAAAGGAACATCACAGACGCAGAGATAGACACAGCAATAACGACACTCAAATCAAACAAGGCACCAGGGCCCGATGGGTACACGGTGGCGTTCTACAAGGCCTTCCTAGAGGAACTAAAACCGACCATGTCGGAGGTGTTCACCCATTGCATCCGCGAAGGGCGAATGACTGACTCCATGGCAGAAGCCAATATCATCGTGATTCCCAAAGAAGCGAAGGACCCCCCAATACCCGCAAAGCTACCGCCCAATATCACTCATCAATGTAGACTGCAAAATCTACGCAAAAATCCTTGCGATCAGACTAAACATGGTCCTGCCCCACCTCATCCACGACTCACAAGTAGGATATCTTAAAAATAGACTGTCCCAGGACAACACAAGACTACTATGCCACCTCATCAACCAAACAACGCACAGCACAGACCAGGCGGTGATGATAGCGCTGGACGCAGAGAAGGCCTTCGGCAGGGTCTCCTGGCCCCTTCCTTGACCTATGTATGGAGAAATTCGGCCTAGGCACCAAATACAGGGGCATGGTTATGGCACTGTATAACAAGCCGAAAGCCAGGGTTGTAGTCAACGGCGGAACATCAGAACCACTAACTCTGGGAAGAGGAACAAGGCAGGGCTGCCCTCTATCTCCGGGCCTCTTCCTACTAGCGCTAGAACCATTGCGAACAATGATAAGGGGGAACCCGGACACAGCAGGAGTCCAAGTCAAGAGCAAAACAGTGAAACTGGCGGCGTATGCAGACGATGTGCTAATCACGACGAAAAAACCAACCACATCCATCGCTGCACTGATGAACTCCATAGAAGAGTACGCAAGATCCTTAGGATACAAAATAAACAAGGACAAGTCGGAGTGTAAACCGATGAATGTGCACACAACAAAAGCGTTACTGGGCAATTCAGGCTAGCCTGGCAGACAAAACCCCTTAAATACCTGGGCCTCCTCTTCGGCAGAGACCTAAAAGCAACGCTGGAACACAACGAAGAAGCTACCTTAAAGAAAATAAAGGAACACTGGACCTATGGTCCCCTAAGTACATCAGTTGGTGGGGTAGAGTTGAGACAATACAGATGATGGTGACACCAATCATCAACTACACGCTCAGCATGCTGCCCCTAACAATGACAGACGACTTCCACAAGAGACTTGACAAACTGCTGAACAAGTTCATATGGAAAGACAAGAAACCAAGAATCAGCCTACAGAAACTGAGGCTCAACAAAAACCTGGGTGGTCTGAACATTATGAACTTTAAAAAAATTTAAACTGCATGCCTAGCTAAGCAGGGAATCTTCTGGGTCACCAACACGCAGGACTAAGAACCTGAGTGGCTAAAACTAGAAAGGAATATTTTAGGGGGGCTTAACCCAATAGCAATGCTCACAGCAAACAAACACCCCGCAAGGCACGACCCCATCATCAGACATACCAAAGCAGCCCTGATAAGAGTAGATAAGCAAATGGGGAGAGGAGTTAGCCTAACGGCTAAGGCGCTCAACCTCGGACCTGGGGATCTGGGTTTGAGTCTCGGTAACGACGCCAAAACCTCCTGTGATTCTGGGCAAATCACTTAATCTCCCTGTGCCTAAAAATGAAAGTGTGTCCTCATGTAAAACGTAACTTGTGCTATGTAAAGCGCTCTGATACCGGATTCAGTTCGGGTCTAGTTCGCGCTATATAAAACTCTACAAAAAAAAAATGGGACAACGGATTAGAGGAACCAACTGGGAATCAATCTGGTTTAACACAACAATACAAAGGGAAGACGTTGTGCAACGAAGCCTGGATCGACATGGGCATCACCACACCAGCGCAGCTGGAAAAGAACCACACCCCACTCACGTTCCAGAACCTCAAACAGGCGCACAATCTACCTGACATAGAGCTCTACACTTTCCTCAAAATCAGAACAGCCATTACCAAAGCGAATCTAATCAAAGAGAAACCCACCCTCATACAATACATGAGCAACCTCAACAACACAGGACACCACACTGCGCAGATCTACAAACTCCTGAGCCCCCAAACATCCACACTGAACGCAAAAACAACAAACTACTGGGAAACACGATACACTAGACACCTCAGTGAGGAAGAAAAGGGCAGACTATGGAGGTCAGCCACAACAAATAAAGTCACACCACAACTCGCACAGACAAAATACTGGCTCCTACACAGAGCCTTTTGGACCCCTGCAAAACCTGGGATGGCAGGCATAAGAGACAGTGACATGTGCTGGAATTGTCACAAGGAAACAGGGAACCTAGAACACATGATATTCAAATGCTCCAAGGTCAGAACATTCTGGACAAAAGTGAGTGGCCTCATCAACACTGTCATAGGAAGAACCATGCCACCGGGCTTCATAGGGCTAGCCACAGCATTTATGGCCCCAGACTTAGGAAGCAAGGAAGAGAGAGACTTAGTGGACATCCTACTCATCGCAGCAGTCAAAACCATATTAGCGAATTGGAAAGACACAGCTAAGGCAACATTCAAAAGCTGGCTAAACTGGGTCACCTTCCTCAGAGGCGCAGACAACATCACTGGGAAATTCTCGCCAAACCACAATGCTAAGAATGAGATGTGGGCGGCCGAAGACGCACATCTGGGGTCAGACAAACCCCCGTGAACCACACCACCACTAGGCAGCCGAACTACCGAAGTAGCGGGCAACTATAATGTTATGCGTACTAAACCCATCCCCCCCCCCCCTTATCTCTTTTCCTCCTTTCTCTTTCTCCTTCACCACAACCGAGGGGGCTTACAGACCCAACACCTTTCTCTTTCTCCTTCACCACCACCGGGGGGCTTACAGACCCAACAGCACAACCACCGTACAATGTATATGTTCAGAGTAACCGTGTGTGTAATGATAAAAAGACCCACTGTACCCCCACCCCCCCTTCTTTTGTTTGCATTACTACTGTACTATATTGAAAATCTTCAAAATAAAAAACATTTTGAAATAAAAAAAGAGACTAGGAAAATGAACACCAATTTGAATATATATAAAATATGTTTTTACCCCAAACTATTAAAGTTAAAGAAAATATTTAATAGAGCTGTCCGTGAGGCATTCACCCGTAGATTTTGTCAGTCCTACCTAGTGTATAAAGAAAACCTGAAGGAACTTAAGAGACCTACAAACAAGAAATATGGAAAGCAAAACTTAAATATCAAACTGGGATATGGAATAGCTTACTATCCGCCACTAAGCAAAATAATGCAAAAAGATTTGGGGGGCTATTAATAAGCTCGAAAGCAGAGGCTGTAGGGCTTTTTCTGTAAATCTACCTGAACCCAGTTGGGTAAAGTTTATAACCAATTTGTATGGTGTATCGGTTCTGGTGGGAAAACACCCAGACAGGTTTGCTTTAGGTGAGGTAAATAATGTATCTCTATCCAATGCGGGGAATGGAGAGTGTCTCGATTTGAACTCTAATGATCAGGTTATTGATTTTAGTCCTGATCCAAATTTTGATTTTGAAATTCCAAGCTGTAATCAAGTATTGACCCTGTTACGCGGGCTGCGAGCAAATGGAGCCCTGGGACCCAATGGGCTACCGAATGCCCTGTTTCGTGTTAATAGTGATTTTTGGGGTAGCGTTTTGCATAATTTATTTAGGGAAGTTTTGACATTGGGGATTGTTCCGGAATCATGGCAAGGTTGCATAGTGCAACCAATTTATAAAAGCGGCCCGGTGTCAAACCGCGGCCCGGTGTCAAACCCCGCTAATTATCGACTAATCTCGTTAACCAATGTCGATGCAAAAGTGTTTGCTTCTTGTCTCCTAATAGAATTGGAAGACTGGGCTATAAAGGAGAGTATTATCCCATTTAATCAGACTGGTTTCCAGAAAGGTCAATCCACTATCACTAATTTGTTGGCTCTAACCCTGCTTGCGGAGAAGGCGGTCTTGAATAAACAAAATGTATACATTGCTTTTATTGATCTTAAGGCAGCCTTCGACTCTGTGCCTCGAAATTTATTATGGACAAAATTGTCAGATCTGGGGATTTCAAATAAATTGTTAAAAGCTATTATACTTCTGTATACCAACACTTGGGTTCAAGTTAAGATTGGGGAGGGTAATTCCTTAACAAGGAAGATTAGAACATATAATGGCCTGAAGCAGGGCTGTGTTCTTGCCCCTTGCTTATTTAATTTATTGTTATCAGTTCTTTCTCAGCATTTGGATGTTGTTAATGGGCATGTTCCTAGGATGGGGGGAGTGCAAATTAGCTACCTCCAGTATGCTGATGACACGATTCCTGTGAGCCATACCCCTATGGGCCTACAAAGACTTGTTACTGCCTTTGATGATTATATACAGCAGAATGGCCTTGAATTGAATGTTAAAAAAAAGAAGTTTAATCCCTGGAAGGCCAGAGCAGTTACAATTGATATTGTTAAGACTTATATATACTTAGGGGTGATATTTGACAATCGCATGTCTTTTAAATTTCATCTTAAAGATCTAAGGGCCAAGGCTGTGACATTGATCCATGCTTTTGAATGTTTAAAAAAATCACTGAACTGTCAATCATATGAGTTTATTAGAGAAACTGTCAATCATATGAGTTTATTCTTAAAGTAATTGATAAATCTGCTTACACGGCTAAATGGAGAGCTTATATTTTAACTTCCCTGCGAGATATCGGCCTGCAAATTGAACTGCCAGCTCTGAAAATGCCCAACTATAAATTAATTTTAAAAAAGCATATTAAAGCAGAATTGTTTAAATTGGAATAAATTGCATTAGCTGAGAAACTATGCATGGTATGTGATCAATTCATACCAATCCCCGCGTGTTCAGCTGTATTTGTTTTATTTTCTGTAAAGTTAAAAAAAAATGTTTTTAAGGCTACGTAGGGGTATAAACCCAACAAAGGAGGGCATTAGATCTTGGATCAAACAGTGGACGGATTCTAATTGTAGATTTTGCGGCTTGCCTCAGGAAACTCTTGTACATGTAATATGTTTATGCCCGAAGCTGATTAATCTTAGAAGTTTAGTTTTGAGACCTTATTTTCAGTTGAGTGTCGTGAGATATGCCCGACAGGCATTAATCATGTCATTGTCTGGTGAATCGGTTCCATTACTATATCAACTGGTAACATTTTTAATGGCAGTTGAAAAAAGTCTAATATAGGGCAGATCCCCTCCATTTTTATGGCCCTGATGCTATTCGTTTTAACGGCTTATAAATTCTATTACTTAATTTTTGTTGTGACTGTATTAATTTGAAATGTAACAAAAGCTGGTTAAACTTCGCCGCAAATTGAGGCATTTTTTGCACATTAGCACTTTGAAAGGAAGGGGAAATTAATGATTATTTGTCCGAATATTTCTCTGTTATATCTATGGAAATAGTATGTAATGCACACCGTCACTTTAAAATGTATAATGTGCAATAATATGTGATTAGCGATGTAAGGTGGCTAGATTTGGGCTCATCAATAAGTTTTTTAATTGTATTTATGGGACCGTTTTTGAAATATGTGATGTGAAGATGTTTTGTTTGTAATGTAATTGTGTTTTTCTTGGAGATATTAGATGTTGTGATTTCAATAATTTTAATTAATCAAGCAATAAATATTATATATACACTAAGGTGTCGGCAAGCGGGCTCATCTGGTGGAGTCATGAGTGCCAAGCCCCCACACCAGTTAATGAGTTAGTCCTCAAACGGCATAGGGGGCCGGACATCGGGGGCTGCTTTTGCTGCTGTACATCTTCACTCCTGGCGTTGCCAAGCAGGCCCCAACCTACGCTGCTTCCCTGCGCTCATTGATTGCCCGGATTGCCTGGTGACTCCCTGGGCTGCTCGTGCTGCAGTGCCCAGTCACATGCTAAATCGCATGCAGCCTGGCCTCTCCCTGGTGGCGCTTCTGCATGGACCCTGAAACCTGCGGCAGTCGCATCACTGGTTTTATTTATTAGAGCTGGCTTCGGACCCTGATGAACCTCGCACTGTTCCTATCCTTGCGGGCCATCGCATCTGAGCGATTCTGTTCGCCTGCTTCATTACCTGGATCATGACTCCCTAACGTTCGAGGACTGTAAACTATAGGACAACAAGGTTGATAATGCCCTAGTCATGTTTCCTGACTATACCATGGTAATGTATCCTCAAAGGAGATCCTTTCTGGCTGTCAGGTGTCTGCTCTGGGAGCTGGGTGTTCATTAGTCGCTCCTGTTCCAGGCTGTTCTTCGTGTAGTGGCTGAGGGAGCTACACATTTTTTCGATACCCCAGTGGAAGCATGGTGTAGGAGAGATGGGGCTGCTATCCTATGGTCACCCCATTGTTTGCATTTTGCTTTACTGGTTTTCGACTTAATGTGGCTGTGGGCCTGCTAATCAGACCCACAGCCCTGCTGTTCTCTCTCTAAATTTCACACCATGTACTTTAGGTACATCATCAATTGGGATTTGGGTCACTCTTATGAGTCCCTGTACAGTGTACTATAGGTACCCAGGGCATAGGTGCACCCAAGGCCTACCAGGGGCTGCAGCATATCTTTTGCCACCCCTGGCTGGCCATCCAAACTGACACACCTGGCTGATCACTCAGCTGGGGCAAGGTCGTGTAATCACCCCTTGCTTAGGTATAGTATTCCTATATCTAACCTTATAATCTAGACATATATGCACCTATAAGTCATTCCTATGGCAGGCCTTAACAATCCTGGAGGCAGAGTGCTTGGTTTTATGTGAGATGGTGCTCTAGCATGACCTGAGCCTGTCTGCAGCTTTTGGAACCATGTCCTTATAGCTGTTCTAGGATATTGCCATACCATATACTCTTAAGTGCATTATAATCCTCGCGGTTATTGCTAACTTTGGTTTGGCTTTATCAAAACATGTCGTGTAAGGTGTCATACGCTTTGGAATACTGCCCCCTCGCTAGTTCTGGCGACGGGGGTAGCATTCCACCCTTCTAGAGGGAGAAGACATGTTACTTTCCTTAAACCCGGTTAAAGTTAACCAGAGCCTCAGCATCACAAAATGGATGCTGCTGCCACAGACACAAGTCTGACCTCCTACTGCTGGGAGCCCTTCCAGCGAGGGAGGCTTGGACAATAGGTTTCCTGTCACAGGGAGGTGCTAGCACCACCCCAGACAGGAGATAGTAGATTGGGCCAGGGAGGGCTGAATGAAACGAGACACTGCCTGGGGCACACAAGGTGTCCCACGCATAGTCCAGTTCAAACCGGGGCTGGGGCACTCCAGCCCCAGCTCTAGCGCGAAACTGGACAAAGGGAAAGGGGTGTAACCACCCCCTTCCTGAGTCCCACCCATAGGAGGGACCTAGCTGGTGATCCAGCCCCTTGATTTGGACTGAAACTTTGATACAAAACTCTAGACCCTTCGACATCCTACTCGTCGTAGAAGACTGAAGAATCTCCCTTGTGGTCAAGGAGTGACCACCCTGTGCAAGCAGGCACCATCAAGCGCTCAACGGTTTGCTTTGTTGTTGCTCCCACCGGAGCTCCAACGTCGGAGACCGACAAGAACCGGACTGCCAGACATCCAACAGCCCAATCCACAGCCACAGCTAAGCTGAGACCCGTGGAGGCGACGAGATACGTGGGACCGGCCATTTTGGAAAGCCAGCGAAGTGCTTTCTGTGCAGCTCCTGATGTACCCTCGAAGCTGTGCATTGGGGATTGAGAAGCCCCAGCCCCGAGCATCCTTTGCACCGAAGATCACCTCTCCGCACTCACCGAGTGCTGCGTGGGGCCCTTTTGCATTTTCCTGCTCAACGCTTCTGTCCGGTCACTTGCCCGTTGGCTAGTGGCCTCTGTGACGACGAACCTTCGAATTTTCAACGCTGGTCTGGTTGCTCCAGACTGGCCCTTGCTCCCCTGAAAAGGAGCAGCCCATCAGACCTTGCTGGTCTGATCCAGAAGCCATTTTCGATTCCTGCGTGGGTTGCATTTGCCAAGGCCTGTTGACTCCGAATCGAGATCCGACACCGCCGACAGCGAGAGCCTTCGTGGGACAGTCCGTGTCCAGCACCTGGTCGTCGTCGACACCTCCTGGTCCACGTGGCAGTGGAGACCAGCTTCACGACATCACCTGATTGCAACCCGACATCGCCTGGTTCCTTCCTGATTCCTTCCTGGTCAGAGGCTAGTGACCCAGACTCTGTCCCCTTTGCTTTCAGGTATTCTACATCTTCGATCCACCCTTGGATCCAACAGGACTCTTCTCTCCTGGTCGCCTACAGCATCTTTTCTACAAGGCTCCATAGAACTCCACGACGAAACCCGACACACTTTGACACCTATGCACTCGCTTCCTGTGGGTGAGGTAACGCGAGTACTGCGGTGCTCCTGTAGAGATTTACATCCCTAGTGTCCTAGTTTTAAGTGGTTACGTTCTAGTCCAGTCGGAAGACTTCCAAATCCGTAACTTTCTAACTTTACACACCCATTGACTTCTATTGGTGCAAGCGTGTGCATTTAGACACTGCACCCGCATCCTGTGGGCCTCCCACGTCTTAACTGCTGTTAGTCCAGTGTAGCCCCAGCGATTCCCAAGGCCCTAGGCCTTACCATTGTTCGTGACGTGGTACTTATACCACTATTTTAGTATATGGTTTTACGGGCCACCAGGGTCTATCCATATTTGTGCAACTTTTGTATGTTATATTAAGTTACTTGTTATACGCTTGTGCTCCTGTGCTCATAAAGAGTTAAGGTGATCTATTTAGAAATAAATACATATATATTTTGAATATATAACCTGTGTGGTGTCCTTTCATTTGGTATTAAAAGGTTTGCATATGGTAAAACAGCTGGCTTCACATGCCCTCTTGAGTTTAGCCTAAGACTGCTTTTGTCCATGCTACCACTAGGATAGCTGGTCTATAAGGTTGACTTTACAACCATCACCATAAGGGTTGTTTGGACTGGTGCAAGGTGCTCACTAGAATAGTGAACATCATATACCAGGCCAACTTCTCACACATGGAACTTGCTGGAGTCCATTGGGCTTACAGCCTTGTGCCCCCCATCGTCTGGAACACCACGCCCTCGGAACAGTGATGGGGCCTGTCGCAGTGTGCGCAGTTGACTGATTGGCCACCCTCTGCAACCCAGCCATGTTTTGACCCAAGAACAAGTAATTTTGGAGAGACGCCAGGCCCTTCAGATGGCATCCATGATGCAGGAACATGCTCCGAGCCCAGCCATAGGCTCCACAAGTTCCCTCAGCGATGACGCATTCTCGAACACATGGCCCTCTAGAGCGGACTCACTGGCCCCACCTGAGGTGACCACGCAGATAATACTATTTAACTTACCTAATGTCGATGCCCCTTGAGGCCTGCCTGATGTACTATTTTTGGCTGTTACATACCAGTGTTTTCTTCCATGCATGCTTTAACCTTTATACAATTACAGCTACCGGGTGAATAGCCACTTTATAAATTGCTTATGCATGTCATACAATTAATCTGTATTCTGGGATGTAGTACTGTCAAAGTGTAGCTCATCACTGCAAATGGTATCCAAGTGTCCTTTGCATGTGGGGTAGTGCATCTTAGGCTTACGCACCTCCACTGCCGCCAAATTTCCTTCAACCGGCCTGTAGTGCAGTTTACCTGCCTATAGTAGTTCGGCAGTTTGGGCAGATACCTGTTGTCCCTCTGCTCAGATAATGTTTCCTATTCTATTTTTCCCTCCTTTCCCAGTTATGATTAGTTGCCCGAAGATGCCCAGCCCTCCCGCTCGCTTTCACACACTGCAACTACTGCTCATCACAAGGCCCCCCTGCCCTGTGTACACTGGCTGCATGTGGGGCAATGTCACATTTCCCACATAGCCCACACTAACATAATGCCGAATGTACGGGGAGCAATGGGGTATGCACACTCCCTCGTGCCATTATGCAGTGTACTTCTACTTCAAGCGTTGCTCCACTCAAATAGCATTATTGCAGGAGCTTCATATGGCATTGGCGGAGGCCCACAAGCTTCAGAGGAGGACGGCGAGGCCAACTATTAGCACTAATTATTCCTCTTATGCCAGGGGAGTGCTGATTAGTGTGAAACTGGGGACCCCATTTGTAGCAGACAATGTTGTGGTGGACACTGAAGGTTGGTATGTGTTTCTACAGGGCTGTTTAGATGATAGTCACCTCCTACTGGGTGCTATATATGCCCCTAAAACAGATCAGGCCCTCGTTCCTAGCAGCGCTGTCTAGTGAACTGTCCTGTTGGAGTGGGATCCTGTGACTCATAGTGGGAGACTTTAACTCTGTTCTTAGAACAGCTCTTGACCGCTCTTTCCCTCCAACACTGGCAGCTCATAGACATATGGTGCGCCCGTAATCCTAATGCACACATGTTCCTCTTTAACGCCTCACCACACAGCCTACAAGTTAGAATAGACTGTTTCGTTGGGACAACCAGCCTGCTCCCTACTATGGCTCAAATAGATTACTTACGTCATACACACATAGACCACTGTAGCTTACATGGGAGGCGGGTAGACCTGCCATCCTCACGTGGAGTTTCCAACCTACATCACAGGATGATATCCAGATTCACTCCTCTCTTGCCACTGCTATCGAGGACTACTTTGAGTTTAATGGCAATACTGCCACTAACAGATTGTTACAATGGGACGCCTTTAAGGTGTCCATCAGAGGTCATTGCTTGGGGTCGAAATGGAATATTCGCAAGCAGCTTGACTGCAACATCTCCCGTATCATACACACGCTTATACGACACAAGACCCAGTTGGTGCACGAGCCTTCTGTTATCGAAAGCACGCAGCGAACATACATTATTGCTTGAATGGCTGTGCTGTCTTAACTATACTGCACACTACCCTTGGACTCGTGCATCTGTGGACCGCGTGGGCAAGTTGCTGGCATGGCTGATAGGTCAGGATCATTCCAGGCACCCTTTTATTTTATTACAATCTTCTACAGGTTTCCTCTTTACCCAACTGGACATGCACACGGAATTGACACGCCATTACACCTTGGTATACCAATCAGTCACAGAAGCCTGCCAGGACGACATAGTTGCATTCTTTTCCGTGATACACCTGCCCTGCATCACACCTGAGTAGAGGGCAGAGCTCAAATACCCCATCACACTCCCTGAAATCCAGTAGGCCATCTGGCCCTAGAAACAGTCAAGACCCTGAGAGCGCACAGCCTGCCGGCTGAGTACTATAAAGCATATGCTCATCGTTTGGCTCCTCCACTACACACTCTTTGCGGAGAGTTCCTATCTGCTTCCTGCGTCCCTTCGGGAGGCCCTGCTCATCTCCCTCCCCAAGCCAAACTGAGATCCCGCCACTTTGGGCTCCTACCAATCCTGGGCCTTACTCAATACTGACTACAAGATAGTGGCCAAGGTCTTTGCAGACTGCCTAGTGCCCCATGTCCCATCATTGGTTCATCCTGTCTTGCAATACCTCTTTTACCTTGCAGCGTTTCTTTTGTGTCTTCAAATATTCCTCTCATTGTTGCCCTCATTCCGGGTGTCTGGTACTAGACCTCGAAAGCTTTTGATTCCCTGGTATGGGCCTTTTTATTTGAGTCCCCTTTTCTTCTTGATCCAGCTGTTCTACACCGAACTGCTCACTAGAGTCGGAACAGTTTCCTATAATCTGACCCAATTCAAATACGCAGGGGTACCTGCCAAGGTTGCCTGCCCTCCCCGCCACTTGCAGCCACTATCCAGACTCTGGGTGCGGACAGGAGCATTCCTTAGGGAGATACTAATGCAATTTTGATTGATTGGCTTTATTTCGATATAAAAGGATATCATAAAAGCGTAATACAATGGATTAAAAGCAGTTTAACTTTATGCTCACAATCTCCTCCTGTACATACACTCAATTCCTGCCACAATAGTTCAAGTGCTTAACAACTTTGCCGCCCTTTTCGGTTTGAAGGTTAACTGGGCCAAATCATGCCTTCCATTTGCCCCTGCATACCCTGACCTGAACTTGGTCCTTAATGAAGTTTCCATACTCTGGCACCTGGCACATTTTGGTATTTGGGAGTCTGGGTGTATCATCTGCCAGCTGATTTGTTTGATGCTAATTTTGTGTGGTCTACAACTGCCATTTGGTCCAATCCCTGTCTGTGATGGACCACTTAGCCCTCTTTGGATGGTGGTCCTACCCCGGTTGCTGTATTTTACTAATTTTCAGCTATATATCGTCCCTCCCTTCTTTTGCTCATTTGATGGGACCATGAGGGTCTCTGGAGTTAGTCACGTTGCAGGGTGGCGCTGTCAAATCTTTGTTTGGCCACAGACCAGGGTGGACTTGCAGTGCCGAAACTGTAACAGTGTTACCTTGCCTCCAACTCCAATTGGTGGCCAGGTGGTTGCAGGGATTACACCTGACCGACACTGCCACACTGTCGCGGGCCTGGACACACTCAGCGATTCTTCGACTCTTTCACCCATTCACCACCGGAGTCACTGCTTCTTGGTTGGAGTTGTGTACTGCTGTTACAGACTATGCCTGTATCTCAAGTGAACTACAATCCCATACGTGCCAACACTATCACTACTCTGCACACCTAGAGGCTGCACCACCTCTCCGTCTGCGGAACTCTCCGCCTGGCTAGAGGCTGGCTTACACACCCTAGGGGATCTCTACTGGTATGGTGCCCTTGTGCTGTACAACACATTGTTGGAGGATGACAGCCTACCGCCTGGCCAATCTCTTTTACATAACTCATTACTCGCGGCGCTGGGCAACAATTGGGGTGACATGTATCAGGAACATTTAACACACTTCACTATACAATACCTACATGTCACAGAGACAGGCAGACATCTCTCACGTTGGTTTGCGGACTCGCTACGCTACCACACAGCACTACAACTCCTACCTTTACGGTACCACTGGGAGGGATATCTGGCCCGTCCCTGCACCGGCCAGGAGTGGGCTGCCTTATTAGAAGGCCTGGTCAGAGTCCCTTGCACTGCTCGCTTCTGTCTCATCCAGTATTACATTGTCCAAAGGGCCTACCTCACTCCTGCCAAGATTAACCGCTACTTTCATTGCACCGACGCCGATTGTCCTAGATGTCATCTTCCCTTCACCGACCATCATTTGCTGAGAGATTGCCCACTCCTCTTTGCTTACTGGCGAGGCATCGCGACTCGTATGTCCGCCTGCACAGGGCGCCCAGCTTTACGTATGTGATGTATGTGAAAAGTATGTATCCTAGGTCTATTTTGTAAGAGGCAAAGGCGCATCTCCTGCTTCCTTGATTCAGGCATGCTGACAGCTAAATTCCTAATCGTAAGGTATTGGAAATCATCCAAGCCAGCGGCCTGGAGGCAGTTGCTCCTGATATATGCTCAGGCCGAGAGCATGCATTGCACAGAGAGGTTAGTTTAGGGCTGCGTAAATACCCTGTAGCTGCCACCTTGGACACTGTACTGAGGGAGAGGTGAGGTGCAGCGCCCAGAGCAGCTGACTGGAGCGCGGGGCTTGCGGTTCGGTGCCAGCTCTGAATCATATGACTGAGCAGTAGCTCACTTAATCTCCCTGACGACCCCAAGCGCCTAGATACTCTTAGGTTGGATAAGTCCGACTTTACAAATCTTGGAATTATTACTTCATGGCTTTCAAAATGAGTTATACCCTGATCCAGATACACCACGTGCTTCCATGGGAGAGGGCAATGTAGGTGTTGGGGTCCTGACTTGTCATTTCACAACGGGCACCTGGAGTGGTGACTTGCACATCCTTGCTCAATCCACAACAGAATTCAGACTCAGTGGATTGGTCTGTGGACTCAGGTGGCGGTGATGCTTAAAGTTGATTAGGTGGGGCGGAGTGTGGCTGGGAGATTTAGTTTGGACTAGTTTCTTTAGTTTGTCTTTTTTTTGCTTATGAAAACCATCTGTACCTCTGCTGACGCCATATGCCGTGGATCCTACAGCTGGTTCATCATGAACATCTTGCCTGGACTCCATTAAAAAGAGGTGCACGTACTATCTGTTCTTGTATTACCATGTGCCTATTTTTCTGTTAAATATGGCCATGTGTTATGCACTCTGTAGCATGTTAAGGATAGCTAATGTTCTAAACGCTGCAATTGTGCATAAATGGAATGCATCTCATTCTGACATGACAGCTACTTATCCTTGTTACAATTGTAATAAAACGGATTCAAACAAAAAAAAAAATGAGTGTTCCACCTCTGTGTAATTCGCAAACAGACAACACGATGTACGAGAGTCATTGGGAGATTACTCTCTTCCACAAATGTGAAACTTGACAAACTGAGATTGCTTGCCTTCTGTTGTCTGAAAAAATGAGTGGGAAAAGATAATAAATCCATAAAAGTTTCTCTGAAAACACTAGTCTTTAAAAATGTCAAGTGAAACCAGAATATAAAAGGTGGGATTAAAAAAACCAAGATTTGTTCAGAGATGACCTGACCTGAGCTGCAAAAATGGACTGAACATCTGGATCAACTTCCAGAAGGCAGGATGTAATATGGAATGTACTGGATCCTTAAAGGAGCCGAATCCTGGTTTGATCTTCTTTACCTGCTTCTTGCCAATTTGGATGGGATTACCCTCATTTCCTACATGTTTTTCATAATAATAATAATAATAATAATAGATAGATTTATATAGCGCTAGAGTAGAAGATAAAAAGGACACTTAAACCCTCACAGTTCATCAAGGCGCTAAAAGATGGAAAGAGCATACAGAAAAGACCAAGTTTGTAGAGTCAAAAGAGAATGGCAGAACTAAATGCCATAGGAGCTAATACGACGAGGAAAACAGCCATGTTTTTAACATTTTGCGGAAAAATTGGCAGAGACGATTGTCTGGCGAATAAGAGCGGGAGCGAGTTCCAAAGTCTGGGAACAAGCCAGGCGAAGGCTCTACCGCCCCATCTCGCCTTGTTAATTCTCGATACCAGCAGCATATTTTTTGAGGCAGATCGAAGAGATCTGCTGGGGGTATAGGGCTTCAACAGGCCTTTGACCCCTTCTGGGCCCGATCCAAAGAAAACACAGTGCGCGAGGCAAAGAATCTTAAATGAGATTCTTGCCTGAACGGGCAACCAGTGTAGTTCTTTTCTTGCTGCCGTCGCTGATGATCGTCTCGAAAGATTCAAGACCAGTCGCGCGGCAGCGTTTTGGATAACCTGGAGTTTATATATCTCCTCCTGATTAATCCCACAGTAGAGGGCGTTGCAGTAGTCGATCCTGGATAACACCAGGGCGACCATCGATTGTTTGCGCGCCTCAGGGGATAAAAACGGGGCTATCTTCTTCAGAGTACGGATGATAGAACAGCAGGTGCCAACGGTTCTATTTACCTGTCGGTCAAACGACAAGGTGGGATCAATAATGACGCCTAAATTCTTTACGAATTTTGCCGGGCGAGGGCATTCGCCCAGGGCGGCGGGCCACCATTCCTCGTTCCACAGGTCTTGGTTCCTACCAATTACTAGCACCTCTGTTTTCTCGCCATTGAGCTTAAGATAGTTTCTTACCATCCAGGATGCAACCCTCTCCATGCAGGTCTTAAATTTTGCCGCACAGTCTTTCCCTGACTGGCTTGCTGAGACAATGATCTGCGTGTCATCAGCATAAGACAACACCTGATAACCAAAATCCCTTATTATTTTGGCTAGGGGTGTCACATAAACATTAAACAAAACTGGGCTAAGCGCTGAGCCCTGTGGAACTCCACATTGCACCGCCATAGTAGGGGACATAAACTCACCCAGCTTCACTTTTTGTTTTCTCGAGTGCAAGAAGGAGGAGAGGAGTTTCAGAGCACTGCCTCCTACCCCTATCCCCCTCAACCTATCCACCAGGATAGTGGGGGACAGGGTATCAAAAGCTGCTGTTAAATCCAGCATAACCAACAAAGTGGTTTGGCCCTTGTCCACCTCAGATCTGATGTTATTTACTACTACCGTAAGGGCAGTTTCCGTACTGAGAGATGCACGGAATCCATGCTGAGATGGATCCAGGCAATTCTCCTTTTCCAGAAACGCTGTCAAATGCCGATTTAGATGAACTTCCAGCATTTTTGCTGGAGCTGGCAGTAGCGAGATCGGTCTAAAAAATTTTATCACCTCAGGGTTTAAAGAAGGCTTCTTAAGTAATGGTTTCACTACGGCAAGTTTCCACACCTGGGGAAAAGTCCCCTCCGTGATGGCACTATTCAAGATGTCAAGAAGTGATGGTAATAAGGTAGCTCTGCAGGCCTTTAAGATTCTCAATGGACAGGGGTCTAGGGGAGAACAGGATTTGATAGAATCAAGGATGGAATTTACTTCCTCTAAGGATAACATAGGAAATTTCGCAAAGAGGGGAGTGGGGCTGGAGACCTCAATTGTGTCTATACCATCGAGGTGCGGAAGCGATGTATCCCAATTCGCTTCGTTATTCAGCCTCTGGTTGTGTATGTCCAATGAGGAATAAATATCAGCTCTTTTGGTCGAGAAGAAGTCAGCAATGTTATTACACAGCATTTGTGATTCAATCACCGACATAGCTGACTTCGGGACCGATAGGGATTTTATGATTTGAAAAAGTTCTCTGGCTGATTTCGATCCAGTTGTAATTTTAATGAAATGATTCCTTTTTTCATCAATTATTGCTTTTTTATACTCCTTTATCGCCAGTTTATGCTGTAGCTTCTTGAGCTCATTCGGTCTGGCGAGCCATGCCCTCTCCTTTTGTCTGCATATCTGTCGAAGCCCTCTGAGTCGTTCAGAATACCAGGGGGCCGAAGGAGTTTTTCTAGCCATGTAGCGCTTTTTAGAAGGTGCCAAGATATCTATCGCGCTCTCCAGTCCGTTAGACCAGCATTGCGCAGCAAGATCCGGGCCAGAACTTAGACAGGAGTCGCTTGTTGGAAAAAGCGAAGTCAACGTGTCATTATTGACATTTCGAAAATTTCTTGTAACCTCCCATGGATTTTTATTTTTTTACCATGTCGGCAACCACAGACCCATTCAGAATGAAAGGGACGGCGAAGTGGTCAGACCACGTGAGAGGAATAGGAGGCGTTGTGATCAGCCTGTCATCATTCGTAAAGATGCCATCAAGTGTGTGGCTAGCCAGATGGGTAGGGCCGATCACCAATTGCTTGAAGTCATATACCTTCAAGCCTTCTACGAGGGAAATAGTATCAATATCCTCAGATTTTTCGAGATAAACATTAAAATCACCTAAGATGGTGAAGCGGGGTTTATTTAAAAAAGGTTCTAATAGTTTAATCCGATCACTGGCGAATGAAGACCAAGGACCAGGGGGCCTATAGCATAGGATGCCAGAGAAAGATGTGGATGCATTTAGCTGTATGGAAAAGTATAGAGCTTCCAATTTCTCAGCCGAGGATGAGAGTGGATCTATACGACAGGTATAATCCTCTTTGCAGAGGATCCCAAGGCCCCCCCCTCTCCGTTTCTCCCGATCAAGCCTGGCCAGGGCGTACCCTTCCGGGATAGCGTCCACCAGGTCCGGGCCGGTGGATTCAGAGCCCCAGGTCTCTGTAATAAAGACCCAAGGGGGATCTCTGGCGAGCACAAATTCCCTGAAGGCTACACTGTTCTTGACAAGGGACCTCGCATTTATAAGGAAACCAGCTTTCGCCGGACTAGACTGATATTCCGTTTCTATTTGTGTCCGGTATTTCTTAAATGAGCCTATAGGTTTAGTATCTCTCTCCAAAGAAGCACTGCAATCGCAGGGAATACTGCTCGGAGCTTTAGTATAATGACAGGGGCGAAATAAAGGTTTAAGAGATAACAATTTGGAGCGGGAGTATAACTCACCTCCAGGAGTGATGGAAAACCGGGGAACAGCGAGTCTAGCCTCAGGCGCCTCCTTGGCGCTGACGGGCGCAGACGGGTTGAACTCTGGCGTAACTCCGGCGGAGATCCGGCGAGCCCGCTGCGCGTCAGCATGGCAGATTTAAATAGAGGACAATGGTCCTTAGGACGACTAGCCCGACACCCAAGATGGTGTCGGGCTAGTCAAAGTGATTTATGGCAGCAATGTTAAGGGTATGCTGAAAGGTGGTTTAGTGCTTCATTTTGTTCAGCTTTTTTTGTTTAGAATTGATTGCAAAAGCATAACAAATTCGGGAAACTAGGCCTAAGGTAGGCAGAAGTTCTTGTTTCTTGCGTTTAGTAGAGTGTTTCAAGATCCCACGGATAAGCTAGATTTTCCAGTATTTGACTATCTTTGAACATCCTGTGATGTAGAACACCTGCTTCTCGTTATTGAAAGGGTAGTTTCAAGAACAAATGGAAACTTGCCATGTACCTCAAACCTATCTGTATCTGGTAAGTGTTACATGTGTGCAGGGAATTAGAAAAAGATCCCAAGGGATAAGCTTAGTTATACTCAGATTCAACACCGTGTCTCAGACATTCATACTTTCGTACTATTGCCACACTTTACTCTCCTTCCACACCAAAAGATTGTGCCATATATATCAAAGTGACTCAACCAAGGTTTAAAAAAAATATACAAAATCATTTATTGCGCATTACACACATTTCATAAAAGAGATATATAATCTCGCGATCCTAATAACAATAAAAACCACACTCGGCGGTAACAGATTGCATACAGTTTATGGGAGCACACAAACAAGAGTTCTGAAACAAGACTGCTATAGTCCGTCTTTTGCAATTGGCACATCTACTCATGCGTTGTTGTACTTGTACTGTTAGATAGGTTCCGTTATCATGAATATCCTTCAGTGCTAAGTCGGTAGATTGTGCGTGTTCGTATGGCGTCGACGCGTTTCAATGGATCATTAAAACATTCTTTCCATCTTTATCAAGACAGGTTCATATCTCTCTTAAATTTTGGGGCACCATTTATCACAGGAAAAGCACCTGTTTGGATAGTTATCGCTTTCTCATCATTCTCAAATTGCTTATTGTTGTGAAGATGCGATCCTGATGTACCTCCTAGACCCCATAGGTTTATAGATGAATTGTCCGGAATATCTTAAGTTTTCCTTGTGTCTTTTTCACTGGCTGCTCTTAAGACTTCAAATTTGTGAGTCATGCCAATAGAATCTCGGGTGTCTGGAGGATTATCGACTGCGTCCTCTCTCGGGTTTCAGTGTCAGGTCCCTAGCAGTGGTCATATGTAGGATTCATGTGAAGTGATTGGTCTACCTGTTTGATATGTATTGGGCTGGAAAATGTCCTGAGTTGTCATTGTGTGTGCTACCCTTAAGACATGGGTAGTGAAAGCCTCCTGACACGGAATGTGCAGCGCCTAAAGCATGAAGGAATAAACGCTTCTTGCCTTGCTGTTAGATGTGTGGTGCTCTGAACTTGTCGATTTGTTGAAAGCTCATGTGGTGGTGTTGGGCATGCAGCATACTTTGCGTGGTAGGGTGGGAGGTTTTATGGGATCATGGAGAAGACAATCTAACATTTACCCACTGTTCACCTAACATGGCTGTTTCATTTTTCCAGGGAGAGTATCTCAGTGTGGAACAACTGACTCTGGACTTCGAGTACGTCATTAATGAGGTGATCCGGAATGATGCTGCTTGGTCCAAGCAGTTCTGCTCCTTTAGTGATTATGACATAGTCATCTTAGAGGTGAGTGTGTGTTGTGAAGGAAAGGTGATGTGTGGAGCTCAAAGGGAGAGACCTAGGGGATCACCATTTGGGAGCATAGAGACTTATTCTTTTTATTGTCTCACCTAAAACCATGGATTCGCTTTCTGTTGTGAGACATTGTTAGTTTACAGTGGGTTTGGAGCCAAACCATTGCTTTCCATTCGTTGGCTTTGTAACACATCTGCTTGCTTCTTATTAGGCAACTTCCGTAGTCTTTCATTTATCATCTTTTGTCTTCCCTGGAGCATGGACTCATTACATGTGTCCTTCCACTGCTCATTGTTTCATACAATACTTTTTTTCTGTTTGTACATGCTCTCTAAGAGAGCGCATGTGTTTTCCAGGTGTGTCTCCCCCTCTCTCTCCCTCTCCCCGCCCCCCCTTATCCGGGTTCCTCTTTCTGGACCTTCCCAAGTTCCTGTTCTGGCTTCCGTACCACACCCTTGTTTATTTCCCTAGCCCTGGCTTTCCTGCCTTTGTCATCTATTTTTGCTTCCCCCACTCTCTGCTGTCCCTTTGTTTCCCCCACCCTCTTCTGTCCCTTTGTTTCCCCCACCCTCTGTTGTCCCTTTGTTTCCCCCACCTTCTGCTGTCCCTTTGTTTCCCCCACCCTCTGCTGTCCCTTTGTTTCCCCCACCCTCTGTTGTCCATTTGCTTCCCCAGCTCCTCTCACCATCCATAGTCTGTCCTCGCCCCCTCTGAATGGTTGCTTACCAGCCCACCGTTCTAATCTGCTTGCTGCCCCACCCTCTGTTGTCAGCATGCTGCTGCTCCCACTCCCTGTGTTGTCAGTTTCCTTCCAAGCCCCTCCTGCCCACCCTCTGTTGTCCATTTGCCTCTCCTTTGTCTGACCTGCCCACCTATGTCCTCCTCTCCTGCTCACTTATATCCTCCTCCCCTGCACACCTACCATGTCACGTCCTCTCCTTCCCACCCACGTCGTCCTTTCCTGCCTTCCCTCCTAGTTGCCTCCTACCATAACCCACTCCTCTGTTTGTTTTGGGACAAAAATGCATTTTGGCGCTCGGCACATAATTGTTTTTTTAAAAACATTTTTAGCCACGCTGTAAACAGCTGTGCTGCTGTACAACATGGCTGAAAATCTTTGCAATAGCTGTTAACTCTCATAGGCGTCACTTATTGGCTTTACCAATGCTTATTTCCACGCATGATTTAATATGCTAATTGTACCTGTGCCATAGTTGTAGCTGTTTGACTTCTTTCTGTCAAGTTTGTTTGCGCTCTCCCTGCCCTAAATGGTTGCTCTGTCTCTATAGTCCTCTTAAATCCCTCCCCCCCCCCATAAATACCTTTGTTTTGGTGGGAGGCCACAATTGCTCAGAACGATTAGCCACACAGACTTTTTCTAGTCACGTGATAGGAATTTCATACAGTCATTCTGCATTTCAGGTATGTTCAGAAACTAATCAAGTTATAATCAACATTGGGCTGCTGCTCTTGGCCTTCCCTGCGCCCGACGAGGAGGGCCAATTAAGGTGAGTATCTGCTCTGTTCTTTACATTACCGATTCCCACTCTACTTTTCATTCTGGTAGGAGAGTGATCACTGTAGTTCTGTGATGGTAAGTAGTTGTTCCTTGGTGGATGTTTCACAGCATCCTTCTAGGAGTAGTTGTAAATACCCCATTGAGTTTGCTTGCTGTTTTTATTTTTTCAGACCAAAGACTTACCACACCAGCTTAAAGGTAGCTTGGGATCTGAACACTGGCATTTTCATCACTGTCAGTGTGGGAGATCTTACAGAGGTCAAAGGGCAGACAAGGTAAGTGCTTGATACTGCTCCATAGCCACACAACTGCATTGTCTTAAAGTGCTTCTAAGTTCCTAGCAAAGAAACAGTAATGTTCGGATTGTTTTTATTTTGTGGGCCAACTGTGAACTGTCTATAGCTCTTTTGTAGGGTACGGCTCTCTAACCCTGCTAAGGAAGCACACTGCCACTTTGAATCCAGTTCTTAGAATTATTTGTTTGCTTTCCAAAATATCGGATTATTCTTAAAGCTATGTGGTGGTCTTGAGCTTCAAAATCGCTCTGCTCCCTTTAAATCGTGGCCTAATCATTTGAACCTGCTCAAGTCTTGGTGGGAGGGAAGGGGTGGAATGACTTCATTCTTAGGTTCTGGGGCCGGGCTTACGTTTTAGGTTAGTGCCAGAGCATGGTAAGTTCTCCTCTTTTTAATGCACTTTTATGTACAGATCTCCAAATAAGTCAATCTTTTTGTTAACACTTTGTATTTAGTATAATTTTGCTCATTTGCCATTTTTGACATCTTTAGCTTTTACCAAAGACTTCTATCATTGCATTTATTTATTCTTTGATCGTGTGGCAAACAAATTGTTTTAGGCTTCTTGGTTAATTTTAGGTCTTTTATTGTCAACAGTCTGTTATGGCTCCACTTTTCAGACTTTAATTGTAATTGCAGTGTTAGATGAGTGCTCAAGGTATGCCTAATCAGAATAAACTTTGTAGCACGCAGATGTCTCGGTCATCCAAAACTGTGGATCTAAATGTCTAGCCAATTTACTTGTGAGTTATTAGACGGCCTTCCACTTATCCTGCTTCTGCACAATTTATGGATCTTTCAAACCCAAGAAATGTTGATGGCATGCAACAAGAAGTAATTGATGGAAGTATTTCCATTAAAATTAGCTGCTTTTTCCCCCTCTATCGTTTTGCTCATTTGTATGGCTACAGAAGTGTACTAACCGTATGCAAATTGGTCTTTGCTTCAACCCAGAATGAGTAGTTAAGACAGAACTGTTGAGCTATGTACCCTCTCAAGTTGCACAAACCGCCCCAGCTGTCTCTCTGCATTATTCAGCCACATCAGTGATCCACAATTTCTGCGGCTAAGCACAGCCATGAATAGGGCACCAGCCAGTAACCACGCAGGTTTTTTAGATTGAAGGTATGCTCATCGACTAAGGCTTCACATTTTACCATTCAAAAACATTCTTCACATATCCCTGGAATTGAAGTCTTATCTAGTGAGACAAGTGATGTGGGAGACCCTTTAGCATTGAGACCCAATTCTAGCAGTTGGGACAATTTTTATGGATCCTCTGTCGAGAATAATTTCTGGTCCACATTGCCTCTACATGATTAAGTTTCTTCTTGCAGACCTTATGCAGTGGTTGAGTGTTGTAGTATAAAACAAATTCGACAGAGGGAAATGCATGCATCTTTCCTATTTAATTTTAATGACCCTTCTCAAAGGTCAGGCATTATAGATAGGGTAAACCAATGTCAGATACTTTCTGCTCTGCAAAGAGGAAGTAGAATGTTTGACTCTGCCCACTATCCTTTTGAGAGTTGGCGTTTTATTTTACAAGCATGGGACGTATTTGTCTCCACCTTTGGAACAAGATGATCGCCATGAAGACTTAGTGTACAAGCCAAGGCCCTAGTGCAGGGTGGGCTTGTTCTGTTTAGTTACATAATCGAAATGGCTGCATATGTAGCAGACCTCATGTTACTCCCCCTACTATGATGGGTAGTAGGTCCTTGCGATTCTTCCATGAGAGGTTGATTTGTGGTATTACAACTTTCTTCCCAGGCGACGGAAGGGAAGGGAACTCTGTCCCTGAACCACTGAAAAAAATATGCTTTTACTAGTCCCACTGCAATATGTGTAAAGATGGTAAAGAGTAGCAATCCTAATAAAACACTTTGAAATTTGAAGAGATCTACAAAGTCTGCACCCACATATCTAACAAGGTTCATGCCGCAGAGTAATCCAGCTCTGAGAAAGTAATCAGCACTTGGCACAATGTATTTTGTAATCCCGCCAGTCAGTGTAACTACAGTGAGAAGGGAAACCGTTCAGGACCTTTTTTTTTTTTTAAGCATGTCATTTGGTTAATGTTACTACCGCAGAGTCTTGTATTACCTTAATATTCCTCTCTCCAAGATGTCTTTTCATGGTTCTGGAATGTCAGTGAGTCATCAATCACCATTTTCATTGAGTATTTTCCAAGACTTTGTTAACAAACAAATTAAGAAATTCTGTGACTAGTGAAGGAACATTTTTTTGAGTTGCACAATTATGTTCTGTGTCTGGGATTTAGTGGTCGTTTTCACAGTTTCGTCTCAGAATCTCATTAAACCAGGGTTTCTTCTCCTTGGGGAGATTCATATTTTAAAGTCATGGTAAAGAACGTGAATGTATAGATTAATAGGGACTCATTGGCAATACCAAATTTCTATGTTAAAGTTTAACGTATAATTATCCCATTTATTCTAGTACTTTATCGTTGGAGGCCTGCATTTTCTCTCCTAATTTGACTGAAAATGCATATGATTTTGAATTTTAATGTTTTATTATTTTACTGACCCTTTAGGTTGTATCAATATGCCATAGTTTTTTAACATAACCAAATGTGTAGACCTTGTGAAAGTTAAGTGTAGGCCAAAGAATCTGATGTTTATGCTTTCTGGCCTCCTTGTCTCTCAGTCTTCTCTTCTTCCAACCTTCCTTGCTGATCGTAAGTAGAGTCTGGGCATGTGCGGAGGGTAGTTTTATGAGATGTGGACTTGGTAAGGATTTCATCCTAGTTACCAGTAACAGATGTTGTTCTGCTAGATACAATTGCAAACATGTTTTTCATCTTTGATGTATGTGTTAGAGGTGTAATTAAGTTACATTCTACTGGTTAGCAATCACTGAAACCAGTATACACCTATAACTACTTCTATATGCAGTTGGAACCAAGAGAAACTTCTGCCAGAGAAGTTCATGAGCCCACATATACCAATAGAAAGTGGTCTACGGAAGTTTCCACCTCGGCATTCTCCTTTCTCTACATTATTGTACTTACAAGAGGGCTCAGACCCTGTACTAAGGTTGGCATACTTCAGACTATTGTTAAAAGGGCTGTTCTCGAGTAGCACACAGCAGGCTAGACTCCTAATGTTTAAGTGAAGTATACACTCTAACTTGAATGTTTTAAACTGTTTACCCCGGTTATGAAGCATTATGTATAATGTTTTCTTTTTACAGCTTACATTCTCTAATTGTTTTCTACGGCTTACATCCTTGGATTGCTTGCTATCTCAGAAAGCTGCCTTCCACTATACTCTTAGAGCAATGCATAAAAAAACTGAACTTGACTTAAGTCCACTTGATTCCTTTAGGTGTGATTTCCTCTCCTTTCTTTCTTTGGAAAGGCCCTCTTCTTACCTTCCTTCTTCAGCGTGCTTTCTTCTCTCCGTATAGCTTCCTCTGTCTCATGTCTGCCTGCCTTATTCTCTTATTGTAATTCTGCAAAAGGCTGACACCTCATTTAATAGATCACAACCTCTCCTGCTTTAAAACCCTGCCCCTGCAACCTAACATTACCGAATCGCCCTCAGCCTATCTCACCAACCATTCACCTGAAACCACATAGCTCCCATGAACAAGCACACCTAACTTGTGTTAGTATAATGTATCACATAGTTACTTCTTGAGAGCGCATGACTAGTTGGAATAACCAACATTTAACTACAGGATTAACAACTAACCTTGGGTTCTGAAGTAGCGTGCTACTCTCCGTAAAGTGCTTCAATGCCTCATAAGGGATAGTAAGCCCTATTTAAATTCTATTACAATTCATGACTTTTTAACAGATGACCCAAATATTCCAAGCAGTGGAGTTGTCCATTTCAGAAATTTCCTGAAAGGCAAAAGTGGTTTTGAGGGACTGGCTGGATAAAATCCTTGTCATGGAAGCTGCGGGGTCAGCCTTCAGTTGATCAATTTTTTACAGAGAAGAGACGTTTCATGGATTCATAAATTAATGATTATGGAGCGCATTCAAGATCCGTAAGTTCATACCACAAACTTAAGAATGGGAGTGTGCTCTCCCTTTTTCACTTGGAAACGTTATCTACCCCAACCTAGAAACAACATTCTGGATGTACAGCTTACTTCCTCTATGTCCATGGAAGCTCACTCTAATGCGGAGATGGCAATATCAAACCATTTTATTGAACTACTATGTAAAAATATCCCTTTTCTTGGCAGAAAAAGGTCACCTTCGCTGGGTGGATCAGTAGATCAAAAATAGATTTACTCGCTCTCTGAACCAAGAAACACATTAAAAAAGAATGTACTCTCCAGATATTCAGTCACTGATAAAAAAAAAATGCAACATTAAATCTTGCCTGCAATGCTATGCACTGAGCCTTTGAGCCTACTGAAAATCTAGGTTGAAAATATATTCACCCCATTGGAGATTGCATTTGCAGTGGAATTTGTGTTAGTCCTCAAGTTATAGCAGTCTATTGCTGATGATACATCTTTGTTTCCATGCCTGTCTTCTTGGAAGCCCTTCCAGAAACAGATTGAGAGACACAGAAAATGTGTTTTAGGAAACTTGTGGAAGTGTGCTTATTCTGAGTTGTCATCACCATTTCCATGAGCACCATTATGCCTGTGGTTTGTTTAAAAGTGACTAATAAAGATTCTGGAACCTTCCAGGCTAATCTGCAAATTCACCCCTATCAACATACATGAAGTACAATTAGTTCCTAAGCAATGCTGGACTGTCCGCATAAAAGAATACTGACCAAATGCTCTCAATAGACGTTTGTCAGAGGTTCAAGGGGAGCTAGTGTGGCTGTTCTCTGGTTACTGAACAATGCCCTTTCGATAAACTATCAGATAGAAACGTTATGCTTTTCTGGAAGGCCAACCAGTTCAGAAATTTAGCATTTCAGTATGGCACAAGGACCTTACTCTATTATCAGTAACTCAAATCAGACTTCTTACATACCCAATCCACTAGGGCGGATGCAATTGAAATCCGCTGGTAAATCGTTCCTCACACCTCTGAGCTTGGTGTCTGGAAGTCTTTAACTCTGCGACTGTGCACAAAGAATAATAAAATGTTGAAATGTAATCTCTGGTTTGAGGAGGTTTCAGTTTTTTTTCGGATCAGGAAGTTGTATCACCTTTATTTAACAGAATAGAGTATATCTGCGGTTCCTTTATTTCTGAATTATTATTCCAAGGTTGTTTTTTTCATATATATCTATATCTTCCTCCATATTTGTCCCTTCGCTAGAGCATGGACACATTACTGTCCTTACACTGCTTACTTGGTCAAGTGCTACTTTTGCCTGTTTGTTTAAGCGCTATACAAGAGTGCATGTGTGTTCTAGATTTCTCACTAATGTGCTTCTCTTCCCCTCATCACTCATCTCTTGCCCATATGGTTCTCCATCACTCCTATCTATGATGCGCTCACCTTCTTGTGCTCTCCCACCCGCATTGCTTTCTTGCCTGTCTTTCCCCTTCCCAGTTCTACGTTGCCCTTTCAATCTTCACCCGTATGATCCCCCTTCCCTGTTATCCCTCCTGCACCATTCCACAATATCCATGTTGCTTCAGCCTCCTTCCATCTGTATTGCTTTGCCCAGTATTGCTTCCATGTCCCCATCTGTTTTGTTTCCCCACACCTGCATTCTTCCCCCCTCCCCCCCAAAGCTTTTGCTTTCATTCATTCTATTTGCCCATTCGAGTTGGATCGGCAATTAAAAAGAAAAAAAGCTGCTGCGCCGTTTTGTAATTGCCAGCATGCTTGGTGTTTGTGCCTAAAAAAAGGACACTAGGCTTTTTTTTCTTATTTAGCCCTGCTGCACAGCATCAGAAATGTGACACAGCATAGCATAAAGGTGTTGGCAAAGCAAACCGGTTTCAAAGGTGAACCTTTAGGCTTTGCCATTGCTTGTTTTCATATGACTTAATAATATTTACCAAACCTTTTGGACTACATGTTTTATATGAGAAGATCTACAGTGATGCCAGTTTTGCTTGAAACACTATGCTGATTTTTGGGATTCAAATCAGTTGGGGGTTGAGCCGTGCACTCCGTTATTATTGCTTTATCTTTACTTTGTATATTTGTTTCTTGTCTTCAGTTTTAATTTGGTGTGCTAAGAGGGAAGGAGGAGCCACCCTCCACAGGAATTGAAATGGAATATACACTAGTGACTGTGGTCATTAGACCCTTCTTGCACTACCGTTGGCAGAACTCCATCTGCTGTTGTAAATCAAAAAATATCTGATGCTTTTTTTCTGCTTTGCAAAATTCTTTTAATTTGAAATAAATCATTCATTTTCTCATGATTGTCTGTACATCCATTGTATGCATTTTTTACTAGCAATCAATCTTGTTTCTCATTTCTTTACGAAGCCAGTAAGTATGCTTCTAATAACAATTGATTAAATTAAAACAAATGCAAAATCAAATCCCAATGCATTTCGGGAATATTTCCCTTCGTCAGGGAAGCTGAAAAACATGAAACAATAAATGACCTTAGTTTTGAAGGACCGACATTCAGCTCTTACAATCTATATGACAATTTTATTGATGCTTTTAGTGCCTATTTTTTCATTTCGAAAGCTGTAATTGTTATTCAGGCCAGAGCCTAACCAAAGACAATTCAAGGCGTTCATATATTTAGAACATGGTGAGGTAAACATTTGAAATACAAGCAAACATTGCTCATCATGATAATACAATGTTAAAGAAATGAAAAAAATGATAAACAATGTTGAAAAATGATGACCCTATGGACACAGTGTACCAGATTCAGTAGGTGTAATGAATATTTACACTCTGTGCTGTTAATCTAATAAGAAAACCTATGTGTTACTCCGGACAAATTCTAACCAGGAAAAAATTACAGAGTTCCTTACCATGGATATGCTGGCGTTTATATCGTTGTGAGGTTCTACCACTGCGCACAATGTACACTTTCTACAGGTGAAAAAAATATGGATGCTTTAAAGATCTAGTTAAACATAAACACCTGCAGGTATCTCAATGCAACGTGCTGGAAAACCGTACCTGTCTAAAAATGTATATGGAGTTGTAGAAATGACTCGTCCGAGCTGATAACGGTCAACCTGTTTCACCGTCGTGCTGTTCTTGAAGTATGCACTCTGTTCAAAAATTAAAAAATTCAAAGAATGTGTCTCAATAATAATGTGTGGAGTAAACCAGACTGTTAAAAGGCAGAAGAAAACCATTGGTCTGACTTACCCTAAATATACTCCGTATATGCACAAATATCAGTGGAAATCTAAGTCAAGGGTTAAATACCGGTACCCGTCTCGCTATCGTGGAACATCTGGGCAGAATGTAGAAACCTAAGAGTTGGGGATCAAATAAAAATAAATTTGTCAAAAATGCCTCAATTTAAACTGAATCGACTAGATTACCCTAGAACTGTGACTAATCAACCTACCTAAAGATGCATAGCAGACTCTGTGAGCTTTACGCTCAAAGATAATAGGGTGCCGATGGTCTGTTCCACCTCTGGTAAATGAAACAAAAATAAACAAGGTGGTGAACCTCCTCTATTACGAATTGCGAGAATCATCTTGACTTGCTTAAAAAACTACCTTCAACATAAAGCAGCGTGAAACCGTAACGTTTTACTTGAATGACGCTAGAATGAAAGGTCTAAATCCGATTTCAGGTTGGCAAGAAACACTGAAAACATGAAAAAGCGAGAGTCAGTCTTTGACTATCCAGTTTGCAAACTTGATGACTTATAGGGGTCGCTTAAGTAAACATACCTTTCTACGAAGAATCGAAAATAATCCCTGGCGTTCAGTTTCGTAGTCAAAAAAACGTCTGAAAAGCGGCCCGCGTTTAAACGCGAGTGAAGCTGAATAATATGCTCCGGAAGTAGTTCACTTAAAATTGTCATATAGATTGTAAGAGCTGAATGTCGGTCCTTCAAAACTAAGGCCATTTATTGTTTCATGTTTTTCAGCTCCCCTGACGAAGGGAAATATTCCCGAAATGCATTGGGATTTGATTTTGCATTTGTTTTAATTTAATCAATTGTTATTAGAAGCATACTTACTGGCTTCGTAAAGAAATGAGAAACAAGATTGATTGCTAGTAAAAAAATGCATACAATGGATGTACAGACAATCATGAGAAAATGAAATGATTTATTTCAAATTAAAAGAATTTTGCAAAGCAGAAAAAAAGCATCAGATATTTTTTGATTTACAACAGCAGATGGAGTTTTGCCAACGGTAGTGCAAGAAGGGTCTAATGACCACAGTCACTAGTGTATATTCGATTTTTGGGATTTGACAGATCTCTTAAATCTGATTAATATTTTTCTGAGATTCATCCCTTGCCTGTTTTACTGGGTACAGCTTTTTAGCAGTTGAATGCTTCTAATTCTGGGTAGGAACAGAAATATTCCAGGAGCTACCTGTCCATCTAATGTATTCTATTTGAGTTTGTGCGAGTACAGCTCTTTGTATCACAATTTAGCAGTAGTTGATGTTTAGGGTTGTTTGTATGCACTTTCAGTGTATCGCCATCCAGGCTACAAATGTGTCTTTTTTCAGCTTTGGGTTGATTGTAAGCATGTCTCCTTTATTACTTCATCAGTGGCAGTGTTTGGAGCGCCTATCGGAAGAGCTGTGTGGACATGGTTATGAAATGGCTGGTTCCAGAGAGCAGTGGGCGATGTGTAAACAGGATGACCAATGAAGCCCTCCATAAAGGTAACATGGGTATTGGGGGACGCAGAGGTATTTATATGCAGAGGACTGCCTATAATTTGTTGGAATGCAAAATAGGGGAGATGACTTGTCAGTCAATGTGAAGTTGGGTGATTAAGAAACACTAGCATGAGTCAAGTGCTCAAGCTACAGGGGGGAGGTGTTAGTGGGCTTTGGGGCAAAAATGGTGCATGTGTGTGTATATAGACTATATGGAGGCATAAAGTGTAATATGCTATTTATTCCTATTTCTGAAAATGAGAAGGGGCCATGTGTCACAGGGCAAAGTTTTGAGCGAGTCATGATGCTGCTCTTCTCCCTCAACATTGGTAATAAATAACATATTGCCCTCTGCATACTATATATATATATATATATATATATATATATACTGTGACAATGTGACATCTGTAAGATGTCAACAAAACATTGAAAGAGCTTCGTACTAAGAGTAGTGTTGGAGGACAGGGGGGAAGAAGAGAAGGCTAGAAAGATTTGCCTCTCAGCCTTCTTCAGTCAACTTACCCCCTCCTGAAAAAGACCACCAATGATGGAGATTAACAGCATGCGTGCGGGCGGAATTCCGCCCGTACGCTGAGTTTTTTTAAATCGCACTTTACGTGACGAGCTGGGCTCGTCATGAGCGTGCGAGGAGGCTACCTCATGACGAGCCCAGCTCGTCATGAGCGTGGAAGGGGTTAAGGGAGAGAGGATCAAGTGGCAGTTTACGATAACATTCCCGCTGCCACAGGAGACCAATGTAGAGATCACCAATGTTGCAGTCAAGGGCCTTTGCTTCGACCTGCTCACTGTCGAAGGACGGCTCAATGTCAACACCTCCACACTTAGAACATGAACTTCCATCGGCATTCAGCAAATTAGATCGATGTTTATCTTCACGGGAACGTCATCAACACAGAATGTCTATGTTAAAAACACCTATCGCCGTAGGCCACTTAGCCATCTAAGTCAAAGAAAGAAAAAGTTACTACTCAACTGTTAAAGATGCCAAGTGGGTAAGCATCACTTTTAAATGTCAACTCAATTCACTTGACCTCTTCTTAGACTGGAATAACCTTTTCTGTAGAGACAGAATAACCCTCCCTCAAAGAGAGACTGTAAGAAATTGGATTATTATTTGGGGCTTGCGACTACCTACTTTAAGAAATAATCACAGCCCTTGTCAGGATGAACGCTTAAGGTCACTAAATTAACCTAAGCGCAATCCCTTGGTAGCTATGGCACAGAGGGGATAGGCTTAACTTGGGGTAATGTGTTAAGTATTTATGCAATACCAAAACAGTAAATCTAAATGCAAAATCATGAAAATCCCAAACCAAATTAAAAAAAGAGACTTAAATTTAAGATACAAAATTACACCAAATGACGACAATCCAATAAGGGGAACCGGAGATCAGAATTTATAAAGTTTGAAATAGGAGTAGCTCCAAGGAGCACAAAGTAGCAATGCTAGTGAATGGTTGCAGTAGACTGGAACCTAGGATCAATTTGGCAAAGACCGCAATGAAGCATGGGTCAGATACAATAACCAGGTTTGTCCTAGACAAAGATTTTACCTTCTGACTTTAGTCCCTTAAGTCTCCTTCCACCACAGGAGCACACTACTGAAGCACCCAGGAGCTCAGGGGGCGCACTTAGACTCACAGGATTTCAGGTAGAGGACAAACAGCAGGGTCCAGTCCAGATTCAGTTGCCAATGGTTTTGGGTTTGCAGGAAAAGGCTTCTCCACACTAATGTATAAAAATAGCAAGCATCCTTATGTGTTTAGGCATCAGAGAAAGATCGTTCAGGCAAGTTCGTTTTTAAATATGAATTATTTTCAATTAAAGTGAACAGAGTGCAATTTTTGAGCTCTGCAATGTTATCCTATGGAAGAAAGAACAAGTTCTTCAAACGGGTACAGTACATCAACTTACAGGAGCAATCTCCAGGGGTTAAGGTGAGTGGCGGGCAAGGTCCAAGACAGCACCAACAGTACACCACCAGCATCACGAGGGTGGATGGGTTCAGGGTACAAAACAGCATCGGGAGTCCAATAGGTTTCAATGGGGATCCGTCACTCCACTGTGGATTGTGCGAAGGACATTTGGCCACAGGAGGAAACAGAATTTTGGAAATGTCAGCTGGGCTGTATACAATGGTTCAGATTCCTCTAAACTGCAATGAGTTTCCTACGTCCCCGAGGATCGCAAACACTCTGAAGTTGGTTCACCCCAACTGGCTTTTAATGGGGATCAGTCACTGTAAGAAGAGGCTGCAGGTTCTGGCTAGGAAGCCAGTTGGGGTGAACCAACTGCAGTGTGTTTGCGGTCCTCGGGGACATAGGAAACTCATTGCATTTCAGAGGAATCTGATGGAACAAAAAACCACTGTATACAGCCCAGCTGACATTTCCTCTCCAAGGCCAGGGGGAGACTAATGCAGAGGTGCCTTTAGGCGTTTGGTTTCTCTTACCGGGAGCAGTCACGGTCGAGGGGGCCTGCGTGCAGAGGCTGCAGGCGATGTCGGGGAGTCCCTGAGGAGAGAAACCACAATGGACTGGAGGGCTGGGGAACCTTGTTGGCACTGGTGGCCCACTTCAACTCGGACCGGAGGCGAAGGATGCAGTAGTGACTTCGGGTGTCTGGTTTTGCCAGTCCTGGAGGCCTCAGAGTCTTTTCTTTTTGAGTTTCTGCAGGATGCAGGGAACAATTCCCCTGTTCTTTGGGAAGTCTTGGTCTTTATTGAAGGCAGGCAGTCCTCCCATGTTTTAGAGGCTCACAGCTGCAGGAGTAGTCGTCTTTGGTACAGGCAGTGGCGGTCCGTCTGTTGGGGCGTTGCCCCACTAGCCATGGACGACCGTCACGCTAACATTTAGGCAGGAATAGGATTCCTATTCCTAGGATTCATCAAAATAATACAAATCTCGAGTCTAATCTGAGCATGAGCGCCGCTCACTGTCTGCGGCAATTATGATCTTCGGGACAAGCCCGACATCGCAGAAGGCGTGGGGGCTGCGGCAGTGATTGACAGTGCAGCACAAACAGCGCTAGCTACAGTGCGCGCATGTACATTTTTGGGCTATGTATTTTTATTACTGGCCCGTGCATGCCCACACTACAGTTTCTTCCCTCCTCCCGCCCCTATTGCGAATCACAGTGTGAGGGACCCGGGCCCCCGGGTCTGATTATGGACAGGCAGTAACCCTGCTCTTAGCCAATCCTGGCGCAGTGGTGCTGCTACTGCAGCGCCAGGATTGGCTGAGAGCAGTCACTGCTCAGCCAGGCAGCCTGCTGGATGGTGCCGCGCGTGGGTGGTGGCATTTGCCCAGTGCACGCACTTGTATGGCCAATCACACTGTGGCTTATGCGAGCCATGCAGTGGTGATTGGCCATTTCTCTGCGCTGTCATCACGTCGTCACCACGTCTGGCGCACTGGGCTACCCCCCACACGAGTAGTGAGAGTCAATCAGTCACAAGACTAGAGTTGAGGTCTCGAACTCGTGCCACCCGGTGTTGTCACTCGTGTGTGTCAGAGTCTTCTTCAATCTCTGTGTTGTTGATGATCATGAGTCAGGGAGTTAGTGACTACGTCAGTTTTTATTTTTAAGTTGTTAACTGTACAGTACACAGTCGGGTCTCTCAGTTCTGTTGTTTTATTGTTTCGAACGGAGCTGGCGCATGATTGTTTCTTCTTAATACCTATGCCTTCCTCTGATAACAAGCACAGGCAAGGACATTAGGTGTGACTTTCTGTATTAATAGCTCCATTTTCTGTGTAGTGCCAGCATGGAGAGTGGGTCTGGCTGCGATGTTCTGAATGGTCTGGAGCCTGTGCTGAAGAGTCTTGTTGATTCCAGGGTAGAGGGCGTTGCCGTAGCCCAGCCTGCTAGTGATGAGTGTGTGGTTAACGGTCCTTCTGCAGTCTGGGGGATCCACTTGTAGGTCTTCCGGAGGATGCGAAGGCAGTTGAAACTAGTGGAGGCGACTGCGTTGATCTGGCGGTTCATGGAGTGTGAAGAGTTAAGGATGATGCAGAGATTCTGAGCGTGGTCTGTGGGGGTGGGTTCCCTAGAGCGAAGGGCCACCAGGTGTTGTCCCAGGCAGAGGTGCAGGGCCCGAGGATGAGGATCTCTGTCTTCTCTGAGTTTAGCTTCAGGCAGCTGTGCTTCATCCAGGCTGCCACGTCTTTCATACCATCCTGGAAATGGAGTCTGGGGTCATCAGGATTCTTTGTGAGCGAGAGGATGAGCTGGGTGTCGTCGGCGTAGCATACGATGCTGAGCCCATGTTGTCTGACGATGGTGGCGAGGGGGGCCATGTAGATGTTGAAGAGGTTGGTGCTGAGTGATGATCCCTGTGGAACTCCACAGTTGATTTCAATGGGTTTGGAGAGGAAGGGAGGGATTGCATCCTCTGGGTTCTGCCTGAGCGGAAGGATTGGATCCAGTCTAGGGCTGCTCTCTGTATTCCTGCATCGTGCAGTCTGGCCGCGAGAGTGCGATGAGACACGGTTTTGAAGGCTGCGGAGAGGTCTAGAAGGATGAGGGCCGCGGTGTGTCCCTGATCGAGTAGCGTGCGGATATCGTCTCTGTGCTGTGGTTGCTGCGGAATCCAGATTGGGAGGCGTCTAGGATGGAGTTTTCTATGAAGGTGGTCAGCTGGGTGTTCACGAGTCTCTCTGTGACTTTGGCCGCGAAGGAGAGGAGAGAGATGGGCCGGTTGTTTTTCAGGTCCGTTGGGTCGCCCGATGGTTTCTTGAGGGGTTTTACCTTCACCCGTTTCCAGTCATCTGCGCAGATGCCTGAACTGAGGGAGGCCTTGATGGTGTGTCCTAGTTTGGGTGCAATGACAGGGGGGGCTCTGTGGAAGATGTGCAGAGGGCAGGGGTCGGTTGGGGCTCCTGAGTGGGTATTTTTCATGGTTGTTGTGGTGATTTCAATGGTAGCGGGATTCCAGGCTGTGATGGTTGGCTTATTGTTGGTGGTGGGTAGGGGGGGTTGTGCTTGTCGTAGGTTCGCTGAAGTTGTCGTGGAGCGCCTTGATCTTGAGATGGAAGTAGGAGCTGACTTTGTCGCAAAGTTCCTGGGAAGGTGTGATGTCCGTGGCTTCACAGGTGGGTTTTGCGAACTGCTGTATGACATTGAACAGTTCCTTGGTATTTTGTCTCTTATGAAGGTCTGTTTGGTGTCTCTTATGCGCTGGTGGTATTCTTTTAGGGCGTTCTTGTGGTCGTTCCGTGCTTCCGTGGTTTTAAGGTTTCGCCAGGTTTTTTCTAGGCGTCTGCAGGAGTGTCTGGCATCTTGGAGTTCTGTGGTGATCCAGGCGGCTTTCTGCGGGCGCTGTTTGGCAGGGGGGCGGAGGAGTGTCAGTTTGTCGGCGCAGCAGTAGATCCAGCGGTGAAACTCTCTGGCTGCGGAATTGGTGTCGGTCACCACAAAAGGGGGATATTGACGGAGAGTGGTTTTGAGGTGCTACTCCGTGACCTTGCTCCAGTTTCGTCGTGGCAGACGTGGGGCGGGTCTGGGTACAGGGTGGTGCTGAAGGTGAAATGGACGCAGCGATGGTCAGTCCAGGGTGGCTGGGTCGTGTGGCTAAAGCGGAAGTTAGTTTCTCCCGCGAAGATGGGGTTGAGGGTGTGCCCCGCTCTGTGGGTGGGCGTGTTGACTAGGTGTTTCAGTCCAAGGTTGGCGAGGTTGTAGAGTAGTCGAGTCGGAGTCATTGTTGTTGTCAAGGTGGAAGTTCAGGTCCTCGAGTAGGACGTAGTCCGTGGATGTGATCACGTAGGGTGAGGCGAGCTCGGCGATGGTAGTTGCGTGGTGGGTGCGAGGTCCTGGGGGTCTGTAGATGAGTGCCACGGAGGGTGGTCCTGGGGCTTGTCTGGATCTGAAAGTGTTCTGTGTTGGAGTGGGGGTCACTCGTGCTGGATGTGGAGCGTCGGAGGCGGGTCTTGTGTGCGATGGCGAGTCCTCTTCCTGGGCAGTGTGATCTGAAAGGAACAGGTTAGTATTAGATTCCTTACCTTAGAATATCCCCAGGCGTCAGACTGGATCCGGAAACTTTTGCGTAGCAGTACCCTTGCGTGTCGGTAAGCGTCATCTGCGGCTCCACGTTCGGCGTCGTTGGCGCCGGGATGACGTCGCCAGAGTACTTAGACGCCGCCCTCGCACGCTAACGTCTGTTCCTATTTTTTCCACGCCAGCAAGCGCCGATCCGAGAACAGTGGTACCCTTTAGTCATTTTTTGACTAAACTTTTGAATATATTTTTCAAAGTCGAATGACCCCGAAGGTGCCGGTAGGGATGCCCAGGTTTAAACCCTGCGTCGACTGATGTCGGTTACCGACCCCCATCGCCAGTGTCTTCATTGCCTGGGGCCCGACCACGATGACAAGTCGTGCCCCGACTGCCGGGCCTTGACGTCAAAGGCTAGGCGGGAGCGGTCCCGCAAGCGCCTCTAGCTCTGGCAGTCGGCCCGCGCCGGTCGAGGGGCCAGTCGCGGGGCCGGAGTCATCACGGCTCGGAGGATCGACACCACTCCTCGAGCTCCAAGTCCTCAGGAAAGAGGCACAAGAAGTCGAAGAGACGACATCGCTCTTCTGACTCCCTCCGACGCTCGCGCAATGCGGTCGGGGGTTCGGGTGACACCGACCACGCGGCTCCGTCGGACCCGCAGGCGTTGCGTCCTGCTCCATACCTGCCAGTCCCTGGGCAGAACGCGACGCTGGAGGAGATCGACTCCTTCCTCGCGGCCATGAGGTCGCTCACTCCTCCGTCTGGTTCCACGGCGCCTTCGGGCCCAGCGGCCCCAACTGGGAGCCCAAGCGGGCCGGGTGCTTCGGCCCCGGCGCTCTCGGGTGCGGAGGTCCGCCAACATTATGGCTGATGTCCAAAACACCCTTATGGACATACCGTTTGATGGCCGTCGCCTCTTTGGCGACAAGGCAGACAGTGCGCTTGAGCGCTTTAAGGACTCCAGGGCTACGGCCAAGTCCTTGGGCCTGTCGGCCCTGCGCCAGCAATCTGCTGCCTTTCGCCCCTTTCGTGGCCAAGGAAGGGACGCCCCCACACGTCCTGCCAGCCACTGGCCGCAGACTAACATCCAGCGCGGTGGCGGACGTGGTAACCACCGTGGGGGGCAGGGTTCACCATCACCTCCTCCACTGGTGCAACATCACATCGGACAGGTGGGTGCTGCAAATCATCCGAAGGGGCTACTCCCTCCCCTTCGAGGCGACCCCTTCTGCCATGCCACCCCAGTACCACCGCGTGTCGGGGGATCACTTGAATCTTCTGCGAGAGGAAGATGCGTCCCTCTTGGCCAAGGGGGCCATCGAGCACGTTCCTGGGCCAGAAGTAGGGTGTGGTTGTTACTCCCACTACTTTCTGGTTCCCAAGAATGGCAAAGGGGGCCTACGCCCTATCTTGGACCTGCGGAACGTCAACGGCTTCCTCCGGAAGGAGGTTCAAGAAGCTGACACTGGCTCAGGTCTTAGCTGCCCTGGACCCAGGAGACTGGATGGTAGCGTTGGACTTGCAGGACGCTTATTTCCACATTCCCGTCTTGCGGGCCCACCGGCGCTACCTGCGTTTCACGGTAGGCCACGAGCACTTTCAGTTTACCGTGCTCCCTTTCGGCATTACCAGCGCCCCCCCAGGTGTTCACGAAAGTGATGGCGGTGGTCGCAGCTCATCTGCGCAGGTTAGGGGTTTCAGTATTCCCCTACCTCGACGACTGGTTGTTGAAGGCGGGCTCATCCCAGACAGTCGTCCGCCACCTCCAGACTACGGCCGACCTCCTGCACCTGCTGGGGTTCTCCATCAATGTGCCGAAGTCGCACCTGTGTCCCTCTCAGAAGCTCCTTCATCGGAGCGGTTCTAGACTCGGTGCAGTTTCGGGTTTATCCTCCCGAACAGCGGGTTCGGGATATTCAGGCTCTGATTCTGATCTTTCAGCCTTTATCCTGAGTTTCGGTCAGGTTGACGCTGCGGCTTCTGGGGCCGATGGCCTCCTGCATCCTTCTGGTGCATCATGCCAGATGGCGGATGCGGGCTCTGCAGTGGGACCTGAACTTTCAGTGGGCCCAGCATCAGGGCAACTTGTCTGACCATGTCTTGATCTCGGAGGGCACTGCAAGACAGTTGCAGTGGTGGCTCACGGACCGCGATTGGGTCAGCGGCAGATCCCTCTTTACCCCAACCGGAGCACGTAGTTGTGACGGACACGTCCGTCCAGGGCTGGGGAGGCCACATGGGAGAGGCGGAGATCAGAGGCCTCTGGTCTCCGGCGGAGTCCCAGCTCCATATCAACCTTCTGGAGCTGCGGGCGATCCGACTTGCACTGACGGCATTCCTCCGCTCTGTCCGGGGGATTGTAGTGCAGGTGTTCACGGACAACACCACCGCCATGTGGTACTGCAACAAACAGGGCGGGGTGGGGTCATGGACCCTATGTCAGGAGGCTCTGCACCTCTGACAGTGGCTGGAACATCAGGGCGTGACCCTGGTGGTTCAACACCTGGCAGGTTCCCCGAACGCCAGGGCGGACGAACTCAGCCGTCGGTGCATGATGGATCACGAATGGCGTCTGAACTCGGACGTGGCGCAAAGCCTCTTTCAGCAGTGGGGAGAGCCTTGGTTAGATCTATTCGCCACAGAAGAGAACGCGCAATGTCATCAGTTCTGCGCGTTGGAATTTCCAAGGCGGCACTCGCTCGGAGACGCTTTTCGTCGCGAGTGGAGTTGCGGTCTATTGTATGCCTTTCCGCCTATACCACTTCTGCCCAGAGTGCTGAAGAAGATCAGGCGCGACCGGGCCCAAGTCATCCTTGTGGCTCTAGACTGGGCACGGAGGTTCTGGTATCCCGAGCTACTCAGCATGTCTGTCGATCCCCCGATTCGTCTGCCCCTTCAGGTGGACCTTCTGTCGCAGCAGCAGGGGATGATCCTCCACCCGAACCTGTCCAGTCTCAACTTACATGCGTGGAGATTGAGCGGCGGCAGTTGAGGCCATTTGACTTGCCTCCTGAAGTCTGTAATGTCATTCTGGCAGCCAGGCGTCCCTCCACAAAATCGGTATACGTCTGCAGGTGGAACAAATTTGTGGCATGGTGCACAGCAAAGGCTGTAGATCCCCTTTCTGCCCCTCTTTCTGAGGTTCTCCTCTTTCTTCTTTCTCTTGCCCAGCAGGGCTCTGCTCTGGGCACTCTGAAGGGCTACCTCTCAGCCATTTCCGCCTTCTTAAGGCTACCTGATCAGCCCTCTTTGTTCAAGTCCCCAGTTGTAAATAGGTTTTTGAAGGGCATCACCCATATGTTTCCTCCAGTTCCTTTCGTGATGCCTCAGTGGGACTTGAACCTTGTTCTAACTTTTCTGATTTGCGCTCCCTTTGAGCCACTTCTTAACTGTCCTCTACGTCTCCTTACTCTGATAACCGCTTTCCTGGTTGCCATCACCTCTGCCAGGAGAGTGAGTGAGCTCCAGGCCCTTTCTTCTCAGCCTCCTTTCCTTTCAGTCCATCCGGACAAAGTTGTGTTCCGGACGGGACCCTCTTTCCTGCCCAAGGTAGTCACGGCCTTCCACATCGGGCAGTCCATCACTTTGCCCACCTTCTTTCCGCCTCCGAATCCCTCGAAGGAGGAAGAGAGGCTCCACCGTCTGGACCCAAAACGTGCGCTCTCATTCTATTTGGACCGCACACGCCAGTTCCGGGTGGATGACCAACTCTTCGTTGGTTACGTGGGCGCTAAGAAGGGACGGGCAGTGCACAAACGAACCATTTCTCGATGGGTCGTCTTGTGCATCAAGGCTTGTTACTCTTTGGCTCGAAAGGAGCCTCCTGTGGGGCTTCGTGCCCATTCCACACGGGCTACCGCGGCTACTACTGCCCTGGGCCGGGGAGTCCCCTTGCAGGAATCTGTCAGGCAGCTACATGTGCCTCGCTGCACACGTTCGCACGACACTCCTGCCTGGACAGCCAAGTCTGGAGAGATGGATTTTTCGGCTGTTCCGTTCTCCAGGACTTTCTGGTGTGATCATTGGTTCGCAGACCCACCACCGGGGTTGGTATTGCTGGGGTATCTATTCTAAGGTAAGGAATCTAATACTAACCTGTTTCTTTCAGATGCCCAAGTTACTTACCTTCGGTAACGATATATCTGTAAGAACAGTAGTTGGTATTTGATTCCTTACTGCCCCACCCATCTTCCCCGTTCTGCGAACCGATATCTAGGGTTAAGATCATTCCCTTTCAGGGCCCTAGTTTTTATGGCACCAGTGTTGGTTTTAATCATGGCTCTGCGTTTTCTGGCGCTGAAAAGCTGTGTATAAGAACTGACGTCGGCGCCTAAATACTCGGGCGACGTCATCCGGGAGCCAATGACACGGATGCGGAGCCGCAGACGACGCCTACCGACGCGCAAGGGTACTGCTACGCAAAAGTTTCCAGATCCAGTCTGACGCCTGGGAATATTCTAAGGTAAGGAATCTAATACTAACTACTGTTTCTTACAGATATATCGTTACCGAAGGTAAGTAACTTGTGCGACGGTCCTTTCTCTGGATCTTGTAGACCTCTGGGATGTCGGTGGCGATATCGGGCCAGAGGTGGTGTTGGTCCAGGGTTCCGTGAAGGCTACGTCGGGCAAGAGGGTGTCGAGCAGGTCCCAGATATCAATGGTGTTTTGGTGCAGGAAGCGCACGTTGAGCAGGATGCAGGTCAGGGTTTTGGTGGTGTGAGTCCCGAGCGTTCCCTCGGTGGTCCCAGGGGCTATGTCGATGGTGAAGGATTTGCGGCAGGGTCTGCGTGAGAACTGCCCGTGGGTGTTGGCCGGCGAGGATCTAGCGCAGTCGGTGTGTCTTCCGGGGTTGAGTGCATGAAGGGAGGTTGATTCGTAGCGGTGAGGTCCCGGAGGACCAGGGTTCCTGGTACTGGCTGTGTTCGGGTCGCGGACGGGTGCAGACAGGCTTGCCTTGGGCGTGCCAGCAGCGCGACTGCGCATCTGTCGCCATAAGTAGGGGAGGGGGGCGGGTGCAGGTAGGAGGAGGGAACGGGCCTGAGTAGGGGGGGTCGGGGCCCCAAGGGCAGTAGCGGCGGGAAACTGACCAACAGTGTGAAGTCAGAAAATTAAGAACAGTGATGGAGGGAAGAACCTGCAATAAAGGCAGTAGTAATCTAAATCACGCAAACATCCAAGTAGTACAGTTAACCTCCAAATGCGGTACAATGCAAGGATTAGCAGGCAGGTGGGAGATAAACCTGAGCGCACCAATGAGGCGGAGCTGCCGGTAATAGTTGGTAGCCTGGGTCGGAGGTCAAGGCTTCACCTTCAAGCACACCAGAGGCTTGTAGGTTTTCAGGGAGCATCAGTATGGATTTACCAATACGAGATGTTTGATACCAAACATCCCTATTTTCAGTGAAGCCATTATGTAGCTGGGGAACTCATTTTCACCAGTGTCCAGCACATGTTTTAGAACTGCTTCCCTGGTCACTTGTACTAGCAGTAATGGGACTGACCAGCACAGGGGCAAATCTGCTCATGCAGGTATACACTCACATGTAATATTCAGCGCCCCGGTCTTAGTCCAGTTAGGCCTGCTGTATGGGTGACTTACAAATATTATATGCAATGGTAGGGGACATGGCACACAGGGATGTGCGACATGTTGTGTTATCACTTTTTTCTGCACCAAGACACACAGCCTTCAATGGCAGTCTTGGATGTGCTTAGTGAGGGGTCCCTTAGGGTGGCAGAAGTCTGGTGCAGACATTAGGGGCCCTCTTAGTAACTCAGGGCTTGGGTACCAGGGTACCATTTATTAAGGACTTACAGAGGGTGCTAAAGATTTTGCCAATTGTCGTAGCATTTGTACAGTTTTGGGGAAAGAACACTGGTACTGGGGACCTGCTTAGGAGGAACCCGGTACACTTCAGTCAAAGGTGCCTCAAATACCAGGCAGAAGATGTCTAATAAACCATTTCAACACAGTTTTGGTTTTAATGAAATGCTAATAAACAATTTCAATACAAAAGGTGTGTGTGTGTGTGTGTGTTGGTTCCTGCAACAAGTACCCAGCTTCCTACAATACTGTTTCCCTTCCTATTAAGTGAGCCCCCAGCGTTATGTGCAAAACGCCTTAGACCTTTCCAGTTTTATTTTACCTTCGCAAAGGATTTGATACTCTAATGTCAAAAAGGATGCTCAAAACCTTGCCCTCCATGTTCTGTCCGGTTCAGAAGAGTCATCTGTGCCCATTCAAGTCAGCCTTTTGTTTGCTCCTGGAATGCACTTCAAAACTTGTTCACGCTTATTCAAATGCTAATTACTGGGTGGCAGAAGTGGGAGTGCAAATGCAAATTTAGCCTCTGAAAATTTCAGGCAGAGAAAAAGTAACTTTCTTAAATTTACTTTTCCTTAATGTTTATAAAAAAAACATACTTAACCATTGAGTTTTTGGTTTTTTTATATTTTTTATTGGAAATAAAACAGAAAAAATAACAAACTACACAAGGCATCAATACGGTAAGTACACGGCCATGGGTCCATGCATTCTGCACTCCAGCACTGCAACATATACAATACATACGATATCCGTAGGGGGGGGGTAGCGAGGAAACCAACAGCATTACAGTAAAAGTTAATACTTGGAATGTCAATTAGGGGGACAGGGCAACATCGGGAAGCAAAGCATGTGGGGGGGTGCATATATTTCCACGATATGAATTCCATTGTGACCAAATTCTACTCCATTTCTTGGGCCTGCCCCGTGACAGGTACACATTTTTCTCCCTAAACATGCACCAATCCATGTTCTCCTCCCATAATGATACAGTGGGCGGCCTATGGGAACACCAGAGCTGTGCAATATCCCTTTTTGCGATCATATTACCAAGGATCGCCCAGTTGATCTGCGCCGAATTGTATTCATTGGGTTCCCAGACATTCAGGAGACAGCGCCTGGCCTCGGGCAGTAGCGCCACACCAGTGACTCTTTCCATTACAACATGCACACGGGACCAAAACTCAACCACCTCCGGGCATTCCCATAGAATGTGGAGGAAGGAGCCAGTCAAGCCGCAACCACGCTTACACAAATCATCCAGAGAGTAACCCATGCGAACCAGACTCTGACCAGTGACATACACACGGTGGAGGATCTTAAGTTGAACAAACCTAAGGCGAGCGGGTATGGCAACCTCTTTGGGCGAGGACAGGGCGGATTGCCAGTCCTCGTCATCCAATTCTAGACCGTTGGCGGTCCACAAAGCCCTTAGGCGTATTAGCAGATTAGCCCTATTGTTTATCAGCTTCTTCTAAATCAGTGAAATTGTGCTATCGGGCACATGTCCATCCAGTATACGATCCTCAAGAGGTGAGGACTCGGGAATATCTGTACCCACAGCAAAAACCGACAACAGGGCATGACGAACCTGGGCGTACCTAAAGAATTCCCTGTCACCGAGTTCGTATTCCGCCTTTAGCACCGCAAAGGTCTTAACGTCGCCTTTAGACCAGAGATCCCCCACCCTGCTAATACCAATCATATCCCATTTATCAAAACCTTTAGTTTGCCACAGACCACCCAAACATTCAGAGTCATACAAAGGGGTCGCGCGGGTGAATCTATCATTCTATCCAAGAGCCGCATTCGCGTCGTGCCACACACGTACAGCAATTTTAGTGGGTCCAGCCAGCGCATTACAGAGCCTCTTGGAGTACAGCGCCCTGTTGAAGTTCCCCCCCGGCAGAAGGTGTTTGTCCATTGCAAAAGCCGGGGCAGGACCGGGAGCATACGTTGCGTGATTAACCGCACTTAATTGAGAAGCCCAATAGTAACGCCTGATGTCAGGGAGGGCGATGCCTCCGTCGTACCACGGAAGCGTGAGTTTAGACAGGGCGATGCGTGCACGTCCATCCCAGACCAGTCACTTTTGTAAACTCTCCACCTCTCAAAAGTAACCCAAAGGAACGGGGTCAAATGAGTTCTGGAGAGCGTACAAAAATCTAGGCAGCGACATCATTTTAAAAAGAGCCGCACGACCGAGCGGCGACAGTGGAAGCTGACGCCAGCGTGCGACATCAAGCTTCAGCCTTTGGAGAGGGGGTAGCAAATTACGCTCGTAGCGAACGGCGGGATCCAAGGAGACATAGATCCCCAGGTATGTAAAACCAGTCTCAGTTACTTGAATTGGAAATCTACGAGGCAATGGGGGGAGATCTCCAGCCAAGACGTAGACACGGGATTTAGTCCAATTAATAATAAGACCCGAGTTCTTTCCGAAGGAAGTCAGAACATCGAAGAGCACATTAAGGGATTTCTGAGGGGAGGTAAGATATAGGAGGATGTCATCTGCGTATAGTGAGATACGATCCTCGAAATCGGGGGCCCACCGAATGCCCTTCATGGAAGGCTCCCAACGGAGCCATTCAGCCAACGGTTCTAAAGCGAGGGCGAAGAGCAACGGAGACAGCGGGCAGAGTTGTTTTTTTGATAACCATTAAAATGGTTCTACTTATTCCCATTCCAGAGATACAGTACTAGGGTATCTGATGGAGACTTCTAGCCGCATATTCCTTACCTTTGAATATTCCCCAGATGTCAGACTGGATCGGGAAATTTTCAAGCAGTACCTCCTTTGAGCCAGTAGGTGGTGTTTTTCAACTCCTAGTGTGGCCGCGGAGGGAAGGACTTCCTTTTCCATGGTTGTGAGTAGGACAGGTGTGCACCCGGACCATATGCTGCCCTAAGTGGCATTTGAGACAAATGCTTTAGCTGCGACTCTTCTCCCCCCCCACCCCTCCCCCGAACCTCCTCTCTCCTTTAATGAAGCAGATGTCCTGCTTGGGGCATTGTCTAAGCCCTGCACAGGGGCTCCTGTGCACAAGACAATTGCCCTTTGCTTTGCCCCTCTCCCGGGTACACTCACCCAGCACCCCACCCTGGAGAGTCTGGTTGTCCAGGCCTCTAGCACCAAAGTTAACCGTGCATGTTCACTACCACACCACCCGGTAGAAAATCCAAGAAGCTGTATATCTTTGCAAGAGGATGTTCTCTTTTACCAGCCCAGCTCTGTGGTCGGTAAACTCCGCATTCCTCTTGGACCGATACACCCACACAGTTTGAAATTCGGTTGCACAAGTGCTGCCTATGGTCTCGGAGAAGGCCCAAGCCATTGGTTCTTGCCAGCGGTCAGAAAGACATCAAAGTTCACCGTTCGCTGCGGATTTGATACAACTGGCTCGCTAGACAGAGCGATTGCATCGTCAGTGCCACTGACTCCATGCCTGACTGTGCTGGCTTCTTGGGGGATGTCCAGACATCCCTTATATACATGCCATTCAATGGCACCCTCCTCTTTGACGATGAGGCAGATTCTGTGCTGGATCTCTTTAAGGACAGTTAGGCATGCTACAATGAAAAAACAGCATTTGGGAGCTAGTCACTATAAAGACATACTAGCATTACATTTCTACATGCCCTACTTTTAAATACCATGCATCCTGCCCTGTGGGCTCCAAGGCCTACATAAGGTTGACTTTATATTTAAAAGGTAGATTTTGACCCGTCAAAAGATTTATTTTGACAGGTCGAATTGCAGTTTTTACACTGCTACACTCTGGCTACATTGGTAGGCCTGAAGCCATGTTTTACATTGTCACTAGCGGATGGCACTGCTGCAGTTGGACTAGTGACTTTTAACTTGTAGTACGGGCCTTGGGTACAGTTTGTGCTATATATAGGGTGTCCTATTTTCAGTGTTTATTTTTTGTGAATTACAGTGGATATTTTCCAGTGTTTTCACAAATTCTGAAATCAGTGCTCTTTGGGTGAAGTTGACTCAAGTCTTTGAGAGGTTATAGTAGGCGAGTTAGTGCTTCCATAGCATAGACTAGCTAGAACTCGCATTCTTTGCAAGCCACACAATTACTTCAAAGAATAACCAGTCATGTGGAGTAGACTGAAAAGCTGTAAGTGTACCAAGTTAAATGTCCCTAATATGCAGATTTGTACTGCAGGACCCGTGAATTGCCGGTGTTTGTATGCATGTTAACTCAGTGGAGTAGCTAAACAGCTATAGAATCATGTTTTTATGCTGATGATACTAATAAGGAAGAATGTAAATACCTGCAGTGAAACAACCCTGAACCATCAAGAGTCCACCGAAAGCGTTGGGCAATTCCCAGACTTGGTTAATGATCAGCCCTGCTGTGCCACTGTGTTGTGACTCCTATCTTGGGCGTCTCTAATATTTTAGCCCCTGCTTTCCAATTCTGCTGCTGTCCTCCAGTCTGCTAACAGGGCTGCACTGTATAATGTCTTTTAAAAGAAAAGTTCTTACCACAAAGTCAAAATAAAACTCAACACTGGTGGTGCACACAGTGCCATTCTCGCATGAGTAACGCATCAGTCCCTCTTCTGTGCATACCTCTGCCTATTTACTGAACTGTTTTTACTTTGACAGTACACAGAACACAGTTTTGTTGTACATGCTAGCTTAGCAAAGAGGTTCACTTCATTGTCTTCCCATCAAAACGATTAACATTCATAGCTGGAAGCTGTATTTCACATGCTGTGGAAAAAACGAAGAATGAGCAAGAATGGTTTACGAATTCATTGAAAGTATGCAGCTATATTAAAAAAAGACTATTTCCTTTACACCCCTTTGACTATTTAAGAAAAGTACACTAATTGAAAAGTTGTATCTAATTTGCTTTCTTAGTCTGCTGACAGTGTGCCATAGGCCCTCAGAAGACCTTGTGTTCATATTGAATGAGAGCCGGAATTACCCACACAACTGTCCCTCACCCAAGAAGGCAGCATCATAATCAAGAAAGTACACTACTTCGTCTATATGTAGTTGATTTGCATGCCAAAATGGCAATGGAAACATAAGGACCTTATTGCATATAAACACAAAGCTCTCTGGCCCCTGGCAACAAAATCAATCAAATATAATGCAGAACTTTATGTGGATTTTTACTTCGTAAAACAGAATGAGTCAGCCAGGACTGCACCACCAACAGGTATGCTGTGTTGAGCATGAGGAGTAACACATGGTGAGAGGCTGAAGAGGAATAAGGGAAAAAAGACCAAAGGGAACAGGTTAATTGCAATATTAATGGGAAAAGATGCAAACTTACACACTTGTACACTTGGCAAGGCAGCGATAGTGTTCTCATGAATATGTCCCCAAAATTAAGAGTTTGCAGCAACATGCTTAAAAGCATGTTTTTTGATACTGCCTTGTATGCATAACAGGTACCAATACAAAGGAGGGGGAAAGTACTGCTGGACTCTTGGGTCTGGGCTTCTTATTTTATCCTGCAAAAAAACAATTAAACAATTGATGGACTGAATGCAGAACAATGTACTACATTCACCCCAGTACAGAGAACTGGGCCTAAATACATCGTTTGTTTGCTCACCATGCCATTCTTATTTTATCCTGACAAGTTATTTGATGTTGTGCTGCCCTCTGTTGGTCATTTTAGGTAGTCTTTGGTTTCCGCTGAAAAGCCATAACTTTGTCTGGTAGATTTTTAGGGCTCGCTAGAGTCCGCGTGCGTGCGCTTCTCTTGCGAGAAATTTAGTAGCTGCTTTGAAAAGTGCTACCCAGGCCGGCCACCAGCTTGCTAGAACGCGCACAGCACTTTTTCACGTCCCACGCGCGCACCACTCACGTCACCTATCGCGGTTTTTTTAAATGAAATTTTTGCACGCGCACACAACTCCCTGCCGGGTTGCGCAGCCAATGTTTGTTTTTAAAGTGGACGCTTTCCCAGGCATTAATGGTGAAAGAAAACAGGTGTTCGAGGCATGTGGACTGCTGAATTCATATCTTTGCATAGATCGCCGCCTCGTGTTGGGTCCGGATGATTGCACCTTGTTGTCTTGAAAGAGTCTTCGAAGTATCACGAGATCCCTTGGACTACAGTGCACATGGGCCTCCACTCCATCCTCAGATTTTTTTTCCGCCATTGGGTTCGGATGTTATTTCCAATGCTCCATATTCGTAATCAAAACTAACTACCTTCTAAGGCCAAAAGGCCTTCGAACTCGACGGTATTGTTTTCGATCGGTACCCCTCGACTCCATCCAATTTTCATCTTGATCCAGTCGTCGACGCGGGCCGTTGGGCCTTATCGACACCACATGCGACTGCCGTCGATGGAAAGGAGTCCATTCAAAAGGTGCCCACAATGCCACTCGAAGTTCCAGCATACTGACAAACATACAGTATGCAATAAGTGTTTGTCACCTGAACACAAAGAAGAAGATTGCCCGGCGTGTGCCCAATTCCGATAAAAAAAAAACCATCCGGAATCGACTGGCTGCCAGGCGAGAGATGCAGAAGTCTGCACCGGAACCGGAGAATATCTTCGAGGACGAGCAAGATCTCCCCGAAGCTGCAGACTCCGATCTAGAGATCGTCACCGTCGAGGACCAGTCGTACTCAGATGACCAAATCACGCAGGGGCAAACTATGAGTACTCAGCCCCCACTCCACACAGCCCAACCATCAAGGCTCCGGTAGAAGCATCGCCGAAAGGCCTTAGCCAAGATCGAGACATTCCTTCGGAGACCCCACCATCGTCGATCCAACCGAAACAGACGAACCAGAAAAGGCTGCTGAACACATAAAGAAGGTAATCTACCCGAAAAAACACCTGGATTCGGACAAAAAAACGTACCGAACCAAGAGTCCCAGTCCATCCAAAACCAGTCGCCGACCCAAAGAAGGACTTGAAAGACAAAAAAGGTGCCGAACTGAAAAAGGTTATCGAACCTAAGAAAGCTGTCGAGCCCAAGGGAGCTCCAACACCACCCAGATCTGGTGAATGAAGAGCAATCTAAATTATATATTGATCCAGAAACTGGGCACGTGGTAGTTTACCACTGAAAGAAGAGGCCTTTACCACAAGACACTCCTTCTCCTGTTCCTCCAAAGAAAAAAGACTTTGGCACATCTCCCTCAAGGCCTTTCACTCCTCCTCCTTTTCTTCCTGATATGCCTTTCGTTCCTTACTCTCCCACACACACTGATCACAATGAGGGAGAGGACATGGGGGAAGATCCTCAATACACCTATGATGAAACTGGGGATCCTGATCCACAAGATAATACATGGGATGATACCCTACAAATCCGTCGCCTACAGATGACACAATCCTGTTTAATCAGCTTATAAACAGGGCAGCTAAATATCACAACGTAGATATGCACACTGTCCCTATAGAGGAGGACTTTTTGTTTGACACTTTCCCGACTTCCGAGAAAAACGGCAGAACTCTTCCAATGCTTAAAGGGGTCCTCAAGCATGCGCCTGATATATTTAAAGATCCTGCTAGGGCGAGGGTGATAAATCCAAGAATAGAGAAAAAATATAAGGCAACACCAGCAGACCCTACATATATAAAACAGCAGTTGCCTTTAGATTCTTTAGTCGTTGCAAATGCTCGTAAAAGAGCCAATTCACAGACAACGGGAGATGCCCCCCCTCCTGATAAAGAATCTAAAATAATGTCAGAGGACGTGGAGGCAATAACACCAGAGCCTCCACTGCCACCAAACAGTGACTTCACCACACTCCCTCCAGACCATATGACACCAGTCGGAGGCAGAATCAACCAATTCCTACCTGTCTGGAACGCAATTACCACAGACAGGTGGGTGAGACAAATTATCCAGTATGGTTATTGCCTGGAACTCACTTCTACTCCACCCAACATACCACCCAAACACCGTCCTATGTCCAAGGAACATATAACACTGTTACAGCAAGAGGTCCAATCCATGCTACAAAAGGGCGTCATAGACCCAGTCCCTTTTCAACACCAAGGAACAGGAGTATATTCTCTATACTTCCTAATTCCCAATAAGGACGGGTCGCTCAGAACCATATTAGACCTCAGACCTCTGAACCAATACATACTTTCAGAGCACTTCCATATGATAACCTTGCAACAGGTACTTCCATTGCTTCAGCAAGGCGACTTCCTTGCCACACTAGACCTCAAGGACGCATACTTCCACATTCCTATTCACCCAGCTCACAGGAAATCTCAGGTTCACAATAGAAGGACAACACTACTAGTTCAAAGTTCTACCTTTTGGAGTAACTACAGCTCCAAGAGTGTTCACCAAGTGCCTAGCTGTAGTGGCAGCACACCTCAGGAGGCAACACATTTACGTATTTCCCTATCTCGACGATTGGCTCATAAAAGCCAACTCACATGCCTAATGTGCAAGTCACACGTCTCAAACACTCCAGCTGCTGCACAGTCTGGGTTTTTCCATAAATTACCCAAAATCTCATCTGCAACCCTCCCACATACAGCAATATCTGGGAGCTACAATAAATACATCAGTGGCAAAGGCATATCCAAATCCAGTCCGGATAGCCAATAGGCAGACTCTGATTCGAAGGTTTCAGCCACAACACTCCTTACCAGCGCAAGTGTTCATGCAACTCATAGGCATGATGGCCTCCTGCATATTCATTGTCTCCCACGCCAGACTTCAAATGCGTCCATTACAAGAATGCCTAGCAAGGCAGTGGAACCAAGCTGAAGGACAACTAAAAGACCTAGTGTTGGTAGACAGTCACACTTACAACTCTCTGCAGTGGTGGAATCCACCAAACCTTTCCAAGGGGCGACTGCTCCAAGAGCAAGTTCCACAAGTAGTATTGACAGCGGACGCATCACTGACAGGCTGGGGAGCCCACCTACATCAATACACAGTCCAAGGGCTCTGGACAGCCAAACAAAAGAAACTGCATATCAACCACTTAGAGTTGCTAGCAGTATTTCTGGCACTGAAAGCATTCCAAAAACATATATACAACAAAGCTGTGTTGATCCGCACGGTTAATTTAAAAAGTGAAGAAACAGAACCAGCACCATAAGGATGGGTGTAATTTTAAAAAAGACACCACAGAAAAATCGTCTCTAACAGGAGCAACTGTATGATAATGATGGCCCTGTAATAGAAAGATATCATGAGGAGATAACATCGCTTTAACTTTAAGAGGATGTCTCGCTGAACCCTTGGAAGAAGTACCAAAAGCCTAAAAATGGTCTACTTTGAATCGAGTGAAAGCATACACAATTAAAAATTTGTTTGTGTTAACATTGATCTGTCCTGAGGAAGGTGTTCATAAAATCTGAACAAGACACCGAAACGCGTCGACATAAGGACTTCATTTTAACCATTGTTTTTAAATTTGTTTATTTGTATAAGAATTGTGTATAAACATTTTGTAGTTTTCACATTGTGACTGTATCATGATCATTTGAAGCATTGTGAATACTATGTAAAGAAAATTTTTGTCTAAATAATTATGAACTTAGGCTATAAGCCTGTTTTTTAATAAAATCAAGATAGTATATGCAATTTAGTGTGTTGATATTATATATATATATATATATATATATATATATATATATATATATATATATATATATATATATATATATATATATATATATATATATATAGTATGGGTTTTTCTAAACTCTGACAAGGTCCTGAATATAATTACATTGAATAACACAGGAAGGAATTTTCTTTTTGTTTTGCTACTTGTATTACCCAGTCCTTTCTGGTTTTTTGGGACACTCTCTCTTTTTTTGAAAGATTGATCTGGACGGACAACATGACAGCCATGTATTACATCGAGAAACAGGGAGGGACTCACTCTTTACAGCTTTCTCACCTAGCGCAGAGTATATGGAGATGGGCAATACCAAAGAAAATCTTCCTCCTAGCACAACACCTGCCAGGGAAAGACAATCAAATAGCGGATCTGTTAAGCAGACATCGCCAACAGATACACGAATGGGAGATTCACCCTCAAGCTCTCCAGCCATTCTTCCAAAAATGGGGGCATCCAGACATAGATCTGTTTGCCACAAACGAAAACTAAAAATGCCAGTACTTTACCGCCAGGTTCCCACATCCGTTGTCACAGGGCAATGCGATATGGATGAACTGGTCAGGCAGATTTGTGTACGCTTTTCCACCAGCCCCACTGATTCCACTTGTGGCACGCAAACTACGTCAGCAGTCACCGACAATGATCCTGGTTGCTCCAACATGGGCAAGACAACCATGGTACACAACATTCATAGAACTCTCAGTTGTTCCACACCAAAGACTGCGTCTGTCGCCACATCTTCTAACTCAGAACCATGGAGAAATCAGGCACCCAGATCCCAATCAACTGAACCTAGCGATCTGGCTCCTGAAGTCTTAGAATTTGGATATCTCAATTTGCCTCGTGATTGTATGAACATTATCAAAGAGGCGAGACGTCCTACTACTAGAGCATGCTATGCAGCCAAATGGAAAACATTTGTAATCTATTGCAACAATAACCAAATCAATCCATTAGATGCTTCAATACAAAACATTATCTGTTACATGTTGCATCTTCAAAGATGCAATCTAGCATACTCTTCAATAAGAGTTCATCTTGCAGCTATAGCAGCATACCTGCAAAACAGACAACACCTGTCTCTGTTCAGAGTTCCAGCAATCAAGGCTTTCATGGAAGGGCCTAAAAGGATACTCCCTCCCAAACATCCACCTTCACTAGTCTGGAACTTAAATATGGTACTTACCAGACTTATGGGACCTCCTTTTGAACCACTCCACTCATGTGAACTGCAATTTCTAACATGGAAGGTGGCATTTTTAATTGCCATCACTACACTCAGATGAGTAAGTGAGTTACAGGCTCTAACAATTCAGGAACCTTACATGCAAATACATGGAAGTAAAGTGGTACTACGTACTAACCCCAAGTTCATGCCAAAGGTCATATCCACTTTTCATATCAATCAGTCCATTGAACTGCCCGTTTTCTTCCAAAACCCGCAGTCAGTAGCTGAAAGAGCCTTACACACACTAAATGTGAGAAGAGCTCGGTTATACTATGTTGACAGAACCAAAACATTCAGGAAAACAAAACAGTTTTGTCGCTTTTTCACCACAACATAAGGGTAACCCTATCTCAAAATCAGGAATAGCCAGATGGATAGTTAAATGCGTTCAAATATGCTACCACAAAGCTAAACGCACTCTAACAGTTCCCCCAAGAGCTTACTCTACGCGCAAAATGAGGGCATCCATGGCTTTCCTGGGAAACATTCCACTAGAAGACATCTGAAGAGCAGCTACATGGTCTACCATACTCACTTTCACTAAACACTATTGTGTAGATGTGCAATCACAGCAGCAAGCTGCTGTAGGCCAAGCTGTCGTCAAAACTCTTTCAAACTGCTGCAGCTGGGGCCTGCGTCCACCGCTAATGGAGGTACTGCTATACAGTCTATGCAAAGATATGAATTCAGCAGCCCACATGCCTCGAACGGAAAATGCTACTTACCAGTATGCATCTGTTCTTGGCATGTAGGGCTGCTGACATTCATATCGCCCACCCTCCTCCTCTGGGCCTGTCACAGCTGCAGATTTTTCTTTGCATGGCCATCTTTTACTTTACTAAACTCATCTTTGCCACAATGGCGAAAAACAATCTGAGGATGCAGTGGATGCCCATGTGCACTGTAGTCCAAGGGAGGAGTCACCTATCTCGTTATACTTCGAAGACTCTTCCAAGACAACAAGGTGCAAGCATCCGGACCCAACACTAGGCGGCGATCTATGCAAAGATATGAATGTCAGCAGCCCTACATGCCAAGAACAGATGCATACTGGTAAGTAGCAATTTCCTTATTGCTACCCAGCGCAATGGTGCTTGTTTATCAACCTCAGAAGAATTGAATGCTGAATAGACAACACAACTGCCCAATACCTCTTTGTGACATAAAGTAGTCCATGAAGTCACCAACTGTACAATACCTCTGTGTGACGTAAAGTAGTCTTCGGAGTCAGCAGCTGTACAATACCAGTGTGTGACATAATCCCAACCTCATCATAAGCACTACGCCCAGAAACCTCTGGGTGGTCCAAGCCTACTTCTTCCCTGGCTCACCCCCTCACAAACCCACATGTGACGTTTAGCGCAAAATGTGCCTATCGTCCGAATGGATGCCAGGATGCATTCTGGGGTAACATACAATACCAAATGCTGGTTTTGCATTCCCCGTAATTATGCATGATTATTTCACATTTTCACGTGATTGCACAGAAGCAAAAGGCGAATTTCGCGCACCCCCATATGTAATCTGGCAGATTCCATAACCAAGCAACTACTCCTTTTCCAGTGAGAGCTAATCTTACATCTTCCCTCGTCACAAACACATCCTTAGTCCCAATGACCCAAAATCATAGTGTGACCTTTTCCTAGCCCCTCCTGAGGCCAAAACTGACAACTAAACGTGCAACCTAATCCTACCCTCGGCTTTCCTAGTTCTGCTCAATACCTCTTTGTGGCACAATTTTAGGCCTTTCTTAGACCACACCGGCCTCGTACTTCAGCGTGGTCTAATCTTATCCTCCCCAGCATGCAACGCTTCAGTACCCCTGTACTGCTCAATCCTACCCCTCAATAACATACAATGACCCAATAACCCTGCACATCCTAATTACGCCCCTTACAAGCACATACCGCCTAAATACACCTGTGCAGATGAATCCTACACTTAGTAGCCTATAACATCCCGTTAATCATGTGGGCTTGTCCCGAAGTATTGAGTCTTTATTATTGTGCTACTACCATAATATTTCAGCACAAATTTTGATGATCAAAATTTCAACAATTTAAATATATAAACTTAACTCGACATGTATGTACCTTGGTGCTACAGGCATATATATTCGAAGTATGTAGATGCGAAATTTTGAATAGTAAATCTATACTTACCACTGTGTGCCTACCTTGACATTAGTTTAATTGCTGATATTTTTGCTACGACATTAAAAATCAATAGCCGGACATACAAGCTCCCAATGTACCCTTTCTTAACACACAACATCCCACTCCACCTGTGGTGCCTAATCCTACTGCCAATCAGCATCTAATGCCCCTGTGCACCCTAATCCTACCCCTTTGTAGCATTCAACTGTGTGGCCAAACACCACGCCACCCAGCATACAACGTCCCGACGAGCCTGTGCAGCCTAATACCACCCCTTACTAGCTTGCAACATATAACACCCAGATGGTCCTGCGCAGCTTTATATTATCCCTCCTTGCATACAACGCCCCAAGGGTACTGCACGGCCTTACATTATCTGTCCTGGCATACATCTCAATGCTCCTGTGCACCTTATATTATCCCTCCTTGCATGCAACGCCCCAATGGTCCTGCCCAGTCATATACTGTACCTCCTTGCATACAACGCCGCAATGTTCCTGCGCAGACTTATATTATCACTCCTTGCTTACAATGTCCCAATGCTCCGACGCAGCCTTATTTTATTTGTCCTTGCATACAATGTCTCAATGCTCCTTCACAGCCTTATATTATCCCTCCTAGCATACAAAGTCACAATGGTCCTGCACAGCCTAATACTATTCCTTTAGCACGTCTCCTAATACTATCCCTCCTAGCAAATAACGTCACAATTATAATGACTCCTTGTATTCAACCTCGCAATGCTTCTGCGTGGCTTTATATTATCCCTCCTAGCATACAACGAATGCTCATGAACAGCCTAACGGGTGATTGTGCGCTTTACAAATGTGGATTATTATTATTATTATTATTATTATTATTATTATTATAATACTATTCCTTTAGCATGTCTCCTAATACTATCTCTCCCAGCATACAACGTCCGCGGCCAATATTATCTGTCCTTGCATACAATGTCCCAATGTTCCTGTGAGGTCTTATATTATGCCTCCTTGCATACAAAATCCCAATGCTTCTGCGTGGCCTTATATTATCCTTCTTAGCATGCAACGTCCCAATGCTCCTGCACAGCCTAATACTACTCATTTAGCACGTCTCCTAATACTATCCCTCCCAGCATACAGTGTCCCAATGCTCCTGCGCGGCCTTAAATTATCTGTCCTTGCATACCACATCCCAATGCTCCAGCGCAGTCTTATATTATGCCTCCTTGCATATAACTTCCCAATGCTCTTGTGCGGTCTTATATTATCCCTTCTAGCATACAACGCCCCAATGCTCCTGCACATCCTAATACTTTTCCTTTAGCATGTCTCCTAATACTATACCTCCAAGCATACAACGTCCAAATGCTCCTGTGCAGTCTAGATTATCCCTCCTAGCATACAACGTCCCAGTACACCTCTGTAGACTAATCTTTCCAGAACTCGCAGCTACCCAATAACTGAGCAAAAAGGTATCCAAGGATCATTGGCCAGGGGTACACTACTGTCAACATGACATATTCTGAGCTGGCAAAGGGCTGTACAAGCTTATACAGCTGATGCATGCTAGAGCTGAACCACTGTCCAGAGGGTTTTTCATGGTTGTGTTCCTACTTCCTATATTGCCTGATGTGTCTCCATGAGGTGCCTTTTGTGTTGCTAGAAAGCACCTGTCATGTCTGGTGTCTGCTGTGGGTATTCAGCTGTTGCATAAAGAACAGTTGGTTGCCTGCTCAGAAGTGAAAGGTTTTACCTCATATCCCTCCTAAAAGTGCCTACTTCTTTCTATGCCCATTCACATTGGCCATGACCTCAACATCACACCTCGTGAGTCGATATTCGTGGCATTACTGTTAGCGTGGTGATGGAGTGTTTAGACTGTGTATCATGATGCAAGACGTGGCTGGCGCGAAGTAGGTTCTGAAAGAGGCGGCAGACCATGTCCATCACACACGTTTCTGTCATTGCAGCACTTAGCCATTTTGAGTATCACCACGTAAGTGATCCATGTAGAAAACAAGCATTGGCATAGCCAATAGGTCTCGCCTTTGGGACCTTATAAGTGCTTAGCCATGCAACAGTTGATGTTGTTGCACCAAGGATATTGTGCTGCATAATTAAACACTTATAAGGCCCCAAAGGTGAGACCTATTGGCTATGCCAATGCTTGTTAATGGCAGTAATTGGTTTAAACTGGAAGCCATGTAGCCTAGCCATATACTTGGGACTTATATACAAGTTAAATATATCAATTAGTAATATGCCAATTCAACCATGTTTACAGCGGAAGCACAGGAACTTTACTAGTGGTTAGCCGGGGTAAAGTGCATAGAGTTCTAAAATCAGCAAAAATGTAAGGTCCAGCAAGATGCAAAAAAATACAGGTGACCACCGCCAAAGGCAGGTTTCTGACAGTAAGGAAACATTTATACCTTTTTGGGTGGAAAAATATTCTCTACAAACACCCCAAATGAGCAAAGCTGTTTCAAAATCTGAGTTCTCCTAACTGTGTTCACAGATCGTACACCCAGTCTGGCTTTCGGTTATAATCCAGATTTATCTCACTCTTCATACACTCCCAAATCTCCAGCACAAGCTCCATCTGATAAGTTGCTAGTGCATGACATCCTCACCTTTCATGAGGTACTGGTGACCGAGGCAGCCAAACTAAATATCACTTTAGAGATGCCCCAAACAGCGGTTTCCTAAATATTTGAGACTCTACCACCAAGGGTTGCTCTTAAACCTCGGTCACCTCCTGATTTGTAATTTGATAGAGGTACCTGAAAAAAGTGTATGATTCTGGTCACTGAATGTAGTAACAGCACCCTGCAGAAAAAATATAGGGCATCTCCACAAGACCCAGTTGTTCCTCATGTAAGAACCTAGACCATATTCAATCATTGTAACAGTGGTGAGATGAAAACATGCATCGGCTCTAGAATCGGCTGCTCCACCTGAAAGAGTTTAAGGAAGAAAATAAGTTACTTACCTCTAACTGTGGTTATCCAGTATTGGTATCTTTCATAGATTCACATGCCTGAGTCATTCCCCATCGTCAAGATGGGAGTTGCTCTGTACCATAATCAAGCAGTATTTAAATAATGCTATAGGCTATAATGGAGATGGGCCAGATGGAACATAGCCTATCTATGTCCTTTTTGAAAAAGGACTACATGTTGAATGCAGCCAATCAGCTGCTAGCACCCTCTAGAACCTTCCCAGCAGAGGCAGTGACTCTCAGATGTTCCCAGCATAAGTGAGAAGTGTCTTAATGAATAGTATGGAAACAGCCTCTACAGCAGAGGTCTTCAAACTGGGGGGCGGTCCCCCTTAGAGGGGCCTCAAGTGATCCCAGGGGGTGCCAGGATCTGGCCAGAAGAAACAATATGCTTTGTTTTCAGCCTAAAAAATGAGCAGCAGTAAGCACGTCTGTAATGGGCCATCATTAACATCCTTTGCCATTTAAATCCTGGCTGGGAGAATGTGTCAAAAGGGAAGGGACTTCACATTTCTCCAAGACCCACACTACCATTTTGAATACCCACACTGGATACTTTGCACATTAGTAAAGCCTGCCTCACCGGAATAGTATGTTTGGAAATCATGTATTTGTTTGCATTTCTAAAACAGTGACAGAACTTAACCGCCATGTTTAAATGAGTCTAGACTTATTTAAACATTGCCAGTTAAATAAAATAATTGTGAAATATTTTTTTTGGGGGGGGGGGGCGGCGAATTGTTTTTCTACACTGGGGGGTGGGGTGCGGAATTAAAAAGTTTGAAGACCACTGCTCTACAGGGACGAGGGTGGGTGCATGTGAATCTATGAAAGATACCAATAGAGGATACCTTCAGTTACAGGTAAGTAACTTATTTTCTTATCCAGTATTGGGGTATCTTTCATAGACTCGCATGCCTGAATCAGAGTAGCAAGCAGTCCCATCCAATTGTTGCCTGTTGGGGATGGTGTCTGACTTCTATCACTTAGCGAACCTAAAACATTTGAAGGTGACCTGAAACAGGCCTCTTAGGGCTATAGGTGTGCCCATTGTTAGGTTTATCAATATACTCTTAAAAGAAAGGTAAATTATGCATTATATACTAGCTTTCCATAAGCAATGCATTAGCAATCGGAAAGAGAAACGAGCGTAGCTAGTAGTAGTATTTATTTAGTTATGCTATACCTCTTCCAGTACATGTCAGTATTTGAAATTACCAAGAGCAAAAGACTCTTTCTAAAGGCTGGAAAGAGGCTTACCTTACTGGAAGAGATGGCGAAGCACTGCCTGTCCAACCACTGCATCTGCATTCTGTGCAGATTCTAGGCAGTAGTGCTGCGTGAAGGTATGAGTGGTCCTCCAGGTTGCAGCACGACAGATCTTCTACAGAGACACTCCTGCGAAAAGGGCCGCTGACTTAGCGATAGCCCTGGTGGAGTGAACCTTTGCTGTCCTTTCCAAAGATTTGTTGGCTTTAACATGACAGAACTGTATTGCAGCCGATATCCATCGTTGCTTTTGTTATTGCAGTCCTTTCTCTGCCCTGGCCATAGGCCACAAATAATTGATCAGTCTTTCAAATGTCCTTCGTTCTCTGAAGATAGAATTTAAGGCAACGCTTGACATCCAGCCTATGCAGCACTTGCTCTGCAGGTGTTGATGGTTTCGGAAAAAAGGATCTGCGTATCACCAGCTCATTGAGGTGGAATGTTGGCAGTAATTTAGGAATAAATGTAGGTTTAGTCCACAGGATCACAGCGTCCTCCTTAAATATTAGGAACGGTTTCTTAATGGTGAACGTCTGTATTTTGCTTACCCTCCTGGCTGAGGTGAGGGCAAGCAGAAGGGCAACTTACCAAGTTAAGAATTTCAGCTCAGCTTTATGAATGGGTTTAAATAGTCTTTTCATAAGTTGTGCAAGAACTACTTGAGGTTCCATTCCAGTGAAGGTGCTCGCACTGGAGGGAAAGTACGGAAAAACCCCCTCATAAATTGTTTGATCAGGCTGCAGGCACAAAGAGAAAAGGCACTAGAAACTCTTCTATAGCAAGAGATGGAAGATGGAAGCACCTTAACCGAAGCGAAAGCTAAACCAGACTTTGCCAAGGAGAGAAGTTCTGGTAAGATCTGTTGAGGGGAGACTTGAAACTGATGCAGACATTTCCTTGACACCAGAAACAGAACCTTTAAATGTAAGTTTGTACTTCTTGTTGGTGCTGTCCGCCCTATATTTCGAAACGATATATCTGAAAGAAACAGGTTAGTATTAGATTCCTTACCTTAGAATATCCCCAGGCGTCAGTCTGGATCCGGAAACTTTTGCGTAGCAGTACCCCTGCGCGTCGGTAGGCGTCGTCTGCAGGCGTCCCCTGCGGCTCCGCGTCGTCGGCGTCGTGCGCCGTGATGACGTCGCTGGAGTATATAGACGCCGCCTCCGCGCGCTGACGTCAGTTCTTCTTTTTTCCGCGCCAGTTAGCGCAGATCCGAAGAGCAGTACTCCGGTCTTTTGACCAAGTTTTTTGTTAACTAATTGATCTTTACGGTGCCGGTAGGATGCCCGGTTTCAAGAGTTGCGACGAGTGCGACCGCCTGATGTCGGTCACCGACCACCATCGACTCTGCCTCCGGTGTCTGGGCGCGGACCACGACGTGGAGTCCTGCGTCGACTGTCGGGCCTTGACTGGAAAAGCTAGGCGGGAGCGGTCCCGCAAGCTTCTCGAGCTCCGGGTGTCGGCCCCGCGTCGAGAGCGGTCCCGGTCCGGTCGGAGGTCGAGGGAGCGGTCGAGGGAACGATCGCGGAGCCGCCATGGGCGCTCCGGGAGTCGCCACCATTCCTCCGGCTCGTCAGGTAAGCACAAGAAGTCGGGGCGTCGCCATCGCACCCCCGACTCCCCCCGACGCCCGCGTGCTGCGGCCGGGGGCTCGGGTGACCCCACCCCCGCGGTCCCGCGTGGGTCGCCGACGCCGTCTACCCCACACCTGTCGGTCCCTGGGGAAGGCGCGTCGCGTGAGGAGATCGAGGCCTTCCTCATTGCTATGAGGGCGAGGTCTTCTCCGGCGGGGCCTTCGGCACCTGCGGGCCCGTCGGTCCCGTCTGGGGGCCCGAGCGGTTCGGGTGCTCCTGCCCCGGCGCCGCCGGTGGCTCCGGCCCCGGCGCCGCTGGTTCCCTCTGGTTCGTCGCCGGCTGGTCTCCCGGCCTCTCCGGCGTCGGTTCCTGTGGGCCAACCCGTGGTACCGCCCCCGCGTGGTGCAGCGACTCCGCCGTCGGCTCCGGCCGGCGTCGGGTCCCCGGCACCGACGCCGCGCGGCGCCACCCCCATTTCCTCCCCGACTCCGGACACGGAGCCGGACCGGCGTCGGCCGACGCCGGATCCGACGCCGATGGGGCCCGTTGACCCCGATGTCTATATCGTCGATCCAGAATATGGGTATGATGAGGAGGAGTATGGAGAGGGTTGGGAGGGGTCTGAGGACCCTCTATCCCGTGCCTGCCAGTATGATGTGGACTGGGTAGGTGATCTGGGTGATGCCAGTGGCCTGGACGAGTCGCCCAACCCTGGGTTTGTCTCTCCGTCCCCTGTGGCGTCCGAGGCAGGTGCTGCCTATTCGGTGGTCCTGATGAGGGCTGCCAAGGCCTTACACCTTGAGCTCCCCGTCGCGAAGGTCAAACCGAATATTCTGACGGAAGTGTTTAAACCGCAGTCATGCCCCCAGGAGCCTCTGCTGCCGTTTAATGAGGCCCTGACGGATGTCCTTCTGGGCACCTGGTCCAGGCCCGCTTCTGGTGCGCCGGTTGACCGGAACGTTGCCAGGCGTCACCGTCCATGCTCGGACGACCCTGCCTTCCTGTCCACCCATCCCTCCCCGGAGAGTCTGGTGATCCAGGCCTCCACTTCACAGTCCGCATTTCCGTCGGCTCCGCCCGACCGGGAATCAAAGAGGTACGACCAATTTGGTAAAAAAAGTGTTTTCCTCTTTGAGCGCTGGACTGCGGTCTTGTAACACCGCGTGCCTCTTGGGCCGCTACACCCACTCCCTGTGGGATACGGTCGAGGAGTGTTTGCCGCAATGCCCCCAGGAAGTGCGGGACAAGCTCACCCGGGCCTTGGTTGAAGGCCGGGATGCGGCGCGGTACTCGATCCGTTGTGGTCTGGACACCACAGACTCACTGGGACGGGCCATGTCCACTACGGTGGCGATTCGTCGCCATGCCTGGCTGAGATCTGCCAACTTCTCACCAGACGTCCAAAATACACTTATGGACATGCCATTTGATGGCAGTCGCCTATTTGGTGACAAAGCGGACCACGCGCTGGAGCGCTTCAAGGACTCCAGGGTCACGGCCAAGTCCTTGGGTCTCTCGACCCAGCGCCAGCAGACGGGTTCGTTTCGGCCCTTTCGTGGCCAAGGGAGGGGAGGTCCCACACGTGCTGCCAGCCACGCGACGCAGAGCGCTCCCCAGCGCGGTGGCGCCCGTGGTTTCCGCCGTGGTGGCGGTAGAGGCCAGCGTCGTGGTCAGTCCACGCCTCCCTCCGCTGCGGCATCCAAGCCTTCCTAGTCCGAGCTTTCGGGCTCACGTGACGCCAGTGGGTGGCAGGGTTCGCCATCACCACTCCCGCTGGCGCGCGATAACATCGGACAGGTGGGTGCTGCAGCTTGTCCGAAGGGGCTATGCCCTCCCCTTCGAGTCCACTCCTCCAGCCATGCCACCGCAGAACCACCGTGTGTCGGGGGACCACTTGACACTTCTGCAGGAGGAAGTTACGGCCCTCTTGGCCAAGGGGGCCATCGAGCGCGTTCCTGGGCCAGAAGTAGGGTGTGGTTGCTACTCCCACTACTTTCTGGTACCCAAGAAGGACAAGGGAGGCCTGCGTCCTATCTTGGATCTACGGAACGTCAACGGCTTCCTCCGGAAGGAGAAGTTCAAGATGTTGACTTTGGCTCAGGTCTTGGCTGCTCTAGACCCACAAGACTGGATGGTAGCGTTGGACTTGCAGGATGCGTATTTTCACATCCCCGTCCTGCCGGCCCACCGGCGTTACCTGCGGTTCACGGTAGGCCACGAGCACTTTCAGTTTATCGTGCTCCCATTCGGCCTTACCAGCGCCCCACGGGTGTTCACGAAAGTGATGGCGGTGGTCGCAGCTCATCTGCGCCGGTTAGGGGTTTCAGTCTTCCCCTACCTCGACGACTGGCTGTTGAAGGCGGGCTCGCCCCAGACAGTCGTCCACCACCTTCAGATGACGGCAGACCTCCTGCACGAGCTGGGGTTTTCCATCAATGTGCCGAAATCACACCTGTGTCCCTCTCAAAAGCTCCTTTTCATCGGAGCGGTTCTCGACTCGGCGCAGTTTCGGGTTTATCCTCCGGAACGGCGGGTCCGGGATATTCAGGCTCTGATTCCCATCTTTCAGCCGTTATCCCGGGTTTCGGTCAGGTTGACGCTGCGGCTTCTGGGGCTGATGGCCTCCTGCATCCTTCTGGTGCATCACGCCAGATGGCGGATGCGGGCTCTGCAGTGGGACCTGAAGTTTCAGTGGGCCCAGCATCAGGGCAACCTATCCGACCATGTCCTGATCTCGGAGGGCACTGCGAGACAGTTGCAGTGGTGGCTTACGGACCGCGATTGGGTCAGGGGCAGATCCCTCTCCCTTCCCCAACCGGAGCACGTGGTTGTGACGGACGCGTCCCTCCAAGGCTGGGGTGGCCACTTGGGAGAGGCGGAGATCAGAGGCCTCTGGTCTCCGGCGGAGTCCCGGCTCCATATCAACATGTTGGAGCTGCGGGCGATTCGCCTAGCACTGAAGGCATTCCTCCCCTTTGTCAACGGGAGTGTAGTGCAGGTGTTCACGGACAACACCACCGCCATGTGGTACTGCAACAAACAGGGCGGTGTGGGGTCGTGGACCCTTTGCCAAGAGGCTCTGCGCCTCTGGCAATGGCTGGAACGTCAGGGCGTGACTCTGACGGTTCAACACCTGGCAGGTTCTCTGAACGCCAGGGCGGACGAACTCAGCCGTCGGTGCTCGGTGGATCACGAATGGCGTCTGAACTCGGATGTGGCGAGAGGCCTCTTTCAGCAATGGGGAGAGCCTTGGTTAGATCTATTCGCCACAGAAGAGAACGCGCAATGTCATCAGTTCTGCGCGTTGGAGTTTCCAAGACGGCACTCGCTCGGCGACGCCTTTCGGCGCGAGTGGAGTTGCGGTCTGTTGTACGCCTTTCCGCCTATACCACTTCTGCCCAGAGTGCTGAAGAAGATCAGGCGCGCCCGGGCCCAAGTTATCCTTGTGGCTCCGGACTGGGCTCGAAGGTACTGGTATCCCGAGCTACTCAGCATGACAGTCGGTCCCTCGATCCGCCTGCCCCTTCAGGAGGACCTTCTGTCGCAGCAGCAGGGGACGGTCCTCCACCCGAACCTGTCCAGTCTCCACCTCCATGCGTGGAGATTGAGCGGCGACAGTTGAGGCCATTTGACTTGCCTCCTGAAGTCTGTGATGTCATTCTGGCAGCCAGGCGTCCCTCCACAAAGTCGGTATACGCCTGCCGGTGGAACAGATTTGTGGCATGGTGCACAGCGAAGGCTGTGGATCCCCTTTCTGCCCCTCTGTCTGAGGTTCTCCTCTTCCTCCTTTCCCTTGCCCAGCAGGGCTCTGCTCTGGGCACTATCAAGGGCTATCTTTCTGCCCTTTCCGCCTTCTTGAGGCTACCTGATCAGCCATCTTTGTTCAAGTCCCCTATTGTGTTGAGATTCTTGAAGGGCATCACGCACATGTATCCTCCAACTCCGTTCGTGATGCCTCAGTGGGACTTGAACCTGGTTTTGACTTTCCTGATGTGCGCTCCCTTTGAGCCCCTTCATTCCTGTCCTCTCCGTCTTCTCACCTTAAAGACGGCCTTCCTGGTAGCCATCACCTCTGCCAGGAGAGTGAGTGAGCTCCAGGCTCTTTCTATTCAACCTCCTTTCTTGTCTGTTCATCCTGATAAGGTGGTTCTTCGGACTAGACCTTCTTTCCTGCCCAAGGTAGTCTCTGCTTTTCACATTGGGCAGTCCATCACCTTGCCCTCTTTCTTCCCGCCTCCGCATCCTTCAAAGGATGAAGAGCGGCTCCATCGTCTGGACCCAAAACGTGCGCTTTTATTCTATATGGATCGCACACGCCAGTTCCGGGTGGATGACCAACTGTTTGTTGGCTACGTGGGTGAGAAGAAGGGAAGGGCGGTACAGAAACGGACCATCTCTCGGTGGGTCGTCCTGTGCATCAAAGCATGCTACTCTTTGGCTCGGAAGGAGCCTCCTGTTGGGCTGAGGGCCCATTCCACTCGGGCCACGGCGGCTACTACTGCCCTGGGCCGGGGAGTCCCTTTGCAGGACATTTGCCAGGCGGCCACGTGGGCCTCGCTGCACACCTTTGCGAGGCACTACTGCCTGGACAGTCAAGTCCGGAGGGATGGCTTCTTTGGCCGTTCGGTCCTCCAGGACTTTCTGGTGTAGGTTGTATTGGTTCGCAGACCCACCACCGGGGTTGGTATTGCTGGGGTATCTATTCTAAGGTAAGGAATCTAATACTAACCTGTTTCTTTCAGATGAACAAGTTACTTACCTTCGGTAACGATATATCTGTAAGAAACAGTAGTTAGTATTAGATTCCTTACCGCCCCGCCCATCCTCCCCGTTCTGCGAACTGATACCTAGGGTTAAGGACATCCCTTTCAGGGCCCTAGTTTCAAATGGCACCAGTGTTGGTTCTCACATGGCTCTGCGTGTTCTGGCGCGGAAAAGCTGTGTGCAAAGAACTGACGTCAGCGCGCGGAGGCGGCGTCTATATACTCCAGCGACGTCATCACGGCGCACGACGCCGACGACGCGGAGCCGCAGGGGACGCCTGCAGACGACGCCTACCGACGCGCAGGGGTACTGCTACGCAAAAGTTTCCGGATCCAGACTGACGCCTGGGGATATTCTAAGGTAAGGAATCTAATACTAACTACTGTTTCTTACAGATATATCGTTACCGAAGGTAAGTAACTTGTTCTTCTACTCTTCTGCGAAATATACATGTCTCTAAACTCTAAGAATTCAGGAGCCAAGCGTGTAAGTGCAGAGACTCTGGATTCAGATAGCACACTTAACTGTTGTCCCCGGACAGGAGAGGAGCAAACAGCTCAGACGTAAGGGTCTGACTCTAAAAGGTGAAGAAGTTCAGGGAACCAATGTTGTCTGGGCCACCTGGGCGCAATAAGAATCAGGTGACATCCTTCCCGCTTCATTTTGGTCAGTACTCTGGGAATCAACATGATGGGGGGGGGGGGGCGTAGGCATATAACCCTGACCATCGCATCGGAAGGGCATTGCCCAGAGACCCTGAGAGGGGGAACCTGCTGGCAAAGGACAGGCATTTTGTGTTGACGTTCGTGGCAAACCGGTCCAGAGTTGGCTTTCCCCATAGTGCGAATACTCCGTCTAGCTGGAATTGCTTGAGTTCCCATTCGTGGCAATTGTCTGTAGCTCTTCTGAGAGCATCTGCTAGCGTGTTGTGTAAACCTGGAATATGCTTGGCTCAGAGAAATTCTGTGTTCTGTTACCAAGGCCTACAATTCTTGCAGTTCCATAGAAAGCGGGCGCGATTTAGACATTCCCTGTTTATGTAGAACATACTGGTCCTGTTGTCCGTGCGGACCAGTACCGAAGCACCTGCTATTCTCTGCAGGAAAGCCTGTAGAGAGAGGAATACAGCCTTCAGCTCTAGTCTGTTGTTTTTGAGAATTGGACCATTTGCCTTGAATTTGGAGGGCCTCCAAGTGAGCTCCACAGCCTTCCATGGAGGAATCTGTTGTCCGGATGTAGTCTGGTATGTCTTGTAAGAACGCAAGTCCTTTTGAAAGGTTTGTGGTGTGGTACCACCATAACATTGCTATCTTCATGGCTTGAGGAACCTGAATGATATCCTCGAAAGATCCTGTCGTTTGAAGCCATTGCTTTTGAAGTTCTTCTCTGAGAGGTCTCATTTTGAGTCTGGCCAAGGGAACCAGGTCTATCGCTGATGAACACATCCCTAAGAGCAATATATTTTTCCTTACTGAAACTGAATTTTATCTTGATATGGCTTTAGCCATGTGCCGTAGACAGGCTTGACGTTCTTTTGACAAGAAGGCTTTGCATTGGATTGTGTCCAATCTTGCTCCCAGGAATGGAATTACTCGATTGGGGATATTCACGGTCCACCCCAGTTTGCTGAACAGCCAAAGACATGCACTTGTGGTCTGTGTTGCTTGATTTACCGTTGGTGCCTTTAGCAGCCAGTCGTCCAAGTAAGGGAATACTTGGTGACCTTGAGAGCGTAGGGCTATGGCCACTGGTGCAAGACACTTTGTAAATATCCTGGGAGCCTACTTGATGCTGAACGAAAGAATTTAGAATTGGTAGTGGGTACCAGCCACCGTAAATCTGAGGAATTTTCGATGCTTCCAATGAATATGGAGGTGGAAGTATGCCCTTTTCAGATCGAGGGAGGTATGAAGCCTTCCTTGTTGAGACGTTGTAAGATCTCGTTCAGAGTTACCATCCTGAAAGTTTGATTCCTCAGGAACTTGTTTCACTGTTTGATATCCAAAATAGGTCTCCAATCCCCTGACTTCTTCATAATCAAGAAGAAATGGGAGTAGAAACCTTACCCTCTTTGCAGAGTTGGAACCTTCTTGATGGCTCCTTTTGCAAGCATAACTTTTGCTTCTATCTGCAATAAGTGAAGACCAGGGGGAGGGGCTCCCCTGGGTGGTGTAGTTAGAGGTTTTTAAATGAACTCCAGCATGTCACCGAAGTCAGTAAAATCCAGCCCCCAACGGTCCGATGTTTAACTCTCCCTTTGCCGGAAGAAACTGGGTATCTTTGCACCCACGGGAGGGGAAATAGAAGGGGAAAGCTGGTGCCCTGGTGAGATCATTATTTTTTCATTGTCCCTGCCTTTGGTCGATGTTCTCTTTCGGCACCCTTGGCTAGAGAAACCAGCTGTGGCAGGTTGACGGTTGGCAGCAGGTTGATAGGATTGCCTATATTGTGGTTGATTGGGCTGATATTGTTGTGCCCTCTGGAAGTGTCCTCTGTAAGTGGTAAAACCACATCCTTTTGCCCCCCCCGCCCCGCCCCCTGAATGGTACTTTCCTGTATTGGAGGGAACATAAGGATTCACTGTATCTGTGTTCTTTTTGATAGATAGAAGCGCCTCATCTATATGTTTGCCTAACAAAGCGTCCCCATCAAACGCCATATCCAGAACCTTTGACTGGATCTCCGATCTAATTGTTGTTGCTTTCAACCACCCTTGGTGCCTTAAGACTGCTGCACTTGCCAGTTGGCAGAACCCAGTGTTGGCTATGTCCGTAGCACAGTCTATTGTCTCCGAGGCTGCCCGCTTTCCTTCTAAGAGGATCTTTCTGACTTCCTGTCCTCCGGAATGAGGTCTAGTAAAGAGGCCATACCCGACCACACTTTTCTATCAAGCGGCCGATGATGGCCAAAGAGTTGGCTGCCTTGATGGTAGTTGCAGCCATGGTGGAGAAACGCTTCCTCATGATGTCTAACTTACGCCCTTCTTTGTCTGGAGGAGTTGAGAGCGGGGTGGCTGGGTTCTTAAATCTCCTTAGTGCTGCCTGCGAAATAACAGAATCTGGCTTAGGGTGGCCTGTCAGACAGGAAGTCGAATTTTCTGGGGCTCTGTACTTTTTCTCTGTGCGAGAGAGCACTGGTGGTATTGCGGGCGGGGTAGTCATTATCTTTATCCCCTCTTGCCAGATGGTCTATAATTGGGATTGTGAGCATTGATATTCTGGCTTCCTCTTTAAAGTCATACAGGAATCCAGTCTGTATGTGTAACATCCATGGGGAGATGGAATCTATTAGAAGCCCACCCCATTAAGTTGTGGGAACCCCCTATGTCTTCTCGTGGGTAATCCGCTGGATGGTGTGACGGAGGAGAGGGAGTGGGAATGATGTAGTCATCCCAAGGGTCTGCAGGCATTGGGTCTGGAATTTCGTCGCCTTCTCTCTCCAAGGAGGAAGAGTCGACCGGATTTGGTTCTTGTGTAAAAGGTCGTGGCACTGTAGGTGTTGCTGGCAAACTCGGTTTCTCAAGGGCCTCTGGTTGCACCAGCGGCTCCTTGGGAACATCTTGAGATGGAAATCTTTGTTTGTCGTCTGCCAGCACAGCTTAAAAGGTCTTGATTCAAAGTTGGCGGCAGGGGAGCCATCTCTCTAGGGCGAGGTTTGTGATATTTGTAGTGTTGATAATGACGTGGCGATGCCAGATATGGCAGGTAGTATTGTTGGTCCTCATAGTCCTTGACATCTTCCTCGCACTTAACGTGCAACTCCAAAGGACTATGCGCCACTCCATATATTCCATCATCTTCGTCCGACTCCTGAAGATCCAAAAGGTGCGAAGGAAGCAAAGGAGATCTTACTGTAAGCTGACATCTCTGGATTAAAATATTTCTTCACCTTAATCATCGTCCACTGACCCCTGGCCACTGACAATGGAAAACTGGTAGTCAGTGGTGTAGTCGACGAAATCACAACTGCTGATGACCACATTGACTGTGTAGTCATCGACGGACCCGTCGACGGTGTCGGTGACCTAAGTGACGTCGACGGTGTGGACGTCGACCATCTCCGTTGGCTTCATTACTGCAACCCTTGCCGACTGCACCGATGGGCTGGACGTCGACTATGATGCCGTCAACAATACCTTCATCGACCATATGGGCCCAGAGATGGCGTTGTCATCATCGTAGTTGACGGCGTAATCGTGTAACTGGTCATCGACGACCCAGTGACTGTCATTGATGGGGATTGTTGTGTTCTACTTTTCCCCGGATCAGATGAGGAGGCTCTATGGTGCTTCTTTTCTTTCTTCACTGGACTAGAGGAAACGGATGACGAAGGCTCAGAGCAGACCATAGAATGTTTCTCCTGTTTTGAGCACTTGCTTTCTGGAGAGGTTTTGAGGTGTTTCCTGCCCTCTCCAGAGTCTTTCTCTTGAGATTTTGCTCTTTTGTAAGGCCTGGATTCGCCATCACTGTCCTCCTCTAATGACTTACGGTGCTTAGTGGACTGTAGCCACAAAAGCAGCCTCCCCTTTCTATCCCTTAAAGTTTTAGAAGTGAAAGTGCGGCAGATCTTACACTGTTTTACCTCATGGGCTGGGTGGAGACAATAAATGCAGTCCTTGAGAGGATCATCAACATGGACTCTCTTCTTGCTGCAGGTCTTGCAGGCCTGAAAGAATCCTTTCTTGTCAGGCATGATGAAAAGACATTTTTTAGAAGAAAAACTGAGTAGAACTCAGGGAGACTCCCTTCACACGACGTGCAGTGAAAATCTGAGGGAAACTGTCTCTACTGAGAAGGTTCTAGAGGGGGCTAGCAGCTGATTGGCTGCATTTAGTCCTTTTTTAAAAAGAGCATAGGCTATGTTAGCCATAGTCCATGGCCATTTTAGCCTATAGCATTATTTAGATTCTGTTTGATTATGGTACCGTAGGACTCCCATCTCGACGGGGAAAGATTCACACTTGTGAATCTTTGAAAGATGCCCCAATGCTGGATAAAAAGGTGTGTACAGCTTCAACTGATTTAAAGAAATCTAGCAGTACAGCACAGCTCGGGTGGTATCATAGAATCTTGGATGGAATTAAATTCATTGTCAGATTTCCCGAAACACAAACCTGATCAATTGGAGATATTAAATGAAGGTTCCCTTGTCTCAAACCAGGTCATTAGTGCTGTGCTGGATCTGCTGCACTTGCTGCTACAGAATACTGCCAAAATGCTGAAGCCTGATGCCCAGTTCAAGATAACCAATCAACCCCTTTCAGGAACAGGACCCTTTGGGCAACAAATGGTGGAAGAGATGCTTTGTATAAAAAAATGAAGGAGAAACCCTGAAGGATTTGGGCTAGAAAAAAAGATGTTCAGTCAATATAGATGCTAAAAGCACTGTTTGGTCCATCAGAGGGTTCAATCCCGGAGATGGTGTTACGAGGCACAATCTCAACAAAAAACAGGAACGTCCATACCCTTGAAGATACTAAAAGAGCAAATAAACTTACTGAAGACATCTCACTTCAGTGGAAGAAACTTCTCTAGTGATCGCCATCATCCCCAATCCCCTTTCAAGTTACCCCTCTCCTAAGGGAAGCGGTGATGTATCGCCTGGAAGAGTGGACAGCTATAACCACAACAGATAATTGTGAACATCATAAGCTGAGGCTACCTAATTTGATTTAAGGCAGTACCACTGCCCATTCTACCAAAACCAACATCGAATCACCATCTTCCTGCAGTGAAAGAAGAATCTCAACTCCTATTAGCCAAACAAACAGTAGAAAAAGGTCTGCCAGCACAGAAAAACAAGGTACTTCTAGTGCAGAAAAATGGGTCCGTTAACCCATCAGCATCCAATATTAAATATGATTCATCAACGCCTTTATTCTCAGAGAGAAATTCAAGATTCTGACCCTTAATCACATTTTACAACACATCAAAAGGAACAATTGCCTATGTTCTATCGATCTGCACGGCTCCCATTCCAGTCTGAGTCCAACACAGAAAATAACTAATTACTTATGGGAGACATTCACTATCAATACTCTGTCCTTCCATTCTTACTAAAGTCTACTCGCAAGACATTGACTGCAACAACTGCCATGCACTTTGACAGCCTAAGAAAGGAAACAATGTTTATTTAGCCATACTTGGAGAACTGGCTCATAAAAGCAGACTTAACAGAAGGCAGCTCAAGACTTCAAAGCCTTGGTCCAACAGCTAAAGAGGCTATATCTGAATGTCAGTGTGGAAAAGTGAACCCCAACGCCAGTCCAATGTCGAGCATATTTATGAGCAAAAAATAGATACAGAGAAGTGTATCATTTGGGGGAGAATTTCATCAAAGAGAAATGCTTGAATTGGAGGAATAATGTTAATCTTACGGTTTGATGGGTCGTCGCCCTCCTAGAATCCATGGTATGCTGCATATACATTTTCCCAAACACAAGACTGTATAAAAGCCCCTCCAATAGTATCCTAAAGATCAGTGGTCACAGAAAGACAATTGGAAGCACTACATAATCCTCACAACCTAGGCTGTACAGTCAGTAGCATGGTGATGCTGCGATGAGAATCTCCAGACAAGAGTATTCTTCTAAAAGAAATTTCTAAAACTGACCATGATGGATATCTTGCTGCCGAGATGGGGAGATCATCAAAATCACCTGACAATCCACAGCATTTGGACAGCCAAGAAAAAGATCTACCACATCAATAATTACAACTGTAGACTGTTCGTCATGCTCTCAAAGCTTTTCTGCTATCTGGAATACTTGGACATCATGATTCAAACAGACAACACTAAAACCATGCTTTATACCAACAAGTAAGGGGGAACAAGATCAAGACCGTTCTTGAAGCACAAACTGTTTGAATGAAAAGTCGTACTAAACCTCTTTGGAATGTGGGTATTCCCAACTTTAGACTTGTTTGCCACAGCAAAAAAAATGCAGACACTTCGCGTCCAGAACAAAACTCTGAGGGCAATGCTCTTTTGATCATTTGGTCGAGCCCATTTATCTTAACATTTCCTCCAAATCCACTCATACCAGCGGCGATTTTTAAAACTACACAAATAAAAAATAAAAATGATTCTGACTGCAATAGATCGGCCCAATCAGTGGTGGTACCTGGGCCTTCTAGATCTTTCAATAGTACATCAAAGAAGACTACCTTGCAAACCAGATCTGACTAAACTTCAGATTTATCAATTTTTTGGGGATTTATCTCCAGAAACCATGCAGCCAAATCCAGGGACTCTAGGATCGGAAGTTATGCCATAGGGACATATATATTTTCCTCACGAATGCATGGCGATACTTTGAAAAGCAAAACATCCATCAGCAGATCAGCAGAGAGGGCTCTCCATTCAGTTATTAAAAGGGTTCTGCAATTTTAACTTGGAAAAAAATACATAAGAAAAAAAACATTTGTTTTGCAATATATGGGCACATCGGACAAAGGGTTATTGCTGGATAGTGTATTATTTCCTAATGCCAATAACTTTCAAACAAGTTAGTACCAGGAAAACTGAAAGCTTACTCCACAAGGGAGAAAGTGGCCACCACAGCATGGCCATGACCCTATTTCCTACAATTATAAACACACAACATGGAAGTCAGTACATACTTTCACAAGGTACTATTGTCTGAAATCTGATACCCAAGCAGATGCTAAGAAACACGAACGTATCTATATATATATATATATATATATATATATATATATATATATATATATATATATATATATATATATATATATATATATATATATATATATATATATATATATATATATATATATATATATATCTATCTATATATCAGTCCAGGTTCCGAGTGGAATTCAGAACCAGAGGTCAGGACCTCAAAACACCTCATATCCAGCAGTCCACAATAGCCTCGAATAGAAAATACATCCGACAATGGAAAACAGGGAAGACGTTTTAATGTGTGTATATATATATATATATATACGCGTCTGCCAGGAGCTGGGAGACAGGACCTCGTGAATTTTGAAAAGTGCTAAATGGTGGCAATAAAACTTACCTGAATGCAGCTCAGCATGTGTCAGACCCGTTTTTACAAAAGACGGGAATGGTGGCAATGTTTAATGACTGAGGTCGGCTCCGCATATCTGGCACGCCTCTTGATCTGGAGCTCCGCATATGCCGGCAACTTTGTGGTTTTCGTGCATGGTCTGCACAAATGCGGCTCCCCCCCAACCTGGATGAAAGTGTAGGTATTGGGGAAAGAGCAACAGCCTGTCTGTTGATGAGCTGCGCACAGGTGAAGAATTCCGCCATGGATTGTGCTTTGTATGAAGGAATAGGGCGCTTGGAGGACTGACGAAGTCAGAGCACAATCGGATGCCTGAGAGGAACACTGTATCTTGCTCACTTTTCCAAAGCGTCTTGTCCCTGTAAAAGCGTGATCCGTGCACTTGAGAGACCTTGGAGCCAGAGAGGGGAAAAGTACTGTGTGTGGAACTGTCCCAGTCCTCTCTCTGTGTAAATATCTGTTTTGCCTATGGGGTCACTCACCTGGCGATTTAAACTGCCTACGAGAGTTTTTAGCACAACCCACCCTTCCAGCAAGTAACCGGCACTGAGGAAAGCATACCGCTGAAACGCGTCTGCCAGGAGCATATATATATATATATGAGGTACTTGGATTCCAAGAAAAAAGTGCATATAGATAGGTGTGTGTTAGGTAGGTGTATGTGTTATAGTTGATTATGTATCTTTCTACTTTTTTCATGCTTTTGACTATCACTGACGATCCTATGACGCAGGAGAAAAGGTTGCGTGCCTGAAGTCCTGGTTCTGCATTATCAGAATTTTCATTGAAGTCTTAAACAACCTGCCCACTTCCTTAGCTGCTTTAATATAGGGCAGTCATTTTTAGCCATTCTCTAGTCTATACAGTTAAAAAGAAGTGACTCCTGGCAACTGCCAGTACAGCACACTCTGGGGAGGGGTGCTTCCCAGGTTCTTAAAGGGCCAGGCTTTTTTTCCTCACTGTTATGTAAGTGGAAGAAACTGGGTTCATGTTTGGGAGTGGTGTAACCCTTATCAAGCAGAAACCACAGTTCTTCTTGAGTTTGTCACAAACAAACCCTAAATTAACCTGTGCTTACCCCTTTGGTTGCTTGGCACAGAGCAGTCTGCGTTAACTTATTTATTTAGTATAGCGCAAATATGACCCGCGAGGGTATCCAAGCGCTTTACAGCAGTAGTAAGTAATTACATTAATGACATTAATTACAAGAATTAACAAAAATAAGTTGGATGAAAAAGGATCATAGAAGAGTCGACAATCCCGTTAAAGTTCAAATATGAGATGAGGATAGTCGCTGGGCTGCTGAGGCACTGAGAGAGATTAGGGTAGGAATTTGCCCATTAGAAAGGTCTTCACTTCCTTTTTGAAACTTGGTAGGGCAGGTATTCTTCTGATGTAAGGCGGCAGTGAGTTCAAGATTCTGGGGGCAGCCCCAGAAAAAGCTTTGTTGTATGTTTTTTTTTCTTCCGGAAGAGGGGTGGTTTCAACACAAAATCCCTGGCACTCCCAGAGTGCCTGTCTCCTCCCGAGACCACAATTCTCTGAGCAAGATACACAGGAGATTTGGAGTCTACAGCTTTGAGTGATACAGGCCAATTTGAGTTGGATTCTAGCTTCGGACGGTAGCCAGTTCAGCACCTTTAGGTGCGGAGAGATATGATCGAATTGTTTTGAGCCAGTTAGGAGTCTTGCAGCTGCGTTGAGACAGACTTTTAGGGGAGGTGTAGAGATCTTTGGTAGGCGAGATAAGGTTGAGCATCCGTATTCGATCCTAGAGATAACTAGGGCCTGAACTGCCATATTTAGGTCCGAAGTGTCTAGGAAAGGTTTGAGATTTCTCCGATATCTGAGCTGAAACCTGACATTTTTGGCCAGAGTGTTTATGTGGGCTCGCATGTTCAGGTTTTTGTCAAGTGTGATTCCTAGTGATTTGGCGGAGTCCACTATGGTAGGGGTGCAGTTTAGCGCGGTGATCAAGTTGGTCCATTCAAGTCTGTCAGGGGAGCTTTTCGGAGGAGAGATTAGCAAGAACTCTGTTTTCTGCGCATTGAGTTTGAGCTGGTTGCTGGCAAGCCAGCGAACAGTCTGTTTCAGAGCATCATTCATTATTTGGATCTCCTAGAGAAGAGATTTTGATGTAGACCTGGGTGTCGTCCGCGTACATGTGGACAGAGATTTGGCGTTGAGAAGGATTTCAGGTAGTGGTTTGATATAGAGGTTAAAGAGAGCTGGGGAGAGAGTTGTCGGGGAAGGGGAGGATAGAATGTGATTAATTAAGAATGTCGGAGTGATTCTGTAGGAAGGATTTGTACCACTTGAGAAAGGTTCCTCCTAGATCCATCTTGAGTTCCAGATGTTCTAGAAGCTTTTCATGGTTGACTGTGTCGAACTCCAAGGAAAGATCCAACAGAATTAGGAGACATATTTTGCCTCGTTCTAGGGCTTGGAGGGCATCATCTACTATGTGGAGAATAGTAGTTTCAGTGCTGTGGGCTGGTCTGAAACCAGATTGGCACTCATCTAGCAAGTTGAAAGTGGCGATGTGTAGGCTAAATTGTTGCACGCATTTCTCAAGTAGTTTTGCAAATAGAGGAATGTTAAATATTGGTCTGAAATTGTCTGGTTCAGCAGGGTTTAGCAAGGGTTTTTTTAGAATAGGGATGACTTGTCCTGTTTTTAACGAGTCTGGTATAGACCCTCGCATTAAGGAAGCATTGAGCATTGCAGTCCAGATGGGTATGATGAGATGAGTGGCTGCAGTTGGATGGAAGCGGGTCAATTAAGTGGTTGTTCAGTTTAATGGATTATAGAATTTTTGCTATGCCATGCTCGTCCTAAAGGTTAAAGGTGATCCAGTGTCCTTGGTTTTTGGGTAACGTCCGTCGGGATTGTGTAGCGCCATTTTGAAGAGTCCCTGCTGGCTGTGGGGGGACGGTAGCAGCAGAGAACTCATTACCCAGGGAGTTCATTTCACCCGAGAAGGAGGAGAACTCATCAGAGCTTATTAGAGATTTGGTTGATTCGTCAGAGGTTTTACCCATTTTATTCGATTGTTGTATTATCTATTGAAAGAGCTTGCAAGGCCTGTTCTTAGCGTTTTCAAGTTCTGCTCTGATGAATTCTCTTTTTGAATTGCGAATGCTCTTACTGTACGCATTTCTGGTCTTTCTAGGAAGTTTTAGTTGGTGGGAGGAGGGGTGTTGTCTTCAAGTCCTTTCTATTAGCTGAAGATTTCTCCTTTCGGTGTTTAGGGCCCATTGAACGAGGGATTTTTGTCTTTGGTCTGAACTCTTTTTAGTTTAAGCAGGCTAGTGAGTCAATTATATCCGACATTGTTGAGTTGTAGTGGTCAGTGGTAGATTGGTGGCAGAGGGAAGGTCTATCTCGCATCGCAATACCAGCTTCTCGGAGTCTAGGATTTTGGTGTCCTGGATCCATACTTTCGGTTTCGGGTTAACTCAGAGGCAATGTGTAAAGTATTTGTGCAACATCTCAAACAGTAACCCCAAAATGGTCCCACAATAGATTTAGAGAAATAGAGTAATGTGTAATAAATATAACAAGACTATAACCACAAAAATCCAGTAACTAGGACCGGAGATATGCAATTTTTAAGATTTTAGTAAACATCGTGCCAAAAAGCCAACTGTGGATATCTTGTCTCGCCATTTCAGGACAAAATCAAAAGTTCAGGCTGACTATAATGGAGCGCCCGCTGGTTGCAAGGACCGAGGTGCGCCCACTGACAAAGTACCTTCAATCTTGGTTTGTGAAGCTTTGCAAGGATGTCCAAAAATGATGCGTACTGCAGTTGAGGTGATGTGTGATGATGCGTACGTCAGTTCTGAGATGAGGCGAGAACCTGCATCGGCATCCAGGATCTTGTCGGTGGGGGGTTTGCGATGTGAAGTCCGCGTTGAGGATACGATGCTCCGTCTGGGTGATGCCGTCAGTACTGAAGAGCTGCAAGGCTGTATTGCTGATGCTGCCATTGGTGATGGATGAGGTTGCGCCATGCAGCAGAAGAGATGCATTGGTTTTGCTAGATCGACAGAGGATGGCAGAGCAGCTTAGGCCTACTTCCAAGGGTCCAGGACGGGGGTGGCAGCACTTGGCAAGGTAGACTCACAGATGGCAAAGTGCAAGGCTGTTGGATGACTGTGCCCCTGAGGCTTCAGATCAGGAGACCAGTCAACTAGGCCATGCAGTCAGTCTGGGGCTCTTGGTTCAAGAGATGCAGGCCCGGTCCTCACCCAGGCAAGAGGACAGCAGGTCAGCACAACAGTCCTTCTCGGCAGTGTATACACAGGGCCAGATGTGTACTAAAGAGTTGGTGTTGGAGGTCCAGTTTTTATACCCAATTGTGCCTTTGTAGTGGGGAGAACCTTCTAGAGGCATTCCTTTGAAGTGCTCAGGTGCCCTGCCTTCCTGGACCTGACTCCAGACTAAATGCTCAGGGTATGCAGCCCTCTGTGTGGCAGCAGGACACATCCTATTCAGTCGTCAGCCCCCCCCCCGCCCCTCTTACCCCTCCTCCATCCTGCCCATCCTCGCACCCCTAAGCTCCATATTTTGTGACCGTCTACGAGGAATACGCAAAGCCCAAGTATCAATTACACCCAGTCATGTGACCCAGAGACAGGCTACAGGCACTATTACAGCGTTTTAAATGTAACAAGGTAACTCCAGTGTTAGTCTACTATGGAAGAGGTAAGCCTTACATTAGTGAAATACGAATTTCAGAGTTTTTCACTAGCAGGACATATAAAACTTAAAAATATATGTCCTGTTTTCTAAATAGTTTTCACTCTGGGCTGTCCAGGGCCTGCCCTAGGGGTGACTTGTGTGTATTTAAAAGGAAAGCTTGGGTCTGGCAAAAGGTTCATTTTGCCGCCAGGTCGAACGGGCCGTTTAAAAGCTGCTGACGGAGGCTGCAAGGGCAGGCCTGAGATAAGTTTGAAAGGGCTACTTAACTGGGTGGCATAATAAGTGCTGCAGGCCCACATATAGCATTTAATTTACAGGCCCTGGGCACATGTAGAACAACTTTACAAGGGACTTATAAGTAAATTAAATGCGCCAATTGGGTACAAGCCTAATCTCCCATGTTTTAAGTAGCGAGCACAATAACTTTGGCACTGGTTAGCAGTGGTAAAGTGCTCATAGTCCTAAAGCCACTTTTTGCGGAATTAATTTTTTGGTGGAGTGTAAAGGGTGACCCTACCGAGAGTGCTAGGACTAACAGTAACCCTATCAGTCTGCATTTTTTACTTTGTGTTCACTGCTTAAAAGCGTTTTCTCTGCATTTGGATGCTGTAATGCCGTTCTATTACATTAATCGGGAGAATTATTTTGAATGTTTAGGGAAAAAGTAGCATTTTTTTAGGCTTACATTTCACCTATCCGAATATGAAGTCATAGATGTAGACATTCTATGATGCAGTTTCCATGGAGTAAAAATTTGAAAGGGTTTTCCTGGGTCCTCACACACAGTAGGGAATTATTCAAGAATTTGCCTTTATTGATTCCTGTAATGCACAAACAGGATTACTGGTAGATAAGCTTTTCTTTTAGCAAAAGGCATTTAACCAAAACCAGGGTATAAGGGATTACGTGTGTGCAGCAAGGGATAATCACACAGAAAGATTGTTGTGAATACTAAGTTGTTTGCGTTTGTAACTGTTAAATCCAATCTGCGAGGTAGTAAAGTGATTTTTCCCACTTTCTGTACTGTGGAAATTAACTCTTATTTCACCTTTGCACTGTATTAATGTGTGAATGCATGTTTATTAGTACAGTTGCTGTAAATAACAATAGTTATTTGGACATGTTTATTTTCACTGCCATGGCATAAATATATAGGAGTGTGTGTCTATATGTATATGGGTATCTGTAGATATATATATGAATAAAGAGATGCATGTTTGTGTGTGTGTGTATATATATATATATATATATATATATATATATATATATATATATAATCTACGTCTGAAGTCTACATCTGAAGTTAACATTTGATTAAAAACAAAACTTTGATATTGTCTGGGGAAAAAAACTGTTCTGGTGTAGTTGCGGTTACAAAACCTAAAAACCACTTAAACTTGCCACTTATGGTTATGTAGACTAACCATAATACATACCCCTGTCATGCATTGCTTAAGATCCTACATGACATATCTGTAATAGAAAGTCATCAGCTGGGCTTTTTGTTGTGAGCGAACACTGTAACGATCAGTGATCAGGAGGTGGTTAGACATTTTTTTGTTTTTGTTCCTCATGCTGCCTCCGCTGCTTGGGTGTATGATGGAACTACGCATGCAGTTACATAGCATGCCTTAACGTGGTCCATACCGCGACTGCGTCTTTACCATGAATGCCGTTATAACTAATTTCTTTGTAAAGGCATTGTTGGTAAAGGCATATGCATGGTAAAGCTTACACCACACCCTGAGCCCTAAAACCCGGGCACTGAAAACTGCCCCGACCTCAGTCCTGAAAGCTACCCCTACTGCAGCCCTAAAACTGGCCTCCCGCCCTAAAAACACCCCATACCGCCACAGCACCCCCTGTGCTGAGCCCTAAAACTCAGCGCCCATCCCTGAAAACTACCCAGCCCTAAAACGGTCTCCCAGCCCTAAAAACACCCTGGCCCAGAGCCCTAAAAACTACCCCAGCCCTAACCAGTAAACTCCTCAACAAGCCGCGTCCAATCCTTCACGTTCGTTTCAATCTCGTCCAGGCAGGAAGTCCCTTCAAGCATCTCCAACACCTCCCACCCCTCCCATTTGCTCAGTCTAGAGTGCTGACTCCCTTTAGTGTGCGTATGCGTTACCGCCTTTTCAACGAAAATCGTTGTAAAGGCATGTGTTGTAAAAGAATATGCGTAATAAAGTCATATGAGTGGTAAAGGCAAGCGTAGTAACGCTTGTGTTGTAACAACATGGCATGGTTGAGACGGCGTGGTAAATACTGTTTGCCCCACCGCTTACCACATATGAGGCATGGTTTACTAAAATGGCTTGCATTTGTTGATGCTTTTTGGTTTTAGTGCCTCACCACCTTATTGTCTGACCGCAGTATCTTGAAGCTGTTGTAAGCCGCTGCTGTTTTCCTACTACTCAATCTAAGGGAATCCATCTGATAGGGATGGGCCCCTCTGTTTTAGATGTTTGATAAGTCATGTTACCTCCTCCCCTTCTCTATGTAAGATGCAAATTACTTGCTTGCCCTTATCCTTTTTACACCATAAACACCATTCCATATGAGCAATAATCACACTTTTAAGATTTTCACTCCCCATCCTTAAATTGGGCTAATTTCCAGAAGAATAGCATAACATAACAAGAGGCTGACACTAGAATATGTATACAAAGAAAATCTATCTAGAGGAGCTATACACAGGACAGCATAGCAATGTAAGATTTATATATATTTTTTAAATTGGACTGTGCCTAAAAGCAAGATTACTCAGTGGTCTACCAGGGCCTTAGTTTAGCGGGTAAATATGTTCATGTCCTTTGTAGTGGGAGTGGATTCAAAAGTTTTAACCTCCTTGTGATAATAAAAAGGCAGCCGAGTTTTGCATGTACACCCATGCCTAATGACCTGTTCCTGGGGATGGTGCTGCTCCAGATTAACTGGTTGAATAGGCTTTTCTCCATTCCAAGGAAAACTGCACATTGGAGTTTTTTAAGCGGCGCTAAGGCTGGTGGGCACTCACTTGAGAACCTGCTCCGCGGCCTATGTACCACTGGCAGTCTGTTAAAATCCACTATTAAAATAATACCTTCACTAAACAGCGGGTGCCCAACTTAATACCATACTGCTCTCCTGCATAGTTGGTCCTTCAACCATTTAAGCACGGGAGCTTTTAAGCAACTTAGATCGTGGTCTACCCAAAGCTTCTACAGTTATAAGGACACTGTGGTAAATAAATAAATAATACCCTATTTTTGAATGTATAAATGAATAACAGATAGCTCAATAAATAAGAGTCAAAATTCGAGGTAGTAGGAGTTTCGCAGGTTTATTACAGCATAAAGGACAGGAACAGGACAACCTGCATAGGAATAGGATGGCAGGGCCCAGCAGCGCTGCTGGTGTCAGGATCGGGACAAGGAAAAGGATGACTTTTTTAATAACAGTGCATGAGCATATATACATAACGCAAACACATAGTATTACATTGCAATAGGCGTAGCAGTGGGTGGAGCAGAAGGTGTGACGCGTATGTAGTCGCGAAAGATAAGGGTGAAAAGAGGTGTAACAGGGCGTATACATAGACATGTGATGCAAACGTAACAGAATATGTCATGAATGGGGCGGAAACCATGGAGGGGGCTACCTAAGGAGCCGGGACCTCTAACCTGGTGGTGCGCACAAACTGGCAATGACGTATCACTAGGAGAAGCTGGGGGCTATGAACTCTGTGCTAGGAGCAGAGACTGAAGTCTGGAGAGTCAGGGCGACATGTACCTAAACAGTATCTAGTATCTGATGTTTAGAGAACATGTTGATATAAACTAGAAGTCAGGAGGGGAAAGGCTAACTTGATTCTAAGACTGGAGCATGCATTATTCTACATGTAGTGCGTGATGAAGAATATTAAATGACCATTAATACAGTATTTCTCTAACGTGGAGACGGAAAGGCTAGACAATGACGGAAACTATTGATGCAGTTCAGTAGCTTAGGAATGCAGAGAAGGAGGACTGAACTGATAACTGGAATCATAACATACTTTTGGCAGACTCAGAGGCAGAGCCAGGCTGAACCGGGCACTGTGAGGCAGGATGTAAGTGAAGGGTCGAGGATACAGGTGGGGGCTGTATCGCTCCTCAGCGAGGTTTCAGGAGACAGGAGCTGAATCTGGTGTCCAGGCCCTTTTGAGGCCTAGAAACGGGGACTTTATAATGGAATAACGTGCACACTGAGAAACGTGGCAACGTAACTTTACATAGGCCTGATATTCGTAGTATTCACGAGGACTGGAAACTGGCATACTAGGGGTAGACACAACTATAATTGCGTCTTGAATCGAACATGGGGAATACATATGCATATTTAATCATGCACACATAACATATGATGGATGACACGTAGGGACACAGAACATGGCAAAATTTACTTTTCCACATTCCCTCCTTGTCACTACGTTTCCATCAGGAAACATCAATATTCATGATACCATCTATCATTTCATACAGTATCATTTGCTCGTCTCGAATTTTCTTGGAACGGGATTTAGAACGGGGCTTGGGACTAGGAATACAAGAGGTAGCACAAATGCCGCAAATCGCAGGGCCACATTGTATACAGAGGCAGCAGCTGAATATGATCGCTACTGCAATACCTAGAAAGGACAAGACTTTCCATCCCCAGGCGGAAATTATATTCCAGAACCAACCGGACCATGTCCAGGTGCCTGGATCTTGGTGTATCAGATGGGCAATTTTATGGAGTCTGGTTATAGCTGAATAAACAGACGGTGCGTTATTTGGAATGAAAATGCAGCAACTAGATCCGATGACTCTACAGGCCCCGCCCCTATCGGCCAGTATGACGTCAAGGACGAGACGGTTCTGTAAAACGACAAATCTCATAGCAGATTGCTCTTCAGTTAAATTACCTAGAGCAGAAGCAGTCTCATTGACTACTGCTTCAAGGGTTCTGGTTAACCTACGGATTAGCTTACTATTCTGGATAGGTCCGATAAAGAAAAAGAAACCTCTGTTGAAATCTGTATACTGTTCTAGAGCAGTTTCAGTATAATCGACAATTGGGGACTCCCTTCTATGTCTAATGTGTACTAGATGTGTGTTTCTATGATAATCAGATGGGGCTAGGAAAACTGGTGGCAGTAGGAAGGCAATGTAACAGGTTCCCTCCCAATCGAGGGGCAGACGAACATATGCAGTTTGACCACAAATAAAATAAGAATGACGTGAAGCTTTGAAAATAGATTTCCCACTGTCACTATACTTGACAATAGTAGTACAATCACTATGTCCTACATGTACGGAACCATTATTTCGGACACATAATTCACCTCTGACTGGCAGTACTGAAATAGCAGGTAAGTCTGGAGTAGTATCAGACTGAACATTCAAGACCATGAAATTCGAAGAATAATTACCTAAATTATACACTTCATTTTCTAGATCTAAACCTGTTCTGTGGGGGAGACCTTGCTTGTCTGGGAAACATGTACTGTTAAGAAAAGACATATCTGTTGAGGATGACGTTAACGTGGACCATGCTCCACACGAACCATTATGTGAAAAAGGATAAGGAAAGAGTGGCAGAACTCCCTTCGGCATCTGGAAAGGGGGGAGTCGACCACACACCCAACAATTAGTGGCATTGCTGGTCTGGTGTGAATAATGTAACATGCGGATAAAGGAATTATTTTGCATAGCGAGGCGGTAAGAGAGTTCATGAGGAGGTAGATCACTAAACGTGTGCTCTACTGTAGCGTTAGAAGACCTGTTTACATGAGGAACTGGAAGATACAAGTAAAATGCATAACTCGTGCAGGAAATCATAATGCTGAGAAATAATATGAAACTCAGAAAAACGATACATCGGATTGAGTTTTGACTAACTCTCTCACTATGGGGGTCTATTTTATACATGTCAGAAACAGTCTAACCGTTTCACCTAGGGGAGGACTTAGACAATCAAACTGACTGACTTATTTTACTAGACCGGAGTTTTAGCTTGTACTCCTGTTGCGGAGTTTTCTCTAACAGGGGAGGGGTTGTAGCAATGTCTTTTGCGGGACAGTCCTTGAGAACAATATTTTGGCAATCCTTCAAATCCTGGGAAATGTTCTTTAAGACGGGTTTCAGTCCATTAAACTGTTTTACATGAGAAAGGTGCACCCAGCCTTTGCGACCTTCCAACTTCACGGCTGTACGGGTGGTGAGGAGGACCTGTCGGGGCTCTTTCCAGCGGGGCTCCAGCGGACTTGATCTGTCAAAATTCCTGACCATCACCATGGATCCTGGAACGATTTCATGCGGTGCCACCTCGGTATTGTCTGGAAATGCGGCGGCAACCTGTGAACGACATGAGTTGAGGGCAGACATCAAGGAAGCTAGGTAATCTGTCAGCATATTACTTGAAACATCGGTAATACTTCGGGGTCTAGGAGTACCCCACATATTTGGGGGGCGGCCGAAAACGACCTCATACGGGGACAGACCTGATCTGGAATGTGCGACCATGCGCATATAAAATAAAGCGACTGGCAGAGCTACTAGCCAGTCCACACCTTTTTCTTTGCATACTTTGGCGATACGGATTTTCAGAGTCTGATTATGTCTCTCTACAAGACCGGCTGCTTCAGGATGGCGTACACAATGAAACTTCCACTGGTACCCTAACAACAGGGAAACATGCTTCATGAGTTCAGATGAGAATGGCTGGCCGTTGTCAGAATATACGACTCTAGGGAGTCCATAACGGGGGAAGAACTCACGAACCAACTGCTTGGCAGTGGTCGCGGCTGTGTAATCTGGGACTGGATATGCTTCTGTCCACCTGGACAAAGAGCATACAACTACAAGGGCATACTTGAAACCTCGACATCGCTCCATCTGAATATAATCCATCTGGAGGACTTCAAAAGGGTGGTCAGGGGGCTGGAATCCACCTTGTTCTACCGGGACACTTTTACCTGGATTAAACTGACAACATATCATACAGGTACGGACTTTCTGCTTGGCTGCAGCTCGTAAATGCTTGTTGAACCAAATGTTCTGGATACTGTCTAACATAGCTTTTTCTCCTAAATGTGCTGGACTATGTGCGGTATTAATAATGACTTGAACCATAGAGTCGGGGAGAAACCATGTGGCTCTACCCTTCGTTAACCATCCTTGATCTGTCTGGACCCCTCCTTGTTCGGACCATTTCTTGATTTCTTCGGGAGTAGCATGTAACTGGATATCTATGACATCTTGTGTAGGGTCCTTAACTGTCATACATGTGGTCGGATCTGGAGTATGTGTCTGATTAACTGGAATGTCTGGAGTCTGTGCTGTAAACTTGGCTGTGCGATCTGCTAGATCATTACCTTGGGAAATAATGTCAGTAACTTTCGTATGTGCTTTACATTTCATGATAGCAATAGATGTCGGTAAATGTATGGCATCTAACAGAGCTTGAATAAGGAGACCATGCTGAATCTTGGTTCCATGAGAAGTCATGAAACCTCTCTCCTGCCAGAGCACTCCGAAGTCGTGTACGACTCCAAATGCGTAACGTGAATCCGTGTAGACATTAACTTTCAAGTTCTTGGCGTGTATGCAGGCTTGTGTCAGAGCAACTAGCTCTGCTGCTTGAGCGGACAGGGTATCAATACGGTGTGTTTCAATAACTTCAGTGTCAGTAGTCACTGCATACGCGGCGACTAGTTCTCCTGTACTTGTTCTCATACATGAACCATCCACATAAAGTGTCAGGTCGGGGTCTGGTAACGGAGTATCTGTCAGATCTTGTCTTGGCTTTGTCGTAATGTTAACTACTTCCACGCAATCATGTGTGGCTGGATTTGAATTAACTGATGGTAACAGTGTAGCAGGATTCAGGATGTTGCAGCGTCTGATTTCTATGTGTGGCTGGAACAGTGTCAATTCATAACCTGTTAAACGTGCAATTGTCAAGTGCTGAGTTTGTGTTCGGTTTAAAAGAACTTCCACAGAGTGTGGAACTTGTACTGTCAAGGTATGTCCTAAGACTATGGAATCACTTTGTCTGATAGCTAGGGCTGTGGCTGCAACTGACTTGAGGCACGCAGGCAGAGCCTGGGCTACAGGATCTAATGTGCTCGAAAAATAAGCACAGGGCTTGTATTGTCCTGCTTGATCTTGTGTGAGAACAGATAATGCTGTACCTTCACGTTCTGTGACAAAAAGTGTAAAAGGCTTACTGTAGTTCGGTGTAGCTAGAACTGGAGCTTGGCATAGGGCTTTCTTTAACTCATTGAAACTAAGTGTATGTTCAGATGTCCAAGGGAGGACAGTCGGTACGGCTGCCTCCTGTGTCGTTAACTGTATCAGTGGCTTGGCTAGAAATGCATACTGAGGAATCCATTGTCTGCAGTAAGAAGTAAGGCCAATAAAAGCACGTACCTCCTTCTGGGTCTTGGGCTGAGGAAGACTCGCTATTAACTGGATACGGTCTGGTGTCAACTGCCTACCCCTCTTGGACAGCAAGTGTCCTAAGTAGACCACTTGCTGGACACAGAATTGAAGCTTAGAAGGGGACACCTTGTGCCCCATCTCGGCTAGGAAATACAAGACTGTAAGGGATGCTCGCTCGCAAGCACATTCAGAACGGGCTGTGATCAGTAGATCATCGACATACTGGAGCAGGGTAGTGTCAGTTGGCATGTGAATGTTGTCTAGTTGTCTCTTGAGTGCTTGACTGTAAATACTAGGACTTTCTGTGAAACCTTGAGGAGCGCGTGTGAACATATAGCTCCTTCCATTTAAACAAAATCCGAAAAGGAACTGGCTGTCTGGATGAATAGGGACACTGAAAAATGCGTTCTTGAGGTCTATGACAGTGAAGAACGTGGCTTCGGAATCAATGGCCGTTAATAGGGAAGAGATGTCTGGGACAACTGGATACTGAGGAATGATACATTTATTAAGCTCTCGTAGGTCAATCACTAATCGATATACTGGGGGTGCATTTGGATCAGTACGTTTCATGACTGGAATGATCGGAGAATTACATACATTGGAGTCAGTTTCTACAACCACTCCTTGAGCCATAAGCTCGTCAATAATTTTGGATAAGGCTGCTACAGCCTCAGGTGGCAATCTGTACTGTCTGATTCGTGGTAACACTACACCTGGCTTGAGAGTCACACGATAGGGTGTGATTTGCATATAACCAACATCAGTTGGACCTTGCGCCCATAGATGCTGTGGAACATTAGACAGTCTTGAATCAAAATCTCGTAATACATAGTGACCCTTAAAGTCACGTAGGAACAATCGTATTCCCTCTGGGGAACAGCATATAACTGCACCTAACTCTTTCAGTGTCTTAATGCCTAGTAGGTTTTCTGGACATGACTTAGTAAGTAACAGATCAGTAGTGCGGGACAATGGACCTACTTCTAGAGTAACTGGCTTTGAAATCTCATTTACGATAGGTTTTCCTGAAAATCCAAGGGAAACATTTCTTGAGCCTGAGAGCGGAGCCCCTGGAACTTCGGCGTGACTAATTGTGGTCCTACTTGCCCCTGTATCAATCAAAAACTTTCTGTCTTTCCCTAATACTTGACTGTGAACATAGGGACCTTCTTGATCTACAGGTATCTCGATGAGAGGCAAGCCTACCTCCCTCTCTAGGCTGTTTCATGAATACTGCTGGTACTCTGGATACTCAGACTGTGCATACTGGTACATCTGCTGTGTGACATGCTGTGTTGCAGCGATAGGCTGCGGAGCTGTAACTGTCTGTGGCGCATTCTGTGGCTGAGGAATCTGTGAAACTTGTTCTTGTCTAGGCGGACGTGGTCTTTCTTTAGTCTTACCAGTAGCTATGTTGTGTTTCAGAACTGCACACTCATTTATAAAATGACCTGGCTGTTTACAATAATTGCAGTTCCCTTTAACGGGAGCTGCAGGATGACTGGCTTGATTCGGACCCCTCTTCTGACTGTCTTGAGGAACAGATTGTGCAACTAGTACTTTCATCTTCGTGTCTTTCATACGTTTTCTTTCGTGTTCTTGTTCTTCTCTGATTCTATTCTGGTGGTATTGGAGCATCTGCAACATCTGGGACGGGGTATTAGCTTGCCAGGTACTTTCGACTTTCAAAACTCGATTTTTAATTTGTGGGCTTGAATTCTCGACTAATTTAGTAACAAAAAGGTGAGGGTATGACTCACTACTTGTCTTGAGGCCACTGTTGATGCTAAAACATTTTTCAAATCTAGAATAAAAATCACTAATATCTTCGTCTTGTTTCTGTTTACAGGCTGAGATTGCATCCCAGTCTTCTTTTCTAGTTGTCAATAATCTGGGTAAAACTTGTATTAATAATTCCGGTAATTCTTTACATTTATCTCCAAGACCGGTACCTGGTACTCGTGCCTTATCTTCAGCTTCTAGAACTGCCCAATCGATCTTTTTCTCCCCCACCTCCCATTCTTTTTCCTTGAGCTTTTCATACACCCCTGCGGGCAGCAGAACCTTTAACATTTTAATTATATCTGGATACGTGTATTCTCCCATACGGAGCATGTCTTTTAATTCTCTATGGAACCCTGCTGGATCTTTGTCATGACAGGGAATTAATTTCTTCATCTCGAGGAGTTCCATCTTTGTAATCGGAGTGTAAACAAACACTCGTTCTAGTTCGCCACCCGTTCCTCTGACTGGGTGGACTTCTCGTAACGGATTCTGTCTCTCCATGTAAAATGGTTTACCTTCTGGGGGTGAGGCAGGAACAAAATGCGGATTCAAAAACGTTCTACATTTGTGACGCTGTTCTAGAATGACACTAATTAAATCGGTACCTAGACCTTTCCATCTATACTGGAGTAACTCGTTCAGGACATCATGTAACGGGCCTGGATCAGAGTGCTGACCCTCATACAATGTAATGAGGTGCTGAATCATATACATACCCATCAGTCGTTGTTCGGCTGGGGGCATTTTCAGAAACATCTGTGCCACTATTTCGTCTGGAAAAGTGGTAGAATCAGTAATCCATCGGACTGCTGATCGGGCTAGTTCTTGTTCATGCATGGTACTTAACTCACTGTAACCGATTCGTGATTTCAGAATGTGATCGGTAGCTTGGAATACTTGTTCTAGAGAACCTTGTTCTGGTGCTGGAGAATGAAAAATAGACTTGTGTTCTAGGCGTAAATGGCGATCTGGAAATCTAGATTTTCCTACATACGCTATTCTGGCGGGATTCTCGTCCTCTACCTCTTCAGTATCAGAGTTACTTTCTTTCTCGCTTACTTGTGCTGCTTTACGCTGTTCGTGTAATTTTATTATTTCTTTACGGATTTTCTTGTACATACTCTCCATAGCACCGACGGTCTTGTGCTTACCCTCGGCTATATTATCACTCCACCTTGTCAGGGTTCTCATTTCAGCCGGATCTTTAGACGGGTAATCTTGTTCTCTTATTAGACAATTGATCAGAAACTTTAATATCATGAGCTGGATCTCGGCTTTCCTTTGAGACATGGCCTCGCTAATACTTTCTGGATCATCCCCTGTACGGATGAAACGATATATTCTGTCTAGATCTTCTTTCATATTCGGTAAGGTGACTAGATACTCGGCCACCTTTCTTACGCGGAATGAATATAAAACCATATTATCCTCGCCTGGGACTGGATCATAGCCGCATTCGGCAAGGGATTTTCTTATTTCTGCTACAGTCTGATGTCTGGGCGTACGCTGTGACGCTTGTGCATGTAATTCGGCTGTCGTTAAACGCTTGTGTGGCGGCGGGGTTTGAGGAGTACCTCCCCCTGCGGCCCCTAAACTAGAGTCGTCTACTGAGGCTCTTCGTCCTGGCAGAGTGGGAAATGGAAATGCAGGCTGGACTTGTATGGCGGGCTGGACCGGGGGTACCGTAACAGGTACTCCGGTGTCTGGAGGAGCGGGAAGTGCCTGATTTACAGGGACTGGCGGAGCGCGAACAGGATTTGCATATTCTGGGACTGTCGTCCAAATAGGACGAAATAAAAATATCAGCTGCGGTCTGTTTGTGACGTAGCTTGGTCGGAACTAATGGTGGCGGGAAATTACTGGATGCCTCTGGGGTCGCTTTTGGCGAGCCCTCGGCAAGGAGAGGATACATACCCCTAATAAGGGCATGCCTCTGTCTGTCTGACTGTTCGGCTTTGACTTGTTCACCTATCTCGATTAGTTCTTTTTCTTGTGCTCGTTCTAAGGATTCTCTACTTAATTCTGACTTTCTGATTTCTTTTTCAGTTCTTTTATGAGCTTCTTTGCGCCATAACTCGATGGCATCTTTCTGTGACTGTCTGGCTTTCTTTTTCCATAATGCTTCTTCTACTCGCATGATGCATTCGGCATCCCATGTACCCGATACGGGCCATCTATACTTTTCTTCTAACTGTTTGGTATACTCTACCCATAAATCTAGATACAATATGGCGCTTATGCCATGCTTCTGATACATAAAATGACCTGGACTGTCCCTAGGCGGAACTGGAACTGCTGCTTCCAGCAGACCCTTTCTGGTTTTTAACTGACGTAATTTCGAAAAGAGCGGCATGACTGAACTATAATCTAGACACAATACAATACACAATAAACACGATACTTATTCCCCATTCATACCACGACATTAAAATACATGAAGAACATTTAAAAATAACAGTTCGAACAGAATACTACCTGGAATACGGAACACAGAATACATGAATTTTCTCGAGAACAGAACTGACTAGAACAGGAACTAGATGCACTGCTGAAACAGTACGAAACTTACCGGTCTCATAAAGAGACACGTCAGGACCCGCATCCACCGAAGTGGACACTTCGTTTGTGGGTCTGTGTACCACCAACCCACGGACCAGAGTCAATTAGATTGACCCTGTCTAGATACTACCCCAGTAATGGTACTCACCGGGCAGCAAGAACGGAAGGCCTCAGACTGGACTGGACTGCCTCGACGTCGGACGGACGAACTTCGGACTTCTGTTACGGGTGGGCCTCCGGATACCTCGGACCTTGGACTCTCGGCTTGGGCTCTGGTCGGGACTCGCCGCGTTCCTCCACCGTCTCGTTTGGATGCTGGACCGCCTCCTCCGTCTCCTCCGTGGGCCTGAGGGATACTTGAGGCAGAAATATCTGCCGGTGCGCAGAAGAGTTCCGTCACGACTGCAGAGGGTCAGGGGGTCGGCGTGGCTTCACCGACGCGTGGGGAAAGGGCAAGTCCCTGTTCGGGCGCCATTATGTGGTAAATAAATAAATAATACCCTATTTTTGAATGTATAAATGAATAACAGATAGCTCAATAAATAAGAGTCAAAATTCGAGGTAGTAGGAGTTTCGCAGGTTTATTACAGCATAAAGGACAGGAACAGGACAACCTGCATAGGAATAGGATGGCAGGGCCCAGCAGCGCTGCTGGTGTCAGGATCGGGACAAGGAAAAGGATGACTTTTTTAATAACAGTGCATGAGCATATATACATAACGCAAACACATAGTATTACATTGCAATAGGCGTAGCAGTGGGTGGAGCAGAAGGTGTGACGCGTATGTAGTCGCGAAAGATAAGGGTGAAAAGAGGTGTAACAGGGCGTATACATAGACATGTGATGCAAACGTAACAGAATATGTCATGAATGGGGCGGAAACCATGGAGGGGGCTACCTAAGGAGCCGGGACCTCTAACCTGGTGGTGCGCACAAACTGGCAATGACGTATCACTAGGAGAAGCTGGGGGCTATGAACTCTGTGCTAGGAGCAGAGACTGAAGTCTGGAGAGTCAGGGCGACATGTACCTAAACAGTATCTAGTATCTGATGTTTAGAGAACATGTTGATATAAACTAGAAGTCAGGAGGGGAAAGGCTAACTTGATTCTAAGACTGGAGCATGCATTATTCTACATGTAGTGCGTGATGAAGAATATTAAATGACCATTAATACAGTATTTCTCTAACGTGGAGACGGAAAGGCTAGACAATGACGGAAACTATTGATGCAGTTCAGTAGCTTAGGAATGCAGAGAAGGAGGACTGAACTGATAACTGGAATCATAACATACTTTTGGCAGACTCAGAGGCAGAGCCAGGCTGAACCGGGCACTGTGAGGCAGGATGTAAGTGAAGGGTCGAGGATACAGGTGGGGGCTGTATCGCTCCTCAGCGAGGTTTCAGGAGACAGGAGCTGAATCTGGTGTCCAGGCCCTTTTGAGGCCTAGAAACGGGGACTTTATAATGGAATAACGTGCACACTGAGAAACGTGGCAACGTAGCTTTACATAGGCCTGATATTCGTAGTATTCACGAGGACTGGAAACTGGCATACTAGGGGTAGACACAACTATAATTGCGTCTTGAATCGAACATGGGGAATACATATGCATATTTAATCATGCACACATAACATATGATGGATGACACGTAGGGACACAGAACATGGCAAAATTTACTTTTCCACAACACTCCCGGCATCTGTCTGCTCATTTGCAGTTTGACTTATTTAGTTTCAGACTGTGCTGCCTTGTCTCATTTCAAAACCATGTTACCTATTACACGCTGATTCTCATGATATTATCTAAATGTCTTGTTTGTTTTCTCCTAAAGGTTGCTCCTTGAAGGTTTTGGCCGACAACGTGCGCTACACGTGGATTGTATTGTAATGTGGCGCAGAGGATGCAGAGACATGGCTTTGAATTCTAGAAACTTTGACAAAGATTTCCAGCCATCTAAAAACACTACCTCCTCGAGATTTGTTTTGGTCCTTATTGCACAGCTTTTCTTCGAGTAGATCCTGTGGGTGCTCTCTGGAAATCGATAGCAATTGTAAATGCCATTTAAAAATGCATGTATGTAAATTTTTGTTGGGCAATGGCTAAATGTTGGAGGAGGAGGAAAGAATGGCAGCTAGGAGACAGGCCTATGAATTAGCACTGATATTGGTCCTTTGCGCTTTGTGGTACTTCTGGAAAGATGCAAGGTAATATCCTTGGATGCATCCTTCTATTTCATGTCTCCCAGGGCCTGCATGGTCACAGAGTTCAGACCAGTGTAAGAAACTCTGTGCTCCTTCCCATGTTTTTTTTGCCCATATGAAGTCTGTAATTTGTTGGACAGGTTGACTGTTTTTACCACTGAAAACACCGTGGGTTAGAGATCAGGATTCCTTCTCTGGACTTTTTCACAACCAGATGTCATGTTTTCACTCTGGAATTCGATACTTGATTCAGTCCTTGCCTATCCTCATGGATGGGTGAGGGGGGCAGAGTATCGATGTTCATAGAGATGCCTTTGGATCTGCTCTGGAAGAAGCCCGGAAACCCCTAGAAAACCTGCACTTTGTGTCCAGTAAACAGTATATCTTATTAATCCTTTTCAATATAGCAATGATGGTGGGAGGCGTCTGCTTTGGAGCTTGGTTCATTACTTTTGAGGCTGCTTGCAGTTCTGACCTATGACCAGGAACCCTTTATCTCCTTGTGCCATTCCAGAGATATCTCGAAGAAGCCCTTGAGGCATTGGTCTTGTACATGCCCCGGGGATCTCTTAATCATACCAGAATGTTTGCGTTTGCACGACAAGTGTTTGTGTGTGTGTACATATATACATATAAAAAATGTATAGAGATCCAGTTGCTACAGACCAGTATTTTTTTTTATCTTCATAGTCATTATATTGGTGTAGAACTTGACCTACATTGATGGTCTGTTCTAACTATGTAGATGTAGAACGCTTTCCTCTGTAAGTCCTGAACCATTGCCGTAGAACACATTCCTGGGCCCGGTCCCATGCTTCTCTGAGTGTATTGATATAAATAAAACATGCCTCTTGGCAAGTCCCACCAAACTTCGTGTTCATGTGGGACACATCCTTTTTTGTTGTACATCATCCCAACACATTTAGCCTTTATAGGAACATCACCCATCCTTCCAATTCCTATGCCATCTATCATAGTAGTCCCAGCCCAGATTTTTCCAACTCCTCTTTCCATCTGTGATGTTACTTATTTCGAGACTATTTAACAGTAGGTGGGTTGTGTAAAATGCACAGCTGATCTTGTTTGCTATGGGGTGACCCTGTACGTTGCAAGATATTGGTTAACCCATTTGCTTGAGCAGTCCGCTCTTGAGCTGTTTGTGCAAAATCCCTAATGTCCTGCTATCGCACATAAGGCGCCACCCATCAGGAATTTTGCATGTACGTTGCCCTTTAGTGATCTAGGTTTTTAGGGGGGGCTGAGGTAGTCTGGGTTTACATTGCACTTGATGAGGTTGTGGAACATTGGGTGCCACTGTCTTCTATTTGGAGCACTCTGTTAACTTTTTGGGTTGGGAAGAACACTTGATGGCTTTCAGCAGTTCGAAACCATCTTGTAACTTCTGGTTATGGAGTTCCTCCTTGTTGTCTACCGTTTTGGGCTCCAATTTTGGAGTAATGTAATGACTTGTTGGGTTGGAGTGCCTTTGCTTTTTAGGTGGAGCCCTTCTGGTTATTGGTATCACTTGAATGAACCTCCATTATGGGATTGCTCTCCAGTTAAGGGATGTAACTTCTGAGAGGTCCAGTTCTGAGTTGATATCGGTCCGTTAACTCTTATTTTCCTTCGGTCATTAAACAGTTTCTAAATTGGGAGTTTGAGAAGGGGGGGGGGGTTGCTTGTTAGCATTGTTTCTCTCTTCTACGTTTAATAAATGTTTGATTTCACAAGCTCTGTTTTCTTGCATGTTTTTTAATTAAGTTTTTGTAATGTTTACGGTCAAAGAAAGGCAAGAAGTTGGCGAAATCTTTAATTCATACAGTTGAGCAAACCACTAACAATAGCATTATTATTAAAAAATTAGGCATTTCAAGACCAGGAAAAAGAAATTGGACACGTACATTTTTAGAAAGCAGATTAGGCACATGTTTATCACTGACATTGCTTGCTTCTGTAGTAGGGGATCTCTGTGTATAGTCATAATCTAGTGAATAGTCCCGCCCATGTGCGTGGACCCCGGAGCAATCAAAAATAATCTCTTAAAGTGTCGAAAAATGCAGAACTGCACAGACACTTGAGAGAATTTAAAGACAGATAATGCAGCCTATATCCACAGGCTACACTGTCCAGTACTTCAACTAGAAATTCCACCAGAAATCCACAAACAGCAAAGCCTGTCCAGATTTCCCTTGCTTTAACAGCAAAAACCCTCTGGAATGATAGAGAGAAAGACCTGGACAGACAAGCCCCATAGGCTGCCATTATGTGGCTCAAAACAGGATACTGTGCCTTTAAGAGACCCTTTCAGAACTCCACAGTATCCCAGAATGCACTGCAGGTCCCTTTTACTTTCAGTTCTTTTTTCTGGCTCCTGCTAGCAGGACCTTGGAGCATTGAGCTCTCCCTTTTGGGATTTGTTTTTGTGATTTTCTCACTTTTTCAAGTGTTTTTGGTACTTTGCTCAAAGTACTTTGGTTATTTCTTCTTTGGTGTGCTTTTGGGGCAGTATTTTTGTCGAATATGCCAGCATTATTTGACAAATGCCCGGAGTGTTCCAGGAAGAAGGCCAAGACTGACCCACATGAAGTGTGTATCCTCTGCCTTCCCTCCTCTAATAACCCTGAGGAGTGTGAGATTTGCCAGGGATTTACCACCAGGACCCTGAGAGACAGAAAGAAGATCAGGCTCCAAGGCATGGAGGAGAGAAGACTGCAAGCACGAGGTGGGTCTGGGCAGGTGCCATCTGCCAATGCTGAGGCCTCTGGGGGGGCCCCCCAGAGGCAGGAAGTCCAGCAAGCGTCCCCATTCTCCGTCGGCGTCGATTGCACCGACTACGGCGTCGAGAGGGATGACTACAGTCTGTTCCCCATCTCCCCAGGGCTCTGGGTCGAAGCGGCGTCTACGTTCGACGTCGAGGGATCTGAACAGACCGCCGTCGAGATCACCGGTGACAATTTCGTCGTCGGCGTCAAGGACTCGACGTCGACAGGTGGCCCGGCGCTCGCCGTCGTGGCGACACCGCCGTTCGCCGTCAAGGAGAAGGTCGTCGTCGAGGGGATCCTCGGCGTCAAAGAGGCGATCGCCGTCGAGGGACAGGAGATCGCCGTCGAGGCACAGGCCGTCGAGGCGACGGTGATCGACGTCGAAGCGATGGAGGTCGCCGTCGAGGCGGAAGCGTTCGCCGTCGAGGGACAGGCGTTCGCCGTCGAGGAAGCGCAGTTCGACGTCGAGGGGCCGCCGCTCGCTGTCGGGTCGCCGTTCTTCGACGCAGGAACGGCGCAGAAGGAGTTTGGGCGCCAGGAGTCAGTCTGGCAGGCGTCAAGTGCCTAGGAGAGAGACTCCCACATCCCAGCCTGATAAGGAGGGTGGGTCACCGGTCTCGGTGTACTCCGTTGTGTATACCCCTCCTAAGACGGGGACAGTGACGCCTCCCCCTCCACCTCCTTTGCCGAGAGGACTTCCTACGCGGGTCCCTACCCCGCCTCCTCTTCCACCTCTACCACCTCGGCCTCAGCCCCAGCCTCAACCTCAGCTGCCGGTTGACACGCCTCCCCCGCTTCCTCCGAGGTCGGTTTCCCTGCCCAGGTACCCGACTCCTCCGAAGGGGACCCCTCGGCCGAGGGGCCCATCCATGCCACAGTCTCCTGTCCCGGTGGAACCGGCAGGACGACCAAAGCCACGGAAGTCGCGATCCCGCTCCGGACGGAGAGGGAGGTCGCGCAGTCGTCACAGATCCTCTACGAGGTCAAGACGGCGCCACAGGAGGCGCGGATCACGGTCCCGCACGGACTCTTCCAGAACCAGGTCCTACTCCCTGACCTTGTCAGACTCCCCGGGGACTAGGGTGTCTCCAGTGGATGACATCAGCACGTTCCAGGACGTTCCCCTGAGGGGTGCGGCGAAATTAGGAATCACGGTGACGGCTCCCACACCTACGACGTCCGTGATCTTTGAGACACTTCACAAGAAGCATTTGTCTCGCCCTCTACTACCGCTCGTGCCAGGCTTGGTAGAGCCAGCGGAGGAGCTATTCCTCACGCCTGCAGTGACTAGAGCTGCTCCATCCCGTCTGCTTAAGAAGTATAGGGCTCCGGATTCCGACCCGGCTTTTCTAAGGATTGATCCTGTTCCGGACTCCGTTATAGTGACGGCAGCCAGAAAACAACATTCTACCGCTCCGTCTTCTACCGTGCCTCCGGATAAGGAGAGCCGTTGGATCGACTCTAATGGCAGGAAGGCCTGTGGGACGGCGGCTACGGCCATGAAGACTGCTAGCGATACGGCTCTGCTGGGGCGGTATGATCGTGCCCTGTGGGAATCTCTCCAGCAGTTTACGGAACTCCTGCCACGAGATAAGAGGGAAGATTTCCTAGAAATCCTGAAGGAAGGGATGCTGGTTTCGAACCAGGTTATCAGCGCGGCGGCGGATGGTTCTCTGTTGGCGGCCCATGGTTACTGTCATGGGATCAACCAGCGACGCCATGCTTGGCTCAGGCTCACATCACTCAAGCCGGAGGCCCAGCAGTGAGTGGCTAATCTGCCCTTCTCGGGGGAGACCCTGTTCGGAAAACATGCGGATGATGAGATGGCCCGCATGAAGGCGGAGGCCGAGACTCTTACAGCTGTGGGCTTGGAGAAGCCCAAAGAAAAGAAAGCCTACCGCCCGTTCCAGAGACGGTTCGGGGCGCAGGGGCGAGGACAGGCTTCGGGACAGCAGCAACAGCAGCAGTTCCGGAGGCCCTTTCAGAAGCGCCAGAAGGGTAGAGGAGGTCAGCAATCCTCTACAGCGAACAAGGGCGCGGCCGGGTCTCGACCCTGAGCTGTTACTTTCCCTACATCCGTTACCCGCTCCGGTGGGGGGAAGCGTTCAATTTTTTCTGGCAGAGTGGAGAAAAATTACTCCGGACAAGTGGGTGCTGAATATTGTTTGCAATGGATACAGTCTTCGGTTCACCAGCCCGCCTCCATCAATTCCTCCGGTCAGCTCGCAGTTTCAGCTGCACGAGCTCCAGGTGGAGGCTGATATCCTGTTAAGGAAAAGGGCGATAGATGGCGTACCTCTGTCTCAAAGAGGAAGAGGTCTGTACTCCCGGTTCTTCCTGGTCCGCAAAATGGACAAAAACGAGTTCAGGCCCATTCTGGATTTGCGACAAACAAACAAGTGGATTCGCAGAGAGAAGTTTTGCATGCTGTCGTTGCATCAGATTTATCCTCAGCTGGAACAGGGAGACTGGCTGTGTGCCATAGACCTACAGGATGCATACTTCCATGTGCCCATTGCACACAAACACAGGAAGTTCCTGCGAATCCAAGTCGGCGCCAATCATTATCAGTACACAGTACTGCCATTCGGACTGAAGTCTGCGCCCAGGACATTCTCGAAGTGCATGGTAGTGGTAGCCGCACACCTAAGGAAGAACAAGGTGTTTCTCTACCCGTATCTGGACGATTGGTTGATCAAGGCCTCCTCCTTCTCGGAAGCTCAAGCGCACTTCCGGAAGATGTGCGTTCTCTTGAACAAGCTGGGGTTGCACATCAACATGTCCAAGTCTGTCCCGACTCCGGTCCAGTGCATACAGTACTTGGGAGCTTCCATCTATACGCTGTCAGCAACCGTGTCTCCTTCGGAGGAGAGACGATTATCACTCCTTCGGAAGGCTCAGGCTCTTATGACCGCTCCATCTACAACAGTGAGGACGGTGTCTTCTCTACTGGGGTCGAAGGCCTCTTGTATCTTCCTCACGCCACACGCACGACTGTGGGATCAGAGGAAAGGATCTTGGGACGACAAGATACGACTGTCTCTACATGCTCTTCAGTCTCTGAAGTGGTGGTGTTAAGCGGAGAATCTCCTGAGAGGGGTTCCCTTCCACAAGGACATTCCCACGCAGACTATTGTGACGGATGCGTCTCTCCACGGCTGGGGGGCGCACTCCGGAGACTTACAGATTCAAGGGTCGTGGTCCCAGATGGAGTCCACGTACCACATCAATTTCCTGTAACTCAGAGCTGTTCACTTGGCACTGAAGGCCTTTCTTCCCTCCTTCCGGACCAACTCTTTCCTTGTTCAGACGGACAATACGACCACGATGTATTACCTCAACAAGCAGGGGGTTCGAGATCGCGCACTCTGTCGCCGGAGGCGCAGGCGATCTGGCACTGGCTTCTGGCCAGAGGACTGACGATAACTGCCACCCATCTACCAGGTGTGCAGAATGTTCGGGCAGACGCACTGAGCAGACTGCTTCAGGAAAACCACGAATGGGTCATAAACGACAAAGTACTAGGAGAAGTCTTCGCAAGGTGGGGGACTCCAGACGTAGATCTGTTCGCCACCGCCGAAAACAGCAAATGCCGAGACTTTGCCTCCAGCTACTACCAACCAGGGACGCTGGAGAATGCGCTATGGATCAACTGGTCGAACAGCTTTCTGTACGCTTTTCCACCCATTCCCCTGATTTCGGCGGTGCTCATCAAACTGTCCCAGTCCAGGGCGTGAATGATCCGGATTGCCCCAGAATGGCCCAGACAGTGGTGGTTCACGGACCTGCTTCACCGGTCTCTCCTTCCTCACATACGGTTGCCGTGCAGGCCGGACCTTCTCACGAAGTTCGGGGGGCAGATGTTACACCCCAACCTCTCGTCTTTGAGTTTGGCGGCATGGCTCCTGAGATAGTGCAATATGGCCATCTGAATCTACCTGAAGATTGCATGGACATACTGAAAGAGGCTAAGCGACCTTCCACTAGGACTTCTTATGCTTACAAGTGGAAGAGGTTTTTCATCTGGTGCGAGTCCAAGAACTATGACCCGACGACATGTAAGGAAAATGTCATCCTTCCATATCTTCTTCATCTAGCGCAATCTGGCCTTAATATCCATTCCATTAAGGTGCATCTGGCTGCATTGACTGCCTACAGGAAATGCCCTTCACAGACTTCCTTCTTTCAGATCCCTGTGATCAAAGATTGTTTGGAAGGCTTGAAGAAAGTGTTCCCTCCTGTCCGGCTTCCTTCGCCGAATGTGGTGCTGTCCAGATTGATGAAGGAGCCTTTTGAACCTATTCATAAGGCTTCGTTGCAGCACCTGTCCTGGAAGGCGGAGTTCCTCATGGCCATTACATCGGCCCGCAGGGTGAGTGAAATTCAGGCGTTGTGTTGCCAAGAGCCTTATACTGTATTTCATGCTGCTAAGGTTGTAATGCGTACTCACCCTAAGTTTCTTCCTAAAGTTATATCTGACTCGTGTTAACCAGACCATAACTTTGCCTACGTTTTTTCAGAATCCTTCCTCTCCAGCGGAAAGGTCCCTGCATTCCCTGGATGTTAGGAGGGTGTTGAAATTTTATATGGATAAGACCAAGGATATTCGTAGGTCTGACCAATTGTTTATTAGTTATGGATCAGTCAGGACGGGTCTTGCTACCTCTAAACAGTCCATCTCTAGGTGGATTGTGTCCCGTATACCATTGTGTTACCAAAAAGCTAATAAGACCTTAGGGGGTAAGCCTAAGGCTCATTCCACCAGGGGCAAAGCTGCCACGACTGCTTTGCTCCGTAATGTTCCAATAGCAGAAATCTGCAAGGCGGCCACTTGGAAGTCGGTCCATACCTTTGCTAAGCATTACTGTCTGGACCCTGATGCCAGGGCTGATGCTCCGGTTGGGCAGGCTTCGCTGCAAAATCTGTTCGCACAGTAGTGGTGTTATTTTCTCTTTTCTCCACCGCGCTTTGGTGTGGGGATGGGCTTGCCATTCTATTCACTAGATTATGACTATGCACAGAGATCCCCTACTACATAGGAGTAGTTTCTGTCCTGTAACTCCAGTTCTGTAGTAGGGGTATCTCTGTTATAGTCATAAGCGCCCGCCCTCCTCCCCGGTGGAGAGAGATATTCATGTAAGGAATGCTACAGGTCTGGCGTGTTACGCCTTCAAAAAGAACTGAAAGTAAAAGGGACCTGCAGTGCATTCTGGGATACTGTGAAGTTCTGGAAGGTTCTCTGAAAGGCACAGTATCCTGTTTTGAGCCACATAATGGCAGCCTATGGGGCTTGTCAGTCCAGGTCTTTCTCTCTATCGTTCCAGAGGGATTTCGCTGTTAAAGCAAGGGAAATCTGGACAGGCTTTGCTGTTTGTGGATTTTTGGTGGAATTTCTAGTTTAGGTACTGGACAGTGTAGCCTTTGGATATAGGCTGCATTATCTGTCTTTAAATTCTCTCTTAAGTGTCTGTGCAGTTCTGCATTTTTCGACGCTTTAAGAGATTATTTTTGATTGCTCTGGGGTCCACGCACATGGGCGGGACTATTCACTAGATTATGACTATAACCGAGATACCCCTACTACAGAACTGGAGTTACAGGACAGAAACTACTCCTAGTTTGTCACTACCAAGAACTACCTCCTTTCTGCATAATCTCTTGCTTATTTTATTGCACACCATCCTTACAATTATATACATTGCATTTTAACATGTACAAACTGAAATATGCCAAATGCTATATAGGTAGAAAGCGATACCCGTGCTCTCCACGCCACTGGAGTCAAGCTATCCTGGCTGAAGACGGCTGATAGTCAGAAACCGGTCCTAGGTTGCTTGATTCCGGTCCAGGGAAGACATGGCTTGACAGTTCGGGCTGGACTGTTCCCATGAGGCACAGGGTTAAGGCTGATTTGCATATGGCCATGTCTGAACTGGGGTGGTGTGGTGAGCAAAAAAACATGGATTTAGGCCCAGATCTCTAGGGTGAATGTATGACATTGTTCTGCATTCTGTCCATCAACTGTTGTTTTTGCATGTAGGTAGAAAAGGCTGCAAAACTGACTAGTGTAATTTCTAACGTGCCAGTACATTGTACCTTGAGTTTCACCCTGCCCCCCCCCCCCCACACACACACACACACACTTTTGTAGTCCTGTTGGCATGTTTTTTTGTCTGCATGCGATTTCCTAGCTGAGTGAGTATCTACCTCTTCACCGGGCTTTTATGTCTCAAGTTCCATTTTGACATTTCATGGGCCTGGTTCTTGATCCCATGGTGTCCTTTGTGGCTGTGTTCAGAAATACCCCAATTCACTGTTGTGTGAACTGGCCTTATACAGTACTCTAGTGTATAATCGTCACACTCAAACCTAATCGGTTCCACATTTAGTGTGTGAACGTAGGTGAAGCTTGAAAGGGACTACTACCCCATCCTATAAAATTAATGTCCATGATTAAATTGTCATTACATCACCAGCGCACAGAGACATTGTCACCCTTTATATTCCTGGTTTCTCTTACTTATTACAGTGACCAAAAATCATTGCATAATGTATGCGGGAAATACCCATTTATCCTTTCAGTTGTGTAATTGTTTGCTGGTAGATTGAGCTCCATTGAAGATGGAGAACAAGTGATGGTTCTGACTTCTGGTCCACAGTCTAAGTAAGCAGTACATTTATCTAACCCTTTGGTTACTTCTTTACGTACCGCTTTACTTTACTTTTCAATAGTTCATGGTAAGTAATTTAGTGAAGAACAACAAAATTATGGAATGCTTGAATTCATCTCAGCCACTGTTGATTACTTGTGCCACAGTCTGTAGTTTTTTTTTGCCACCTCAGGTTAGACCCAGCCATATACAAATCATCTTTGGTCCTGCTCCATTAGGAACAGTTCAGCCCAAGCTCCCAGCCCAGGGCCTCTCTGAACTGGAATACAAGCAACCCAAGACAAATATCTGCCTATTTTGCCATCTTCATTCCGAAAAGTAAAGATGGTTATCGCACAGTGTAGAATAGCAAATTCAAATGCTCTCAAGCTGCTACTGTGCACCAGCAGTGTTATGAAATATAGACCAGATGCAGCATCTCCCAGAACAGAGCCAAAAGAATCATTCTGGAGTGCAAAACAATTGTACACACATGCTTGAAATCTGCTGTAGATGCTGCAGAAACTGAGCAGACGGATGTGCATGGACATCATACTCGAGAGGAATGCCTGTCTGTGTGTCGGGGTTTAAGCAGGAGGTGAGTCACAATTGTTTTGTTTTTTACATTTCTTTTTATCAAATATTATCGACATGACATACCATATTGAAACATGTTTAGGAGATAGCGTACATTTCAAGTATTTTAGTCCTGGATTAGAGCTTCAAGTCACAGTGCACAATGTGTAACAATCAGAGGGTTGTAAGGTCTTCATCTTCATGCAAGTGTGCCAGTGGGGTGCAGATATCTCCTCTGTACGAGTTCCAAAGCCCCCAGGCCCTGTTCCATTTCTTGGGGCACCCTCTGTCTATGTAGACTGACTTCTCCCTGAACATACACCAGTCTAGAACTTCCTTCCATATTTCTATTCTGGGTGGTTGTAGCGGAGGGCTTCCCAGTGTTGTGCGATATTTCTCTTTGCGATCATTACTGCTAGTGTTGCCCATAGCTTAGTGTAGGAGGTGAGGTCCGTCGGTTCCCAAATGTGCAGGAGGCACCTGCACGCCTCCAGGCGCAAGTCTATTGTGAGTACCTCGCTGAGTGTGCGGTGTATGGCTTGCCAGTAGGTTTGTATTTGTTCACACTCCCATATAATATGGATGAAAGTGCCGTCTTTCCCACATTTACGTCTGCACTCCCCATTGTCAGCTCTACCCATACGGACCAATCCTGGTCCAGTTATAACTATCCTGTGGAGAATCTTGAGTTGCACTAGTTGCAGTCTGGCCTGGATCGCCACCTCCCTCTTGGAGGAAACTGCCTCTTGCCAGTCTTCCTCGTCTAGGTCAAGGCCGTCTCTTATCCATTTCTCTTTGAGAGACTGGAGTGGGTCTTCCATATTATTAATTCGTTTTTATAGATCAAGGAGATGGCCTTTTCGGGCAGGTGGCCGTCAAGTATTCTATCCTCCAAAGGCGAGGCATCAGGGAGGGAAGACCTCCTAGTGAGATGGGTCTGAAGGGCATGTTGGATTTGGAGATATCTATAGCGTTCAGTGTCTGCCAAGCTATATTGTTGTTGGAGGGAGGCAAACATGATGATATCATCCTTTACCCAAAGATCCTTGCTCTGGGAGATTCTTATAAGGTCCCATTCATCAAAGCCCCTGGTTTGCCACAGGTTCCCCAGTTTTTCGGAGTTCCACAGGGGTGTTGACACGGTGAGTCTGCAGTTCCAACCCAGATGTTTGTTCACGACATGCCATATATCGACTGAGTGTGAGGTTGGTCCTGTTAAGGGGTATTTACGGGGTCTAAAGTAGAGCGCTCTACTTTAGTCTCCCCCTGGGAGGAGCCATTTGTCCATGGCGTATCCCGGGTCGTCGAGACTTAACATAGGTCCCCTGGTTTATGGCCGCTAGTTGGGTTGCCCAGTAGTATTAGGTCGAGCTGGTGTAAGTTGCTGGGAAAGTGGGACAGGGGATGGGCACGCGCAGGGCCGTCGGCGATTTCACCATGTGTGCACGCACGTTCACCCACGCGCCATGCACATCTCCTGTCCCATTTCCAGAGCAAGTCACCCTCTCGCAATCGCGCACACACAGCCACACACACAGCTAAACACACACACACGCGCACACACCCCCCACTCACCGGGCTATTTTCTCGCTGCGCTGCTACAGGCTCCATCACTCCATCGCTTCACCGGATTTCTCCTCTCCTTATTTGGAATTCTCCTTCCCTTTTCCTGGAACGTCACAACCCTGTCCACGGGACGTTCTGGGAGTTGGAGGACCTTCCTCGCTTGCACCCTTATGCCTTGCCTGCTCTCTCCCGGGAACCGCAGCACTCCCGGGATCCCTGCTTTCTTCTGGGCTCTCCACTACCCACACCCCTCTGCCTCCAAGGTGCAGCGCTCCGGACGAGCTACGTCACCGCGAGCCTGGCACAGAGGCAGGGCATCTCCTGGACCCTCGCAGGCTCCAAGGAACTTTCCTGCAGAGCCCGCCTCTCTCGCCTGCGTTCCAGGCCTCGCTCTTAACATACGCACGCCTTCTTGTCGTTGTTTTTAACAAAGGTGAGGCCCGGCGTGCCCTTGATACGTAAGAAACAGTGTGATCGTCATCAAACTCAGCCTGCGCGGGTGCCGCGCCTCCGATTTTTCCAGGCGCCGCCGCAGATGAATCATTGCAGTTGCTGCCGAAGCCACACAGGTTGCTGCCTTCCCGGTTTCACCAGGGGTAATGGCTGAGGTTTCACGGATGTACAGAGCTATATCCTGCCCTAAAACCTGACATCCACCATCATTTTGGCCAATCACAGAGCAGATCTAGTGCGCACAGACAGCCTTTCATCCTGTGCCGTATGTGTTTTAAAGAAATGTTTGAGACTGAAAATGGCAGGAAAGCCGGGTTCACACTGTTTTTCTCAGGAGTGTCACCGCAATTATATTTTTTTCCATAAGTGGGCGATCAAACATCATACCACAGGCATGATCTTTGTTTCTTTCATGTTATTTTGAGAGATTGTTCACATAAACATACAAAAAAGACACAAACGTGGTGTTCGGCGCATTTGGTGTAAATATGAGGTATATGCTCTGTTAAGTGTACATCACAACGACTAAAAGAAATTACACAAGAGACTAAAACACATTGTTTATTTTTTATTTCCCGCCTTATTTCCTTCAGCCGTGAAGTTGTTGCTTTGTTTTCAGCATCAGCGTCATTGTTGGGTGTAATTTGAGCCTCAGTCAATGACCGTGCCTTCTATTTGTTTTATATAACAAAACATAAATAAAAGGTATTGGCGGGCTCTACCGAATCACCTGCAGTAGTTAGGAGGCCGTGAGGGCAACGGCCACGCAAACCCTGCATCTCACCAGCCGTGAGGGGAACGGCAACACTAACCCAGGGGCTCTCCTGCTGTGAGGACAACAGCACTGGAAACTACATTACCCAGCAGCCCCGGGGACCGGCCCACTTGTGAAGCTACCGCCGCGCCTGGAGGCACTTGAAAAGCGCCGAGCGTGTTCTGGGGGGCTCTACCGATTCACCTGCAGTAGTGAGGAGGCCGGGAGGGCAACAGCCACGCAAACCCTGCATCTCACCAGCCGTGAGGGCAACGGCAACACTAACCCAGGGGCTCTCCTGCTGTGAGGGCAACAGCACTGGAAACTACATTACCCAGCGGCCCCGGGGACCGGTGCACTCGTGACGCTCCCGCCGCGCCTGGAGGCGCTTGAACGCGGAACACCTCCCGCCCCACGGGGCGGGCGCCGGGCTAAGCCCGGGCAAAGGGGGGGCCGTCTGTGGCCGAAGGAGGCTGGGCTGGGCCACCCCTCGTACGTTAGTTCTACATTATGGGTAAGCGGAAACATCAGTCAACTCGAGATCGAGGGGGGGGTAAAGGCTAAAGTCCCTAGAAAATCGGCCAGTATTATCTCTTATTTAACATCTGCTTTTGGGGCTTTGAACACTGAAATAGCAAATGCCGAAAGGGAACTGGGGCTGGACTTAAAAAATGTACAGGCAACGGGGACCTCTTCTCAGAACATGACTATGATAAATCAAGTCCCTCTGGAGCCGCTGATAATAATTGAGCCACTACCAGATAACTTGAGGCCAAAACATGCTGACACTAAGGTGGATGATCTAGAGCCACTAAGAAATTCCCCCAATCAGGCCTCAGGTACGAGGGGCAGTTAAATAAGCCCAAGAGAGTGGTAAAGAGGACATATAAGAGGGATAGAGCTACCAAAGATACTCCTGCAAAACAAGGCCCTGTTACGATTAAGCTGATGAAGGAAACGGTGCGGGATATGGTGGAGGATATTTTCACATCGAGACTAGAGACAGCATTAACCAGTATTGCCAAAGACATTATTGACACTGAACATTTGTGATGCAAGCTTACTGGAAAAATGTGAGCGGTTGAATTGAATCTTAGCTTTGCATTACAGTGTTCTGGGTTTGAAGCCTGCCCCTCAGCTGGCAAATCCTAAAAGATGCACTGGTAATCTAGTTAAGGAGGGAAATGAGAGTCTGCTTCCAGTCTCTCCAATGGAAATGAAACCTGTATTTGGGCCCACTAGATTAAAATATTCCCATGAGTATAGTGGGGAGGAGATGTCACAGAGGAGCTCTGTTAGAAATTGTGAGGCAAAAAACCTCCCTGTTCATTTAGGGGATCACATGAACTCTAGGGAACTACTGAATGGCACTAAAACAGTTACTCAATCCTTTATTAACCTCCCTCCTGAGGCAGCCCCGCTGGTCGCGATACTTGTAAGGGTCCCCCCTTTGATGCCAGGAGAGGTAGAAACTACAGAAACCTTGGTAGCCATCACTGAAAACTGGTGTGATATTAACTGCTCCGGAGATAAGGAAATCTCCTCTAGTATTATCATGGCCAGACGGGTTGGATGGCTAGGTAATTCACGGAAAGATCTAAAAGGGGATTGCTTTATTGTTAATTTTAACAAATTGGATGTTGCAGACCGTTTGTTCTGGGACGCCTCAGTTATAAAAAGTGGGGAAGGAGCCATCAGGGCTCTACTGTTGTTTTTTTTTTATCCACCCCTTAGAAACCCTAATATAGACATAAGAGTTCCCCCCGCACAGACCGTTAGGAGATTAACTCGGACCCTCTATGGCCCCTCCAACTCCAATGACATGGATCATCAACGCGGCTGGGTTAACCCTAGACCCAGGGCAGTAGTTAAAGCACCAAGTACCGAGAGAAAGGAGTCATTAGCGCTGTCCAACAGGTTCTCTCCCCTGTCACAGATGGAGGAGATTGATTGACTGGCGCCCCCGCTATCCTGCTCCGACACATTGTCCCGAATACCTTTAATGTTTCTATTGGGGGGACAGGGATAGCTAGGCTATTAAGTTGGAACATTGCTGGGCTACGTACAAAAAGGGATGACCAGATATGGTTCAAATTTATAAAAGAATATGAGATCATTGCCCTGCAAGAGACCTGGGATAGAGAGTGTAACTTTTGGGTTGATGGGTATAAATCGTATTTTATGCCCGCCCGCACCTCATTGGCGGGTAGAGATAGAGGAGGGCTTATGTTCCTCTTTTCGGTAAGAGTTAAAGGCTCAGTACAGCTGTTAGTCACCCTCTTCCAACTGTTTAATAGCAGAACTCACCTCCCCGAACAACCCTAAAATATTGTTAATCAATTTTTATAACTCTAGGGAAAGCGAGTTTAGTAATGAGCACCTCTGCACCTTGATACAATTTTTAGAATTATATAAGGAACAGCAAACCACTTATGTTTATACCATTTGATGGGTGATTTTAATATACATCTGTGTAAAACAAACTGTCGTATTACTGAAATCCATGGTCCCGCCTATTCGTCTCTCCCGCACTTTGAACACACTGCCAGGGGGGAAGCTTTGGAAGAACTTCTTCTAAATGCTGACCTTAATGAGCCTGTTTTTTTTTTTTTTACAATAGCGAGAGGGTCGCCACGTTTAAGGCAAGGGATAGAGAGACAGTAATTGATTGTTTTTATTTCTTCAGCACTTTTAGGCCATGTGCTTTTTTATAATGCTTTATGTTCAATTTTAGCGACCATAACCCGGTTATATGCCCCAGACATTAGAGAAGGGCTCATTGATGTGAAAAACAAGGAGCAAGGAAGGAGGCTAAAATCCCCGAACACCTCTATGAAAATCTAAGTATAAAGGTTGGCGATGAAATAGAAAAGTGTGCTTATCCCTCTACCCCGGTGGACTCAATAATTATAGCCTATGAAGCTATTTGCACACAGGTGCAACAGCTACATTTAGGCCTAAACCAAAAGAAGGAAAAAGATGGTTTGACTCTAAATGTTCCAGAGCTCACCAAGACCTATTAAAGGCCCTTAAAATTAAACCTAGGGATAAAGCCCTCATAGTTAGCCTTAGAAAAGAATATAAGACAGTGGTTCAGACCCGTAAAAATGAAATCAAAATAGAGGCTTGGGAAGCTTTAATGTCCAATGAAGTTTTAAGGGACAGTTCAAAGTTCTGGTCCATTGTTAATAGCCCGCTGTTCTCAGGCGAAGAGAACTGCATATTAGAAGCAAATATCCCAAAAGACGAATGGCTGATCCATTTTGAAAAAATCTATGGGATTAATGAGGTGTTTGAACCTTTTTTGGTCCCTTATAGCAGTACTCCCCTGTCCCCTTTGGTATTTACTGAGGAGGATGTGGAGATGGCAATAATTGATACGGCCAGTAATAGGGCCCCAGGCCCAGACGGAGTCCCTGCTGACCTATACAAGTGTAATCCTAAACTGTGGGCAACAATTTAAACTAATGTTTTTAATTCTACAGCGGTCCAGGGGTTTCCGGTCTTCTGGTCTCGCTCTATTATTCCTGTGTTCAAAAAAGGGCAAAGAGGGGACCCTAGGTGCTATAGGCCCATATCATTAATAGATTCCTCTGTCAAAATCCTAGGTAAAGTAATCCTAGCCAAGATCTCAGATTGGGTCACAGAAAAAGAGATCCTGACGAATTCTCAATACGGATTTAGATCAGGCAGAAGTACCGTGGACCAGTGTCTTAACTTATATCTTCTAATAAACAAATACACTGTAGCATCTAAAGGGTCAATTTATCTAGGCTTCATGGATTTATCCACAGCCTTTGACCTGGTGAACATATCAAGGCTGTGGAATATCCTGCTTGACCTGGGTATTGATCCTTGCCTGGTATATTATCTGGCTGATTTGCACAGGGATTTGTACGCGTCCATTAGGATGACGCAGGAGGGTAATTGTACAAGAAGGTTTAAATCTGGTAGAGGGGTCCGCCAAGGGTGTATGCTGGCCCCTCTGCTTTTTACCCTATATATAAACTCCATAGACAAAACCCTGGTTAAAGATACCCCGGACATCCCGCGTATAGGAAATTTGACCATCCCGATACTCCTATACGCGGATGATGCAGTATTACTGGCATGCACCCCGCTAGGACTCCAAAGACTACTGAATTCATTCGGGGAATTTATGAATTCTTTAGACTTGGTGGTGAACATTGATAAATCGCATGTCATGTCTTTGGGCTTGCGCAAGAATAATATTAGATCTCTTTACTGCAATGGGGCAGAGGTCACAAGGGTGAAGGCCTTTACATATTTGGGGGGTCTTGTTCGACGATAAATGTTCCTGGGCTGCCCAATCTTCGGCTAAAGTAAATGCCGTAAGAAGAGCCTCTTCTGCCTTACTTAGTTTTGCTCAGCGATTAGGTGGTAAACCATGTGAGGCTATCCTTTCTATTTATAAGGCAAAATGCCTGGCAATCGTGACATATGGTGCCGCAATTTGGGGCTATAAACAAACGGAATGTATCCAGAAGGCGGAAAATAAATTTTTTCGTTCACTCCTATCCCTCCCCCAGTCTACTGCAACTTATGCAATCCATCAGGAGTTAGGGATGGGATATGTTTCTGATTTAACGAGTATGGCCCCCCTACTCTGCTGGATCAAAACATGGCTGAATCCGGAGCTATCATTAAATCATAAGATTCTAAAGGATTGTGTGAGCTTAGAGAGAGCTAATGAGCTACAGTGGCTGTCCTTTATCAAAGCAATGTTTACGAAACTGGGACGACCTGAGATCTTTTTTGTACCTGAGGGAATAGTAAAAGCAGATGTAAAGTGGGTCAAAACTAACTTCCTGAGTTTTAGAGAACAGGAACGTGAGGCAGTGGAACTAAAAAAACCTCTGGTTAGGGCACATTATCTATTAGTAACATCTTTAACTATTCAGCCCTATTTAAAAATCGTTTCAAAACCGTTCCACCGTTGGTTATTAACCAGATTTCGTTTTAACCAGATTCATCTCATTTTGGGGGATTTTGCAGGGTGGAGTAAACCTGAGGACGCTGCTTTCTGTACCTGTGATTGTTATTCAATTCAGGACACTGCGCACTTTACATTCTTTTGTACCTTTTATACAGATATCCGAAAGAAGTACATAATCCCACTGAATATCTTTTATATTGCAAATTTTTTTGTATCTGCTGTTCGGATCAAGAAACTAAGAAACACAAGAATGATAGAATTATGAATTTTATTGGATTTTTTAAATTATAATTGTTTTTCTTTGAGAAATGTTGTATTGTATATAGGAGTTTTATAAAATTGTACTCATGGATGTATTTTAAAGTATTAATCGAATAAAGTGGGATTGACTGACTGATAAATAAAAGGTATTGTCATTTACAATGCGACTAGCTCAAACTTGTTTTTAATTTAGGGTGAGTTTAGTTAAGGCAATTTGGGGTTTTCTGTCCCACAGTAGATCCCTCTGGGGGCTCTCTATTTCCTGGAATATGATTTAGGAACCGGATCTAATGAGTTCTGGAGGGCGTAGAGGAAGCTGGGCAGTGCCATCATTTTTAAGAGGGCAGCTTTGCCCAGCAATGAGAGGGGCAGAGACTTCCAGTTCCCTTTGTCCTTTTTCAATCTTTGTACTGGTGGCAGGAGGTTCCGGGTGAAGCGGAGAGTAGGGTTCAGTGAGAGGAAAATGCCAAGGTATTGAAAGCCATCTGTCGTTATCTGGATTGGGCAATTCCTCTGGAGAACAGGCGGTTCTCCTCGAAGGACATGCACAATGGACTTGGCCCAGTTTATGTTGAATCTGGAATATCTGCCAAACACTGCCAGAATATCCAACGTCCATATTAAAGAGGCTCTCAGTAAAGTCCGATATAACAGAATATCATCTGCATATAGGGATATCTTATCTTCCCAGTCCGGGGACCAACGAATACCGCGAATAACTGGGTCCTTGTGGATCCACGCTGCCAGGAGCTCCAGAGCAAACAGGAGCGGGGACAAGGGGCACCCCTGGCGTGTAGCACGGCGAAGTTGGAATACCTTTGATTTGTGATTGTTTACCACCACTTGTGCCATTGGTTCTTAATATAGTAATCTGATGCAGCTCACAAAATTGGGCCCGAATACCATCTTGTAGAGTACAGCGAAGAGGTATGGCCATTCCACCATGTCAAACGCCATGGTGGTGTCTAGAGAGACCAGTATTGCTGTTTTTTGAATAGTGGTTACTCTTCCCAACACTCCGTGTACTCTGTGCAGGTTTAAGGCTGTGTTGCTATGAGGCATGAAGCCCGATTGATCAGGATGTACTAGACTGTCTAATCACTTTTACTAGCCGATCGCCAGCAGTTTTGCAAGGATCTTGTGTTCTGCGTTGAGAAGAGATATTGGCCTATATGAGGCACAGCTGATTTTGGGTTTACCTTTTTTTGAATGACAACAATGTTAGCTATCCTTTGATCCGTTGGGAGTGTCCCTTTTTCTTTGCGGTCTATAAACATCGAGCGAAGGTATGGGGCTATCCTGTCCGGTCTGAGCTTTTAGAGCTCCATCGGTATGCCATTGGGACCCGAGGCTTTCCCTGAGTGAATCACCGTATTACCTGAGCTGTTTCGTCGTCTGAAAAATCCGACTCTCGGTATTCACGGTTTTCATCTGTTAGGGTGGGAAGTGAAATATCATGAATTAAGGCACGATTATCTTCTTCTGTGTACTGCTCTTTCGTGTGGTACACTGTCTGATTGTGTTCGATTTCTTGTGGGTCAGTAATAGGGTCGGTATCCTCTCCCTGTAGCTCCGGTACAAGACGGCTGGCCCATTCCTTCCTATCCAGTCATGCAATTAACTTCCCCGCCTTATCCCCATGTTCATAAATTCTGCTTTGTGTTTCCCTCCCTTGATCCCGGTCTGTCTGTTGCTAAGGCTTTGAACTCGTCTTGTTTAGATGCAAGAGGTTCAATTTCTCAGGGTTTATCGTCCGTTCTAGCTATTCTTCCAATCTAAGTACCTCATCTTCTGCTTGCACTATGTTTTTCTGTTTGTCTTTTTTCTTACCCGCAATCGGGGACAGGGCTTGCCCGCGGATTACTGATTTGTAGGCTTCCCACAATGTTTGGGCAGATTCCACTGTATCCTCATTTTCATGAAAATAGTGGTCTTTGGCCTGGGTTATTTTCTTTCAGATGTCAAGGTCTCGGAGATACCACAAATTGATGGGAGCAACTCTTCCAGTACTTGTTTGGCCTAGGACTACATGTATCCAAAGCGGTGAGTGATCGGAAATACCCCTGCCTAAGTGGCGGATCTCTTGAATATTGAGTGCTTGCGACGCTGGAACTAGGATATAATCGAAGCGGGAAAGGCTGCGATGGGCACCCAACAAGAAGGTGTATTTGATCCTATCTGGGTTATGAATTCTCCACCCATCCACCAATCCCATGGCCTCGAAAGTCGGGTAGCCACCAATGTGCAGGTCTGATGTCTTGTGGGGAGTGTCGATCCAATGCTCCAGAGACTACTGTATTAGTCTCCCCCCCCCCCCCCGCCCATCATCATAAGGAGGCCCTCTGGGAGTGACAAAAGGGTCGCACCAATGTCCTTAACAGTATCGCCCTGAAAACCTGGGGGTACGTATACTGAGACAAATATATCTGCCCGGTCGTCGAACCATATCGATTGTATGGTGAAAGGGAACAAATTCTTGATTAATATGCCTACCTCTCGCGACCCGGTTGTGAAACCTTATCTGCCCATATTCATTGCCTTACACATGTTCCCCACCAGGTGCAGCTCCTGTTAGAGGATAAGGTCAGGGCTGATCTCTGAATGTACTGGTGAACCACACTACGTTTCACTTTATCCCCGAGCCCATTGACGTTCCAACTGAGGACCTTAATTCCTGTGTCCCACTATGTACCTATCTGAGTCCATGCAAGTGTACTGCTCCTGTGCTGCGTTACATTTTGGTGTTGTCTATAAAACAATTACTACAAAAAATGTAAATCCTGACAACTTTAATGTCCCTTCCCAGCCACCCCCCTCCCTGCGTCCCTGCACTCTGGGCTTCAAACTGCCCATGATCCAACTTGCAGAGTGCCGGTTGCCCCCCAAGTTAACTTAATGTAGAAAAGTGGGTACGTGGTGCTCCCGCCCCACTTCAGATATTACGATCATGCAATGCCCTTATGTGAAAGCCGGAATTTACTCCATTTTGGGCTGGGAACAACATGGTGTACTTGTATCCTTTGTCTCTCAGTGCCTTCTTGAGTCCCAGAAAGGAGTGTCTTTGCCTCTGGGCCAGTTAGGTAAAGACCGGGAAAAAGGTTATGTCCGCGTTATCTTACTGAAGTGGGGGTCCCGGTCTGGCATGTTGAAGTATTACGTCTCAGTCCCGGAAGTTGAGGACTCTGGCCAGAATTGGACGAGGAGAGGCCCCAGGTTTTGGACGACCCCGTGGACTCTGTGGGTCCTCTCTATGACGAAGAATTTTCCATGCCCCTTGGGTTGTAGGTGGTTAAGGATCAGGTCTCAAACGAAAATGTTTGGTTTCTGCGAATTTCCGAAAGGTTTGCATTTCTTTGACGTCTGTTTTTCAGCTGGGAGGTATCTTTTTCGAGGCTCGCAGTTGTGAGTTCCACTTGTTTGACTTGGTCACTATTTTTATTCAGGTCCGCTCGTAGCAGGTTGACTTCCACGGTGATAGTGTCCATCTTTTGTTCTAACGATGTCTTGCTCCCCGCAATTGCCTCCAGGACTTCTTTAAGTGTGGGCTCTGGGTCTACTTCTCCCTGTGTTCCTCTGCTCTTGCCTGTGGGTGAAGGATCAGGCAAGGATGTTTTGGGGAGAGTATCAGTCCAGTCTGTTCTGCTGCACTGGTTTGTTACGTCTAGTGGATGACATCGTGCCTCGATCAACTGTCTCAAGCACGTCAGTAGTGAAAGGATGTGAAAAGGCCAGTATTCTGCATTCACTCTGGGCGTTGATGACGACGGTGCCACCCTGCTCGGGGCTGCGGATGATACCGTGGGGCTGATCGCGTCTTCAGGAAGACGACGGGCAGACTATTGTATTTGGGTCTCGCACCTTGCGTACCTTCCCGACCTTTAGTATGGGTTGCTGAGGCTCTCACACGAGGACTCGGAGGTCTGGAGTGCTGTGGCAATAGGACGTTGTACTAAAAGGGAAGTTAGTGGTTTCTTCAGAGCAATACAGACCAGTGTTTATGCCCTCCGGATAGTCACGGGCCACTTTGTGCTCCAGACCATTGGCCCGTGAAGTGTACTAGCAAACTATGAAATCCGGAGTGATGTGGCTATTTGGATCTCACTCTGCATATAGCGTTCTTGTACCCGCAGCAGGCCTGATGTGTTAGCCTACCGCGTACTCTCCATTTCGATTGCCGTGTGATGCAGGATGAAGCGGGGGCCTCTGTCCTTGTGAGGCCACGCGACCTCTGCCCCCAAGCCTGTCCTGAGTTGGTGGTCTGTGATCGGGTGGAACCTGTGGCCAAACGATGCGGCAGACTCTGCTTCTGTGATACAGCCAGGCGGAGTATGTGCGCACGCCTCAATGCGAGGTTCCAGCGCTCGTTCTCTTAGTAGGCTGCAGTCTCTGCGTGTTGCTATCTGGGGCACTGAGCACTCTGTAGAGACCACCGCTTTGGCAGTAGACGTCAGATGCCCTCCGGTAGTCAAATTATTTTTCTGGCTACGCCGACCCGGGGTCTGTGGCTCGGGCCGCTGGGGTACCTGGGCATACACACGGTCTCCACCTGCACGCGAGGTCCCGGCGCGCGAACCCCATTAAGCCGCGGTCTAGACGTGCCGTTCTCTGGGCGATACGCAGAACTTGACACTTCAGAATTAGGTACCGGATGCCTTTCGGTAGACAAATTCCTCTTCTGGGCTACGGATACTTGTGGCAGATAGGCGGGGGAGGATAGGGAGTCACAGAGCCTCGCTAGGCAGCAGCCATTGCACTTCGCAGCTCAGCCATGCTTCCCCTCTCGAAAGTCACCATTGTTGACGTTCTCTTCAGAGGAGAGAAACTTGTTTGGACCAGCTGAGGAGGAGTCACTTCAACAAATGAAAATGGACAATAACCCAGTGTTGTAATCTTTCTCTCTCTCTCCCTTCCCGTTCCCCCCCTTCCTTCCTGCCCTCTTGGTATGAACCGCGCTCCATCTTGGAGTGTGGGTTAGAATGTTGAGATTAAGCTGTTGCCGCCAAGCTGGAAGCACCTGTTGTACTTATGACAATAAACCTAACGTTGGAACTTATTAATTGGTAGTGATTTGTTACGACATTTATGGCGACGAGGACGGGATACTGAGCCAGGGTCAGTGTGGTGTTTTCCCCCTGGATATATTTGACGCTTGAGCGGAGCAAAGCAACAAGGAAGTCTCACCCAGTTTATAAAAAAAAAAAATTCGGTCTACCTCGAGGCCGGTTGAGAGTGGAGACAAGGAGTTAAACCGTCGATGTGGAGGTGAAGCGGATGACTCATGGCAGCGGTTCTCCGATCCAGGCTGTGAAGAGACGTTCATCGGCACCAGGCTCAGTCCCCTCCGTGGTTTGTGAGGACTGTTATGCTGTGTGCGAGAAGCAGGGAACTCTCGTGAGGAGAAGACGGAGCAGGTCTTGTTCCGATCTCGCGCAGAGTCGTCGACGGGAAGTTCCGGCCCTGAAAAGGGGCAGTAGAAGGAGGACTTCGTTTGCCTAACTCTTCCTGTGTGAAGTTAGGAGGAAATAAAGCAAAAGGAAAGTACTTCACGTGGCCGGAGCGAGTCGCACATTTCAGCGAGCTGAGCCCTTGAAGTGCGTGAGGAAGGGAGCGGAGGAACGAAGTCACTCTCAGGAATACGTTAAAGAAACAGTTTAGAGGTGAGCGCAAATTTAGCGAGGCACCAGTGAGTGACAGCGTTGGGGAGCTACTAACCCCTCTACTTCCAGTGATAAGGGAGGCGTGTAACTAAAAGCCTCAGAGTCTTCTGAAAGTATTTGCTCAAGAATTTGGAGGAAGTTTAGCCGTAGGGGACCAAGCTGCATTTCACAATTACTTTAAGCCATCGAAAAGCTGGGAGGAGCATGTAATGGAAAAATATTTTGTTGAAAACTTATGAAACGGTACGGTGGTAGTGCATGGTAGCGGCTTGTGGAAAATATTCGCAGGGCAGAAAGATTAGCGATCTATAGTTCCAGAGACTGAAAACCAACCGTGGCAGTACGTTGAGTGACATATTTTCGGAGTTTATTGAGGAAGGGAGCAAAGGAAAACGGTACCAGAGACAGCAGTTGTCGCATAGCTGGGGTGAGTTCATTTATATATATGTCAAAGAAGAAAGAAATGAAGATAAATGAAGGGGGCAAATGAGGCGAAGAGAGAGAAGAAGTGTCTACTTATTAATTGGGAAAGTGGAAAACTAAACGCCTCTAGCGGAATATTGGAGCGCAGGATCCATATTATCATTCTCGTTGTAAAGACATAAGGAAATCCGGCAGGGAAAGTAGAAACTGAATTCGGGTGTCGTGTCGGGCACCTCGCTTCCGACCTGCCTTTAAGTGTTTGAAGAGAGTCGAGATTCGACTATAAGGAGTGGTGTTTCTGACTAGATCAGGTGTCTAACCGGGCACAGGAGGCGCAGAGGTGAAGAGCGCGAAAGTGAGGACGACCGTTGGGAGGCGATCGTTCGTGTGTCTGACTGGGCACAGGTGGCGCAGAAGTGAAGAGCGCGAAGGTGAGGACGACGGTTAGGAGGCGGTCGTTCGAGTGTCTGACTGGGCACAGGTGGCGCATAGGTGAAGAGCGCGAAGGTGAGGACGACGGTGGGGAGGCTACCGTTCGAGTGTCTGACTGGCACTGGTGGCGCATTGGTGAAGAGCGCGAAGGCGAGGATGATGGGTGGAAGGCAAGCGCCTTAAGGGCAGACAGCTGAGTTGGTGCGACACCAGGGCGAAGGCTGCGCATCGCTTGTCTACCGTACTCAGCCAATGAACTGGGAGTTTGCAGCGTTTGAGAGTGAGATTAATCATACACGTTGCGAGTATTTCAGCGCGAGGCAGTGTGCAATTTCAGTAAAGTCTCTACACATTTAACTAGCCAATGTTGATACGCACTCAAGTTAATTGTTCATTGAAAGGGCACGTCATAGCACCTTTCACCCTTATGTACTTAATTGCCAACAACCAGACCATCCCACACCAAGTAATCCATACTGGGATTGTTTTTGTTCATGTCATCCTATGAAGGGATATTCCTAGCAGTTCTCCTAGAAGCCTTGTAGGAGTTTTAGTGTCCAGCATACGCAAGTGTTTATCATCCCCAATTGCTCAAGTAAGTAACGGGGGTAATCTAGCCGCAGTGTTCCGCAGCACCCATTCTGCACACTGCGCAGCTGTATCTCCGGGTGGTGACATCTTCAGGTGTAGGGTTGGTGAATTGCTGAACACTTAACATGGAGTGGGGCCGAATGTATAATCTCCTTCCACCTGTGCCGTTCATGGAGGAGGTTGATAATAATATTGCAGAGTGGAGGGAAATGGAAAGTGTATCTTGAAAACTATTTGTCCTTATTGGAGAAAGAGGTAGCATCTCTTTCACCGGAAGTAAAGGCGGAAATTCTACTTCGCAGTTTAGGTACGGGAGGAAGGAAAATATATCACAACATGGAGAAGGAATTCATGAAAGGAACTGATAGAAACATCTACGAAAATATTTTGTACGTGTGGGATGAGTATTATACACAAGCTACAAGTGGAAAGGTGCAAAGGGAGGTAGGGTTCAAGAAAGAAATGATTGGCAAAGAGGATGTTAAGGCCAGAAGGATACCTCAGAGATGTACCGTTATCATAGGTGAAATTGAGACAGAAATGATTATGGACTCCGGTTCAAGATATAGTCTAGTAAGTAAGAGCGATTGGGACAGAAAATTTGCAAAGAAACACGGTGATGAATTGAAAGAGGCCAACACAGTTCTGAAGACGTATACAGGGAAGGGTATACAGGTTATTGGCTACATAGTCATGGACATAGTTTACAAAGAAAACATTACGGAGAGTACTATACACATAATGGAAGGTGGTATCAACATGCTAGGCTGGAGAGATCAACAGAAGTTGAGGATTTCATTGGATGGGAAAATAAAGGAACTCAGTAATGAGCAGGCACGGAGTCTGAGCAAACAAGAGAACAGAGGTGAAACGGTTAATGTTCTCATGCAGCCATCCAAGAGTAATACGGCACTTGAAAGAGATACTAGGAAAAAGGAGTGGGAGAAAAGAACTATTAGGGACGAACTCAACAAGGAAAATAACACATATCAAAGTCAGGTGGAGGAAAGAGAAATACGTAAGAAACTGAGGTGGAAGGACAGTAGGAAACAAAAAATGGAGACAGATGGAATAGTGGAAAGGAGAGTGGAGAATATAAAAATCACTACTAAAGAACGTGGATGGCAGATGAATGAAAGTAACCAGTCCAAGTACAAGGAGATTCAGCAGATAAGCAAGTGGGATGGGTTCGGAATCAAGATGTCAGAGGAGTATGTGGACAATTTTGATTGGAAAAAAAAAAGTGGTGCAAGTTATATTGAGCCTAAAGGAGAAAACAAAGATGAACACCTACAAGGGGTGGATCACAGTTTGATGACGAGGGAGAGTAAGAAAATCCCGAGAAACCTTAAAGGATCCCCGTTAAAAGTCATGGAAGGGGAGAGGTGTCCAGTCTATTATAATGGGAGGAAGCTGAAGTTTAATTGTCCTGGAAACACAGATATGATCTTGTATGGCATGTCCAAGAGTGAACAACAAGACATATCTAGGGCTGAGGAGGCGTATGCAAATGATCAACGACGGTGGAAAACAAAATGCAATAATGGTGGTAATATTGGTTATGGCCAAGGAAATGGGAGCAGAAGAAGGCTTAGTCCAGGCAGGGACAAGGACATGGAAGGAGAAGCTTATTTCATAGGAGGTAGTATTCGGGGGGTGTCCTGGCCCAAGCTACTGCCTAGAGAAAAGAATAGTACAGCCGTTCTCAATCTTCAGGAAGGGAGTAGTAATTCCAACATGAGGAGAGTGGAATCCAACGGAAATATAGACGGTGAGGCAAGATCAGACAATGGTGAGCCAAAGGTGGAAAGGGGGTGACTTACATTCCGTATTCCACCAATGCCAGGATGTCGTAATTCCACTTCGTGCATCCACTGAACTGCATTGCCAACACCATGAGGGTGCACACTCCTTGTGTATCAGACAGTCACAGTTGTTTAGGAGGGGTTGATGCAACATGACAATTTTCCTATTACACCCTGAGTTTGCAGAGCATCACCTTGCGTTTAGGGGTGACATATGTATCCAGCATACCACCAATGCCAGGATGGCGCAGCACTTCTTTGTGCATCCACTTAATTGCTTTGCTCACACCTTGAGGGTACACACCCCTGTTGCATCAGACAGTTACAGTAGTTTAATGTTGGTTATAGTAACATGATAATTTTGTACCGGGCACACCATGAGTTTGTAAGTGCTTCACTTTGCTCCCCGCTAGACAAATATGGGTTTAAAGATATGGTCTAGATAAATTCATTACACCCTTACAACTATTGTGGGAGGGGGAATCTAACAAGCTCTTCCCCAGTCACCCCCAGTGGGCAAAACAGTGTTCTTAGATATTGTACTACATCCTCTGTGTAGTCTTCATTGTCCTTTCATTTAGAACTTTGCATGGGGTCCCCTCTTTCGACCCTCTTGTGCGTTTCTGTACTTCTCCACCACCCCCTGGTTTCCCTTTTCCCCCCATTCCAGCCTTCTCTGCGCACAGTCATTCTGCACATCCTCTCTTCATCTTTTCATAGGGAGGGAGGTGTGTTGTAATCTTTCTCTCTCTCTCCCTTCCCGTTCCCCCCCTTCCTTCCTGCCCTCTTGGTATGAACCGCGCTCCATCTTGGAGTGTGGGTTAGAATGTTGAGATTAAGCTGTTGCCGCCAAGCTGGAAGCACCTGTTGTACTTATGACAATAAACCTAACGTTGGAACTTATTAATTGGTAGTGATTTGTTACGACACCCAGGCAAGGCCCGTGGACAAACTGAAATTCAGCAACACACCATCGGCCAGGGATCCAGCACATGATGGCAATTCCAACAGCACTGAAGTTAGCCCTTTTGATGAAGCGAGAGGCAGTAGCCGATGCACCAGAGGGTCAGCACTGATCTCCTAAGTGGCTGTACATGAGGGGACCCCCTAAAGACTAATATGACTAACGTAATACCTAATGTACACCTGTCGGGGGCAAATGAAAAGGTTTCCTACATGAGTGGAGAAAATTCACCTCTGGTTACTAAATGTAATACAATATGGATTTTGCATTGAATTGGAGCTAAAATCATGAATCATAAAAACAGAGGAAAGGTTTTACAAAGGAACACAACTTGAGCTACTACAGCAAAACAAAAGGAACAGCTACAGAAGCAAGCCACAGTGGAAATCTGTCCTGTGGAACAAAACAAAGTGGTGGACTTCCTGTTTTTTTTGGTCCCATAGTAAGACTAAACACTAAGGGCAATCTTATATCTGATACTCCTCTGCAAATGTATAAAGATTCTAAAGTTCAAAATGACTACACTGCAGGTGGTCATACCCATACCTGAAGGGGACTACAAGGACGTCTATTTCATATACTGATTGGGAGAAAGTGCCTCTTTTTACATGGTTAGCCCCACACTTTTTCCTTGGAAAATGTGATGGTTTCGATAAAAAGTGCACAGGGTCCCTACCAACCAGGTCTCCTGTGCCAGAGCACCCTCCCTAAAACGGTACCATGATTGACACTTCAGACCCCCTTGTAAGTCCCTAGTAATTGGTACCCTGGTACTTAGGGCATTGAGACTGAAGAGGGTCCCCTAGTGAACCCTCACCAAGGCCATACAAACTGCCACTGCAGCCTGCAGCCCTTGGTGCACAGTAAAACAAAGTGGACATGGCACACTGCCTGTGTGCCATGCCTAGCAGCACTGCCTAAGGTATAGGTAAGTCAACCCTCTAGCAGGCCTTACAAGTCCTAAGGCAGGGTGCACTATATCGCAGGTGTGTGCATATCTGCATGAGTGGATATACCCTTACAATATTTAAGACTCTTCTTAATATTGTAGGGGGCCAGTGAAGCCATAGAGAGTACATGGGCTGGAAACTTGACACATCTAGTTCCCCAGCACCATGACTTCTTCACTGAACCCAGTAGTGTTTGGTACCAAACACCATCTCTCAGTAAACCCACACTGATGCCAGTGTGGGAATTAGTGAAACATTCAGCAAGTCCAAAATCTATCCACCGTCCCCATATTTTCATAAATTTACGTGGGCAACCCAGACATTTGTAGGTCACACTCTGCGCTGCCATGAATAGGTCCATACCCCTCTTCCATTCCGTGAGAGTTGGTGTCATGGGAGACCCCCACTTTTTGGCCAAATCTCGTTTAGCGACTACCAACCCTAAATTGCATAACAGTTTCATGCGTGGTAGGTCTACATCATTCGGTATCCCCAGTAGGACATGTTTGGGACTGTTGGGTATTGGAGATTCTAGGCTCGCACTCAACTCTGTCTGTACTTGTCCCCAATATCTCTGTATACTTGAGCACGTCCATAGATTGTGGATGAAATAGCCCTGTTCCTCCCACAGTGTTGGCCTTTGGGTGAGAACGCTCTGCCCATTTTGAAAAGGCGGGCCCTATCGTAGTATACCCGGTGCAGAACTTGGTTGTATGAGGCGCAGTCGGGACTTAATTACCACTTCCCGTGGAAACATTAATGCCACCTCACAATCAATGTCTTTGAGTGTGCCTACCTCGATCTCCCATGCTGTCCTTAATTTCCAGAAGGCATCTTGCATATTGTTGTTAACGTTTTGTAAGTGTATGATAGTGCTTTTTCAGACAGTTCGCACATCAGGAGTCTGCCTTCCAGAGGGGCATATTCTGGTAGATCTTGGGGAATCTTCTCACCCTTCCATGCATGTTCCAACTGTAAGTATTTATACAGTTGGTGATCTTGGAGCTGAAAGTTCAGTTGTAGGGGGATAAAGGTCTTGAGGGCGCAGCTCTCGAGTAGGTCCCCCACTTTGGAAATACCTATATTGTATTGTCCCAGCGAGCAAAGCCCTAGAGCTTAGCGAATTCTTTTAAAGCCTTACCCAGTCATAGTGGTGTTTCCTGTGCGATTTTGCCTTTCCAACTGATATAGGAATTTGCCTTGTCCCATGCAGCAAACGTAAGTTGAGTAGCTGGAAAGAGGGGAGATTCCCCCCACATATAGAAAGTGGTGAAATGTATGCTTCTGGAACTGGGTCTGTTTCAGGGCATAGGTTGGGTGGCTTCCGTCAATGATTCACCCCCCCCCCCCCCCCCCCATCATTGATGCCGATTAATGAGCTGGCCAGTAATATGCCTGAGGTAAGGAAGGCTAATGCTGTAAATATGAGTTGCATTGAAGTTTACGGAGGGCGATTCTTGGGTTTCCATCATTCCACAGAAGTTTTTTCTCAACTCGGTCTCCATACGGGCAAATAGCTCTTCTGGGAGTCTGTAATAAGTGTTTTGGAAATTGTAAATGAGTTTGGGAAAGGTAATCATTTTGAAGAATGCAGCTTTCCCCAAAAGTGTCAGGGGAGAAGGGTGGGTTGGCTTGGGGAGCGGTAGGGGGGACTGAGGTTGTGGTTCGGAGTTGGTTGATAATATACGAATCGCTGGGTGTGTTCCTGCCCAGCACTCCTATGCTGACATCCCACCTTCAGACCGGCGGCGCGATCGACATTGTGAAGTTAGCATTCATGGCGCCGTTTTATTAGTAACCACTATTCTGTTTCATGATCGAAGCTAAGCTCCTGCCTTGTGCTGCTTGCCTCAGCAGAAAACTGTCTCCATGCACATTTGCTCGTGTTTCTCCAAGGCTGATATCAGTTGCACTAATGAATGAACCCTATTGTTGCATACCGTAGCTGTTTGATAGGCTCGTTCCCACCTTCACTCTAATGGCGAGCATGGGTGAAGTGGCCTTGGAGTGAAGATAATATGTACCCCGTCCCAGGACTGTAGCTCATCCTTCTGTGCCCCCTTTGTTTGCTAGTGCCTGGACTGGAATTTTCCAATCTGTGCGTGTTATTAGAGATTTGGGGGGGTCAGTCCCTCGGCAGCCATCTCAAGAGGCTGGTCAGACTGGGCTCCACTGCAGCGCTATACTAATAAATAACTTGGTTTGCATTGTGTCTGACCGAGACTTCATTTGTATGGAAGGCTGAGAGGTGATCTCATGTGACCTGGGTGACCCTAATCAGGCCACTTCTTTCATTTGGCGCCCGAACAGGAACCTACCGGGTAATCCATCCTAGCCTGCGGATGGGTGGGGAGGACGGGGCCACGTCAGGTCAGATGGGCTAATTGGGGGTCCCCACACCACAGAGCTTAGTTCTTGCAGCTGCCCCGTCTGTCTGATTGGGTGGTGCCTCGCCTAGTGGTCATCCTGGCTGGGATCCTGAAAGGTGAAACCCTTGGAGTTGACCGTTTGGTCTGAAGAGTCGGCAGTAGAGAATAATTTTGTTTGACCTGTGTGCACCAGGTGAGTTTGCTTTGGTTCATTGTGAATATGGCGTCATTTTGAATAATATTTGGTATGGTCTGCAGACCATTTGATTTCACTTAGTAGGTCTGCGTACCGATTTGGGTACAGAGTGTCTGCGGACATTCTGTCAGGCAACATAATGGATTTGGCTTCCTGGTGAATATGCTTGGGGTTTGACTAGTCTTTGGCTCTTGTGCTGTTGGTTCTGGTTTGTAATTTTGGTGCAGTCTGAGGACTGACTTTTGGTTTGTTTTTGGTTTGTCTTTGCTTTGTCCTGTCCTCGGACCGACTTTCAGAAAGATATTTAGTTGGTAGTTATTCATCTGGTACGAATAGCGAATCTGTTTCCCCTTTTAAGGTGCCATGTTTTAGTAAGTTGTGGTGTTTGAGGTGCCGTTGCTGTTCTGCTGATGCTCGATTGGAGGAGAGGCAACCTGCGCCTCCGGAAGGCACTCCAAACTAGGACATGTACGTTAAGTACAGCCTTGGCCCTATTATATTTAGTACATTATGGCACAAATATACGAGGGACCATGCAGAGCTACAGTGGCCATTACCAGGTACATTTGACGAACAGAAATTGAATTTCTTGTAGGATAAATTGTTTGCAAAACTGAGTAGACAATCTGTTAGATTATCTCCAGGTATGGCAAAAGGAAGCTAAACAGAAGCGAATGAGAGCAGAAAGGGAGGCTCGAAGGGGGAAGACGCAAACAATAACACAGAAGGCAATAGCATATGATAGAGAGAAAATAGCGAAGGGCATAGTGTGCTGACCGGAAGTTTAGGTTGCAATGTGACTAATCATATGTTGCTGGAAAAGAAGGCAATGCCTTTACAGAGGACCTGTAAGATACTAGGCCTCGATATGCTCCGCAGAAAGTATATCCTAGTGTCCCACAATACCAGTCCTCTGCTTCGCCTGCCTCTGTCTCTGATTCTCCTGCTATTGACCTGACTGCCTCGGCTACAGCGCCTCCTTCGTCTTTGGCTTCATCTGACATGACTGAAGGTCTTTCTGCTACGCCTGTTGCTCCAACTTCTTCCCTCTCCCCATCACTTACACCTACAACACAGTGAATAATAACTCTGGTACCTGCCCCTTCGATTATTGCGCCTGCCTCACATTTTCTCTCCCCGACATCATTGAGCATTGCGACTCCTGTGCGTGGACTGGATGAAGGGGGTTGAGCGACTGCACGGGAGCGAATGGGAGATGCAGAGAAAAGGATGGTGGCTAACCCGGCTGCCCAGTGACCCCGGAATCCAGTTTACAATGTGGAGTGTTGAAAGAGTATGAGCCATTTGTACAGCAGCATGCTCTCAAGCATATGTCGGCTACTCTGATTGGGTTGTGGGAGTAGTGTTTCAATTGGATTTCAGCCCAAATTAATTATGACATCCAGGACTATTTGTATGCGGCTGACATGGCCCCTAACGACGTTTTAGTAATGTTAAACGTTAATTGAATACCGAGGTGGGTTGCAACAGCAGAGTCCGACAACATCGTCCCAGTTTCCGATGAGGGAAGTGCACCCTATTTTTGATCCTGCGATACCGGAGCTGCGAGATCAGCATAATGCTGTTGTCAGATAGCGAGTAGAGGCCTGTTTCCAGGAACAATGGGTTTATACTCCTTGGAAAAGGAGTGAGGTTTTGTCGCTTAAGACTCGGTTACCCGACCCTAGAAAAAAATCCAACTGCATATTATAAAGAATTAACGGAGGCTGCTTTGTCGACTGTGATGACGTTGACAGACATTGAGATGTTTTATGGGTTATTGGTGCCCGTGGATATTTGGCGGCAAGTGCATACACAGGACCATGTCGTGGAGTTGGGTGGCACTTGGGATGAGATCAGGACATGGGATAAAGAGAGGAAGCCTGGTGAGAAGCCTAAGGCTAAAAAACTAGCTTTACCAGGAGGTATTACCTACATGCACTCTTATTCCACCTAGAAGAGTAGATTGGGACAGGTTAACTGCATGTAGTCAGAAGAAAGATGAAAGTGTGTCTTTATTTTTTATTGTTTCTCGGTTTGAAGGAGTGTTTTTGGATTTCAGTGGGCAGGACTTGTCAATGGAATGGGGTGTCCGATTGTTTGTTTACAGATTTGTTACGAACCTGCTTCCCGAGATCGTGACTTGGTTACATGCTTCGGAGAGCACCTGGACTACCTCCTCATCAGTAACCTTGAGTATGGCACAGGACTATGAGCATAGAGAGAACAAGGAGAAGGTGAAGAAAAATAGGGAGTTGACGACAAAGGTGTTGATGCAGCTGGTGTCCAGGGGGAACGGTAGGGGAGAGGCATTGGCCCACCTTGACAGCTGCCTCGCACTAGCAGAAATGCTGCGCCTCTGGGCAAAACCAGTGTGCATATTGTAAGGAGGAGAGACACTGGTGCAGTGAGTGCCTGGCTTTGTTGCAGAAAGTTGCTGTCCCTAGAAGATGGGGTTGTGGGGCAGGCAGCCATGACGGATGCCAGGGAGGTGAGGAACAACCAGGTCCTCTAATGAGAACTATTTTGATGACCCTAGGGGGTGACTGTATTATCATGATGACTACAATTTGGATGAAGTGACTGGGCTAACAAATGGCTAGGAGAGCCAGGGGCTGGGTGAGGGATCAGTTCAGATCCCTGTGGATCAGTACAGACATTTTGACAGCTGATTTGCAGGGCTCTGCTGAAAAATTCTTGGTGGATATTGGTGCAATGAATAGCTCTATTTCTCGTTCACGGGTACCCTGCTGGCCAAAATAATGTTTTTGTAGTCTTTTCAGGTATACCGGTTGTGAGCCTCATTTCCAAGCCACTTGCCCTGACTATTGGTCCTTTTACTGTATAGTCGCCTTTCCTATTGACATCTAATTGTGGAGAAAATGTGATGGGTTTGGATTTGTTTAAGGAGTGGCACGCAACTATTTCTTGCTCCCTGGATGGTGTCTAAATGACAATAGGACCCAATGTAGTGAATTCCAAGCAATGTTTGTCAAAGGATGAGCCAGTTTCTGCTGAATTCAAGGATGTGCCAATGACATTATGGGCTACAGGTGATACAGACGTGGGGCTATTGCAGATACCACTAGTCTCTATTAGAGTCGAGGACAACGTTGCTCTTCCCCGTATCCCTCAGTACATAATACCGCAAGCAGGGGAGCGAGTGCTTTTGCAGATTATACAGGATTTAAGTAAGTCAGGGGTTGTTGAAGAGACGTCTGCGAATGTGTGCAATAGCCCTATTCTTCCCATTCTTAAAAGGACAAACTTGGGTTCCTCTGATGATCATCCAGCTGTCTATAGTTTTGTGATTGATTTGCGTGAGGTTAATAAGATTGTGGTCCCTCAGTTCCCAGTTGTCCCCGACATCACTTCCCTCCTGACTATGATTCCTTCCTCTGCCAAATACTTCTGTCATCGATTTAAAAAAATACTTTCTGTAGCATCCCAATACATCCAGATAGTAGGTATCTGTTTGGATTTGCCCTCACCAGCAGAAGCTTTAGATTCTGTTGCACTCCTCAAGGCTATACTGAAAGCCCCAGTATCTATAGTCAAGCTTTAAAAAGCCAATTGGACTCCCTCATCATTCCCACCTGTAATGTATTATTGCAGTATGTGCATGATCTTGTGATCGTTTCTGACTCCTGGGACGGTTGCAAGGATCCGACGGTTAAATTGTTGCTACAGTTGGACCACCACGGAAACAGTGTCCCTCTCAAAATGTCAGTATTGTCGATAGGAGGTCACCTACTGTTGAAGGAGGGAAGAAGACTAACACCTGAACGCATTAGCACTATTGTTAAAATGCCCATCCCTAAGACTCAAAGGGATGTGCGTGCTTTTATTGGTATTACTTTGTATTGTCAGCACTGGATTCCTATCCACTCCCTACTATCGAAGCCTCTATTGCAACTAACCACTAAAGATGTGCATGAATCCTTGCCTTGGGCACATGAATGTCAACAAGCTTTTGAACAAGGAAAAGTTGCGCTTTCTTCTGTGCCTGTGCTTGGCACGCCTGCTACCAGAAGCCGCTTGTGTTGTACGTACATGAGACACCTCCAGGCACGCTCTGGCTTAACACAGTCCTTTGGAGGTAAGCAGAGGCAGTGTGCTTATTTTTCTGCGCTTCTTGAAAACGTCACGAGAGCCCTCCCGAACTCTCTGAGTGGTCGTGGCTTTGGCCATCTCTATTCAACAATCAGCAGGGCTCGTCCTTGATACTGACCACAGTAATGGTACCGCATGCTGTGGACACACTTCTGAACAGAACGAAGACGCAGCACCTTACCAGGGCGCATCTGACTGGCTATGAGCTGACCCTGTTTGCGCCACACGTCACCATCAAAAGATGTGCCACTCTGAATCCAGCCACGTTACTAGGACACGGAGGTGCATGATTGCATTTTCCGTACAGAGGAGGAGACGAAGGGGCAGGTAGACCTGACTGATGTTCCCCAATCTGATCCCCAAGGGGAGCTGTATGTCGATGGCTCTTGTTTCAAATTACCAGATGGCACCACAACTGCGGCGTATGCCGTAACAACATTACACACAGTAGTCAAGACATCACAGGTTCCCTACCAATCGGCCCAAGTTGTTCTTCGAGCTTGTGAGTTGAGTGAGGGACTCTGTCAATATTTATACTGACAGCCAGTACGCCTTTGGAGTTGCTCATAATTTTGGGCGTCTCTGGGGAGAGAGATATATTCCGGACTACATGTGTCAAAAATTCAGAATGGCCCATTGATACACAGGCTCTTGTCAGCCTTAACACTTCCCAAGAAGTTGGCAATATTGAAGTGTAGTGCCCACAAGGCAATTACTGATGATGTGGAAAAGGGAAATGCATTTGCTGACCTAACCGCTAAAGAGACAGCCCGAACACAAATGAAATGAATGTTCGTGGCAGGCCCTGCTAGGTGGGTACCTGAAGTCACTATGTTTGAGGACACCTTGGACAATGTCAAGGAGATACCGAGCGATGCAGCGATTGAGGAGTTAGTAGTATGGTGGGAAATTACGGCCCGTTTCGATGAGGATGGGTGTTGGACTGACAAGTTGAGAAAGCAGAAATGGCTGTTACCCAATGCATATGTCCTTCCTGTGGTTACTATGGTGCATGGGCCAGCCCACATTAGTACAAAAGGGATATGTAAACTGTTGGATCCTGTGTGGCAGAACGACAACATCCATAAAGTTGCTGCTCATTTGGTGAAGTACTGCATGGTATGTATGATGCACAATCCTGGGAAAGGTACCCCCACACCTTCTGGCAATTTCGCACCGCCTTCCTTACCTTTTGAGGTTCTCCAGATGGATTTCATCGAAATGGAACAACTTAACAATCTGAAATGTGTTAGTGGTAGTCTGTGCATTTAGCAAATGGATTTAGGCTTACCCCACTAAAGAGAATACAGCCATGGCAATGGCGAATGCACTATTGAAAGAGGTCCCGCGCTTCGGCTTGCCCCGTTTGATTTGGAGTGACAATAGAAGTCACTTTAATTCAAAGGTTATACAGCTGGTGTGTGATGGGTTGCACATCAAGCAAAAGTTTCATGCAGCAAACCGCCCCAATCTGCAGGTTTAGTTAAGAAGTACAATGGTACTCTCAAACAAAAAATGGCAAAGATCAAGGAGAGCACAGCTTTGCATTGACCAGATGCTTTACCCCTAGCGCTGTTGTCCACAAGAGACATAGCCCACTCTAAAACAGCACTGTTAACGTACGAGGTTGTGTTCGGCTGCCCGGCAGATGTCTGGGGTGTCCTACGACATCGCCGGTTTTCTGACATAGAATACCCTATGCTTGTGGATTATCTCTAGGATTTGACTAAAAGTTTGCATTCCATTCACCAACAGATCTCTTAAACCTTACCACAAACTTCCAAAGGGCCAGACCATGAAATACGACCCAGGGACTGTTTGCTTGTGCGAAATGTGAGGAAAAGCAGCTTGGAGCCACGCTGGAGGGAACCGCTCCAGGTCCTCTTTGCCACCAGAACAGCGGTGAAGGTTGACGGCTGGAAGAATTGGATCCACAGTACCCACTGCAAGAGGGTTCCCCTGCCATTGCCTTACGACCAATGGGTGCTGGATGGGATTGGTGACTGAGACAGGGCAGGTACCGTGCTTCATTCCCTTTTCGGATGCACGGTTGATGTGGGCACCACCTGAGGAAGAGAGCCACGCCGTGCTGAATGAGGCAGTGCCACCTGAGATTAAGGCCATCAAGGAGCCCCAGCTTGTTTGTGCACCTGTGCCCGAGTCCCAGTCCGTTCAGCCCCAGCCTGTTCTCTTGTCGGTGTTTGAGCCTCTGCTCCTTGGTCCTGCTGAGCCTGACTCCTTTTCCCTGACCCCTCTGTGTCTGGCGTAACCAGGTACAATTTATGTCCCTGATGGAGGAACAGTGTACCACAGGAAAAGTCAGATTAGTAGGGATGGACTGCATTGCTGAAGAATAGGGTGAACGTACCCTACCTGTGGTACCAACGGTAGCTTATGGAAAGGTAGATTGGTGCATTGTTTGGACAGTGAACGATCAGGGCCAAAGGACTGTGATTCTCAAGACAGAAATACTTTGCCCTGCAGCGTGGGATTTGGATCTGAGCTAGATGAACAGCTCCACCGCCGGTGGTCAACAGCGCCTATGCCTGAGGAAAAATAAGAGTCCGTCAACGGGACTCAAATGGACGCTGAGAACAGTCACATTTCCTTGTTCCACCTCCAGTTCGCTCCAAAAATAAGTATTTTCCTCTGGTTGTAATAAAAAAAAAAGTATACCTCTTTGGTTGCCCCATTTGGGACGAAGAACAGCCCTCTGCCGCTCCGAGTTCTGAATGGAACGGGCCTGTTTGGTCCACTTGGTCTGTGAAAAGCAAAATAGTTTTTGTAACGATTATTCTGATCTCTCTGATAATACTTGGAATAGCGTATTTCTTTGAGAAGAAATATCTTGTGCATACTTTGATTGGTACTATGCCTGTTCCCCCTGAACATATTATTGTCACTTTGGCACCTCACAAGGAGGAGCACCGAAAGCCCTATAAAGATAATGTGTTCATCCAGACTCTGCACCAAACACAATGCTTATAACACAACAAAATGCTGGGTATGTGGGTTGCTGCCCTCTGTGATTCATAGAAGTGAGAACTTGTTGTCCATGCCATTGTCATGTGTCAATAGCTGCGAGGGGTGGTTTGCATTGCTTAGTATGGTACGTTTATATCTCCGGGCTGCTACATTGGAACAAAAGAGTACTGATTCCCACCCCCTAAAACAAAATGTACGTTTCCAGCATAGAACACCTCCTGGTGATCCTATAGGCCAAGAGCCGTTTGGCAGATTGTTCCTAAGCTCTTGCATGCAAGGATATAGGGGACCGGGAAATGGAACATGGTCCTAGGCAGAAATGGATAATTTTCTGCAGTTCAAAACATCTGAATACTTCCAATCCTTTCAGACCCGTAATGTTACTGAAGATAAGCCGATACCCCTGTCAGTGGTTAATGTTACAGCTGCTTTCTGTGTCCAGGGGGCTGGGAAGATAGAGGTATTTTCGCCGATCTGGCTGGTCATTGACAATGTTGCGGAGTGGTGTTGTCGAGGCTTTTGGCATGGGAACGCCTACTCTCTCTCTCGTTCGCGATAGTTGCGGGGGGTCATCTGTGGCGATGTTTTTTGCGGCCGCTATCGCAGGTAAACTGGTGCTATGCGCACCAGCTTGTGAATGGGTTGATAATTTTATCGTGACTTTGGCTGCGATAAATTGCCGATAACTCAGCGATAACTCCTTGAGAATATGCCCCATTGTTTTTACATTGAAAACAATTGCTTGGTATTGGCAAGCGTATTAAATGCATTTTCGCAGTCAAAACCTGCACGCTAAAAAATGTGTGTAAAAGGCATGCAAAGTAATTGCGATGTACCGTTGTACAACCTTTAGCACATAAAAATTACCTGGGGACAAGTTATTTGGATTGGGTTTGCCAGAAAACACGGCACACAATCTACCTTAAGTTTCGATTGGGTATTATTCTATCCAGTGAGTATAGAGCAAAATGGCATAGGTCCTTGATTAACAATGCGCTATGCAACTGTAGTTTTGGAAAGAGGGATACAATCGCACACTTTTTGCTATTTTACACCAAGGCAGTGGAAGATTCCAAAAGGTGGTGATGCAGTTGCTGTATGTCGATTGACTCTTGTATTTGTAATGCAGTAGCGTCATACCTATGGACAGTATGGTCCACAAGGCGCAAGGCTATACAAACATTATCGAAGTGGTTTGCTCCTGTGCAAGTTGCTGACCAAATGGTACAGGAAGTGATTTTTTGTTTTGTATCTGACATGTATTATATTGAGCGTATTAGATTTCATTGCCATTTTTAGCAGCAAAGGGTGAATTGAAGCCTTTATTTTAAAACTGATTTATATCACTATAAAATTGGTGGTTATTTTTGTAATAAATTATAGATAACCGTAAAGTTCTTAACTTATTCTGTTTTTGTGGAATATGCTTAAACAATAAAATCTGATTTGATGTATAGAATATTAAAAAGTTGTCCCTCTTCCCATCATCATCAGTGTCTTGAAGGACAGTAGGTGCATCCTGCACTGGACTAGATTAGAATCGAATCCGAAGACACCCTTAAGCCTCTGACCTTTTTGGTGTGGTGGCAGAGGTCTTGAATTAGTCAAGCTGCATAACAAATGGATATGCCTTTGTGATCTTGGAGTGCGACATAGGTCTATGTTGGTTCAGGGTCAGAGAACGGGATCAGAGCGTGAAGATCTTGAGCTGGCTTTGGAAGAGTCAGTGCCGGTATAGAAGGAACTAGCAGAAGTCAGACTGGAGGCCTAAAGATGCACCAGAAAGAGCAGGAATCACACTGAAGACCTGCACTCTGGCTTCTTTTACTCCCACTATCTGCTGCCAGATCAATGACAGATGAGAAATTCAGGGGTGTCCGGACCAACTGCAGGCCAGATCAGATCCGGGTAAAACTGGAGCTGTATGTTCTTTATTTTGTTGCACCTGCACCATCTCCTAGACTTACAAGTTATGGGGTCAACTACCACTTGGCTAGACTAATACTAGAGGATTTCGACTGGCAAGGGAACTTTTCATGAGAGCGGACTCAATACCAAGAAAATGAGCGGGTCTGCAACTGGGAGCAGGAGTGGAATCAGCGCTTTGACCTCTTATATCCAGTGATGTAGAGTTTCCCCTCCTGACTCATCACTGGATAGATAGGGCACATTTGTCACACGACTTATGTGTTTGTGGCGCTTAGGCTCCAGCCATCACTATCATGCACATCTGTGATCAAAATAAGCTTCCTGCAGGCTCTGCATGGCTTAAATCTTGTTGTTTTGGGAAGGGAAGACTTTTGGAAGTCATTAGAAAACCAAACAAGTTAGGAAGTTTGCAGAAAGAAAGGGACTGATGTCAGCTCGCAGGGGTGGATGGGTATACATAGCTCCATTCAGGCACGTCAAGGCCAGTATGGAGTCACAGCTGAGATGCATGACACCATCTACCAGACTGAGAGCAATGCTATAAAAATCTTTGGTTCCATTCTGGCTCCTGGGGATATTAGGTTTCGCGCCTAGCGGTGCACTGTGCAGCAGCACTTGCGCAGCGCAAGACATTTAGTGAGGGAAAAACAGGGGTTCTGAGCTGACCTAGGAATAGCTTGTGCGTTTCCTTTTCAGCTACCCCATTGGACTTAGCGTGCGTCTTTTAATGAAAGACTGCACGCTATTGGCCAAAGGCGGGCGCATTGCTCAGCCTACAGCCTATTGGTGTCTATTACGTGCTTGGTGCGCATAATAGACACCAATAGGCCGTCACATGGTTTCAATTATCGTGCCCAGACACAAGTAAAGCGAGGGTGCCGCAATTATACCAAAGGTAAAGAAATAGAAAAAAAACATTGATTTCTTACTTTTGGTATAATCGCAGCACCTGTGCTTTACTTAGAACATGAAAAGTAAAGCGCGGGTGCTGTGATTATACCAAAGGTAAAGAAATAGATATTTTTTTTCTATTTATTTACTTTTGGTATAATCGCGGCACCTGCGCTTTACTTTTAATGTTATAAGTAAAGCACTGGTGCCGCGATTATACTACAAGTAAATAAATCAATATTTTGTTCTATTTATTTACTTTTGGTATAATAGCGGCACCTGAATAGGTCTTGCATTATTGAAAGTTTGAGCTATTGGCGTTGCATTATTGTTTGCAACGGCAATAGCTCAAACTTTTAGTAATGCGAGACCTATTGCATTGCAAAAGCTTGTTTTAAGCAGTGGTACAAAATGGGGTGGTGATGGACGGAGCATCTGAACCAACCAATCAAACACTCACACCCAGTCAACAGATCTGGGTTTAATCCATCACCGTTCTTTAGCCCACTCTGCCACCCCAGTTCAGACATGGCCATATGCAAATCAGTCTGACCCTGTGCCTCATGGGAACAGTCCAGCCCGAACTGTCAAGCCATGCCTTCCCTGGACCGGAAACAAGCTTCCGAGGACCGGTTTCTGGCATTTCATCCGTCTTCAGCCCGGCTTGCTTGAATCCAGTGGCAAAGTGAGCAAGGGACTCACGTCTGAGCATACCCTGCCAACTTATGGCAAACAAAGTGGTACAAAAGTGGGTGGTGATGGACGGACACCATATTTAGCTTCAGCAATATACAAAAACCAAATGTAAATGTAAAAAACTGGAGATGCAGCTCCAGTGCCTTAGTTTCTTGTTTTTATAGCCTGTAGGTAATTATGGAGTGTGGTGAACTATCGGGCAGAGAGAACCATAAACAGAATCTGGCACTCGCCCTAAGGCGCTGTTATCGTGACAGGAACAGTATGAACTTCGGTTTTCAAAAAAACATAAACAGAGAATCGTTAGAATTTTTAGCAATACAGTTTTTGTCCTGAATGTTAAACCGCTGTAAATTTTTTTTTATCACAACAGCAGATGTTTATTCAGTCTTTTTCACGGAGATTAAGTCCATATTAAAACAGGAACAAAACGATTCTATATCTCTTCAGTAGCACCAGGTTAACACAAATGACGCTTGCTCAAACTAGCCAATAGTCTTGGAAGCATTTCAAATGCTACCTGGGTCAGGTGTGGCAATGGAGAGCCAAGGGATTACTAGACTACTTATGTACATGGGTGATCTCGCCTTCCAACATGGTGTCACAGTACACAACCCAGCTTCTCCAGGCCATGACAGGATCGCACCAACCATACAGCTAACATACACTGTGATCTGCAATCAACGAAGACAAGAGACTAATGGCGCGCAGATCGCCGTGTACGTCAGCTGCAGGTTTGCAACACTAAAAATGCCGTCAACCGAGCATGTTTTGTTTGGAAAGTCAAAAAACACAACAATCCGAAAACACGAGCCGAGGCAAAAGAAAAAAATAGTGCACCGAAACGGACATAAATGGCCAAAAGGGAAATGCAACATATAATAGGGCCATGCTCCAAGGGAGGGAGCAACGGAGCAAAAGGAGGGACAAATATAACTGATGCACCATTGAAAAGCAAGGATTTTTGAAAAGCACACAACGGAACGAATGAAAAATGATGGGCATACTCTAAGCCCACAGAGTAGATACAGCACGTCTTGAAGAGACAGAGCATGAGCTGCCTAGGTGAGACCTAAAAATGTGCTACGCATATCTACGCACACGTACGTATGCAGTTATCACGATCCTGCGGTATGTATAGCATCCTTATTCAGTCCAGGCTCTACAGCCAAAGGCGCTATGAATTACACAATCAAGTGTGCAAGTCCCAGAAAACAAAAACATAAACTAGACGAACTGGTAATCAATTCCTGACATGGGCAGCTCAAAATCTCCGAGCACAGTGCAAAATACGGCCAGACTACTCTGCGATTTCCACCACACGTTTAACCACTATTATTCAAGTCACTTCAAAGAGGGTTCTCTACTAATGTGTTTCTTTAGTGCTGGAATTACCTTAATTACATACCCATGAAATGCTTTCAGCTCCCACACTTCCTGGCATCTGTATGAACATTGAAGTTATTCCAGGAAAGTGTGGCACATATGTCAGCTAGACACATGGCAAGAGGGTCACATTTGGCCACTTCCATATTGTTTGGGCACAGCGAGTAGCAAGTCTAAAGTCACTAAAATTAGCATTATGTGAACTAGGACTAAATGAACTATGGTCTGATCCAGCTGGGTCATCATTCCCCTCTAAGTCAATCCTAAAAAATATATTTTGGGAACGGGTTGCAAATAAGAGTTTGCTCAGTATTAACAACGGGTCCATGACTACCACCTTTCTCGAGGTTAAACTGTTCCCTACATATGAAATGTATTGGGATTACATATCGAAACCCATGGATAGGAAACTGTTTTTTCAACTAAGGGCTGGCTCTCTCCCTCTCCGCAATTTAACATCTAAGTGGAGAGAAGGAGGACCAGCTACTTGCCCAGTTTGTGGGGAAGGAAATGAAACACTTGGTCATTTTTTGTTCTCCTGCCATGTATATTCTGCTCCAAGGCGAGTTTGGTTGGCACCTATGTGTAGGAACTTGGGTACTAAAAGTAGTATGGTAGCTTTGCGTATTGTTAGATCTACTTCTTTGACCTGGATTATAATTGCGACTGCAAAGTACCTGGGGTGGGCGGGGGTAATTGGGCAGAGATTGCTAGTAGGGTAACTACTCTCTGCCTAGTTGATCAGAGACTGCTAGATTATCTATTCTCTGTATTGGCTCACTTTATGTGTCATTTCGGATTGAAATTTCATTGATTTTTAGCATTGATATTGTATCTGTTTTTAACCTGATTCTTAACAGTAATGAACTTTACACCTGTGATTATGCAAATTCTGCTGAATTATAATTGTTTTTTACTGTGATATGTGCTTATGTCAAATATGACCTCTGTAATTTAATTGTTTTTTATTACGTGTTTGTATGTCTGCTTTTATGAGTAACACTCGAATAAAGCACTTTTGAATTTGAATGAATTTGCAAGTCTAACATGGTCTCTAAAGCAAGCACTGAAAACTATCTCCCATTCCCAGTTTACGCAATAAAAACAACTGTGCTCAGGGTGGAGTGGGTCCCTTAGACCTCTAGGTCCTGATGCAAATGCACCTGCTTCATTATTGATGGCTATGCACTTTGCATGTTTGAATTTACTGGCCCATACACACAATGTTGAATGTGAAACCAGGCCTGGCATCCACTGAGATAATTCTAAAAAGCCACAGTAGTTCTCAAGTTTTACAGGTACATGCGTGAACAACCCATCCCATACAGCAGTGGTTCTTAACCTGTGGTCGGCGGACCCTGGGTGTCCGTCAAGCCTACACAAGCCGGTCAACAACTGTTTTATTAAATAATATTCAAATTATTAAAGTTTATACAAATAAAGAAGCAAAATTGACATTTTAAAAACTTTGTTTATATTTGATCGATAATTAAACAAAATATTTCAATATTTAAGCATTCGGTGCACACTTGTTTTTGTAGTTTTGTGTATTGTTTGAGGTTGAAACTGCTTAGGCCAGGTATCCTCATCTTCCAATAATCACTAGGTGGGGGTGCTCAGAAGTCCAAAGGTTAGGAAGCGCTGTCCTACAGGGTGTTGCTCTGCATGGTAGGAGTTGCAACTCTGACTTTAAAATGGATAAACATGACTACAAGCCCCGAAATCCACAACAAAACACCAGGGAGAGTTCTTCCATTTGTGACAGCGGTCCCATACCCTTTAAATCTAGTGTGTCTGGCGCAGAGTCCTTGCAGAAACCTATCTCAGCTCTTGGGCAGGCTGGGACTGCTTTAGGATAACAGGACATGATTCAACACAACAATTCATGGACAACATAACTGCCATGTGGCCCACAACACCCCTGCAACCTCCATCCTGTTTATATTGTGGAGATCAGTCTTTCCATTCTGGGCTTTGGGAGCTTGTATCCTACTTGCATATTTAAGAGCTTCTTCAGGCGGGACAAGGGGAGGCAATCACAGCCTCCTGCACCCATCCTATACAAACACACTACAGATTACAAGCATCTGGTTCCCAATTGGCTAATGCCAATGGGAAAGGAGGGTCTTGCATCAGATTCCAGTTAGGAACTAAACTAACTAGCTGTCTACGTTCAACTTATCAACCAAGAGTATAGATTGAACGCTTAAGATGTAAACGCGGCGACCTGGAGTGGAACCATGCAAGTCTTCAGCAATAACTAACAAAAAACTATTTCACGTTTTGAACCGAATTCCTCTCAAAGTTAGAAGTTTCCATTCTGTCCATTTCAGTTCCAACTAATATACACTAAAGACTAGGGGGGATATTCTCAAGAACATGTAATAAGTACTGCAAATTGAGCTTAACGCAACTCTTCATATCGCAGTCTATCGCTGGTAAATAACGCCATGTTAACTAAGTATTCACAACACGGCGGTACCATGCGATAGGCGCATGATAACGCTTCAAATGACTGTGATAACGTCGACGCCACAAAAATGTGTAACATGAACGCAAAAAAAGTTGCGATGAGGCCAACCGCTAACAAAAGTCAGGGAAAAGCAGTGACAGGCCTGCAACTCACACACGTCTGACAGGAAAAATCACCATAAAAGAAGAAAACAGGCATTTACAATGCAATGGTCTCGGCATTGTTAAAGTTAGAGCTATTGACATTGCTCATGACAGGGAAGGGTCAATAAATACTTCTATAGATACAGCAAGGCCCACATTTACTAAAGGTTTGTGCAAGAGATATTGTGACACAAGTAGCAGAGTAAATCAATTTTTGCATGAAAAACGCCAATGCAGTCAGGCACAGGCAATCGGTATTATGGTATATTGCCTGAAGTACCTATTTGTACTGGGGTTTTTCCCCTGAATCACACATCTTCCATGTCTGATGTCTGTGCTGCTGTACAGTACAAATACGTATGACCTTAATGGGCTGCACTATCAAAGACACACTCATCACTCTGAACTCACACTAGCACTGTTCATCCCCTGCACTTGTAATTGTGGTTTGGCTGTATGTATGTATGTAGTAGTGTATGGATGGATGGAGTTTATGGGATGGATGGATAGTATGGATGTCTGGATGTAGTGTTACATGTTTGGAATGTAATGTATGGATGGAGTGGCTAAAGGATGTATGCTTTGAGATGTATTGTTGGATGTAGTGGGATGGATGTATGGTGTGGTGTTATGAATGAATGTAGTGTGGTGATGGATATATGGATGGATTAGGGGATGGCTGGCAGAATGGAGTGGATGTTTTGTATGGATGGAATGGAGGGAGGCTATGGATGGATGGAGTGGTGGATGTAAATAGGGATTTAGTGGGATGGATGGAGTGTGATGGTTGGATGCAGTGGGGGGATGTATGGATGGAGTGGTGGGATGGATGGATGGAGTGGGATGGATGTATGTCTGTTGTGGGGGTATGAATGAATGTAGTGGACTTTGAAGCTGCGGATCCAGGTTCGAGTCTGGTTAGAGGCTCAACATCAGTGTGATTCTGGGCAAACCACTTAATCTACCCGTGCCTAAAAAACACATGAATGTGTCCCTCCATAATGCATCTGGCGCTCATGTAAAGCGCTCCGATATCTTGGGGTCGAGTTCAAGCAGTATAAAAACTGCAACAACAAAAAAAGATAATAAGTGGCTGAGGTGGGATTTGAACCCATGCAGCTAGAGTAAAAGGCTCATACAGGTCACTGGCGTGCAAAAATACAAGGGCTGAATATACGGTGCTCAACTACTAAGAGTGGCCCGGCTATGCCTCAAGAGGGTGTGGCTTAACGGCCAGATCGACCGACTTTGAAGCTGCGGATCCAGGTTCGAGTCTGGCTAGAGGCTCAACATCAGTGTGATTCTGGGCAAACCACTTAATCTACCCGTGCCTAAAAAACACATGAATGTGTCTTTCCATAATGCAACTGGCGCTCATGTAAAGCGCTCCGATATCTTGGGGTCGAGTTCAAGCAGTATAAAAACTGCAACAACAAAAAAAGATAATAAGTGGCTGAGGTGGGATTCGAACCCATGCAGCTAGAGTAAAAAGGTCACTGGCGTGCAAAAATACAAGGGCTGAATATACGGTGCTCAACTACTAGGAGTGGCCCGGCTATGCCTCAAGAGGGTGTGGCTTAACGGCCAGATCGGCCGACTTTGAAGCTGCGGATCCAGGTTCGAGTCTGGCTAGAGGCTCAACATCAGTGGGATTCTGGGCAAACCACTTAATCTACCCGTGCCTAAAAAACAAATGAATGTGTCTTTCCATAATGCAACTGGCGCTCATGTAAAGCGCTCAGATATCTTGGGGTCGAGTTCAAGCAGTATAAAAACTGCAATAACAAAAAAAGATAATAAGTGGCTGAGGTGGGATTCGAACCCATGCAGCTAGAGTAAAAAGGTCAGTGGCGTGCAAAAATACAAGGGCTGAATATACGGTGCTCAACTACTAGGAGTGGCCCGGCTATGCCTCAAGAGGGTGTTGCTTAACGGCCAGATCGGCCGACTTTGAAGCTGCGGATCCAGGTTCGAGTCTGGCTAGAGGCTCAACATCAGTGTGATTCTGGGCAAACCACTTATTCTACCCGTGCCTAAAAAACACATGAATGTGTCTTTCCATAATGCAACTGGTGCTCATGTAAAGCGCTCCGATATCTTGGACTCGAGTTCAAGCAGTATAAAAACTGCAACAACAAAAAAAGATAATAAGTGGCTGAGGTGGGATTCGAACCCATGCAGCTAGAGTAAAAGGCTCATACAGGTCACTGGCGTGCAAAAATACAAGGGCTGAATATACGGTGCTCAACTACTAGGAGTGGCCCGGCTATGCCTCAAGAGGGTGTGGCTTAACGGCCAGATCGACCGACTTTGAAGCTGCGGATCCAGGTTCGAGTCTGGCTAGAGGCTCAACATCAGTGTGGAATAGGAAAGGCGAGCCCTAATAAAGCACACGGACAGGGGGGGGGCGGGAACGGACAGCGGGAGGGGGGTCGGGAAGGCCACAGGAAAAACATGAAGCACACGGACAGGGGGGGGGGCGGGAACGCATACCATCCAGGGCGCCTCGGCATCCCCTACAGAACCAGCCCCGCTGCCCCCAGACACGGGCTCAGCAGGCAGCCCAGGACCTAGGTCGAGCGCTCCCGGGGGTTTTGGGGAGGGGGCAGAGGGTAACATTGCACCCGGACACCTTCATCTCTCCTCTGCCATGCCCGTGTGGGGCTGCTCGACGGACACTGCTGGGTCTTCTCACTCAGCAGCCCCAAGCGCGCTGTGCCACACTGGGAGAGGAGCAGGGGGGCAGAGCTTATCGTGCAGCAGAGGAAAAAAGGAATACAAGTTAGGGAGGAGGGCACAATAGCAGGGAGGAGATGGGCGAGCTAAAAAGACAATAGCAGGGAGGAGATGGGCGAGCTAAAAAGACGAGCGCAGCTAGGGAAAAAGGCATCACGGGGTCATCACACGTCTCTGCCTGCTGCTGCGTCTGTCAGGGCGAGTCACCGCGCATCGCACGTCAGCCGCCGTCCAGGCAAGTAGGGACCGGCCTGTAATCCGGTGGCACTAAAAACGGCACAAACGGGAGCAGAGGCAGAGGCTCGATGCTTACCTTCACTGCGGAGAAAAAAAATGGCGGCGCAAGCTTCTGGAATTTTTCGAATTCGGGGGCGTGTTTTGCTGTCCTGAGTGACAGACGACGTCACAAGCTAAAGAACAGCAAAACTTACGCCCCCGAATCCGAAAAAGACGGAGCTTCTTTGGAGGGACGGCTCTCTCCTCCAATGGCTGGCCTCCGTTTAGGAAGCCAGCCAATGGTGGAGAGACAGAGCAGGGAGGCGGGTTCTGAAGCCCTACTAAGTAGCATTAATTCTCGGACTTCCGGTCTGCCGAAGGCAGACCGGATATTACCGAGGCCTAAAAACTGACAAACAAATGCCAAACAGAGAAGCACAATGGATGTTGCCGGAGCAAGTACAGAGGACAACCAGAACCCCACAAGCCCCCAGAGGACCAGCCGGGGTCCTCGGGGTCAGGGAAGGGCAAGGAGAAGAAGAGTAGGAAGAAGCGGTTCACTCTGCAGGAAAACAGAATCCTGATAACGGAGGTTGTAAAACACCATCAACAACTGTTCCTCATCTCCACTGTGTCACTGGCAACAAAACATTGACTATGGCAGTCCATCGTGGGCAAGGTGAATGCAGTCGGAGTGCTGAAGAGGACAATGGAAGAGGTCAAGAGGCGCTGGAATGATGTCAAGCGCAAAACCAAGCTGAAACTCACCAACAACCGGAAGGCAGCAATGCAGACTGGAGGTGGGAGTCCTGCGCCACAGGAGGAGCTGGACGATATGGAGGAAATGGTGTCCACAGTCATCAGATGGGAGACGTGGCAGGAGTTGGGGGACCGGACACTACTCAACATGACTGGGCACAACAGCACCAGGGTGAGTAATGACCAGGGACTGAGGGGGACGGGGGAGATGGGTACAATGGCACATATGTACAATTAAGTAAAGCACATCTGCGGACCAACCATGCCCTAGCCCCCTGTTCCCACCAAGAGACCAATGTACCCAAGAATGCAACATCTCAGCACTGTATAAGCATAGAAGTCAAAGGCACACCGCATGAAAGGGATAAGGGCCACTAAAATCAGAGCTGCATGGGCGACTCCCACAAAATGCAGGACACACACACACAACATGCAGAGCACATCAGCATTGACAACAATGTGGTACAACCCGCAACACGTCCACAACAGAACACAACTGGTGCTGCTTGTATGTAGCAACTGGCCAATCACATTTGGCATTGCAGGGACATGTGAGTTGATAATGTACAAGTACAAACACACATCCTTCATATTGCCAAAATGTCCACTGTCCCCCATCAAATAGGCAGCTCATCCCAAACAGCCACAATGTACACAGTCATGCAGTCTGTATGAAACATGTGCAATGCGACAACATACATCTGAACAAATTGTTAAACTGCATCTCCGCTTTACATTGCAGAGGGAGAATCAACACCTGCAGAGCAGCCCAAACCTCTCCTCTCTGATGACGAAGAGGACCACCACAGCTTCGACTCCGACACCCTCCAACAGCTCGTGGCGACCCTCCACACCCCACCTCCAGGAGCAGGGCAGCCCAGCTGCCACAAGGAGACCCCACCCCCTGCACAGATCACACAGCAGGCAGCACCCACCACCCCGGCTGCCTTCCAGGACCCCCACGAAGAACACATGGCCTTCCAAAGCCGTGTGTTGGGGTGACAGGAGAATCTGGCTGAAAAGGTGCGGGTGGGGTTCGACCTCATGGCAGTCAAACTAGATGTCATACGTGGGTGTCTAAGTCCCACCCCGGACCATTCATGGTCCCTAACTGTCTGTTCCATGCTCTCCAACGGACCATGGCTGACCGCTGTAGCCCTGGCTCGGAGATTAGGACAACTGTCCAGTCAGAGTGGCACTAGGGATGTCACATGGGTGTTGGAACACATGCGGAGGTCAATGGAGACCATGGAGCCTACGCAGGCGGAAAGAGAGGCTTCCACCGCTGCACACCAGTGAGAGGCAGCTGGGTTCCTCAATGACCTCAGAAATGAAATGAAATGAAATGAAAAATTGCATTTGTATAGCGCATAACTGCCCTAGGGCCTCGCAGCGCCACCACCAACACGTGAAGCACATGAAACAGCAGAGGGCTAAGAAGCAGATGAAACCGCCTTACTGGTAAGAAGAAAACTGTAGCATCCATCTCCGCCATAGGGCCTGTTTCGGCTTGGTTCTGCCCTCTGCATCATCACCTTCCACTGTCAACGATACACTCTGCGATACTCACCTTGGACTTCGACATGGACTGACATTCTGTTTGATCACCAATGACACAGCAATCAGATTGCGGACTGAACTCATCCTCTTCCTTTGGACTTGTCATTCCCTGAAGGACTCTGGCTGGCCCTCCACAGACCAACATTGTAAAGTGGGGTTTGCATGGCCCTGTACTGCTCCAGCTGCAACACTCCACTGCATCTGAATTAAACATACATAATCGCACAGATGTCATGAATGTAGGCTCAGTGTCCATGTTGCTCATTTCATTGGACTGGGGTCACACGGTGACACATTGCCGAATGCAGTCCGGGTGGCGTTGACACAACAACAGGTACACACGCATTAGTTACTTCCTTGTCCAGCCCAGTGCGGAACAACGCCCAGAGACTCGGGGTCAATGTTCAAACCCTAACGCTGGACTGGCATACAACAGGCCAGCCCATTCAGCTTACGCTCACAGGGGACGACGACAACGCTACATGTCCCAGGTCTTCCCTGTATTGTTCTGCTGATCACAGGTCTAGTTGTCAGCATGCCACAGCCACTCCATCACGGCTGGTTTACACCCACACCACACCCATCCAGCACACGCGTCACAGGACATGTGACCCTGCCAATATAAAGGTCTGGGCGCACGTACTCAACACCATTTCCACTCTCTATCTGCGTGTATCCGTGTGGTGTGAATGTAGGCATTAGGGCCTAGGGCCCGGCAACATCACATTCCCAGGGCCGGAGGTGACATGCTGTTGTCGGCACCACAATACTCAATCATAGAGGGTCCATGACTTTCAGGGCACAGACTTGGTGGCACCGGATACACTACGGCTGGCACAGGCACACCGCCACGGGACGGTGACTTTCGGTGCACTGAGATAGGGTCACCTCAAGTGCTGAGTGGGTGTGCAGTCTGCGATGATGCCCCGTCCCGGCGGTCCGGACTGGTGACGATCGTTGTGAGCCCTGCTAGACCGCAGTGTAGGCCTGACCCAGCGGGCAGTGGTTGCGTACCGCCACGGGGAGTTGCCTCGTAGGTCACAGAATTAGTGGTACATCAAGGGCTGAGCGGGTGTACAGCCGGCGATGATGCTGTGTGTACTGGTATGTCCTCTGCCATAGCGACATCAAGACCCAGGATCAAATGTGAGACCTGGTGGCCCGTGGAGCGAGCGGGCGGGCTGCATGATGTGGAGGGTGCCATGTCCGCAGGCTTGGGGCTTGCACCGGCACGTGGTGGGCCCTCTTTGCGACACACCGGTGGAGGAAGGTGACCAGTGAGGCCTGGGTGCGCAGCAGCAGGTATGCACCGCTGTGCGGTGGTAGGGGCTGGGGTGCAGCTACCTGGGTGTGCAGGGGCAGGCATGCACCGCTGGGCTGCGGGAGTGGCTGGGGTGTAGCTACCTGGGTGCGCAGGGGTGGGCATGCACCGCTAGGCGGCGGGAGGGGCTGGGATGCTGCTGCCTGGGTGTACAGGGTCGGACAGGCGATGATGGCATGTGCAATTGTATGTACTTTGCCATTCATGTATCTGGACTCAGTGCAGTTCACCAGGTTCTTCATCTGAAACAATGTACCAGCACGTGGTTGGTGACACACCGGTGGCAACAGGTGAGCAGTGAGGCCTGGGTGCGCAGTGTTGGCACTCTCTCCCTGTCCCTCTCTTCTTTTCTCTGTGTCTCTCTCACCCTCTCTTTCCATCTTCCTCTCTCTCCCCCTCTCTCTGTCTTCCTCTCTCCCTCCCTCTCATTCTCCCTCCCTCTCTTTGCATTTTTCTCTCTCTCTCTCTCTTTCTCTCACTCTCCTTCACTCTCTCTCTGTCCTCTGGTGAGCGCATTACACATCTTATCTGTTTTTTTGTCTTGCAGGCTGTGACCTACAGATTGTCTCGGGGAGAGCCGCCATGTGTCTTCATTGTTGTTCTTCTGAGTTTTTAAAAATAAATTTTCGTTTTGTAATTCAAAGGTGAATGTGTGATGCTCATTTTTGTGATGACACATGCATGTTACCTAATGCACAAGTTTCTACTTGTGTAACGATATATTTGTAAGAGGCATTAGTTAGTGATAGATTCCTTACCTTAGAATATCCCCAGGCGTCAGACTGGATCCGGAAAGTTTTTTGTCAGCAGTACCCCTGCGTGTCGGAAGGTGGCGTTGTGCGGCTCCACGTCTGCCGCTGGTGTCATAGGCGCCGAGCTGACGTCACGGAGACTACTTAGGCACCACTCATGCGTGCGGACATCAGTTCTGTACACGACTTTCCGCACCAGGAATGCAGAGCCATGCAAGAAACTGACCACTGGTGCCATGAAACTAGGGCCCTGAAAGGGATGACCTTAACCCTAGATATCAGTTCGCAAAACGCAGAGGATGGGTGGGACGTTAAGGAATCTATCACTAACTAATGTCTCTTACAGATATATTGTTCCACAAGTAGTAACTTGTGCATTTGAAAGAGACACATTAGTGATAGATTCCTTACCTTAGAATAGATACCCTAGAAATACCAACCCCGGTGGTGGGTCTGCAAACAAGATTACACCAGAAAGTCGCAGAGAACAGAATGGATGAAGAAGCCATCTCTCCGGACTTGACTGTCAAAGCAGTAATGCTTGGTAAACATGTGCAGGGAGGCCCACGTAGCTGCCTGACAAATGTCCTGCAATGGAACGCCGTGTCCCAAGGCAGTAGTGGCTGCCGTTGCCCTGGTAGAATGGGCACGCAGCCCCACAGGAGGCTCCTTCTTAGCCAACGAGTAACATGCTTTGATGCACAGAATGACCCACCGATAGGTAGTCAGTTTATGTACGGCCCGACCTCTTTTGGCGCCCACGTAGCCAACAAAGAGCTGGTCATCCAACCGGAACTGTTGTGTGCGCTTCAGATAGAACGAGAGCGCACGTTTTGGGTCCAGACGGTGGAGCCTCTCTTCCTCTTTTGAAGGGTGCAGAGGCGGGAAGAAGGTGTGCAAAGTGATGGTCGGCCCGATGTGGAAGGCGTGATAACCTTTGGCAGGAAAGAAGGACGGGTCTTTAAAACCACCTTGTCCGGATGAACAGAAAGGAAAGGAGGGTTAGAAGAAAGAGCCAGGAGCTCACTCACTCTTCTGGCAGAGGTGATAGCTACCAGGAAAGCTGTCTTGAGAGTAAGAAGATGTAATGGACAGTTATGAAAGCCTCAAAGGGAGCTCACATCAGAAAGGTCAAGACAAGATTTAAGTACCACTGAGGCATTACGAAAGGCACAGGAGGAAACGTGTGTAATGCCTTTGAGGAAGCGATTAACAACCAGGGACTTAAAAAGAGAAGGCTGATCTGGAAGCAGTAGAAAGGTGGAGATGGCCGAAAGATAACCTTTGATAGTGCCCAGAGCAGAGCCCTGCTGGGCCAAAGAGAGAAGGAACAGAAGGACTTTGGAAAGAGGGGCAGAAAGGGGATCCACAGCTTTTGCTGTGCACCATGCCACAATTTTTTTCCACCTGCAGGCGCATACCGTTTTAGTAGAGGGACGCCTGGCTGCCAGAATGACATCACAGACTTCGGAAGGAAGATTGAAAGCCATCAACTGTCGATGCTCAATCTCCACACATGGAGGTGGAGGCTGAACAGGTTCAGGTGGAGGACCGTCCCCTGCTGCTGAGACAGAAGATCTTCCCGAAGAGGCAGTCGGATCGGGGGATCGATCGACATGCTGAGTAGCTCGGGAACCAGTATCTTCATACCCAATCAGAAGCCAAAAGGATGACTTAGGCCCGGTCGCACCGAATCTTCTTCAGCACTCTGGGCAGAAGTGGTATAGGCGTAAAGGTGTGCAACAGACTGCAGCTCGACTCGCGACGAAAAGCGTCGCCAAGCGAGTGCCGCCTTGGAAATTCCAACGCACAAAACCGATGACATTGCACGTTCTCTTCAGTGGCGAATAGATCTAACCAAGGCTCTCCCCATTGCAGAAAGAGACCTAGCGCCACGTCCGAGTTCAGATGCCATTTGTGATCCATGCTGCATCTGCGGATGAGTTTGTCCGCCCTGGCATTCAGAGAACCTGTCAGGTGTTGAACCACCAAGGTAATGCCTTGATGTTCCAGCCATGTCCAGAGGCGCAGAGCTTCCTGAAATATGGTCCACGACCCCACCCCGCCCTGTTTGTTGCAATGCCACTTGGCGGTGGTGTTGTCCGTGAACACCTGCATTACACTTCCCAGGACAGAGGGAAGGAATGCTTTCAGTGCAAGGCGGATCGCCCGAAGCTCCAAAAGGTTGATATGGAGCCAGGACTCCGACGGAGACCAGAGACCTCTGATCTCTGCCTCTCCCAAGTGGCCTCCCCATCCCAGGAGGGATGCATCCGTCATCACTGTGTGCTCCGGTTGGGGGAAGGAGAGGCATCTGCCATTGACACAATTGCGATTCGTGAGCCACCACTGCAATTGTCGTGCAGTGCCCTCCGAGATCTGGACATGATCGGACAGGTTGCCCTGATGCTGCGCCCACTGGAATTTCAAGTCCCACTGCAGAGCCTGCATATGCATCTGGCATGTTGCACGAGCAGGATGCAGGAGGCCATCAGGCCCAGGAGCCGGAGGGTCATCCTGACCGAAACACGGGATAGAGGCTGAAAGATCAGAATCATAGCCTGAATATCACGGACTCGCTGCTCGGGAGGATAAACCCGAAACCGCATCTAATCCAGAAACGATGAAGGGGAGCTTCTGGGATTCAGGTGCGACTTCGGCACGTTGATGGAGAACCCCAGCAAATGCTGGAGGTTGGCTGTAGTCTGGAAGTGGGAGACGACTGCCTGAGGCGAGCCCGCCTTCAACAGCCAGTTGTCAAGAAAGGGGAAGACTGAAACCCCTGAACTGCGCAGATGAGCTGCGACCACCGCCATCACTTTCGTGAACACCCAAGGAGCACTGGTAAGACCGAAGGGGAGCACGGAAAACTGAAATTACTCTTGGCCTACCGTGAACCGCAGGTAACGACGGTGGGCCGGCAGGACTGGAATTTGAAAATATGCATCCTGCAAGTCCAACGCTACCATCCAGTCTCCAGGGTCGAGGGCAGCCAAGACCTGAACCAGAGTCAACATCTTGAACTTCTCCTTCTGGAGGAAGCCATTGACGTTCCTGAGGTCCAAGATGAGGCACAGGCCCCCTTTCTCATTTTTGGGGACCAGAAAGTAGTGGAAATAACAACTACGTCCTAATTCTGTCCCAGGAACACGCTTGATGGCCCCCTTAGCCAAGAGGGCCATGACTTCCTGTTGGAGAAGCGCGATGTGATCCCCCGACATGCGGTGGAACTGAGGTGGCATGGCTGGGGGGGCAGACTTGAAGGGGAGGGAGTAGCCCCTTCGGGTGATTTGCAGCACCCACCTGTCCGAGGTGACAGAACGCCAGTGGGAGAGGTGATGTTGAAGCCTGTCGCCCACCGGCGTGGGGTGCACCCCAAAGCTTGGACTAGGAAGGCTTTGAGGCGGATGCTGCGGGCGGTGGTGAAGTGACCCACACGTTGGCCCCCTGTGCCGCCACGGCAGCCACCATGTCTGCGGCCGCGCTGAGGTTGGTTCTACGCAGGCTTCTGGATGAACAAACGTGTTGGGGCGCCCCTTCCGTGACCAGGTAAGGAACGAAAAGCAGACGTTGCCGGGCGCGTGGTGGAGATTACCCAAGGACTTGGCCGTAGCCCGAGAGTCCTTAAAACGCTCCAGGGCACTGTCTGCCTTATCGCCAAACCGGCAAATACCATCAAAGGGCATGTCCATGAGGGAACTCTGAACATCCCCTGAAAACCCTGTGGACCGCAACCAGGCGTGGCGACGGAGGGCTACTGTCGTGGAGCTTGCCATACCCAGCCCACACAGGATAGCGAACTTTGCAGCATCTTTTCCTTCAGCAACAGCTTAGGAAAGTAATGCCCGAACCTCCACTGGGCACTGAGGCAGCGTCTGCACCACTGTGTCCCACACAGCGTGAGAGTAGTGGCCAAAGAGGCATGCAGTGTTCACCGACCGCAGCCCCAAGCTGGCAGAGGAAAACAATGTCTTGCCAAACTGCTCCAGCTGCTTTGATTCCTTATCTGGCGGGGCGGTAGGGAATGCACTTTGGGAATTGGAGGCCTGAATGACCAGGCTCTCCAGAGTTGGGTGATTCTTTAAAAAGACAGGGTCACCCTGTGCCGGGCGATGACTCCTGGCCACGTTCTTATCCACAGGAACCCCTGTGGCTGATCTAGACCAGGTGCCCATTAAAACATCCGTTAACGCCTCATTGAATGGAAGCAACGGCTCCATAGAGCTTGCCGCTGGCTGAAGAACTCCAGTGAGGAGGTTGGTTTTGAGAGTGACAGAAGGCAGATCAAGGTCAAGGGCCTCAGCTGCTCTACGGAGCACCACAGTATATGTGGCGCTCTCCTCCATGACAGCAGGAGGAGACAGAAAACCAGGCTCAGCGGAGAGGTCAGGGCAACCTGCATCCTTCGACTCCTCCGCCCACTCCTGTTCAGACTCGCAATGCCGTACAAGAGCGTCCTCAGACCTCTCCCAGTCGTCCCCCTCCTCTACTGCCTGTGGCACAGGCTGCTGCTGCAGTGGGGGAGGGACAGGGGAATACAAATGGCTCCCGGTGCCGGACGGCGCCGATCCGGCTCCATGTCCCAAATAGGGTCCCAACCCGGAGCAAAATTGTCCGGAAACCCGGGCAAAGGTGGAGGTGGGACGAATGGAACCCACTCCGGTGCCGGGAACAGAGCCGCGGGAGGCGCCGGAGCTGCCAGCGGAGGACCCAGCGGCGCCGGGGCAGTAGCCGGCGGCGGAGGACCTTGCGGCACCGGAGCCGCCTGCGGCACCGGTAGCAGAGCCGGCGGCAAGGAATGGCCCTCAGCTGGGACCGCGGGCCCAAAGTCGCGCCAGCCGGAGCCCGAGGTCTGAAAAGACGGTCCATGGCAGCAAGAAAATCTTGCACCTGGGCCGGAGTCGCAGACGGACCCGGATATGGTGGGTAGGCCACGGGACTCACAAGCTCCAATAGAGGCGCAATGGAGGTACCTGTGGCTCCTCGTCCACGTCCAGAGACCGACCGGGGGACGTCGGAGAGCGCAAACACTTCTTCAACTTTTTCTTATGACGTCCCCCTACCCGATTCCGAGTGTCAAGACTTCGACCCCGAGGAGCGATGGTGATGGCTCCACGGTCGGTTCCTCAAGAGACCCCTGGACCTCAACGGCGCGGCGACGACTGCCGGGCCTCCAGCAACTTTCGGGACCGCTCCCACAAAGCCTTCGGAGCCATGGCTAGACAGTCGGAACATGACCTGGGGTCATGGTCGCACTCCAGACAGTAGAGATAGACGCCATGGGGGTTGGCCACCGACATCGTACGGCGACAGGCCCCGCAGGATTTAAACCCAGGAATCCCTATGTGGCACCAGGAGTCAAATTCTCAAAAGAAGTAGAGACAAAAGTCTCAAAAAAGTTAGTCAAAAAGTGACTAGGGGAACGTGCTCAAACCGGCTCTGCGCTTGCTGGCTCGGAAAAAAGAAAGAACTGGTGTCAGCGCGCAAGAGTGGTGCCTAAGTAGTCTCTGTGACGTCATCTCGGCACATACGACGCCAGCGACGGACGCGGAGCCGCATAACGCCACCTTCCGATGCGCAGGGGTACTGCTGATGGATCCAGTCTGGGGATATTCTAAGGTAAGAAATCTATCACTTACGTGTCTCTTTCAGATGTGAGCGTGTGACTACAGGTGGATTCTTTGGTACATGATTTAGTGAAGTTGATGTGGCATGTCTTTACCGGTGGGGGGGATGCCTGGGGGGGTCCTGGGGGTGGCGGCAATGGGTGTTGTGGCCCTGTTAGGGCTCTGAACTGCATGATCAGTGGTTCCATGGCATCTGTTGCCCTTCAGGTGTGGCTCTGGGCTGGGCTCCCTTTTCTGGTGCAGGCTGTCGTCCAACTTTACACCAGGTCAGAGCAGGTGTTAATTTCCTTCCTTATTGCCTGTTTTGGGTTCTTATCGCCGATCGGGCTGGTCATTGAGAATGTTGCGGAGTGGTGTTGTCGTGGCTTTTTGCACGGGAACGCCTACTCTGCATCTCATTAGCGATAGTTGCCGGGGTCATCTGTGGCGATGTTTTTAGCGGCTGCTATCGCAGGTAAACAGTTGAAATGGGATGTTAGCACCAGCTTGTGAATGGGGAGATAAATTTATCGCGACTTTGTCTGCGATAAAGTGCCGATAACTCTGCGATAGTTCCTTGAGAATATGCCCCTCAATCTGAAGTCGGCAAGATACAAATAAAAAACAAATAAAGTAACCAGCTATGCAATCAAGTGACATTCTTTAAATAAAAAAATAAAACAATTCTACCACGGCAGCACATACATGGATAGAAACGCTTAATTTCCAATACGTGGCGCACTCACCTCAGCCCAGCTGGGTGGTCCTGGCTTCAAGCGGGAAAGGAGGCACGTTCCAGTCGGAGAGGTCGGACTGCTCGCTGTATTCCTGAATGTAAATATTAATTACGCGGCTGCTGCCTCCCTAACATGAGGTTCTTCAAGTCATTACTGACATAGCTTCTTTGAAAAAAAATATTAATGCGTTTTGCTAATAAGGTTCGAACAAGGTGTGGGGAACTTTTACGCAGGTTTCAAATGTACCTATATGCATTTCAGCTGGGCCAACACATACCCACCGACTGACAGCTTGCCTTCACTGCTGTAAAACGGCTTTTTTGCTGAATGACATCAGAGGCCTGACATCATAACACAAGGCTTCAGTACGCATTGCCCTGTAAGGCTAGTTAAGATCGGCGGGGTTCCACGTCACAGATCTGGCCTCTCCCTCATAGTAACCACCGGCTGTAATAAGAATGTCGCAGGTGTGCATTGGGCCTCCGAATCTTGTCTGACTTGCATGTCTGTGCTCGGAGAAAGAATTAAGCCATCAGGGTCTGACTGTCGGTATCAGGCACTTCAGACACTGCTTTTGAAATGCAAGATGGAGTCCAATTAATGTAAAGCCTTAGCCACACAATAAAGAGGTGTGGAGCCGTAGAGCAGAAGCCGGCTTATTCTGCGGTTAAAAGTACCCAACAAAATCAAAGATACTTCTCGGACTGTGGGTTAATGAGTTGACTGATGGCAGCAATGTTTTTCCTAAATAGATAATAATCTCCACTATTGCGCTTTTTGTGCACTGGGGCGACAGAGCTGTAACTGCAATGATGATGCATGTTAAAAGTGACGCAAAAGTGGCACAAGGGGCTTGTAAATCTGCCCCCTAGTTTTTAAAGAGGGTCAACTGTTGCTATAAAGCCATGGAATAACTTGCATTGAGTTGACATTAGTCAGTCCGGTCCAGGGTTCATAAATACGTTTATTTGAGACAATGCCTCTTAAACCATAATATCAAATCCATAAACCTAGTATTACAACACTCTCTCAGATAAAAATATGAATACATTTTAACACCTAGACACAGCTATATTTACTTTTCGCAGGCACAGCATCTTTTAAAACCATTAAAAATCTAGCCCACGTACAGGCCACATCCATATATTGCATTTGAAGCAGAAATACTTTTGCTTCTGATCTCATTCTTTCATTGTATTTTGAAAAACAGGTTTTAACATTTTCTGGCGTACATTTCAAAAATGAAAACAATCCAGTACAATATGTTTGGTTGTTAGATGCGTATTTAGCCCACAACTTCATAAACCTTCAGAGGTTTTAAAAACATACTGTCCCAGCCAGGGGAGATTGCAGCGGGTGCAAACCAATTCACCCGTTAGGATTATATTAAGCATTGCCTGAATGGGCACCTTATGCAAATAAGTGAGAGTAATATTAGTTTCCTAGACTTAGCAGATATCAATCACAGATTAGAGGGTTACATAGCAATGAATAGAAGTATCTGTAGCGGACTTCTTGTGACAAGTAGTCATAACCTCGCCTGACTTTGCTGTAGTTAATGGGTCCATTAGCGTGTAAAGTGGAGGTTTGAGTGCATTGTGCTAGGGCCCTCGCCTCCGTTTCCGTGAAATTGCGTATCAATAGAGGCGTATGTGAGTGTCGTCCCCGTGTGTGTCATAATCCTGCAATCCCATGATAGATGCTGATGAGGGAAATGTGCGCCCGTCTCAGAACCGCCGGCTTGTAATTTGAAGAAAAAACATGGAACCGTGGGGGAAACTTTTCATAGTGTAGCATGTGGTGCTGGACGTGTGTGGCACGCTAGTCACGGTCAGCGGGCGCGGTACGTAGAGGGTGTCAAGATCTGTCAGTTAAATGGACGGGGGGGGGGGGGGGCCGCCGGGGTCTGCGTATCCCATCTGCGATAGGGGTCTATAGTCGATCCGCTCAGCTTTGTGCGTGGGGGGCTCAGGTGACTGGTAATTGAGTGGGGTGTCGCGGGGAGGCCTGGGTGTGTGGGGGAGATGGATCTGGTACGACTTCTGGGGTCGTTTCGTGTTTAAATTGGATGAGTAGTTGTGCCCACTCTAGAGAGAGGCGGTTCTTTCGCATTCCCTTTACTTCCCCCGTCTCGCAAAAGCTCCTCCTCTGCCGGCCCCCACTTGTTCACTGCACCTATCCAGGCTGCTTCTGGGGGGCCCAAGGGGGCCCTCCAGTGCATGGCAATGGCCCTTTTTGCCAGTAGAAGGGCAAAGGAGGCGAACTTCCACTGTAGTTTCTCCGATTTTTTTCGGTTGTAGGTTCCCAACGTGCAAACTTCCCAGGGTTCTATTTGTGGTAGGTTAACTAACGTGCGAAGGGTCTGGTGTATCGTAGTCTAATATTGGCGGAGGGAGGGGCAATCCCAGAATATGTGTTTAAGTGTGCTGCAGGCATGTGGCTTCGTGGGCAAAGAAATGGTGTATCCAGGTAGTATCGTTGAAGTTTATCTGGCGTGTGGTAGGCCCGGTGAAGAATGTTGAATTGTATATTCTTAAATCTCGCGTTTCTGGATACTTTTTTGGTATATTCCAGGGCGCGTTTCCATTCCATTTAGTGGAACACCCTTCCAACGTCATCTTCCCAGGTTCGTCGTAGGGTGTCTAGGGAGACATTTGTCAGTTCCCTGATGGCTTTATAGTGCCACGTTACTAGATGTCTGCCGGATCCCATACGAAGTATTGTATGGAATACCGGGTGTGCGGGTGGTTCCCCGTCTCTCAGGTCCCAGAACAGTCGAGTGTTCTCTAGGAGCTGTCTATGCGCGAAGAATTGGCCTCGTGGGAGGTCATACCATTCGATCATCTGTTCATAGGTGCGCAGTTGTCCGTCCTGGATCAACTCCGCTATCTCCGTCACATCATGATCGGTCCAAGTTTGTGAACTCCTGGTGGTGAAGTGGTGTTCCCCGCGAGGGAGACCAACCAACGGTAATAGTGGGGAGTAGAGCAGCTTATCCTTGGAAAGTCGGTGAATGCGCATCATACACTTGCGCGCTGTGGATACCTGGAGCGGGTGGTTGCGGGACGGCTTGGTACCCGGTAGGAGCATACGTCTGATGACCGGGAGAGGTATCCTACCGGTGACTGTTGTAGTTTCCACTACATGGCTCTCCGCCGTCCAGTGGGACAGCCACTGAAGTTGTGCCACCAGGAAATATGATTCGAAGGACGGGGCACCTAGGCCGCCCTCTGTGGTGGGCAACTGCAGTTTACTCAGCGCTACTCTATGCCTGCCACTACCCCATATGAGTGTTGTGAGCAATGTGTCCAGTTCCCGGAAAAAGGATCTGGGTGGGATCACCGGGAGATTGGAAAAATGATAAAGTAGTCTGGGTACCATTATCATTTTCGCTAGGGCCACCCGGCCGATAGGTGCTAGAGGCAGAGTTTTCCAGAAGGACACCGCCGATCGTAAGCCAGCCAGCACCTTGCGGTGGTTGCCTTCGTACAGGTCTGTAGGGGCTTGATACAGTCTCACTCCCAGGTATCGGGGGGCTGTTCCATTCCAATGGGGCGATTGCGTGCCTAGCGTTACCGCAAGTGGCGGCAGATGGGGGCAGAGCGGGTGGACGGTTGACTTCTCCCAGTTGACCTTGAGTCCTGAGATAGCGCCAAAGGCTTGCAGGGTGTCCCATATTGGGGTGAGATCCTCTGTGACGTCGTGGACGTAGATTAGCAGGTCGTCTGGGTATAGGGAGACACAGTGTGTTGTCTCCGCTATCGGTATCCTCCAGCTCTCACCCTCCCTGCGTAGCCGTATGGCCAATGGTTCGACCGCTAGCGCGAACAGAAGGGGAGAGAGCGGGCACCCCTGCCTGGTGCCTCTTTTGATTGGGAAGGGAATAGAGATTAGTTTACCGATTCTCACCCTAGAGGTGAGCCCCTTGTACAGGAGCCGTGTGTATGGCAACAGGGTCTGACCATAACTTAGGGATTGGAGGACCGCGAACAGCTGTGACCACAACAGTGTGTCAAACGCCTTTTCTAGGTCGAATATCAGGCATGCTGCTCGGAGGCACCTGTCGCGCACACTGTCCTGGATGTGGAAGAGCCTCCTTAAATTGCGTGAGGTGTTGCGCCTGGGTACGAATCCGCACTGGTCGGGGTGGATTAATGTGGGTATGAGTGGACTGTAACGGTCGGCTAGTATTTTCCCCAGGATTTTACAGTCCGCGTTGAGAAGTGTGATGGGCCTGTATGAGGAAAGGTGTGTGGGGTCTCTGTGGGGTTTTAAAAATGTCACCATAATGGATTCCCAAAACAATGCGGGTAGGATCCCTGTGGTCAGGGCCTCCTCAAAAGTGAGTGCAAGGTGGGGCACTAACTGGGCCTAGAATGTGCTATAATATTCCGGCGGGAGCCCATCCATCCCCGGTGATTTCTTTCGAGCGAGGGACCCTATGGCATGTTTAATCTCTGATGCTGTGATTTTGCTGTCTAAATCTCTTTGGTCTTCTGGGCATATGTTGGGGAGTCTGTGTGCGCCTAGGAATTGTTGTAGTGTGTCGTGTGGCGCTGGCGCTGGGTTGCGGTATATTCCTGTGTAGTAGGTGCGAAATGTGTTAAGGATACCAGATTGAGAGTAGTGGAGCTGGCCTGTTTCGTCTATGAGCTCCATGATGGGTTGCGAGGTCGTGTCCTGTTTGGCCATCCATGCTAGGAAGGCGCCCGCCCTGTTGCCCTCCCTGTGTATGCGGGTTGCGTATTTGCGGAAGTTATATTTCTGTAGGTCCCGGAGCGCTTCCGCGTAGGTCAGTTTCGCCGCTCCTATTCGTTCTGGGGAGCCCCCACCTTGGTCCAAGTCTCGGGATAATCCTGCCAGTGCCATCTCCGCGTCGCTTAATGCTTTTTCTAATGTTCTTCTCACCCCCACTATCTGTTGGATGCAGTGCCCGCATGCAGTGACCTTGTACGTGTCCCATTCTAAGCCTCTAGTGGAAGCAGAGCCCGCGTTGCGTTGGAAATGTCCCTCAATGAAGTCCCCATGCGTGTGACAAAAAGCCTGATCGGTGAGGCACTTCTGAGGGAGTCGCCATGTGGGGATCGGGGGGGGGGGTGGGGCGGTCGCCAGCGCAAGGTCACCACATGTGCGTCGTGGTCCGAGACTGTGCGCCCGAGGTAGTCAGTGTTTTGTATTGTTGGTAGGATTGTGGGGGAGCAGAGGAATCTGTCTAAGCGCACCCCAAGGTCGTGTGGGATAGAGTGGAAGGAGTATAATCTGGTCGTTGGGTGCCGCGATCTCCAGGCGTCTATCAGTGCCCAGCGCTCGACCCAATTACGAAAACTCTCAGTTTGTTTGTGTGCCGGGGAGCTCCGTGGGAGGGGGGGGTGACCTGTTGAGGAGCAGATCCAACACACAGTTGTAGTCCCCTCCTAGTAGCCAAGGAATCGCAGTATAGCGTGCCAGGATTCCAGTCAGCTCTTCCCAATATCGGTCCTGCTCTGTGTTCGAGGCATAGATGCTACCAAGCAGTATTGGCTGACCTTCTAATAGGCCACTAATAAAGGAATATAGACCGCTACTGTCTACCAATCGGGTGTGTTGTTTGAAAGGCACTCCAGGTCTGATCCACACCAGCACACCTCTTGCGAAGGCAGAATATTTTGTGGCACATATGATTCCCCGCCATTTTTGGTGAAGGCGGCCTACCACTTGGTTTGTCAGGTGGGTCTCCTGTAGGAGGGCCACTTGTGCCTGTTGTCGTTTAATGTAGGCATATATGGAATATCGTTTAGTGGCTTTGTGCATCCCCCTGACATTTAATGTTATGACTTTAAGATCCGAGTGTGGGGTCGTGGGTGTCATGATACGCTTGCGTCATGTAAGGAGCTAGTGGGCCCCCCCGCCCCATCCCCCCCCGATCCCCCTCCCAGGTCCCCCCGCCGACCCTCGCTCAGCTTCCACGCTTCCATGTCCACTGGTTGCATTGTGACTAGGAAAGTAATACCATTCGGGGGGAATAAATTTCAACATCGGGAAACGTTCCCAACTAGGGGGACCTATCACGCAAGGCAATACGTCCAAACTGTAGAACATGTAGGTTCGCTAGTCCGTTGCTGAGGGGTGGTGGCTTGGTTTACTCTCCGGCGCCGCCGGCTCCACTATCAAAAAATGTGTGACTATGGAGCACAGGTAACATGAGCGCTGCTGGGCATTTCCGGAGTAGTGCGGCGTCGACCCGGTTGCGCCCTGGGTCCAGCCGTCAGATCCGATCCTACTCGTGCTGTCCTGGGTCGCTCGGGGCCTGAGGGGGGTGGAGCAGCGCGGGTCTGGCCATTGTAGTGGGTGGCCTCCGGATATTTGTCATTTGTTACATCAGCAAGTCTGAGGTCTGGGGTGTCACCCTCGGGGGTGTTTGGGATCCTTCGCGGGAGGCCCGAGCGTCGCTGGTTTCTTCCTCTGAGCTGAACAAATGCGGTCCATTGTCTAGGTCCGATGCTTCCTCAGGTGGACCGAGTGCGGCCACGGCTTTGAGCGCTCTTCTGCGTTCCGCCATGATCTGGGTGAGGTCCGGGGAGCCTTTCCCTGGCGGGGTGGAGCGGGTGCTGAGTTGCGTCAGGGTGACTTTACGTCTCTGTCCCCGTGGTGTCTGCTTCTTTCGGGTCAGTAAAGAAGTGTGTGGTACCCTCGTGGATTACCTTGAGTTTGGCCGGGAATAAGAGGGCATATTGAATGTTCTTTTGCCAGAGTGTCCGTTTCACCACTTGGAAGGTGGCTCTCTGCTGTTGCACTGCCCGGGAGTAGTCGGGGAAGAGCATGACTTGGTTATCCTCCACTTGTATTCGTCCGTGTGTTCTGGCCGTTCTAAGAATTGCGTCCCTATCTCGGAAGTGGAGGAGTTTCAGCAGGAACGGTCTCGGGGGTAGGCCCGGCTACGGTTTGCGTGCTGGGACTCGGTGCGCCCGTTCCATTGAGAAGAAGGGGGTCAGGGCTGTGGATGGCGTGTAGGTTTTGATTCAGTCAGTGATGAATTGTATGGGGTCAGTCCCCTCCGCCCCTTCCGATAAGTTCATGACGCGGATGTTGCTCCTTCGAGAGCGCCCTTCCAAGTCGTCCGTTTTGTATTCCAAGGTTTTGAGCCTAGATTGGAGGTCAGCGATGTCGCCGTGGTGGTGTTGCACCTGCGGATGTAGCGTGTGTAACTCCTGTTCTCCCTGGGACACTTTATCAGACAATTTCCTATGGTCATCTCGGAGAAGATTAAGGTTTGTAGCTAAAGAGTCAAATTTCTGTTCTATCGCTACTCTGGAGTTTTCTATTGCTGCAAGCACTTGGTCTAGTTTTCTGGATGTGGGATCCAGCGCTTGGCACTGTGATTTCTGTGGGTCCGCGCCTGGCAGAGTCGTCGCTGTCCGGCGGCCCATCGCGAGGGGTGAGGGGGTCCTCGTAGGGTGTCCCTGGGGTGGCAGTCGCTTGCGTGAGCCGAGCGTAAGGGCGCTCTGGTCCGGGTGAACCCCGCAGTTGCTTGACTTCTCTCCCAGTTTCAGTCTATGTGGACCCTGCAGGTGGAGGAAGGGGGGTAGCCCGGCGGCAGGGGCGTTCTGAGCTTTGTGGAGCCGGGAATTGGTGAAGCTCTGGCGCTATGGTTGGTGGGTCAGTGGCGGCGGGGTTGCCCCGGGGTCCCAGTAAGGGTGGTCGCTGTGCCCAAGTCCTTCGTCCCCCCCGCGGCCTGCAGTCCTCTATTGGCTATTCTCTTGTGGTGACCTGGCGGTCGGGCTGGGGGGAGGGGGGCGGAAGCCACAGTCCATGCCTCTTCGAAGCATTAATCGGGACCCACGTTGATATCGGGGTGACTCTCGTTCCGTCTGCGCATCGGTAGCCAAGGTTGTAGGGGGTGAGGGGCTTTCCCAGTGGGGGATGGGCGCCTCCAGTTGTGCGGGCCGTCCTGGCCTTTCAAATCTTCCCGACTAACTGGGCGTATGGTGTCCGTTCGCCTCCCCAGTCGCTCTGCCTCCTCACCTGCTGAACATTTGTGGGTGTATCGCCAGGGGGTCCACCGTTGTCTCCGTCACGGGAACGTGCCGCGTCTAGCTCCCAGGCTAGGAGCATCCTCAGATGATGATGCGGAGGGTCACCTATCAGCGCAGCTCCCCGGGACTCCGACCCTGACTCATGGCTGGGGCTGTACGGGTCTTCGTCGCTTCTCAGGCAGCATTGTTGCAGGTAGGGAGGGTCATTGGGACGAAGGGCTCGCTCGGTGGGGGATGGGCCTCCCTCGAGCTCTGTCTGCCCGTGTTCCGCTCCTCCCGCTCGCACTACCGGCAATCGGCGGCACCCCTCCACCTCGTAGCTGTATCTCTCCGTCAGCCACCGTTCACACGCTGGTATCTCGCCGGGGTTTCCCAGCCGCTTTGTTGTTGGAGTGCGCGGCACTCTAGTGCCGCTGCTGCACTCCGTGGCCGCCATCTTGCCCTGGTACGCCCGGCGAACCCATCGCGGCGCCCCGGGCTCGTTCTGGGTCGCTGTCCGCGTCTGTGGGCACCTCTGGGCCGCTTATGGAGGTTCCGATGGTAAATTCTGCCCGCAGATCTGTAGTTACACCATGGGGGTCTCGTGTCAGGCCTTTGAAGTGGGCCGGCTGCGGGAGCTTCAGGAAGATCGGTCCGCCATCTTAGGCGGCTTAGCCACGCCCCCCATTGACCATGGTTCTAATGAAGTCTCCATCCTTATGCCTGGGTCATGGTGCATGGCCCTAAGGGCATGTATCTGCGCCACATGGCACACAAGCCAGAATCAGGGGTGCAACAGGGTGTCAAAGTGACACCCTGTCCCCCTTGCAAATTCGGTAATTTTACAGAATCGGTATTTACCGACTCGGTAATTGACATTGATTCCTATGGGCCTGAAGGCCCATAGAAATCAATGGCAATTACCGAATCGGTAAATATCGATTCGGTAATTACCGAATGTTACAGATTCGGTAAAAAAATCAGTAAAAATAACTACATAGCATTTACCGATTTGTAAATACTGAATCGGTAAAATTCTGTATTTACGAACCGGCAAATACTAATTACCTACATCGGGCCCTATATAGTTTACTGAAGACTCCGAAAATAAAGCCAAGGACTCACTGGCTACGGGGCCAAAGATCTGGGCGGCGAAATCACCTTTTTGCTTATAAAGTCCAGTTATGAACTCAACCCGAATCTTTTGGTAGCATGTTAATTTCATCGTCCCCATTCCCTTGGGTGCCAAATTTGACCAATTTCCAAATTTTTGGGACATCTTTCCATACAGTGGCAGACATCATCTCCTCTCTGTTTTCCTTATAAAATATTGCTTTAATATACCTTATTATACTTTTTGTACTGTTTTAACAATTCACAGTATGATAATGTATTTCTAATTGACTTTAAGGCCTACCGTAACTTCCTTAACTTCCGCTTCATTAACTGTCTCTCCCTATCAAACCACCTATTCCTTTTCGTCCCTTAATAAGTGCAAGGCTTTAATGTTTTTAATTTCTTCCGCCAGTCTCTAACTAGGCACGTGACCAACGTTTTTATTGTATTTACATATATATTTATAGGATCTTCCTCTTGACATAAATAACAGTGTAGGTCAATATTGTTTTGTAGTTCCACAAGCGCCTGGATATGTTAAGCACTTATCCTCGTTGTAAGGTGCTTAGGAAATTCCATATCTAAGGTCTTTTTGGCTTCACTACCTGCCATTTGTAAATGCAGTTTGGCTGTCAATGAGAAGTGATCACTCATTCGGTTTGGCCAAACCTGAAAGTCTTCAACCAGGGAGAAATGCCACGTTTGAATGAAAATATAATGTATCGGCCGTTCTATGTTACCATGCCTAAACGTACGCTGCTCCGATAGATCTGAAGCACAGCGGCTGTTTAGGCCGACAAAACTACAGCTTTGTAGAAAACCCAGTAATCTGATTGATGTCTTGGACTTTTGGCACCATGGAAAGGAAGTCAAAGGTATTTTAAGGGCTTCCAATAAATCCCCAGTACTGGCCCCTTCCTGATTTGGTTGCATTTAAAATCCCCCAAAACTAATATCAGACTCGATGGGTATAACCAGTGCTTTAAATGGACCGGTACTGCCCGGTACGGAGTACCAGCACTTTTTTATTTTGGGGGGGAGAGTGCCAGCACTTCTCAAGAAAAATTCTATACTTTTAATTGGAGAGTACTGGCACTTCTTAAAAACAAGCAGGTACTCTGCTACAGAGTACCTGCACTTCCATTTTTCCATTTCAAGCACTGGGTAAAACACTACAATTTGACCAACATCTTCCTCCAATAATCTATACTGGATTAAATTATATTCTCACTTATTGATAAAAATATTTACTATAACCATACTATATGCTTATTCACTAGAACTAAATAGGTCTATCTTAGCCGCACCTGGTTTACCCCTTTAGCAATCTGCGTAGAGATTAAAGTGAGTAATCCTCCCAAATTGTACCCAGAGCCACTTGATGAAGTTTCAGAGTAGACCTGAACACAACCCGGGAAGGGCATGTTTTCCCCCTACAGCCAGGTCTCCTGGAAATATAAAATCTTGTATTCTACCAGAATTGTTTCCATTTAGTCAAATTCCAGGATACGTCTTATCCCATACACATTCCATACTAATAGCAAAAGACTGTCAGGATAAATACTGTCCTAATCAATAATATCACTTAACCTAGAAAAATTCCTGCCAGGTGAAATCCTCCGGTTTAACTGTGTCAAATCTATTGTAACTCGTCACTTCTACAATCATGCAGAGGTTATGTCTCATAGTTCTCCTTGAGCTATTGATCCTAAAATCTTCTAAAACCAGATCTTCTTGTCTGGCATCAACACCTGCATGATCATTTAAGAATGGCTCCACATGCCTAATATATTTTTTTGGGAGAGGTACGAGTTTTATACTTTTTAAGGCTATTTCATCCCTTGCCTCCTCTATAATTTTCTTTATTATCTTAGAAAAGAATGTAAGGTATGGTGTCTTACCTGTAAGCCCAGTTCTCTCTTAGGGGAATCTCCAATGAAGTCATAAGCATTGAATAGTTCCACCTATGTGTGATAATCCCGGATCACTTTTCCAAAGTATATCTTTTTAAGTGTAGATATTTGCCTTTGTTCCAGAAGCCTGTAGAAACACTTAAGAAAGAACATATTATTATGCAGTCTATAAGCAGGGGGACACTACGTCCCAATGCAGTAGTAGCTGCTGTTGCCTTGGTAGAAGGCACACGCAACCCCATCGGAAGTTCCTTTTTAGCCAGAGAATAACCGGCGTTGATACACAAGACGACTCAGCGGGAGATAGTCCTCTTGTGTACAACCCGGCCTTTCTTGGCGCCCACATAGCCAACAAAGAGCTGGTCATCCAACCGCAATTGTGTGCGATTCAGGTAAAATAAGAGTGCACGTTTTGGGTCCAGACGGTGGCGCCTCTCTTCCTCTCTGGAAGGGTGCGGAGGCAGAAAGAAAGTGGGCAAGGTGATAGTTTGGCCGATGTGGAAGGCAGTGACAACTTTTGGCAAGAAGGAAGAACGAGTGCGAAGCACAACCTTGTCCGGATGGACCGACAGAAAAGGAGGGTTATAGGAAAGAGCCTGGAGCTCACTCACGCGCCTAGCGGAGGTGATGGCAACCAGGAAAGCAGTCTTCAAAGTCAATAAACGAGGACAGGTGTGAAGCAGCTTAAAGGGAGGGCACATCAAATAGGTAAGAACCATATTCAAGTCCCACTGCAGCATCACAAACCGAATAGAGGGAAAAGGTGAGTAATGCCTTTGAGAAATCTATTTACAACAGGGGACTTGAAAAGAGAGGGCTGATCAGGAAGTCTGAGAAAGGCTGAATTTGCAGAAAGATAGCCCTTAAATGTGCTCAGAGCAGAACCCTGCTAGGCCAGAGAAAGAAGGGACAAAAGGACTTCTGAAAGGGGCAGAAAGGGGATCCACAGCCTTTGCTGTGCACCATGCCACAAATGTTCCACCTGCAGGCGTATACCGATTTAGTGGGACGCCTGGCTGCCAGTATGATTTCACAGATTTCAGGAGGCAAGTCAAAAGGAAACAACTGTCGCCGCTCAATCCCCACACATGTAGGTGGAGGCTGGACAGGTTCGGGTGGAGGACATTCCCCTGCTGCTGCGACAGAAGAGCCTCCCGAAGAGACCGTCAGATCGGGGGATCCATGCTCATACTGAGTAGCTCAGGATACCAAACTCTTAGAGCCCAGTCCGGGGCCACAAGAATGACTTGGGCCGGATCGCGCCTGATCTTCTTCAGCATTCTGGGTAGAAGTGGTATAATAGACCGCAGCTCCACTTGTGACGAAAAGCGTCGCCGAGCTAGTGCCGCCTTGGAAATTCCAACACGCAGAAGTGATGACCTTGCACGTTCTCTTCGGTGGCGAATAGATCTAACCAAGGCTCTCCCCACTGTTGAAAGAGACATTGCGCCACCACCAAGTGAAGACGCCATTCGTGATCCATCATGCACCTGTGGCTGAGTTTGTCCGCCCTGGCGTTCAAAGAACCTGCTAGGTGTTGAACCGTCAAGGAAATGCCTTGATATTCCAGCCATGTCCAGAGACGCAGAGCTTCCTGACATAGGGTCCACAACCCCACCGCGCCTTGCTTGTTGCAATACCACATGGCAGTGGTGTTGTCTGTGATCACCTGCACTACTCTCCCTTTGACAGAGGAAGGAAAGCTTTCAGTGCAAGTAGGATTGCCCGGAGCTCCAGAAGGTTGATATGGAGCCTGTAGTCTGCCGAAGACCAGAGGCCTCTGCTCTCTGCCTCTCCTTTGTGGCCACCCCATCCTAGGAGGGATGCATCCGTCACCACTGTGTGCTCCGGTTGGGGAAGGGAGAGGGATCTGCCCCTGACCGAACACTGGTTCATGAGCCACCACTGCAACTGTTGCGCAGTGCCCTCCGAGATCTGGACGTACTCTGACCGGTCCCCTTGATGCTGCGCCCACTGGAACTTCAGGTCCCACAGCAGAGCCCGCATATGCCATCTGGCATGATTGATCAGCAGGATGCAGGAGGCCATGAGGCCCAGCAGCCTCAAGGTCATCCTGGCCGAAACCCAGGACAAGGGTCGAAAGATCGGAATCATAGCGAGAATGTCCTGGACTCGCTGTTCGGAAGGATAACCCCGAAACTGCGCCATGTCCAGAACCGCTCCGATAAAAAGGAGCTTCTGAGAGGGAATCAGGTGCGACTTCGGCACGTTGATGGAGAACCCCAGCAAATGCAGGAGGTCGGCCGTAGTCTGAGGTGGGAGACGTCTGCCTAGGGCGAGCCCGCCTTCAACAGCTAGTCATCGAGATAGGGGAAGACTGAAACCCCTGATCTGCGCAGATGAGCTGCGGCCATCACTTTCGTGAACACCCGAGGGGCGCTGGTAAGGCCAAAAGGGAGCACAGTGTACTGAAAGTGCTCGTGGCCTACCGTGAACCGCAGGTAACGCCGGTGGGACGGCAGGACGGGGATATGAAAATAAGCGTACAGCAAGCCTAATGCTACCAACCAGTCTTGCGGGTCCAGGGCAGACAAGACCTGAGTAAGTGTGAGCATCTTGAAATTCTCCTTCCGGAGGAAGCGATGTAACTTCCTGCTGAAGAAGTGCCAAGTGATCTCCCGACATGTGGGGGGACTGAGGTGGCATGGCTGCTGGGGTAGTCTCGAAGGGGAGGGAGTAGCCCCGTCGGACTATCTGGAGAACCCACCTGTCCGAAGTGATGGTGCGCCAGTGGGGGAGAAGATGGCGAATCCTGCCACCCACTGGTGTTTGGTGGGCCTGAAACACCAGACTAGGAAGGTTTGGAGCCAGTGGCCGCAGAGGAGGCCCGCTGGCCCGTGACCTACCTCTGCAGGTCCACGTCCGCTGCTGCGCTGAGACTGTTGCTGCGCAGGCCTGTGGCTCTGATACGAACGTGTCTGGGCACCCCTCTCTTGGCCACTAACGGAGCAAAATGCAGAAGTGGAAGGAGTGCGCGTGGCCAGAAGGCCTAAGGACTTGGCCGTAGCCTATGAGTCCTTAAAACGATCCAACGCCCTATCTGCCTTGTCACCAAAAGGGCATGTCCATCAGAGTGTTCTGGACATTCCCGGAAAAGCCAGTTGTCCTCAGCCAGGCGTGGCGGCGTAGCACCACTGTTGCCGAAATCGCCCTGCCCAGCGAGTCGGCGGTGTCAAGGCCACAATGAATTGTGAACTTGGCTGCGTCTCTCCCCTCAGCTATAGCTTGGGAGAGCACTGTTCGGGCCTCCTCCAGACACTGAGGCAGCACCTGCGCATCAGTGTCCCACACAGAATGGGAATAACAGCCCGAGAGGCATGCGGTGTTCACAGACAGCAGCCCTGAACTGGCGGACGTAAACAGTTTCTTCCCAAACTGTTCCAGTTTATTGGATTCCCTGTCTGGAGGTGCCGAAGGGAATGAGCACGGGTACACAGAGGCTTGGACAATCAAGCTCTCAGGGGCTGGGTGTTGGGAGAGGAAAAGGGGGTCAGGCCGAGCGATGGCGTTGGGCCACGTTCTTATCCACAGGAGCCCCTGTGTTGGGCCTGGAACAGGTGCCCGTAGAGGAAGACGCTGGCCGGAGCACTTCTGTCAGGAGGTTAGTCCTGACGGCCACCGTAGGGAGCTTGAGGTTGAGTGCCTCGGCTGCTCTACGCAACACCACTGAATATGTGCCACCCTCCTTCGTAGCCACGGTAGCAGTAGACCGTGTGCCAGGTTCCGGAGTACAATCCATGTCACCTCATTCTCCAAATACTCTTCCCAGTCCTCCCCTTCCTCCCCAACATGCTGGGCAGGCAGAAAAGAGGGAGGGGGATGGAGAAAGGGATAGAAATTCCCTGTCGGTATCGGCGTCGATAGACACAGGCCCGGCGCCGTCTCCACTTCGGGGTGGAAGCCGGCGTCGGCCATGGAGCCGGCCGGTGCCGTAGATGTTGTCGGTCGTATGAGGCCACCCGCAATGGGGGTCCTCGCTCTTCTTCGTCCGCGGGGCCCGAAGGCGTTTTGGCGGGCCCGATGTGCCAAAAAGGTGGGCCATGGCTGACAGGAAGTCCTGTACCTGGGCTGGAGTCGCTGGCGGACCAGGGAAAGGCGGGTAGGCCGTCTGCAACTGCGCAGGCTCTGACGGAGCCGCAGGGGTGGCACCACCCGCACCCATGTCACACGACAGGCTAGGGGAAGGCGAAAAGTGACAACGCTTCTTCGACTTCTTGTGCTTCGCCTTACCTGACTTCGAATGCGAAGAGTGAATGATAGTGGTGGTGGCGGCGGCTCGGTGACCGGTCCCTCGACCTCCCTCGGGACCGGGACCTTGAACAGCTCGGAGCCGACTCCCCGGCCTCCAGCAACTATCGGTACTGCTCCCGCAAAGTTTTCGGAGCCAAGGACCGGCATTCGGGGCACGACTCGGAGTCGCGGTCGCGCCCCAGGCAGTAGAGACACTCACGGTGTGGGTCCGTCACCGTCATCGTGCGGGAACAAGCCACGCAAGACTTATAACAGGGCATCCCTATACACCAGGAGTCAAAGACTAAAAAAACAGAGACAAAAGTCCCAAAAATAACTCACTCAAAAAGTGACTGAGGTACCGCTCGCTCCGGATCAGCACATGCAGGCGCGGAAAGTCGTGTACAGACCTGACGTCAGCGCGGGAACAAGCCACGCAAGACTTAAAACAGGGCATCCCTATACACCAGGAGTCAAAGACTAAAAAACCAGAGATAAAAGTCACAAAAATAACTCAGTCAATAAGTGACTGAGGTACCGCTCGCTCCGGATCGGCGAATGCAGGCGTGGAAAGTCGTGTACAGAACTGATGTCAGCGCACATGGGCGTGTCTATGTAGCTACAGCGATATCATCTTGGGGACTACGACGCCAATGACGTACACAGAGCCGCACGACAACGCCTACCAACGCGCAGGGGTACTGCTGACGAAAACTTTCCGGATCCAGTCTGATGCATGGGGGTAATTCTAAGGTAAGGAATCTATCACGAACGTGTTTCTTAAGAGTCAGTGTGAGCATCTTGAACTTCTCCTTCCGGAGGAAGCGATTGACGTTCCGAAGGTCTAAGATAGGACGCAGGCCCTTGTCCTTCTTTGGAACCAGAAAGTAGTGGGAATAACAACCACAACCTACTTCTGGCGTCGGAACGCGCTCGATGGTCCCTGCTTTAGAAGTGCCAAGTGATCCCCTGACATGCGGTGGCACTGAGGTGGCATGGCTGGAGGGGGTGTCTCAAAGGGGAGGGAGTAGCCCCTTCGGACAATTTGCAGCACCCACTTGTCCGAAGTGATGTTGTGCCAGTGGTGGAGACGATGGTGTATGCGTCCACCCACTGGTGACTGATGAAAGGTCGGACTAGGAAAGCTTGGAAGTGGATGCTGGGGGGTGGGGGGGGGTGGTGGACTGACCCACCCGCTGGCCACCTGAAACACCTCAACGGTTCCCACATCCGTGGCCACGCTGAGATTGGTGCTGCTGTGGCCTGTGGCTCTGCGAACGATGTGGGGCGCCCCTTCCGTGGCCATGAAAGGAGCTAAAAGCAGAAGGCGGAGGAGGCTGAGCGGCCGACAGGCTCAAGGATTTGGCTGTAGCCCGGGAGTCTTTGAAGCCCTCCATTTACGCAACGCATACCTCGAGGACGTTCTATGCAACGTTCTGCTGATGCGAGCGTGAGTCCCATGCTATTCGAGCCTTCATTAGGAGAACAGGTGGCAGTACTCAATAATGGCTAACTCTCAGCCCATGGACCTTGACAATTGGTTCATCTGCAGATCCCCTGTAATTGTACTTTCTTGTAAATATGCCACTTGATGTATATATTGCACTGTCCACTGTTTGTATGCATTAGCACTTATCATGCATATGAGGTATCTTTTAATATGGATATAGCTTAACTGTAGCCAATTCACCAGACCGAACATCATATGGTTACTGTCCTCTCCAGAAGTATATATATGTAATCAGCGTGGTTGTCTTTTTAAATCACAGCATGTGCCGCATTATCACCTCTGTAATTTTTGTATCCTCTATGCATCACGCAATTAACACTGCAAATGTCGAACTTTATTGTGCATACAAATTGTTTGAGTTCCATGCAACAGTGACCACATGTTTGAGTAATTACTCAGGCATCATTTAGACTTGTTTTGCCTGCCTTCACCTTGTGCTCTCCTCCTACTAACTTTGCTGTGTGTCCTGACTGCGTGGGCTGTTCCGCCCTGAGGCGCTGACTGGAGACCTAGGAGCCCGTGTGCTCCACTTCGGATTTTTGCTGCTCGAGTAGGGGAGAGAAGCGTCCAACGCAAGTAGCGGGAGCGGGACTGCGAGGCCCAGAGGTGCTAGCGCTTGTCCATCGCGCGCACCTGGTGCCTCTTCCCGCCCCCTCCTTGAAGGCTATTTCACTTCTCGCGGCCCCCGCTCCGCGGGTGCCGCTCGCTTTGCCTGCCTTCACCTTGTGCTCTCCTCCTACTAACTTTGCTCTGTGTCCTGACTGCGTGGGCTGTTCCGCCCTGAGGCGCTGACTGGAGACCTAGGAGCCCGTGTGCTCCACTTCGGATTTTTGCTGCTCGAGTAGGGGAGAGAAGCGTCCAACGCAAGTAGCGGGAGCGGGACTGCGAGGCCCAGAGGTGCTAGCGCTTGTCCATCGCGCGCACCTGGTGCCTCTTCCCGCCCCCTCTTCCTCCTTCTACTTAAATAATTTGTCATACGCGAACGCGGGACGCGCGCGGACAGAAGCGCGGACTAAGACCGGACAAAGAGCGGGCCCTCTGTGGCCCTCAGTGGCTAAAGTAGGCTGGGCTGGGCCCACTTTTCAACATTTGATAATTCAGAGATAATTCTACTTTGTAATCCATTGATTGTATGTAGACGTTGGCAACTGCTGTTTATTCAGTGACTCTGTATACGCGTCCCATTGATTTTGTGACTTGATAGTACTCATTTTATATATTTTAACTTGTTCACTGGCTTTATATACTTTTCTATTTTACATATTTTGATATCAGCTGCAATATGACTGCCAAAAAGCTAAGATCTGGAAGACTGCTGGGGGGAAGATCAACAGCTAAGACCAGATCCAACCCACTCCGAAATAAGAATGTTTCAACAATTCAGTTGAAAGGCCAAAACCAGATTTTCCAGCTCTGGGAGAAATCGGTAGATAGGGTGCCCCTGGAAAATACTGCTTTCAATAAGAGTGTCTCCTTGACTTCATCACTTAATCCATCGCTTAACCAACACCCGAAGGAGGTAGAACCGGGAACTCTTGGTTTAAGTTCATGTACTACTGTGGGTATTCTATCTACTCCTTCTTTACTTTTGGAGAATGATAAATGTTTAATTTCCAACCCAGATAATCCCAAAAATATCAAGACTCCATTGACATCTGTAAATGTCTTGCAAAATGGGATACTTTCCCTCTCTAAGCTGAGGGAGGATATAAACGAAGACTCACAGTCCCTGGATATTGACCCAGTGTTATGTGAACGTTATTTGGTTGATGTACCTAGGGCATTGCTAGAAGCTGCGAAGACCCCAATGGGTGCTACCCCTTCTGGTCTCCATCTTTTTAGTAGTACCCCCTCTTCCAATTCACAAGATCTTTCCCTTCAGTCAAATATGTCTACAAGTCCAATGCTCAATATAACAGGGATTGAGGCTATTAATGATCCTAGCTTGAAATTATCAGAGAAACCCATATCTGAATTTCTACTTTCCTTGGAACATTTGCTATCCTCAATTCTGACGCTACTGAATAAATTTGTGGGTAGCTCGGATTGTGTATTGGATTCTGTTACCCAAATTTTAAAGGCTTTATTATCAAAAACCTGTGAAAGGAGTTGTGGCTCAGATTCTCCTATTACAATACCTCCCAAAAATCTTCTAGCTAATGCACCTTGTTTGTTAACTGAGAATATACTGGTTGCACCTGTGTTGAAGGACCTATGTCCTATTTTGAAAACATCTGCTTATAATTGTATAAGTGATTTCGTTCCAGATATTGTTTCAGAGGAAAATAGTATTGTACTCCCAAATGCTAATGCCGAAAAGGCATTATATCCTATTTTCGATCCAGATTTTAAGGGGCCGGAATTGGAGGAAAAAGTGGAAAAACAAGGAAAGCATAAGGGGAAAAAAAGAGGAAGTCTCTCCGTAGATTTAAAAAGAGGAGGCAGAGACAAATTTTCTTTGAGAATCCCCAAGTTTCCTTTAAATCCTCCTCTGTTGAAGTTGAGAACGTCAATGATAATGGATCTCTGAGGCATGACTCAATTAGGTCATCTCCTGAATTTTTGGGGCCTTCCGTTAATTCTGATGAAATTATTACGAATTCTTCTAAATTAAATTCGATAGAACAGGGTGTAGAAAAAGAAAAACTTATGATCCACCCCCTAGTGGTAGAAGAAAGAAGCTTTGTCCCGTGGTATCCACTTCTCTAAACCCTTCTGCCCCTTCTTTCCACATACGGGCAGAGGGGGTAGTCTCAGGTCAAAACTCTGTTTATAAATTGATGGAAACCCGTACTGACTCTTTGCTTTTGGACTTCGTCCCACTATTTGATATTGATTTAAGCTTGAATAGATCTTTTTTGCTGAAATGCTGTAAAGACATCGAGGGATTAAAATTAATTAAATCAAGCGATATTGACCTAGTAACAATATTGGGATCAGGGTCTATGTCATTTACTAGGGTAAGGTTCTATTCAAACCTGATAGTGAATCTTATATTAAATAAAGCAGAAATTTTCCAGAGTCAGGGTATTGATGTGGTGCCTTTTACCGCCACATGTGTTGATAATCATATTGCGAATGGCTACCATAGGGGATTGGGTCAAGTTGGCCTCTCTCAACCTTTTGATGATTTAAAAATTCGTGTCTCAAAAACAAAAAGGATAGTTACACATGTTATTCCACCCCCAATAACAATAAATAGGGGTATAACTGAAAATGAACAGCAATGGAATTGGTTACCTGGTGCTCTGGCGACTAAGGTGACAGACAACCCTAGATTGTTCTCTCACCTTTAGCAGTATCTTTTCTGTTATTTCCTGGAATGCCGCCGGCATCAATAACAACCCTGAAAAATTATTATATCTTTTTTCTTTGAATGCCAATATAATCTGCATCCAGGAAACCTGGTGTATTGACAAATTGAACATAGGGAAAGATTACTTCGTATTGGAGGTGGTGGCAACCCCCTCTCGTAGAGGTCATGCAAAAGGGGGAATTGCTTGCCTATTATCCAATAGAATAAAGTGGAGTTTCTCCCACCATATAGATCCCAGTAACCTTTTCCAGGCAGTGACTCTCTCCAACTTAGATAAAACCGGAGAGAGACACCCCTTTGTTATAATAAATGCCTATATTCCGCCAGGTGATCCTTTTAATACCTTGTTGAAGCATATTTTTATTTTCATTAGACAAATTAAAAAAATAGCTCCTCTCTCTAATTTTTTGTTAGTTGGTGACTTAAATTGTAAAGTGTCCAATTACAGTTTGGAGCTATTCAGGAATAAAGAAAAAGAGGAGGTTTCGATGATACCCCAAGCCCTCTTTCCAGATAACATAAAAACAAACAAACGGGGTAAATTGCTGCTGGAAGAATTATATAGTACGGAAGGACTTATAGTTAACGGTAGGCTCCCATCCGATGTTCCTGCAAACTATACTCATAGTTCCTTCAATAGCAAATCAATTTTAGACTACATAATTGTTGACCACTCTATTTTCTCTCTCTTAAGGGATTTGGTTGTTATGGACACTACTCTTAGTGACCATAATGTTATTATGCTAACTCTTCTAGTAGAGCCCCCTAATTCTGACACCTGGGCGCTTGATAGGGATGTGGTCACCTTTCAAAAAACAGGAAGATGCTTCTGGGATTATAAAGCTATGAAGGGTTTGGAACCTCTTCTTGAAAAAACACTATCCAATTTGAACAATTGGCAGGGGGCGGAACAGTCTTCTTTTGAGGCCTTCATAAAGGAGATCATCTCTGCCGTTAAAAAATCGAATTTAATTAGGAAAAAAAACACCCTCCCTAAAGTAGTTGTTTCCCTTAATAAGGAAATAAATAAATTGGTGAGGGAACAATACATATGTGGTGCAGTAGAAAGATCTCAGAAAATATCTCTCCTTAAAAGGAGGAGAAGCAGGATAAAGAAAAAAATGAAAAAAGAAAAAGAGGACCTGCTATGGATTGGATTGCGGGAAGCCGCTGTTCATGGGAACTCTAGACAATTTTGGACCCTCATCGGGGAGGGATGTGGCTCTAGAGTGCGACCACTTCCAATCCCTATTTCTGAACAAACCTGGGTCAATTACATCCTAAGTCTGTATGCTAAGAATGATCTCCATGTGAAACTAGGGGAATTGAGGAAGATACTAACTCTATAATTGAATACCCCTCAGAATTATCTATAGATTTGGCTATTAGGGACATGCGTCCATCAGGTGCCATGGGTCCTGATGAACTCCCGATATGAGTCTTGAAACAAAATCCAGTATCCTGGAGTAAAATCTTATTTCCTCTTTTTAGGATTTGTTACATTAAAAAATCTATTCCAGCATCCTGGAAAGGGATTATTTTGGTTCCTATGTTCAAAAAGGGTGATAGAAACTTACCCATTAACTATCGCCAAATAGCTCTCCTAGACGCTATTGGGAAAGTCTTTTGTAAATGTTTACTATCCCTAATTAATGATTGGGTGGCACAAAAACAAATCTTACCTTTAGAACAAGTAGGCTTTCGTAAGGGTCACGGAACTCTGGATAACCTTTCCGCTCTTCAGACAATTATAGATAAATATATAAGGGTACGTGGCGGAAGAGTTTACGTGGCCTTTATAGACTTCTCCACAGCATTTGACAAGGTTGACCGTCCACTGCTGTGGAGAAAGCTCTCTGCTATGGGAATGCCGCCTTATCTATTAGATATGATCCAGTTTCTACATACAGACACCTGGTGCCAGGTCCTCCAAGGAGGAGACAGGGGGCTTTCCAAGATTATCCCCTCATGTAACGGCCTTAAGCAAGGCTGTCTCCTTGCCCCGTTACTCTTTTCGTTATATATTGCAGATTTACCTGCTTCTCTTTCCTCCTGCGATGGTATAGCTCCAATCTTGGGCGGAAAACACATCTCATGTATGTTATATGCGGATGACATCATAATAATGGATCTCATGCCCAAAGGTCTCGCCAAACGCCTCCTTGCCCTACATCAGTATGCAGTCTCTCATTTTTTAAAAATTAATGCATCCAAGAGCAAAATCATGTGCATCACAGGCCGGAAAAAACATAAATTTAGGAACTTTACCTGGTCTGTCGGAGATGACAAATTGGAGGTAGTAAAGAGTTATGTTTTCCTCGGAAAACTAATTTGTGATAATCTAAGCGCTAAACCCCATACCGATAACAGTGCCCGGAAGGCCTTATCCCAAGGGAGAAGCTTAAGTGCATTGTACTCGGCAATGGGAAGAAGGCATTTTTCACATTTATTGGAGGTCTTTAGGGCAAAAATCCCTTCCACCCTTCTATATGGTTTAGAATTAATTGATATTAAGCACTGGGATTTCTTAAATAAGGTGGAGGGAAAATTGCTAAGAAGCGTATCCACTATCAGTTCTGCCTGTTCTGTGGCAGCTTGCAGACTTGAGTTTGGCTTGCGCAGCAGCTGGGTGCAGGGCCTGGCAGCTGTGGTACGTTGGGTCGCAAGCATAGCCGCAGGAGAAGAGGGGACTATGAGGTTTCTCCTAAAGACTGAACTACTGGGAAGTCTAGGGGAACACTCCCTAATTGTTAACAACTTTAGAAAAGCTGTATCGCTCTTGCAGTTGGAAGAGAGTACTCTCTTCTCTCTACCCGTATCCCAGCTAAAGTCTGTCTTGAAAGAAGCTACTTGGGATCTTAGCTATAGACTAGACTTTAATTCAATCCTTGCTAAGAAGGGTGTTAATCTCCTAACTGATTCATTCGCAAGAAAATCCGTCCAACCCTACGTTACTTGGAATTTACCTCATGGTATTCGGAGATTTTGGTTTCTATTGAGACAAGATTTGTTACCCCTAAATAATCTTTTGTTTAAATGGTATGGAGTTTCTGCAACTTGCAATTTCTGTCATCAATCTATTCAAGATCGAACACATGTACTTTTTATATGCCCAGTGCTGCGTCCTTATCGCAGCAAATGGTTAAGACAAATATGTCTGCAAATGGGTATTGTAAATGCAAACTCTTTTATGTTTGCCTTACATAATCCCCCTAATGAGAGATTTTGTTTCTATATTTATAATTTTTTAAAATGTTTTTTAGATATCTTTTGAATATTGGCATGCCTATCAATGTGTCACTTTGTGTTCCAGTAATTGCTATGATTTGTCTACCTTCACTGTGAATGGCATTTTTGTATTGTATTCTTTTTCTTATGTGGACCTCTAAGGAGTTCCAAAACATAATAAAGATTGAATTGACTTGTGGAATCATCCTGGACCACGAGATCCAGTCTTTCCTTCATTTCCAGTTTCTTGACTAATGAAGGCTCGAGTAGCCTGAGACTCACGCTCGCGCCAGCAGAACGTTGCATAGAACGTCCTTGAGGTACGCGTTGTTTAAATACTCTGCGTCTCCCGCCATCTGCCTCTCATTCGGAATCGGAGACTGACGCTCCAGGTAACTGATAATTCCGGCCCGCGCTGCCCACTGAGCATAAACCCTTGTTTTATCCCGACAGCGTTGTGGTTGTAATTGATACTTCTCGCTCCTGCTGCCCAAAAAGCTTTACCCTTTTTCGAGCCTGACAGCACTGTGACGTTTTGTGTTTGTTTGTTTATTTAATTATAGTTTCCGGCATTGAGTGCTATAGAACTGACTTAAGCGGTTTGACTACCCTACACTACGGTTGAGGGTGGAATCTTGCATAGGGACAATTACCTATGGTATAAGGATATACCCACAAGCCTCATGCCTTCAGCAGAGGACGATTGCCTCCTGCCCCTGAACCTGTAATAACTCAACTAGTCCTCTCAGCATAACTTGCAGGTAAGCCCCATTAACTGGTCTGAATGGTTACATGTGCCCAACCCTGACAGCCTATCCATTATTTATGTAGATGTGAATCACGGACAACACGTCTCCCAGTTGGTTGCCCACCCCAGTCCTGAGGAAGACCCGCAGGCCGAGGCCCCAAAGTACCCTCTGTGCCCCAAGTCGGGTCGAAATGTCGACACCCATACCCATCGAACTTTGACCAAAAAAACCCTATCCTTGTGGTGCTAAACAATGATACATTCTTGGAATGTGGAAAATATGTAAATAGGCCTTGTAAACTATTGATACTGTATGGCCAGGTCGCCGAAATTGATATTTCTCTATCAATCAAATTGCTGAACTGTCTTTAAACCCTTTTTCTATTTCACCTGGGAAACTTCCCAAATCCCCACACTTGAGCACCCACTCCCTTTCTGCCATTCACCCTGGAGCAACCACTCTAAATCTCTTTTATTGTGTATTCAAATAAAAATGCAGTTGGATTCCAACTGTTATTCCAAATATAACTGAATAAATTATATTATTTTGGATATCCTTGGTTGTGGCACATAATTCTCTTAGATGTTTTAATTACTGTGAGCAGACATTACGTGAGCTCAAAAATTGCTGTGATATAATTTATTTTAATTACACTAAATGAAGGTTTAGGACCACTGTTTCCTGTATCTAATTGAGCCCAGGTCCAAGACTTATTGGGTCACCCAATTTTTTGTAATGACAGTCCTCATCATAAGCACAGTCCTGTGCTAGAGGGTCCTCAGACCCCTCCCAGTACTCCCCTTCCTCCGAAGTCTGTGGAACAGGCTCAAAATAAGGAGGACGGACATATGGCATAAACGGCCCCATCGGCGTTGGTATCGGCGTGGGGCGGGCGATGTCAGAAGCGGTGCCGGGGAGATCGGCGCCGGTGGAGGTGTCACGAGGTCGACCGGCGTCTATCGGGGTCCGATAACGGATCCTTGGAGGACCTGCACCGTCGGGTCTGGAGCCGCCGGGGACGCCGGAGCTGGTGAAGCTGGCAAAACAGGTCCCCCAGTCGGCCCACTGGCGCACCAGCGGAGCCAGACGGCCCAAAGAGTTGGGCCATGGCAGCAAGAAACTCTTGCACCTAAGCAGGCGTCGCCCCCGCACCCGGAAAGGGGGTAGACTGGAGGCGACGTCACAGGCTCCGCCAGAGCTGCGGGGGTGGCACCGCCCGCACCCTCAGCCTGGTCGCACGACGGGCGAAGGGAAGTCGAAGACCGATGATGCTTCTTCGACTTCTTTTTGGAATGCTTCGACTTACCTGACCCCGAGTGCGAAGACTTAGATCCAGAAGAATGGTGATGGCGACTCCGCGACCGGTCCCTCGACCTCCCACTGGACCGGGACCTCGAGCGGCGTGGAGCCGACTGCCGGGCTTCAAGTAACTTTCGGGACCGCTCTCGCAAAGTCTTCGGCACCATGGCTCGGCAGTCAGGGCACGACTTGGGGTTGTGGTCGCGTCCCAGGCAGTAGAGACACGCGGTGGGGGTCCGTCACCGACATCATGCGATGACAATCCCCACAGTTCTTGAAACCGGGCATCCCAACGACACCAGGAGTCGATCAACTCAAAAAGATGTGGTGAAAGGCCTCGAAAAACTCAGTCAAAAATTGACTTAGGATACTTGCTCTTCCCGAATCTGCGCTTGCTGGCGCGGAAAAAGAAAGAACTGACGTCCGCGCATGTGGGCGCGTCTATGTAGCTTCAGCGACGTCATCCCGGCACCAACGACGCACGCAGAGCTGCACGACAACGCCTACCAACACGCAGGGGTACTGCTGACGAAAACCCTTTCCGGATCCAGTCTGACGCTTGGGGTAATTCTAAGGTAAGGAATCTATCACTACGTGTTTCTTTCAGGTAGGGCTATGTTGAGCTCCCGGGGAGGGAAAGGTCACCTAATGGGAGTGAAACCTTCTTCAACCTTCTAGAAAATCCTTGATCACAGTGATTTCGAAAAAAGAGTTTTGTGAAGGACATTTTCTGTAGGCAGTAAGGGCACCCAAGTGAACCTTTATTGAAGAGAACTGCAAGCCAAATTTTGCCAAAGGCAGTAAGTATTGAAGAATGGCATCTTCCTGGAAAGTTGTAGGGTCCACATTCTTGGAGGAACACCAACTGCAACATTTCTTCCACTTGAAGGTATTTTCTGAACGGGTTGATGGCTGTTTAGCCTCCTTGAGGATGTTCATGCAGTCTTGTGGCAGGTTGAAGTGTCCGTACTGCACTAGCTCAGGAGCAATGCTGACAAATTCAAGGAAGAGAGATTAGGTGAACCATCTGTCCTCCGAATTTCATCAGTAAGTCTGGTCTGCATGGCAGCTTAACATGAACATGCAAACACTGACCGGTGAAGAAGGTTCGTGAACCACCATTGACATGGCCACTTGGGCTATTAAGATCATTTTGGCTCTCGAGTAGGACAGTTTTGATGAGGACTGATGGGAACAGGGGGATCGCTGAAAAGCGTAGAGAAATTTGTCGGACTAGTCGATTCATAGGGCATTCCCCAGTGTCCCTGGTTGAAAGTATCTAGAGGCCAGGCCTTGGAATTTTTTGCTTTCTGAGTTGGTGAACAAGTCGATAAGTGAGAGCCCCACAGCCTGAAAATGCTTTGCACACTGTCTTCGTGAAGGAGTTTTCTTGCAGAACTCTGCTGAGGGAGTCTGCATGAACATTTTGTACACCTGGGAGGTGTGTCGCCGTGATATGTAGGTTACGGACTAAGAGCCATTTCTAAATTGTCATTGCCTCACAGGATAAGGGTCTGGACCTCGTTTCCCCCTGCTTGTTGAGGCAGACCATGGTGGTCGTATTGACAGTCTGAACAAGCAGGGATTGGGTCTTGAATTACGGGCAAAAGGCTTTTAGTGCTAAGTGAAATGCCCGGAGTTCGAGGAGATTAATGGGATAGGTCATTTCTCTTGGAGACCATATGCCTTGAATTCAGAAGATGATCCATGCGGACTACACACCCTAGTAGTGATGCTTCTGTCACTATGGTGCAAGAGGGAACCTCTTGATGGAACGGTATCCCTTGAAGCAGGTTGGGTGGAGAACACCACTGTTCCAGAGACTGCTTTGCATATAGGGAGAGTATGATCATGTCCTCCCAGTTGCCCATCAGCTGGTTCCACTGATCCTTGGGGTATTCCTGAAGAGGACGCATGTGGAGCTGGACATTCGTAGTTAGGAAGATGCACAAGACCATCGAGCAGAGGAGAAATGACACTGACCTCACCGTGGGATGAGATACTTTCATGAGAGTGACATTTAAGATGGATTGATGACAATCTCTCCTTTGAAGGGCAACACAGGCCTGAATAATGTCGATGGAAGCCCCCAAATAATGCAGAGTCTGACAGGGCTAGACATTGACTTGTTGTGGTTTATATGAAGCACTAACCTGAATCTGAGACAATACCCATTTCAAACAATATTCAATACCCAGGCGTCTTTTGTGACTTTTTGCCACTCTGCCAGAAAAAGAGAAATGCTTCCCCCCAGGGTGGGTAACAGACGAGGGGGAAGGAAAGATTCAAGGCTTGGAGCCTGTTGTAGGTTTACCACAAAAGACTGTTGGGGGGGGGGGGGTCATGCTCTAGGCTGTCTTTGCTGCTGCTGTTGTTGGTACAGTCGTTGCTGTTGAGATTGCTGGTGATCATGAAACCAGTGAGGAGTTTGAAACCTCCGAGGGTAAAAACACCACTGGTAGGGCTTGAAAAACCTTCTTTGTTCTTTGGGCCTTTCCAGGTCATCTACTTTAAGGGTCTCAATTTCGGATTTCATCTGAGCCATCTCGTTGTCAGTGTGGCTGCCGAAGTGTGTGGATCCAGAGAATGGGAGATTACATATCCTTGGTTAAGACTCTGGTTTGAGAGTCATGAGACAGAGCCAAGAAGGTCTATGTAAGGCCAAGCCATGACAATATCCATGTGCCGCCATCAAGCCTTCATTGACTATCTCTGGGAAGTCGTCCCGCTTGTCCCTGGTAAGATCCTTGGCAAACTTTTGTATAGAGTCCTAAATGCTCTATCATACCTGCGCAGAAGGGCTGCTGCACTGGCACCCTTCATGGTGGTTGCAGCTGTGCTACATACTTTGCACCTACAGAGTCCAGCTTCTTGCTCTCTTCTTCCGGTGGTACAGAAGAAGCAGGAGTAGTAGCATGCTGTTTCTTGGCTGCTAATATGACCACAGAGTCCTGAGGTGGGTCGGAGCAGAGGAAGAGAGGACCCTGCTCTGTAGGTCAATGTATATTTTCTGTAGCCTTGATGGAGCAGACTTAGTTGAGGCCGGAGTCCAAAACAATTCCATTGCTGGCGGTAGGAGGCCTGGCACCAAAGGAAGGAGTGAAAGGAAGGAGTGGTCTTGATGCTGACCGGTGGTGAAGCATCTCAAATATAATTGATGTAGGAGTAGGCACCGACATCTGTATATTGAGCTTTGCAGCTCCTCTTACCAGGACATCCTGGAAGGTAGTGAAGCCATACATCAGAGAGATGCGAGGTGGTGGTGAGTCTGATAGTGTCCGTGAGAATCTTCCTGTGGAACAAGGAGAGTATACCCTCAAGTTTTCACAATCTTGCAATGAATAAATACGTTTCCCTTTCCGCTGTGGTGATGTCCTCGGCACCGATATACTTCTCAACGTTGACCTCCTTCGATGTCTTGAAGTCGATAGATTCCTATTCATTGACAGCGACGCACTCCTCAGCGCCAAACTCAATCTGCATGTTGATGGCGTAGGTGTCTTTGTGGTCAACCTACACTGTCTTGACATCGTCCATCGCCTCTTCGTTGACGTCGACCCAGCCCTTGACAGCGAACTAGTACTTTGTCTGACGCCGATACTCTTGATGACCGGGAACAATAATGTTTTTGCTGGAACCCTTTTTTTGGACCTTCCTCGTCCTTTAAAGGTATATGGCAGAGCCCTAGTAGAGGACTGACCCTCTCCTCGCTCTAAAGTCACACCTTAAGACTGTGCCTGCTGCCTGCGTCTTTCCTCAGTGCCTTGGAGGCAAATTTTCTCCCTTTCTCTTAGTGTGCGCCTTGAAAACTTCCTGCAATGCTGGCATTGTTCAGTAACATATATGTGGGCAACAGAGACCCCCTGATAGTTTAGAAATAAAATTTCTAGGACAGGGCAAAACACAATGAACACTATCTTCCTAGACAATTATTGGGATAAAGAACATATATTGAATTATGTGTCAAGTCAATATAGCCAAAAGTAACCACAACAATTAATTTCTAAAATGCATTAAGTATATATCTTTTATATAATTTTTATTTTTTATTCATGAATTAAACAAAGTTAAAAACACTATTGGACCAATGGAGATCCCCTAAAAGAGAACCATTATTATTTCCTTTGTGGATCCCCCATATAGAAATCCCACTTGCTTGATGTCACTAGAGGTTATATCCTTAGGGCTGTACGTGTATGGAAGACCTCAATGAGCTTCAACCTATTTAGATGTCTCATCTTCCTAACTCTCTTTCCCTGTTTGGCAATATCAAAGTGCAATATTAATGGCTCAGTAAGTGGTTGCTGTCCCTCCGCATATCTAGTTTTATTGGTTTTATCAATGTTGGTTCTAGTAACACACACGGGATTATTCGTTTTGACTGTTTTGGCAATAGGAATCCCATCTGACTTCCTTTGATTTTCCTGGGTTGATTCTACAGTCCCACTTACATGGGCTGATGTTGTCCAATTTTGTTTGCTGGTACCCATATAAATGAATCGACCATTGCTCATTTGACTAGCACCCCTAGAGAACCCCTTAGCCTCAAACTTCCCACTCGCTCTTGATATGACTTTTCTAAGTCGCCTTTTTTGGTGTTTGTTTGACCAGAATATTTCCCCAGGTATTTAGTCTCTTTACTGCCAGCAGAATCTTGCCCCTTTGTATACAATTTCTTAACTTTGGCATTCATCACCTTTTTACTATTCGTTTGTACCTCCTTTCGTACCTTAAATTTCCCTTAGGTTTTCTTACCCTTTTGCAAGACATCTGTATCTTCCTTCGCTCTAAAGCCCTTCTCCTATAGACAACATAGTCACCCGTTTTCTTTGCTAACATCGGGACTCTAGCCACAAAAATATCAGCGGCACCCCTTGCTCCTACTTCATTCTCCAAATGCCCTATTGGTATATTCGAATCATTCACCAACTCCACTGGTCGCACTAAGGAGAGCATACATTCATTAATAGTTTTCAATACAGTTGCAATACAGTTGAGACACCCAATTTATTTATTTGAGTCATCATTATTTGCCACTGTTACTTTAAAAACCCTCTGCAGAGTTTTCTGCATAATAATAATCCACATTTGTAAAGCGCACAATCACCCGTTAGGGTCTCTAGGCGCTGGGGGGCCGTCGGGAAGATTAAGCGAGCTATTGCCCAGAGTCACATGGTGCTGGGCTAACCTGCCGCCGGAGCCGGGGATCGAACCGTGATCCCCAGATTCCAGCGTCAGTCGCCCTGGCCGCGGCGCCACACCTCTTCCATCAGCAATAATAAATCAATGAGACCCCCCCCCCCCCCATGTGCCGTAGAAATGTGTAGATAACTGATTTGATTGGTCCAATAGGGAGGGATGTGCAGGGCAGGTAATGTCTTTTCGGCCTTCGTCCCTTTCATCCTTTGAGAAAGACAGTTCTTCATGATGCTTCTTTCTCTTCTCCCAGAGAGAACTCCACCCTGTTCATCTTCTATTTCGGGATCAGACATACTCACCAGCCAAAATACTGGAGAAGATAATGGTGGTTCTGGTACATACAGTGAGTCCACACCCTGTTGCCAGACAATAAGACTCCCTTCCAAACTGTTGATTTCCTTATATCCACTACCATTGGATGCCTTGGGTCCAGGAGTTGTTCCCCTGTTAACTTTTTCACAAAGATATATCCCCAAATTTCTTTATAGATGCAACCAATGGGGTTTTAACAGTCAACACCAAATAGAATTTATCAGTCAATTGTCTCGGTAGTAATAGATACAAATTAACTGGCAATGTAGAGTAGTTTGAAATACCACCAGCACTTGGAGAATGGACAAGGGACCGGGTTGAAGAGGTGTACTCTTGCTTGATACATCAGAAATGTCTGTGCCTCGTGCAGATAGGGATGTGGACATATGCATCATGGGGAGTAAATTCCATTGAACATTTGTAAATACCCTCTTCTGCACAGATCTGAGAGGCTCTGCATTGGTGTTCGTTCTAAAGAATTTGTTTGCCTGCATGAGAACATTAGGAAAAACATGAAATAGGAAGATCAGAAATGTTTTGCAGAGCCTGTAGCAGCCGCGGCCGATCGTGGGAGTACCGGCTGGGCGGTGACCTGGGGAGGGAGAGGGGCAGGGTGGGGGGTAGTAATGTATGGATTACGGACTTTAACCTCTTGGACGCTCATGACGAGGTCAGCTCGTCATGAGTGACGGCGCTCCGGTGTTCATGACGAGCTGAGCTCGTCATGACCGCGCCCGTTCCGTGGAACGCTCGCACGCTGGGCTGATTCCCCTGCTATGCTGAACGTTCCATTGGAACGGGGGCGGTCATGATGAGCTCAGCTCGTCACCGCCCGGCCGGTACTCCCACTACCGGCCGCAGCTGACCTGTAGGGTAAATCAGGTGAGACACAACCAACACAACCATAAGGATCGCCCTCAAGCCAGGCCGCAGCGCTAGTTGACTGAAAGTGAGTATGCTGGGTTTTTAAAGCACTGATGATACTCTATAAAGCAACCCCCTTCTTCAACATCTCATGAAAGTCTACCAACTTGCTGTGAGAGCAGGCCTGTGCTGTACAGGAGAGGACGAGGTGGGCAAATACTTCATGCTAACAGATCAGCATACCTCTGTGCCCAATCTGGGGAAATCAAGATTAGCTATGCTCAATTCCCTTGCATTGTAGGTAGAACGTTTGATACAAGACAAATTGGTTGGAAGGTGTATAGCGGCGCCTGAGATTAGCTGGTCCCAAACATATTCCCCAGAGAACCATTTGAAGGGACGTATTTGGCACAAAACTGAGGACACTTGCAGCTCTGGGACGTGTTAAAAAGATCTATGAATTGAAAACACAGGTTGGTGAAGATTGCCTAGTCCTCCATCGAGAGTGTACTGAAGGCAACCGCTCACACACTTAGGGAGCCAGTAAAGAGAGCCACTACTGGGAAGATTCGGTTTCGCTGTGCCCACCTCCACAGTCCTGGACTTTCAAACAGAGTCCATGACCCCAAACCAATTGTCTTTGGATATAATAAATGCCAGCAGCATTGTCCACCGGAATCCATGAGATGAAGAGAGAAAAGCCTTTGTTGCAAGACAGACTGCACATTTATGTGGAGGAACTGCTTTCAAGTGGACCAAAGGGCTAGTAAAAACAAGTTTCCCAGATGAGGACTGCATCCCAGCAATGAGGCATCCATGACCAAGGCAGCCTGTGTTTACAGGGGCCTGTGAAGATGTACCATGATGGGATTGGAGGGTGTCCATCTAACAGTGCAGTTCTGGATGCAGCGACTGCGAGCTCTGCACTTGAGTCAAGATCCTCCTCTGTTGTTGAAAGGACTGCCTCCTCACACATCACTGGAGGTCTCAAGTCTACAATTTGGTGTATGGCACCAACATGATCTACACGACCAAAAGGATAAGCAAAAGCAAAACCAGTAGGACTGAGCTGAGATCTGAAGTTGGAGATCTGTGAATCATCTCAAGAATACACACAACCTTCTGTTGAGAAGGAAAGCGCTTCATGTGAGTTGTGTCCAGCACTGCCCCAATGAAGGTTAACCTCTTTGGGGGTCAAAGGTGCAATGTTTGGGCCTTTATGGTAAAGTCTGAGATGTGGAGGAGAGTCATTGCCTGTCGGAAGGTTTTCCTGATCGAGGCTGGCACTTTGCTTTCAACAGTCAGTTGTTGAAGTATGGAATAACATGGACTCCCAGCGGCCAAATTAAAGCCACCACAAACCCAAAACCTTCATAAAGATGCAAGGAGCTGCTGTCAGTGTCCAGTCAGGACTAGAAACTGTTGGAGCAGGGATCCCACTTTGAATTTCAGGTAGCTCATTTGGATGGAAAGAATTGGAACACTAAAATCAGCTTCTCGCAGGATGCCAATCAATCTCCTGCATGCAAGGCCAACAGAATTTGGCCCAGGAATAGCATTTCAAACTTGTCCTGCACAAGGAACAAGTTCAGGAGGCAAAAATCTACAATGGCCCTCAGACCTCTGCACTTCTTGGGGTAGAGAAGTAAAGAGGACTGAATGTGATCTCTCTCCACTCCAGAGACACCATCTCTATGATATTCTTATTCTGCAAGAAATTAACTACCACCTCTAAACAACAGGAAGCCTCCGGAACGGGGAGAAACACAGGTGTATGTGAATCTCTGAAAGATACTAATCCCGAAGAACTGTATTGTATTGTAATTGCATTTATATAGCGCTTACTACCCCTGACGAGGCGTCAACGTGCTTTTTCAGCGAGTAGCATGCTACTCCGGGACCCATAAAGTTTTAGTGCTGAATTAGTATAGTCACTATAGTGAAACATGCAGGTACATTTTAAGTGGTGGATAGGTTAGTCAGTTAATTGTATTTGGAATAATAGCAGAAGGATAGAGGAGGACAAAGGTTTGTATTTATATAGCGCTTGTTGACGCACGCTATTCAGGAAGCCTACAAAGGATTAGTGGTGAATTAATATGGTGAAATATGAAGTAATTTCAGTGGTGGATATCAGTCAGTTACTTGGAGAGAAACGGATAGCGGAAGGATAAAAGGGGAAGAAAGATTTGCATTCATATAGCAATTGTTACCCCTGAAGCGCTTTTTCTGGCGAGTAGCACGCCACTCCGGAAGCCATAAAGGATTACTGTTGAAAATTAGTATAGTAAAAAAATATTAAGTAATCTGAGTAGTGGATATGTTATTCAGTTATTTGGGTAGTATATTAGTATAGTTTAATATGGAATTTGAGAAGTGAACATATGAGTCTGTTAATTTCGATTGAAAAGGATAATGGAGGGATAAGAGTGAAGGATTTTTTTTTTTAGTTCTTAGCAGTAGGAGGAGGCTTTTGGATGAGTAAAAATGAGTTTTGGAGGGGAGGACTCAGAGGGAAGATTTTAGAAAGGTTTGTTTTAGGGGATCGGTATAGTAAAAGAGATGATGCAAGGAGAGGTAGAGCAGGAGAGAGTCTATAAAGCGTTATTTCGGCAATCATAGTAGTGATATGGGGTTTGGGATAAATGAGAGAGTGGATGTAGAAGATATATTGATAGATGTATAGGATGAGAGATAGGGTAGTGCACTCGAAGGAGTAGTAGAAGAAGTTTGAAATGAGTCGGAAGGTTGGGCTAGAAGATATATTGAGCGAAGTATAGGCTGAGAAATAGGGTAGTGCATTGGAAATGCTAAATTAGAAGAAAGTGATAAATATATAGATCCATAATTACATTGAAAGTATATCTATACTATCTATACTAATATAATAAAGAGAGAGCCCAAACCTTTGAGGCGGGTAATCTCAGGAACCACAGCACCAATCACAACACCCAATACAGCGTTGGAAAGGGCAGATGCAGCAGAAGGACATAGGCTATGCAGACGCCCACCATATACATTTAAAAGGTAAAAGAACCGTGCCAGCAAAGTAGTCCCTTGTGGGCGTGTCTGCGTTGTGCTGTGGGCGTGACAAACGCTGGGGGCGTGTGGTACGTTCCGGCCTTCATTCCATGTCTCATATCGTGTGCTAATCCCACCCTGCTCCCTTTAAATACCCCTGCACCCCATAATCATAACCCACCCTTACTCCTTAAAATACCCCAACACCCTTAAACACTAACCCATCTTAACCCTATAAATATACCCTGTACCCCAAAACCCAAACCTATCCCTAAATCATAAAATACCCCTGTACCCCAAAACCCAAACCTACCCCTGAACCCTAAAAATACTACCCCTGTACCCCAAAACCCAAACCTAGCCCTGAACCCTAAAAATACCACTGTACCCCAAAAATACCCCTGAACCCTAAAATACCCCTGTACCCCAAAACCCAAACCTAGCCCTGAACCCTTAAAATACCCCTGTACCCCAAAACCCAAACCTACCCCTGAACCCTAAAAATACCCCTGTACCCCAAAACCCAAACCTAGCCCTGAACCCTAAAAATTACCCTGTACCCCAAAACCCAAACCTACCCCTGAACCCTAAAATACCCCTGTACCCCAAAACCCAAATCTAGACCTGAACCCTAAAAATACCCCTGTACCCCAAACCTAGCCCTGAACCCTTAAAATACCCCTATGCCCCAAAACCCAAACCTAGCCCTGAAGACTAAAAATACCCCTGTACCCCAAAACCCATACCTAGCCCTGAACCCTAAAAATACCCCTGTACCCCAAAACCCATACCTAGCCCTGAACCCTAAAAATACCCCTGTACCCCATAACCCCAAACTATATCTGAACCCTTAAAATACCCAAACACCCCAAAACATATACCTCAGTAGCCCAAAACATATACCCCTATACCCATACTTACCTTATCCAAACATTAAAAAAAACATGCTTTTACCATTCATGCATTTACAACGAATTCCGTTGTAAATGTATGCGTGGTAAAAGCATATAAAATGTAATGCCATGCGTTATGATGGCATTGCGGAGTTATGGTACTTTCATAATGAAAGTATGCGGAGTGGTGGTATGTGGAAAGAAAGTTACGGAATAATGTGTGTTTACCCTCCCCCGGTAAGTACATTGGTGGCATGTCGGCCCACATCTCCAGCAACATACTCATATTTTTTCACCACCCATTTGAAAAAGGCACAGGTCTCTCTCATTGATGGCCAGCTCCGAAATACACTTTTAGACACACCTCCCGCCACAAGTTCTAGAATTGCGAACTTTAGAGCTGGGGAGCTACATTCGAATCTCGGCATTAGTTCAACATCCCGTGATTCCAGGCAAATCGCTTTGTCTCCCCATGCCTACCACAAATGAATGTGTTCTTCTGTAATGTAAATTGTGCTCATGCCATGTTGTCGAGTTCGCGCTATATAATATTGCAAGGAAAAATGAAGTAGGGAAACTCGAGTTCACACACTACTGAACGCGCACTCTTAAGTGCATCAGTAGTGCACTGTGAATCGGAGCGTTTCACAGGCCTGTCACAGATAAGAAATGCTATCAAAACGAAATCCTACAAAACAATATACTACTGGCCGGCAGCAATTCATACCCGGACAACGTCGGTACGGGCTGCTAGTAGATACATAAAGGAGGTAAGTATATGTAGATTAACCACTTCCATGCTAATGACATGGCCAGCTCGTCATGCACTTTACTGGACCTGTGCTTATGACGAGCTGACCTTGTCATGAACAATGGGAAATCTCTAGTACCAGCACCCAGCGGGAATTGCCTTAGCAGGCAAGGTGTTAAAGATATTGATAGAGGCACAGCATGAGAACTAGGGTAGTGCATTAGATATGCTTTTTCAGGGGAAAAGTAACAGACACACAGATCCAAGTACATGGAAAGTACATAGATGCACAATGGAAGTATGTACATGTAGACCAAAGATGATTTTTATTTATTTATTATTATTATTTTTTCTCAACAACATAATTATTTTACACGTTTATACAAAGTAATACATAAAAATAGGGATATATCTATAGTGAAAAAAATAGTTGTATACAGAGGGATATGCTGTAATTTTCTGTTTGCGTATGGTGCTTATGTGGGGACGAGCCAAATCTTGAGTAGTTTTCTGAAGATAAGGTGGTTGTCGGTGAACCTTATGTTGGGGAGTAAAGAGTTCCATAGTTTGAGGCGAGATACTCCTTTACAGCGGAGGTTCCTTTTGTTAAATGTGTTTGGTGATTTTAATCCTGATGAAGAGTGGTCCCATTCCATGTATTGCTTTGTGGGTGATACAAAGCAGCTTGAACATGGATCTTATGGCAACCGGTAACCAATACAGGGCTTTCAAGGCAGAGGAGATGTGGTCTCGCGGTTTGATATGCAAGAGTAATCTGGCAGCCGAGTTCTGAATCCGTTGTAGTCTTTTCATGGTCGTTAAAGGTGATCCGTGGTAGAGGCTATTGGCGTAATCGAGTTTGGACAGAACAAGGGAGATGGAAATCCCAAATGAGTGAAAATTCGTTGCAGCGTTTTTATAGTAGCAAAGCTTGATCTTGCTAGTTTATCCACTTGGGCATTCATCGACAGCTTGGAGTCCATGGTCATTCCGAGGTTTCTTACTTCCTTCGATACTTTAGGCAGTGATCCCAGTTCATCACGCCATGTGGCAAGCGGGTTTTAATGTTTCCAATCACCACATGTGAGTATTTTTAGTTTTTGAAGCATTCAATTTGAGATGGCTTCAGGTCATCCACTGATCCACGGCTCTGAGACAGCTGAAAATTGGTGATTTTCCAATGTCTTTGGGGCATTCCAGTTGAAGGAGTATTTGCGTGTCATCTGCATAGTTATAGCATGTAAGGTGAAATTTATTGATCAGTACTGGTAATGACTTCATGTAGATGTTGAAAAGCATGGGCGAGATGATAGAACCCTGAGGGACCCCTGCTTTTGTGGAGTACGGTTTGGACGAGAAAGGTGGGGTATGGATGACATTAGTTCTGTTTCGAAGGTAGGACGCGATCCAGTCTAGAGCAGTTCCCTCTATGTCTGCTTCACAGAGTCTTTGTTTCAGAGTGTCATAGTCAACCGTGTCAAAGGCAGCTGAGAGGTCCAAGAGGAGTAGCGCAGCAACCTCGTTGCGGCCAACTGTATTCTTTAGGTCATCCCAGATGGCAAGGAGGGCAGATTCAGTGCCTCTTCCCGGATGGAATCCTGTTTGGAAGTCTGAAAGTATGTCATTCTCTTCAATGAATTGTGACATCTGGGCGAACGCTGCTCTTTCTATCAGTTTGCCCAGGAACGGTCCATTTGTAATGGGTCTGTAGTTGTCGGGGTTCAGCAGGTCCAAGTTTGTTTTATTCAGTAAAGGGCGTATGTATGACTTTTTGAGTTCTTCTGGAAATATTCCAGTAGTTAAGGAATCGTTGATGAGTCTTCTTACTGGAGTGGCATCAGAGGTTGTTAAAAGAATTGTCTTGAAAGTTTGTGGCGGACAGGCGTCAGAAGGGCTGCCGGCAGGCCTGCTTGCTTTGATCAGGTCCATAAATTCGTCATGTGAGATGTGTTAGAAGGAACGGAGAGGCTTAATTAGAGCATTCTTGGATTGGTGTTTTGTACAAGGGTTAGTGCTGGTGCTTTGTTTCTGTTTTAAGTACAATTCCAGCGTGTCTGCTTTGTTCGTGTAATGATTTGCCACTTTGTCTGTGAAATCTTGAGTAACAGGATGAGTTCCTTCTAGGCAATTTGGTTTGCGAAATTCATTGAGTATTTTATAGAATTCTTTATTTGCACATTTAGCGTTTTGAATTCTGTCTGAATAGTACCTTTTCTTAGCTTTTTTGATAGCACACTTGTATAATCTGTTAATTTTCTGTAGGTGAAGTTTGTCTGGCTTGGCGTTTGTTTTGAGCCAAGTACGTTACAGCTTTCTAATTTGTTGTTTTATGTCTTTTATTTCATTGTTTCTCCAAGGCGCTTTTTTCTTTTGTTCTGTTGTGTGGTTTTGAGTGGTATCAGGATGTCAAAAGCTTCCTGTAGCCCCTCATATAGATTTTGAATAGAATTTATGGTTTCCAGATTTGTACTGGATGTTAGTTGTGTTTTCTAAATTGAGTTTGTTCCACGGCCGATAGTTGGATGGATGTAAGGTAGTTTTAGGTGAATCGCTTAGTGTTGTTTTATGTTGGAAGGCAAGCAAGTGGTCCATGTGACTGGAGTTATAGTTTGAAAGGTAACTAGTTCAGTATGAGAAAAAATGACATCAGGATATGCCCAGCGGTGTGTGTCGGATTGTGGAAAATCTGATGCAGGTTCAATGTGTCTAGGCCGGTGATTATAGTTTTTGGATGGGCCATATTTGGTTTATCAAACCAAATGTTAAGGTCACCCAGAACACATAGCTTGGAGTGTATTGTTATCAGGTTTGAAACTGTGTCTAGAAGTGCGTCTGGGAATGTTGCCTTGCTAGGTGGAGGTCTGTAAAGGAGCAGGAAGTTACAGTAGGAAGACGGTGTAGGATTTCATCTTGTTAGAACAGCCTCACAATTCTTTATGGAGATGTTGTCAATTTTAATGATATGTATTGTTTGCCTGAATACAACAGCTAGACCACCTACTTTTTTGGCTATACGATTTTGGGTGATTATTTGATAGCCTAGAGGAATGGCTTCATGCAGGACTGGAGCCATATCTTCTCCCAACCATGATTTGGTTATGAATAGTATGTCTGGTTTTGCATCGGTTAGAAGGTCGTAGATGTGATGCTTGTTTTTAGAGAGGGATCGAGCATTTATTAGTAGACAGTTTAGTGAGTGGCCTTTGGTGATAGTGGGACTTTGGTAGAAGAGTGATCAGTATTGTGTGGGTTTGTAGCAGGTGTGTTTTAGTGCTGGTATTAGCTGTATTAGGATAGCAATCGTGTAGCTGTTCTGTATCGTGTTCCTCATCCAGCATGCTAAGAAGGCATTTTGATGGGTCTGCATGTGTATGTGTTGGAGAAGGTGTTTGAGAGTGAGTTGGAGTGCTGTGTTGCATTTGTGGTGTAACATTGTTGTGAAGTAGACATGGGGAAGCAAAGTTGTGAGGTGTGGCATGTTGCTTATATTTTTTGCGCGTGTTTAAGGCGGAAGGTGTATGAGTCAGGGGAGGTGGTGCAGCATGTGGGTCATGTAGTAATGTTCTAAATTATCCAATGGATGAGAGGCGGTTAGAAGAGAGGACCTGTATTGCTGTATCTGTGTTAGGTGTGGTGGAAGAGTGAACGCTTGGCATTGGAGTTTGTTCCTTTGTGTGGTTTGAAAGGTGGGTATATGTTTGTATTTTGTGATGGTAAGTATTATGAGGTGTTGCGCTTCGAAGAACTCGTTGTGCTGGTGTGTGTGATATGTTTTGCTTTTGAGGAGTAGTGAAAAAGGGTGCTGATGTATATGTTTCATGCAATGGATTTGGTTGTGTTGTATTGTTTGTGAGAGGAAATTGTGACATAGAGGGGGTGGTGATTTGTTTATGAGTAGAGTGTATGATGCGTGTAGGAGGGTAGGAGGGAAGGATTAGTTACTTACCTGTAATCCTAGTTAGGAGGGTGTTTGTTGGTCAACTGATGGAAGGATGATTCTCTTCCAGGGGATACCCATCAATAGTCATAAGCACTGAATAGTCCCGCCCACGTGCGGGACCCCGGAGCAATAGCCAATAATATGCATATATCTACATATATATAAATACATATAAATACGCATAAAATAACCATATATATATAGAGAGAATATGCATATACATATACAGCCCAAATATAACCATACTAGGCTTAAAAACTGCCATTATTGCCTGTGAAATCTTTACATTTGCTAAATAAAGACATATAAATTACATTATATGACAATGCAAAGAAGAAAACACTGCCTTGGTTTTCTTTGAAACACACAACCTTTATTTTCAAAGGTAAAAACAGGCAGGATCATAGAGGCAGCTTTAGCCTAGATAGGCTGCATTGTAACAACAGAAAAATCTGGCGCCGTGCCTTTAAGACCTCTGTGAGCCTCCAGGCTCCCATCATGCACCACAGGTGACAGTTAGGTCAGTTCTTTGGGACGGCGTATAACAGTGTGATACCTGCATGGGTAACATGTAAAATAGACAGTTCTGGTATTTGCCCGGGGAGGAGGGTGGGTGTGCTTATGACTTTGATGAGTATACCCCTGGAAGAGAACTAGGATTACAGGTAAGTAACTAATCCTTCTCTTCCAGGGGATACTCATCAATAGTCATAAGCACTGAATAGAGTAGCAAGCCCATCCCATACCCTGCGGACGAATACCAGACTCTCTAAACAGTATACTAAAATATATATTACCCAAACAAATTCCTCAGGGATGCCTGACCAACTTGGGCATCCGCCTGAGTATCAGAATCAAGGCAGTAATGGCGAGCAAAGGTGTGAACCGAACGCCACGTAGCTGCCTTGCAAATTTCATGAACAGGAACATTTTTAAGCATTGCTATAGTAGCAGCCTTTCCTCTAGTGGAGTGTGCTCTCGGTTTGCCCGGGAGCTGTTTCCGTGCCAACTGATAAGATAACGTAATGCATGACACTATCCATCTAGAAATGGACCTCTTACAAGCAGGCAAGCCCGTATTCAGAGGACCGTAGTTCACAAACAGATGATCAGTCTTTCTAACACTCTTAGTTTTATCAAGATAAAACTTCAAAACTCTTTTCAAATCCAAAGAGTGTAGAGTTTTTTCAGCTTGAGTACTCGGATTAGCAAAAAACGTAGGCAGTGTCACTGACTGGTTGATGTGAAAATCCGAGACTACCTTAGGAAGGAATCTTGGATGAGTCCGAAGCACCACTCTATTCGCATGGAAAACGAGTTAGGGTTCTGAAGCACAAAAAGCCTGAATCTCGCTCACCCTGCGCGCAGAAGTGATAGCTACAAGGAAGGCCACCTTCCATGACAGATGCTGAAGGGAGGCCCTATGTATAGGTTCGAATGGAGGACCCATCAATTTGGACAAAACCACATTAAGCTCCCAAGGAGGAGAGGGAGCCCTCACGGGAGGATACACTTTCCTGAGACCCTCCAGAAAATCCTTCACAACTGGCATTTGAAAGAAAGAAACCTGGGTAGGGGACTTTCGATATGCTGTTATTGCTGCCAGATGGACCTTAATAAAGGAATACTGTAAACCTGCTTTGGCCAAAGAAAGTAAGTATGGTAACAGTACCTGTTCCTGACCTCGAATCGGGTCATGACCTTCAGCAGCACACCACATGAAAAACCGCTTCCACTTGAAAGCATATGACTTTCTTGTAGAAGCTCTCCTTGCCTCTCTTAAAACGTGCATACAGTCCTGCAAGAGGCCTAGATGTCCATACTGGACGAACTCAGGAGCCATACTGCTAGCTTCAGGGACGGCAGGTTGGGATGGAACACCCTGCCGTTCTCTCTGGTCAGCAGATCCGGACAGCAAGGAAGCCTCCTGTGCGGTACTTTGGATAGATACAGGAGATCCGGGTACCACCATTATTTAGGCCAATCCGGAGCTACCAGAATCATGTCTGTCTTGGACTTGTACAGCTTCTTGATCACCAAGGGAATGAGTGGAATCGGTGAAAAAGCGTAGAGTAATGTCTCTGACCAGTCCATCCATAGAGCATTCCCCTTGGACCCTCGTTGTGGGTACCTGGACGCGAAGACGCGGCATTTTGCGTTGTCGGCATCCGCAATGAGATCGATTTCTCGTGACCCCCAGGCCTGCAAGACATCTCTTATCACTTCGTCTTTTAAGACCCAGTCGTGTGCTTCTGCGAAGTGTCTGCTTAGGTCGTCTGCTTGGACGTTGAGGAGACCGGGCAGATGGACAGCTGAAATGTTCATACCCCGAGCCAGAAGCCACTTCCAGATTGCTTGCGCTTCCAGCGACAGAGGTCTGGATCTCGTTCCGCCCTGCTTGTTCAGATAGTACATCGTTGTTGTATTGTCCGTCTGAACAAGCAGAGAGGATGTCTTGATCGCTGGAAAGAAAGCCTTGAGAGCTAGATGGACAGCTCTGAGTTCCAACATGTTTATGTGATAGTCTTTCTTTCTCTGACCACACTCCTTGAACTTGAAGGGACCCCAGATGGGCGCCCCATCCCTGCAGGGACGTATCTGTCACCAGCGATCGTCTGGGCATGTCCTCTTGAAAAGGCACTCCCACTACCAGATGACTCCGCTGCATCCACCATCGAATGGATATCCGCACTGACAAAGGTAGTGACAGTTTGTCTTCCCAACGGTTTGAAAACTGGGACCACTGATCCTCCAGCGACTGTTGCAGAGGTCTCATGTGCAGTCTGGCGTTCGGAACGAGGAAAATGCAAGACGCCATGGACCCTAGCAGAGACGAGATCTGTCTGGCCGTTGGTCGAGGAGTCCTTAGTAAGGTTTGACACTTGAGGAGAATGGAGGATAGTCTCTCCTCCGAAGGATACGCTTTTGCGTCCTTGGAATCTGCGCCCAGATAGTGTATCCTCTGTGTGGGGTTGAGGATAGACTTTTTGAAGTTCACGTGCAGGCCCAGCCTCCTCAGCTGATGTATGCAGAACGTGAGATGTTGCTGAAGCAGAATCGGAGACGCACTCTTTAGCAGCCAATCGTCTAGATAGGGATAGACGAAAATATGTCTCTTCCTTAGGAAAGCCGCTACGACTGCCATGCACTTTGAGAAGGTGCGAGGAGCTGACTTTAGCCCGAAGGGCAAGACTGCGAACTGGTAATGACTGATTTGTATGCAAAACCTTAGAAATTTCCGATGCTTTGGGGCGATGGGGATGTGAAAATAAGCATCTTGAAGATCTATGGAGCACATCCAGTCCCTTTGATGCAGAAGTGGAATTATTTGATGTAACACCAGCATTCTGAACTTTTCTCGCCGAATGAACTGATTGAGGCGCCTGAGATCTAGTATGGGCCTGAACTCCTTGTTTGGACCTTTCTTTGGAACTAGAAATGCCTTGCCGACGCTGTGCCCTCGGGACCTCCTCGATGGCTTTCTTTAAGATTAATGCAGACACCTCCTGCTTCAAAAGATGAAGTTGATGGAGCACAGTCTTTTGAGGAGGAATGGAAGGTGGAGGAGATTTGAATCTGATTGCATATCCATTTTGCACAATATTCAGCACCCATTTGTCGTTTGTGATGTTTTTCCACTCTTCCAGGCAAAAACGAACACTTCCCCCCACCGGAGTGGGTAACGGGCTCGGGGGAAGCAAACACTCACTGTTTTTGTTGCTGCTGCTTGTTTCCAGGCGCAGACTGTCTGGAAATGCCACCCCTTCCTCTACCAGGACGACGCTGGGAGAACTGAGATCTTCCCTGATTCTGCTGTGACGACCATTGAGGGGTTTGAAGCCTCTGCTGGTTCTGTCTCCTATCGTAAGGACGGTATTTTTTCTTAAAGTCCTTTCTCTTTTCGAGACCAACAGCTCTCTCCGTATCAAGCTCCGTCTTCATTCTTGACATCTCATCGTCAGCATGAGAACCAAAGAGAGACTTTCCATTGAACGGCAGATTCAGAATGCGGTGTTGCGCTTCAGGTTTAAGACCCGTAAGCCTTAGCCAAGCTGAGCGTCTTGCACAGAGTCCATGAGCATAGCCATGCGTAGACAGGTCGGAAGCATCCGCAGCTGCGCTAATCACCTGGTTAGCCACTAGCCCACCTTCATGAAGGATTTCAAGATAATCATGTTTGTCTTCTTTGGGAAGTTTTTCTGCAAACCGAGACAAGGAATCCCATAGTGCGCGGTCATAGCGACCCAGTAAAGCGGAGGCGCTGGCAACCTTCATGTAGGAAGCAGAGGTGGCACACATTTTCTTTCCTACAGAGTCCATAGCTTTGCTGTGTTTATCAGGAGGCACAGAGGATGATGTCGCTCTTGTCTGATTCTTACGTGCCGCTGAGACGATGACCGAATCAGATTGTGGCTCAGACCTCAGAAATAACGGATCATTGTCCGGAGCCTTATACTTTTTTGCGATCCGCGAAGGAACCGCTCCCAAAGATGCAGGAGTTAAGAACTTGTGCTCCGCAGGCTCCAACAGACCTGGAACCAGAGGAAGTAAAGGCCTTGATGATAATTTCTGATGTAAAGTTTCGAAAATGACCGTTGTCTTGGCAGTAGAGACAGGCATCTCGATATTAAGTTTCGCTGCACCACGACAGAGAACTTCATTAAAAGTAATCACGTCATCAATCGGTGAAATCCTACTCGGAGGAGTTGATGACAGCGTTGGCAAGTAGTTCCTCTTCGAATTTGTAGACCTTGTCGAAGATCTAGCATCGCGTCTTCTAGAAGAGTGATGACGCGAAGACCTAGGAGAGGGTGAAGTTCGCCTCCTCTCCGATGGAGACTTTCTCGGAGGAGTACGCTCACGTCTTCTCGGAGAGTGTACCAACTGTACAAGAGGTGACCTTGATCTTGAAGCAGGTCTTACAGACACAGGAGACCTGGAATGAGACCTTGGAAGGTTAATTTTTCTTATCTTCCAGTCTCTGATCTCCCCCAGCCATCGTGGCGAGATATTAGCCCCTGTAGGTGAAGGTGCTCTTGAGGGCTCTGGAGAGATTTGTACAATCCGCAGCCCAGGGGAGGAAGAGGAACTCCCAGAAGAGACAATAGAAACCTTAGACCGGTCTTTGGACACCGTTCTAGGCCTCTTTGCTGCAGGAGACGTTGACGACAGCCTCCTCGGCGACGATTTTTCCAACGGCGACTTCCTCGACGGCGACTTCCTCAACGACGATTTCCTTGGCGGCGACCTCCTTGGCGGCGACCTCCTCGACGACGATTGCCTCTTCGACGACGATTGCTTCTTCGGTGTCGACGTCATGCGCCTCGACGGCGATGATTTTCTCGGCGTTGTGTGCCTCGACGTCGCATGGCTGGGGCTCTTCAACGTCGAAACCTCTACTGCCCGGTTCGACGTCGACGTCATGGCACCTCTCGACGGCGACCTTGACTGATGTTTCGAGCCTCTCGACGGCGACCATCCGAGTCCCGCCCTCTTGCAGTCGTAGGCGAGCCAGACCTGGACCACCTACGCTCATGTCGCTTCTCACCTTGCTTCGACGGCGAACTCTTCTTCGACGGCGAGGGATGCTTCGACGTCGACGTATGCCGCGACGGTGATTTCGATGCTGATTTTGAGCACACAGGTACCTTAGAAGAAGATCTTTCCCTCGAAGTTGAAGGAGACCGATGTTTTCTCTTCTCCCCTCTGTCCTTGCTCTCTTTGTGCTGAGAAGAAGGCTTCCTGGAATGAAATTCTTCTCTTCCACTCACAGTTTCTCCTCTGTCATGCAGGGACTGAAGCCTGCTCTTCTCTCTCTCTCTCAAAGTCCTATTTGACAACTTGCTGCAGTGGTAGCAGAGTTCTGGCTTGTGAGAAGATGGTAGACAAGCTACACAGACCGAATGAGGGTCTGTCTTGGCCATTTTTTTACCACAGGCCGGACACTTAACAAATAAGGCCGGCATTATCACTGGAAAAATAGCCAAAAAACAGCAAAAAACTGTTGGATTAGTCAGATAATGACTAAAGACGTCGAGTAAAGACGAAAAAATTAGAGAAATACCAGAAGAAAGTGAAAATATATCACCAACATGCGAGCTCAATGCTCCAGGATCCTCACAGAAGGAGCCGGAAAAAAGAACTGACCTAACTGTCACCTGTGGTGCATGATGGGAGCCTGGAGGCTCACAGAGGTCTTAAAGGCACGGCGCCAGATTTTTCTGTTGTTACAATGCAGCCTATCTAGGCTAAAGCTGCCTCTATGATCCTGCCAGTTTTTACCTTTGAAAATAAAATAAAGATTATGTGCTTCAAAGAAAACCAAGGCAGTGTTTTCTTCTTTGCATTGTCATATAATGTAATTTATATGCCTTTATTTAGCAAATGTAGAGATTTTACAGGCAATAATGGCAGTTTTTAAGCCTAGTATGGTTATATTTGGGCTGCATATGTATATGCATATTATCTATATATATATGGTTATTTTATGCGTATTTATATGTATTTATATATATATATGTAGATATATGCATATTATTGGCTATTGCTCCGGGGTCCCGCACGTGGGCGGGACTATTCAGTGCTTATGACTATTGATGGGTATCCCCTGGAAGAGAATCATCCTTCCATCAGTTGTCCAACAAACACCCTCCTCTCCCTTCTACCATAATAACACTAACACACAACATACACACTGCACACCACCACACTTTGTAACTCTTGCAACAAACCAGTCTAAGATAAACACTCACCTCTACTTCATTATACGTTTGTTAGTGATAAAAGGTGGTCTGTTAGGTGTAATTACAGCAGGGAGAGTGTGTATGAATGGGATGTAGTTATGTATGATGTTGTTTGGTGTTGTGTTAGTGAAGAGTATATTGGTTAGTGGTATAGGATAGAGTTGTGTACAGTTTGTAGGTGATGGTGGATATGTGTGGTAGTTGGGATAGTAGGGTGTGTAGATGTGGTTTGGTTGGGTTTGTAGTGCATGCTGGTACATTAATCTGCGCATAGTGTTGTGCGTGGTGTACATTTGGTGTGAGAGTTTTGCGCTGTTTATGGATGTGGATGGTGTGGGCTGGGTATTGCTAAATGAGAAAAAGGGCAGCATTTCTGGCCCTAGTCCCGACCAGTTTCGAACTGCCCTTGTCCTCTCTGCCCTTGTCCTCGACGCCCGGGCTGAGACGCCCTAACCCTGGCCTTTTTTATAGCCCGAGGAATCAGGTGACTGCTTCAGTCAATGGGAACCCTAACCCTAACACTATCCAATCACAACACTAGCCCTAAAATCTAGAACCAATAGGAGACCAGGACCTTACAGCCAATCTTAGCCCTAGTCCAAGCACCCAATCAGTTAAAAAACCCTGATCTCTACGTCCAATAAAGGCCCTAGCCCTACCAGTAGTCCCAAAACAAGTCCATGCAACCAATGGCACAGGTAGCCCTAGTCCCTACTTCCAATAGAAAGCCTAACCCTACTCCAAGTCCCACACCTAGTCCAGCAACCATAGCAATAGAAATCCTAACCCTAGTCCCAACCCTACAATGATTGAATCACAGACCAATAAACCAATCAGAACCCTCAAATACCCAACCAATGAGGACATTAACCCTAATCCAATAGAAACACCAGATACAACCACCAATCAGTGTATACATGTACCAACAACTAGCAGACCATTTAAGGTCCCAGCGACCTCAGACAAGGTTTGCTGGCCAGGGAGTTGGAAGCTGCTTCTCCTGTTCCGAAAATCCTAGGAGACACAGGCTCATTCCACACTTTGGACTTCAGCATTGAAGGGCCACACTAACTTGAAATCTAACAATACTGTTTGAATAAAACTTTACTCCCTCTGCTGGCCAAAAAACAAAGTGCACAGGACCTAGTAAATACAGTTTAAACAGCTCACAGAAGCACCCTCTGATGTAGGAAATCCCTGTTGCTGGGGTGAGGGGGAGGCAGGGGGGTTGGTCTCACTGGCTTGTGAACACAAAATGGTGGCTGGGAGTGCACCGTTTTAAAATACAGGTCTTAGCACAGAGCAAAGGAGAAATTTGGAGGGAAAACAGAATTGTCACCAAGGAATGAGAGCGACAAACTACAGAGGTTGGACTGTAAATCCCACAATTCAACACGCTAAATGGAGGCAATCATGAGTGGGGGTGGGCGGAAGTCGCGCAAGGGACCTACGCGGAGAGGCACTGAGATTAAACCAATTTCCATGCCTCTCCACACGATAAACCATAGAATGCAGCTAACAGTTGTAAGTGAAGCTCAAAATAGTGAAACAGGTAATGAGGTTTCACTTGTTCAACTGCCGTTTTGGATTTCAGCTGGCTATTCAAGCAGTAATGCTTTTTGAGAGTGTAAGATGATCACGTTGCTGCTTTCTTTATTTCCATAAAGAACACTCCAGCTACTCTACTTCTGGTAGAATGTGCGTCAATGCTTCCCCTGAGTGGGCGATTGGCTTTTACATAGCAGAAGAAGGTAGAAGCTGTGATTCAGTGGACAATACTTTGCTTTGAAAGAGGGTAAGAAAACAAGTTACTTACCTGTAACTTTAGTTCCCCAGAATTGGTAACTTTCATAGATTCCCATAGCTTGTATCATTCCCCGTCGTCGGAATGGGAGTCTCGGTAACAAAAATAACATAGCAGTAGGTACAAAAGAGAAAGAAAAAGGCCTAGGCCGCATTCCCTTTTGTAGCATATCCGCCTCTTTTTGTAAAAAGAGACCAAAACTAAGCCTCAGCCAATCAGAGGAGCCTCACCCCATAGAACCCTCCTGAAGGAACCTCAGATTTTCGTAGCCATTGTGTAACAGTAACCACATCTGCTGTAGGCTGAGCTTTCCAAGGGGAGGAGGGTGGGCGTATGGGAATCTATGAAATTTACCAATACCGGGGAACCAAAGTTACAGGTAAGTAACTTGTTTTCTTGCCCCAGTATTGGAACTTTCATAGATTCCCATAGCTGTATCAGAGGCTAGCAGTAGCTAGCAGTAAGAAATATAGCACATTTTGTGACATAAAAAGACACACGGTTGCCTCTGTACCATCATGAAAGCAGAAGTAAATTATATACTGAAATAACAATTTGTATAGACAGTAAACACAAAATGTGCATAAAAAAGGAAGAAGGGATAGTAGGGAAAGCTCACCAATTAGTGGAAGAGGTTCCTCAGGCCTGCCTGGCCCACAGCTGTGTCTTTCTGTGTCAAGGATTCCAAGCAGTAATGCTTCGTAAAGGTGTGCGCGCTGCTCCAAGTCGCAGCTCTGCAAATGTCTCTGATGTATACTCCCGCGAATAGAGCTGTAGATGAAGTCACGGATCTTGTGGAGTGTGCTCTAATCCTGCTGTCCAGCGGCTTACCCGCTGTTGAGTGGCAATATAGAATAGCACTGGAAATCCATCTTGCAATACTTTGCTTTGAAAGTGGAAGGCCCTTGCGAGGACCACTAAAAGCAATGAATAATTGTGAAGATTTACGAAACCCTTTGGTGCGATCCAAATAAAATTTCAAGCACCGCTGCACATCCAGAGAATGAAGTGACCTCTCCGCCGGTGTGGAAGGTTGAGGAAAGAAAGACTTGAGAATCACTGGTTCATTTAGGTGAAAGTCTGAAGGCACTTTAGGTATGAACCTCGGGTTAGTCCTCAAAATCACAGTATTTCTCTTGAATAGGAGAAAAGGTTCCTGTATTGTGAGAGCTTGCAATTCCCCAATGCGTCTCGCCGATGTGAGGGCAAGCAGGAGAGCCAACGTCCATGAAAGAAATGTTATGTCTGTACGATGAATTGGTTCGAAGGGATCCTTCATGAGCTGTGCGAGAACTAAATTCAAATGCCATGTAGGAGGCGAATGCCTCCCTGAGGGGTAGACTCGAATCAAGCCCTTGAGAAATTGTTTAATTATTCTTGAAGACCAGAGAGAAGGTCCAGATGCCGTGCGTCTGTAGCGAGAAATCGCTGCCAAGTGAACTTTTATGGATGAATGAGCCAATCCTGTCTTAGCCAAAGACAAAAGATAAGGTAGAAGCTGATGAGGCTGAGAAGAGAAAGGGTCAACACTTTCCTTCCGGCACCAAATGCAATATCTTTTCCATTTTAAACGGTAAGTTTTATTAGTGGAAGGAGCTCTAGCTTGAGATAGAACTTCTCTTATTTCATTTGAGATGGGAAGGTTCATGAATTCTCGCTGCTCAGGACCCATGCAGTCAGGTGTAATGACTCTGGATCCGGGTGCCAAATCTGTCAGTGGGACATCGTGAGAAGATCCGGAAACGTCCGCAAAGGAAGAGGAGGGACGAGTGACAGAAGGTGAAGTTCTGTGAACCAGAACTGTCTCGGCCAAGCAGGAACTATCAAGATCATCTTGCACGGTTCCGTTTTGATCTTCCTGATAAGCCGCGGGATCATTGGAATGGGGGGAAAGGCGTACACAAATGCTCTTGACCAAGCAATCGAAAGCGCATTCCCTAATGACCCTCGATGGTGAAGCCTGCTTGCGTAAGACTGGCATTTCTTGTTGGTCGGGGTGGCAAATAGATCTATTGAGGGTTTTCCCCACCGTTGAAAAATCTCTTCCAAGACCACTTGGTTCAGTTCCCATTTGTGACTGACTGACGATAGCCTGCTGAGTCTGTCCGCCTATTCGTTTAGGACTCCTGGTAGATGTACTGCCTGCCGTGATATTCCGTGAAGAATAGCCCATTCCCAAATCTTCTGGGCCTCCTGAGACAACAGAAGAGAGGTATCCCTTTCCTTGTTTATGTAGTGCATGGCCGTGGTGTTGTCTATTCAGATAAGAACCTCCTACCCTTGCAGTCGAGGAAGAAATGCTTGAAGTGCTAGCCTGATAGCCCTGAGCTCTAGGAGGTTGATGTGAAGAAGACGGTGCTGGGGTAACCAATGCCTGCTGACATGAAGATCCTGAAGCACCGCACCCCAGCCGTCCAGTGATGCATCCGTTGTCACCACTTGAGGAGACGGATTGCCTACAAAGGATAGACCTTGGGAAAGGTTTTCCTGTTTTGTCCACCAGAAGGCTGCTCTTTTCAATGCGAAAGTAATAGTCACCTTGTTGTCGAATGATCCGTGAACCTGCCTCCACTGTTTGTCTAGCTGCTCTTGAAGAGGCCGCATCTGCAATCTGAAGTGAGGGATTAGAGGGATGCATGAGGAGATCACCCCCAGAAGGGATTTGTAACGGCGTACTGAAAGACACCTTCTTCTCAAGAGCAGCGCCATGGTTCGCAGTTTTTCCAGCCTTTCTAAGGATGAGAAAGCCTTGCTGAGATTTGAGTCCAAAATGGCCCCCACGAAACGCGCTGTCCTGGACAGAATCAGAGATGTTTTTTCCTTGTTGAGAGTAAGACCCAAATTCTGGATTAGGTTCGTACATGCGTTGACTGCTTCCCTCGCAGCCTCCCTGGACAGGGCCTTCAGCAACCAATCATCCAGGTATGGGAAGACCTGAAAGTGATGTTTCCGTAGGAAAGCTGCCACCGGTGCCAGCACCTTGGTAAAAATTCTTGGGGCAGAGCGAAGTCCGAAGGGTAAAACCCTGAATTGAGAGTGGCTCTTGGCTACTGTAAATCGTAGAAACCTCCTGTGTGCAGGGTGAATGGGTCTGTGAAAATACGCATCTTCGAGATCGAAAGTGGGCATGAAATCCCCCGGATTGACGAGACGTAATATATCCTGAAGGGAAACCATCCGAAAGGATTGGGAAATGAGATAGGTGTTTAGCTCCCCGAGGTCTAAAATAGGGCGCCATTTCTCCAGCGTCTTCTTCACCAGGAAGGACCTGGAATAGAATCCTTTCCCTCTTTGAGTTAAGGGAACCAGCTCCACCGCTCCCTTCAGGAGCATCTGATGAACTTCGAGCTGCAAGAGACGCAGATGTTTTGATGGAATGACAGCAGGGGGCTTGGAATGTGGGATTTGAGTGAATTCCAAGGTATGGCCCTTTCGAATTATGTTGAGCACCCAACAGTCTGATGTTCTCTGAGACCAGTTGCGGAGGTATTGTGACACCCTGCCTCCTACAGATGTTGTCATGGAGGTGGGCACAGCAGGCAGAGCCAGAACGCCGCTATTGCCTCTTGGACGTATCACGTCCCTGGCGGTTCTGTTTCCCTCTGGTATTCGATCTAGAGAAAGTCGAGGCTTGACCTTGTTTTTGATGATATGGCTGACGATACTGTTGCGACGTTGATCCATATGACCAGTACCTTTGCTGATGGTATGAGCCTCTGTATGACGTGATTCTCCTGCCTCTGGCACCCCTGAAAGGAGCTTTCCAGTACTGAAGCGTACCAAGAGACCTAGCCGTCTCTGTATCCTTCTTTATCTCTTGGAGGGCATCATCTATGTGTTTTCCGAATAATGCCTCTCCGTCGAAGGGGAGGTCCAAGATCTTATTCTGGACCTCTGGCCTGAGCCACGTCGCTCTGAGCCATCCCTGGGGACGAAGTACTGCAGCTCCAGCCAAAGATCTAAAAGCTGTAGTGGCGATGTCCATGGCACAATCTATCACCTCAGCCGACGTCGCTTCCCCTTCTTGCAGAATTTTCTTGGCCTCACCTTTTGCCTCCTGTGGAAGTTGATCCAGATAAGGTGAAAGGTCCCACCACAATTGGCGATCATACCTGCCCAATATCGCCAGAGCTTTTGCCGCTCGCACCAGAAGGCTAGCCATTGATGAGAACCTTTTCCCAGCGTTATCAAGACGCCTGCCCTCCTTATCAGGAGGAGTTGTAAGGGGGGCCGAAGGGTTGCAGGACTTCCTCTGTGCCGCCTGTGATATCACAGAGTCCGGTTTAGGTTGTCCAGTAAAGGACGCTGGACCATCTTCAGGCGCCTTATATTTCTTTTCCAGGCGTGGTAGGACTGGAATAACAGTAGCCAGATTTTTCATAGCCTTAAGACCCTCATCCCACACATGCTCCACAATGGGTATAGATCGGGTCACCTCCCTATAGGGCTCTTTAAAGTCATAGAGGAAACACTCCGTCTGTACGGAAGGTATAGGCAGCTTGAACCGGCTTGATGCTCTTCCCATCAGCTTATGGAAACCCCGGACATCCGCTATGGGGGAGAATCCACCGGATCTGGGTTAGGCAATGCGGGATCCGGGATCACATACTCATCCCATTCGAAGCCTTGATTAGGCCTGTTATCAATATTCTGATCCTCATCCGAGGAATCATCCTGTACGTCCGGTAGTGTTGAAGGAATATTCAAAGCAGGTATTGGCGGCTGAGAGAACACCTGAGTTGGCAACACTGGAGAAATCATCAATGGAGTTGTAGGGGCAGTCGTAGTTTGAACTGCTGGGACAGACTCTGCCTGAGTCGTAACTTGAGAGGACCTGTTTTTATAGTCCTGCGGCATACTATGGAGATCCACCAAAAGTGAGGAAGGAACAGACACCATTTCTTGGCCTGCGGATTCTTGACGTTGGTAAGAATGTTGGTAAGTACATTCATGAAGCAACTCGCCCTCAGAATCAGTGTCCTGACTTTTAATCAGCAGCTGAGATGGACTGTGGGCATACCCAAAAGAGTCCTGATCCTCTTTGTCAGTATCTTCCTCTTTTTCTTCTAGTAACATAGCGGGAGGCAAGGGGGTAGCCCTCCTTGGAGGCGTCATGTCCGGAGTTACCCTAATCAAGGAAATAGTTATCCTCACGGTACCGTGGACGACAGAGAAGGTGAAGGTATAACCGTCGTCGACGGAAGAGCCACCGTCGACGGACGGACTGCCGGCGACGAGATGGGCATTGTCGACACAGTCGACGACGAGACCGTCGACAATCCTGTCGTCGTCATGGTCGTAGTCGTTGAAGCACTCGTCGCCGACGCTGTCGTAGTCACCATCGTCGCCGAAATTCTCGTTGCCGCTACCGTCGTCGAAATTCCCATCGACATCCTCGTCGACGTCACAGTCATCGACGATCCTGTCGACAACGATTGTGCCGTCGATAAGCCAGTCGACGGCACCACGTTAGTCACCTTAGATTTAGACGCCTTCGTCGACGGAGTCTTCTGCTGCGTTGTCGACGACTTGGAGCTTTTCCCAGACTTCTCAGAAGACTGAGAAGACGTTTTTTTTAATGTTGAAGCAGTCTCCACCACTGCTGAAGGTGTAGATGGTCCCTCCCTCTACTTTACACCGTGGTGAGGAGATTTGACAGGACTTTGGCGCTCAGATTCACGGGGGGTCTTTTTTGAGGCCTTAACTGGACGCTCCACAGAAGGTGAAGGGGAACTCCTACCCCTTTTGACTGACCTTCTGGATGATGTAGCTGAAGAAGAGTCCTCACTGTCACATGACACAGTCTCTTTTCTGACTTCAATTTTTGGAGCCAAGTGAGGAGGCGACCCTCGAGGTCCCGGAGGGTCTTTGTAGAGAAGGTGCGGCAGATCTTGCAGTTCGCAGCCTTATGATCAGGATACAGGCAATATATACAGTCCTTATACCCGTCCTCCACATATAACCTTTTCTTGCCACAGGTGGAACATGACTTGAAAAAGGGCCTTCTTCTCTTTGTCAGACATTTCAGAAGAAACTCTAAACAATCCTGAAGAAAAAAGTTGAAGAAAATCTCTCAGAAGAGTAGAAAATGAGCAGAGCTCAAAGGAGACTCCCTAAGCACAACGTGCGGTAGAAAATCTGAGGCTCTGAGGTTCCTTCAGGAGGGTTCTATGGGGTGAGGCTCCTCTGATTGGCTGAGGCTTAGTTTTGGTCTCTTTTACAAAAAGAGGCGGATATGCTACAAAAGGGAATGAGGCCTAGGCCTTTTTCTTTCTCTTTTGTACCTACTGGTATGTTATTTTTGTTTCTGAGACTCCCATTCCGACGACGGGGAATGATACAACTTATGGGAATCTATGAAAGTTCCAATACTGGGGCAACCCTTATTGTTGTTACCCTAAGAAACAAAAAGTTCATCAGATTTTTTTACGACCTTAATGTTATAACCGTAGAGCTTTAAACAGCATTTCTGATCCAAAGAATGCAGCAGGATATGGCTGCGGAAAATATTTGGTAGGTCTTTTTATTTAGATGGAATGATACTGAGACTTGAGGCATGAACCATGGATTGAAAAAGTGCCACTTTGTTTTTGTTAAACTTGAGGCAAGACGGTCTGAAAGAGTGACTCAATTTCACTGATGCATTTTGCTGACATTTGGCACGATTTATATGTTGGCAGTGAGTATATTCTGTTGCAACTGCGATGGAGTATGCTTCCCGGCAACTTGGTCCGCCCGCAAATTTAGAAATGGGTGGACCATAATTTGTAGGAACAAAATATTTCCCTTGGAATTAACGAACAAGTAAACCTCAATCATATATCACAAATATGCAATGTTCTCACAAATGTATGTCAACAGTAGAGAAACCCAACACAATTATAGACTTATAATAAAACATATAAAAATATCAAAAAGATTTTTCATTGGAAACACAGATTATTAAAAACACAAATTCATAAAACACGAGTAATAACTCCCAATAAAAATTACACGTGATATTTAAAAAAAAATCATCATAAAAACATTAATTCGATTGAATGTATTACTGTAGAGTCATGACCACATAGGAAATTCCAGACTCAATAGTTCCTCGAATTTAAAACAACAAGGGCGTTGACGCGTCTCGGTGTGCTATCAATTATTGCACCACCTTAATCTGGAATTTTCCAAGGTAAGTGTCTCTTTTTTTCAGATCTTAGCACAAAGACATGTACATCTCGTATCATGTAATCACATAAATTCTTCACGGCTATTCAGTAAAAACACCTCATCTATGGTGGGAATCAACTTTAAAATTCACTCTGTCAAAAATAACTCGCCCCTCTTCATTCATAAACTTTAATGAAGCAACGGGTAACGAGGCACTGCACCGTGTATAACTTAAAAAAAATCGTGTTCACAGTATTTGCATCAAACCTCTCCATGCGGGGCCTATAGGTGCTTGTGGTGAAAATAGGCAACTTTTTTAAAATACATGTCGTCAGTTGACTTTGTTCATTCAAGAACTGCACCGGATGTCTGTTTAGAGAAGCACTCTGATGTTGAGGTTTTCCGTAACTGGGAACCCAATCGTTTTTATCATTTCGGACGATGTGTATTTTAAAGAATTTGCCTATTTTCACCACAAGCACCTATAGACCCCGCATGGGTTTGATGCAAATACCGTGAACATGAGTTTCCAAGGGAAACATTTTGTTCCTACGTTATAGTCAATTTATTGGCACCCTGTCCCTTGGATAGTAGGGCCACTCCCTCCTTCTTCTTGGACCATAATTTGGCCACAGGGTAGACTACTCTGTCTCAGTTGTGGCCAAACTTCTCAGATGGCCCTTACACTGTCAAGCTTCTCTGACAGCCCAACAGAGTAAGGGTCATTGAAGAATTGGCTATATGTCTGTCCGACCGCCCAATTTGGATGGGCCGACATACAACTGTTTTTTACTGCCCGTCACCACCAGGATGGGGAGGGGGCATTGTCTTTTTTTCTTTCGCAAAAACAAAAGCCCACTTTGTGGTTTTGTTATTGAAAATTGAATTAAATTTAAAAAAAAACACCTTGTGAACTTTGCCATATGGATCTGTCTTTATGATAGGGCTCCACTGAAAAGTTTCAATTCATTCACAGGATAAGCCTTGAAGGCAGCTCCTGTGAATGCTTGAAATGTCGGTCGAGTTAACGGATATTTCCTAATTTCGCGGTTGGGCCTCCACCAGGGAGTCGGAGTAAATTCCTCCATCACCCCTGGCAGAGAACGACTCAACTACCAAATTATAAATTGGGCTCACTAACGTTTGAAATTCTCAATCTGGTTTTCGGAGTGGTCACAGCACTGAATCGGTGCTCACTCACATTATGGATGTCATTTTAAAAATGTTAGACCATAACGAATCCTGCCTCCTAATCCTCCTTGACCTTTCCTCAGCTTTCGACACGGTTAATCACGACAACCTCTTAGCCATTCTGGAAGACAGGATGATCCTTTCAGGTCTGATATTGCAATGGTTCTCATCCTTACTTCACAATAGATCCCAAAGAGTTAAGGTGAATCAATCCCTATCCCAACCTTCTACAGTCTCCATGGGGGTCCCTCACGGGTTTGCCCTTTCTCCCATACTCTTTAATATTTTCCTGGAATTGTTAGCGAATGCTCTAAACTCCATGAACATTCTTTTGCACATGTATGAGGATGACATGCAACTTTACCTGAAAATCACCTCCTCTGAAGACTTCACTTCACTCAACTCCACCCTGCCGAATACCCAAAACTGGCTAACTGAGAGCCACCTCCTGCTCAACACCGCAAACACAGAATTCCTTCTCATAACTCCTCCTAATGACACCCCCAAGATAAACCTCTGGATGAAACACCTTGCTGCCTTCAACAGCTCCCCTCGTATCATTGATTCAGCTAAATCTCTTGGAATCACGCTGGACTCGCACTTGAACATGAGTCATATTAGTAAGATGTGTAAGCGTGCTAACCACCAAATGAGGATTCTTAGAAATTTAAAACCATTCCTTCCTCAAGAGGACTTCAAGCAGGTGGTTTAAGCGCTTGTCCTACCGAGGCTAGACTATGGTAGCGCTACGCTCTGTGGCCTCCCCAAATACACCTTGGCCCCACTCCGGGCTTCCTTGAATAACGCTGCTAGATTGATTACGGGCACAAAAAGAAATGAACACATATCCCCAGCCCCAAGATCTCTAAATTGGTTACCCTACGAAGCAAGAATACAGCTAAAGATTGCTTGTTTGAAGCACAAAGCCCTCCATTTCAAAAAACCTGTCTCAAAAGCTAGAACTATCAGTAGGAGGTAGACCTTTAAAAAGTGCAAATTCTCTCCTATTGAAACCTCAGACCTTTTGCAAAAAAAGAACGTGGCTCAGAGCTTTCTCTGGCTCGGCACCGAATATCTCGAACTCTCTCCCACCGTAAGTCCGCAAAAACCCCCATACGGCTGCCTTCAAACATGAAGTAAAAATAATCCTAATGAACAAGTTCTTGCCTTAAATGGTCATGGATCATCTGCTTTCTCAATGATCCCTGACTACACTCTTTTTGGCCTGACAACTGTAAAGCTAAGGGTTGTCTGTTATACCCTATTAAGTAATGTTTGTTCTCATCCTGGTACATAGTTATTAGTTAATTATGTTATTCTCTGTTACCCCTTTGCAATTTCCCCTTTACGTTGTTCTTCCCTTCCATTATGTGAAGCGCTCTGAAACCCTTCGGGCTCATGTTTACGCTATGCAAAACTTTATAAACAAAAAATAAATAAAATAAAGAAGAGCTGTCTTCTGTGAGAACGTGTGAAGAGACACTTTGTGTATAGGTTAGAATGGGTAATTAATGAGAGCTCCTAGTAGTCTGTTTAGCTCCCAAGTCGGTGGGCTTTCGACAGAGGGGGCAAATATGCACAAACATCCTTTCATGATGTCCTTCACAACTCTAGTCGAGAAGAGGGAAGGATCACTTGGAGCTATGAGATAGCTGGAAATAGCCACCAGATGTGCTGTCAAAGAATAAAGCTGTAATCCTGACTTAGCTGGGTATGGAAGATAAGGCAGGATTTCATGAGGACACACTAATGCCTTGAAAGGAGGCCCCGAAGCAGAACAGTTTTCAATGACAGCAATGTGCCTTTGCAGTGGAGAGTGCATTTTTCAATAATTTTCCTAGTTTGGTGGAATTTTGAGGAAACCATACTTGGGTCTGAAGTAGCTACGTAGTCCGGTGCAGAGAATCCAAGCCATGATGCCGAATTTGGCCCTGGTTTTTTGAGAGGAGATTTCGATGTGTGTTTCTAATGAAAGATCCCAATGATCTGTGTATCAAACATGCCTGGCACACACTGGGTCGATTGGTATAAACCTGCATGGTTCTTTTCGAAAGACCAGGGGAATTGAGGAAAAGTTTAGGCATATACACCTGACCAAGAAATCAAAAGCAATTCCCTGTTTGTCCAGGGACATCCCCACCTGCTTGGGAAGTTTTGTCATTAGATTTCTCTGGCCTCACGAAGAGATCCAGGAGGTGTATCCCACCTTTGAAACACCAAGCACAGCTGTCTTGTATCCAGTTCCCATTTGCGACAACCTACATTGCGTCTTCTTAGGGCATCAGACATTATGTTTTGCAGCCCCAGCGCATGCTCCATTCATGTGATCCTTTATTTTAGAAACCAGTGCCAAAGAAAATGAGCTTCATGTGCAAAGCTTTTGATTTTGTTCCTCCTTGTTTTCTAATACAGTAAAAAGTTGTCATATTGTCTGTCCTTATAAGCACTTTTTGGGGTGTATGAATAACAACAAGAATGCTTTCAGGGCAGACTTGCCTGCTCTGTGCTTAAGAATTTTTAGAGGCAGATTCTGTTCTTAAGGGGTCCAGTGACTGCTTCTGGAAAGATTTCACATATGTGAGCGTCCTAACCTTCTAGTGCAGTAAGTCATTTTTTGGAATCGTGGTTCTACAGAGTGAAGTACTTGGGCTGCATAAATATTTTATTTTGTGTCCCTACCAAATAGGGCTCATTTGATTTCGGAAGTTGTTAGAATTTTTTTATCTAATAGTCCTGAAATGCATTTCCATTGCATCTCCAGCTGTACGTGGAGTGCTTTCATTCTCAAGCTACACTGTGGAATCAAGGGAATGAATGCTATCCCCAACGGTATTTTGTATTTCATTACTGTGTTGTAGGATTTTCCCTGGTTGTCCTGCACATGTTCCAATAGGGATAAGTTACTTACCTGTAATCCTAGTTCTCTTCCAGGGGTATCCTCATAAAAGTCATAAGCATTGAATGTCTACGCACGTGGGCGGGAATATTCTGTGCTTATGACTATTGATGAGGATCCCCTGGACGAAAACTATTTCTCTCTTTTTTTGAGAAGGGTAATATTTTAGAGTATCAATAGAGAAGTGTGCCCCAAGAGGCAGTGTCTCCTGAGGAGTGAGCATCAACTCTCTTTCACAGCGGGTTAGGCTTCATTTTCTTCAGTACTTTTAATGTCAGACCAACTGCTTTTACAGGTTGCTGCAATGAATGGGCTTTGATGATGCAGTGGTCTAGATATGGGAAAAGTTGTGCCCCCTGAAGCCATTGATATGCAGCCACACAAGTCAGATATTTCATAAGTACTCTTGGTCCTGTCTGGAGCCCAAACTGAAGTGCTTTGAATTGGTAGTGACAGCCCTCCACCATGAAGAGCAAACTTTCTTTGCTGTGGGTGCATGGGCAGAAGGGAGTAAGCTTTGTCTAGATCTTTTGATGCTAGGAAATCTTTGCTGTTGATAAGGAAGTGTGATCAACCTGAAATGTCATTTTGAATTTTTTAGTGCTCCTTAGTCCCAGAATGGACATGACTTTCCTGTTGGCTGGACGATGGCACTGTGCAATCTAGCAAGTGACCGGGGTCCAGAGTAGGGTTTGGCCTAGGCCCCTAAAATGACATTGGTTATGGCTTCTTTAGAGAGGGATTGGGGAGGGGCAGTATTGGTTTGCCCCGGCTGGAAGACTTCAGTTAGAACAATAGTTTTGACCTCCAAGGAGAGTAGCTGGAGGTCGAGAACTTTATGCCCCACCACACACACATTACCATCACAAAGGAGGCATTCCCCTCGGCACCAGGGCCTGGGTCACTAAGTTGGTGTCAGGAGCAGTGCCAAGGTCACTGGAGGTTTTCACACCAGGAGTATGGTTGCACAATTTAATCTCCTGCATCATACTCGTCAGATTATTACACAAAACAACAAGAGCAACCCTTATGTACATGCGAACAGGGGTATCAAGTGATCCTTGAAACATGCGTTCACATGGAACTCATTCAAAAGAAAATTATGAATAGCACAGAAACTTCTGTGCCGACTAAAAAAAATATACCAATGTTGATAAAAAACGTTTGGAAAAAGCAATGATAAGAAAACAAGTTACTTACCTGTAACTACGGTTATCCAGTATTGGTATCTTTCATAGATTCACATGCCTGAATCATTCCCCGTCGACGAGGCGGGAGTCCCACGGTAAATAAAAAAGCAGTGCAAAAGCACTTTGTAGTAGTAGTAGGCCCTAGGAATAGGCCTGAGTCCTAAATTATAGTAGCCTATCTACCTCATTATGTAAAAAAGACCAAAGTCTTTGCTCCAACCAATCCGCTCACAGCACCCTCCAGAACCCTCTCTGCAGAGCCAGCTCTCCTCAGATTTTCGTAGCACAAGTGGGAACAAGTATCCCAATCATAGAGAACTGACTCTCCGGGGAGGAGGGTGGGTGCATGTGAATCTATGAAAGATACCAATACTGGATAACTGTAGTTACAGGTAAGTAACTTGTTTTCTTATCCAGTATTGGGGTATCTTTCATAGATTCACATGCCTGAATCAGAATAGCAAGCAGTAAACCTGGCAAAGTCGGTTGCGGATGGTGGGAGACTTATTGTAGTGCACCCCCATGAATGTACTGTTAACAACCAACAATCGGCTAGAGATTGACCTATTAACAAGTCATCTTCCGAACCAACATAGAAATCATGCAATTTCCTACAGTAAAGGAACCTTAGTATCATAGAAACTCAGTATATGATAACATGTCTGTATATTATAAACAACAACTTGAATTATATATACTTATTAAGAAAGAAGCCAATGTTAGAACCTGAATGTATTCCTATGGAAACATGTGGCGTAAAAACGGTTTGGCCCACTGCCGCATCATTCTGATTTGCTGATTGTAGGCAGTAATGTTTTGTAAACGTGTGGACATTCTTCCATGTCGCAGCACGGCAAATGTTTTCAAGCGTCACCCCTGCAAACAAAGCTGCAGATGCTGCCACAGCTCTTGTGGAATGAGATCGAACAGACCTTGTCAAAGGTCAGTTAGCCTGGATTGTGACAGAACTGGATGGCAGAGGCTATCCATCTAGAAAACGTAGCTTTAGTGACCGCTATACCCAATGTAATCTGGCCATAAGTCACAAACAGATGATCTGATTTTCTAAAAGTCTTGGTTCTCTGGAGTAGAAGTTTAAGCATCTTTTGATGTCTAAAGAATGCAATGTTCTGTCCGCTGGGGTTGAAGGATTTGGAAAGAAAACATGCATGTCCTTAATCTTACCGGTTCGTTAGAGTGAAATTGTGTCGGTACCCTAGAAATGAACCCAGGATTCGACCAAAGGGTGACATAGTTCCGAGGAAAATGTAAAAGTGAGGTGTTCCTTATAGTGAAAGCTTAGATTTCACGAACCCTATTTTCCAAAGTAAGAGCCAGTAAATGGGCAACCTTCCAGGTGAGGAATCTGAGAGCTGGTCTATGGATCAGCTCAAATGTACACTGCATTAACCGCACTAGCAATGCAGAGTGCTCACTCTGGGAGGGTGCTCGCACTGGAGAGAAAGGCTCGGAAAAACCCTTTCATAAACTGTCTGACAAGCGCCGAAGAGCAGACAAAAGAACATTTTTTAACATTTCCTAATTCTGGAAAGAGCAGCAAGACGCATTTTGTTTATTGAAGAAAAACTAAGCCCAGACTTGGCTAGAAGAGCAGATAATGGAGAACTTGTTCTGCAGTAACCGTAATTGAGTGAATTGCTATCACCTCACACTAACCGCAAAATTGCTTCCATTTGAGGCGATAAGCCTTGATTGTGCCTCGGGCACGAGAATTGGTCAAAATTTCACAACAGTTCTTTGAAACGTTGATGCCCTTGAATGATATGCTGTGCGTGCAATAGTAATGACTGTGGATCCGGACGAACCACTTGATCTCCGTCCCCTGACAATATCGTAGGCCCAAGCCGCAGCCGAATGGGCTTGTCTATAAACAATAGCAGAAGTTCCGAGAACCAATATTGGCCAACGGGGTGCAATCTGAATCAGATGGTAACCTTGCAGCTTCATCTTGCAGAACACCTTCGGAACCAATGGTATTGGGGGAAAACTCATACGCACAAAACCCTGACCCTTGCATGGACAGGGCATTCCCTCTTGATTCCTGTTAAGGAAACCTGCTGGCATAATATCGGCCGTCCTTGTTCTCTCTGAATCCCGTGGCAGATGAACCCAAACTTGGAAAAAACTGGGTTCACCGGTCCCATTTCCGGCGTCCACTCGTGACAGTCCGACTGAGACATGCTCAGAGCATTGTGGAGAGCCCGGACGTGTTCGGCTCTCAAGACATCTTGTGCAATGCAACTCCTTCACACAATTCCTGAATCTCTTGCGAGAGTATAGCAGATTTAGTTTCTCCTTGTGTATTGATATAAGACATGCGGATGGTGTTTGCGGTCTGTACTGGCACAGACAAACCCTCAATCCTCAAGCGAAATGCTTGGGGGGACAGAACAGCGTTGTGGAGCTCAAGCCTGTTGATCTGCTGTTGTCGTTGTCTTTGAGACTATGTTCCTTGAATTCTGCAAATCCTGCCGATTACCTCCCCATCCTTCCATGGAGGCATCAAGCGTTAAAACAAACCCTGGAATGGTTTGCAGGAACGTGCGACCCTGGGCAATATTTCCTGTCTGCGACCAGCAATGTACAGGATTGATCATGCACGGCGTAACCTTGATGGTATCGTCGAACGAACCCATTGGTTATTGATCTTGAAACTGTAGTTCTATCTGAAAAGGTGTCATTTTGAGCGATGCTAATGGTATGAGATGTATCACTGAAGAGCACATCTTCAGGAACGAAACAAACATTTGAACTGAAACTGACCTTATGAAGTTAACCTTGCCTTTTTTTTTTTTGAAAACACAACTGGTGGTCGTGTGACAAGAATGCTTTGTTGCGGATTGTGTCTAAACCTGCTCCGAGAAAATACATTTACTTGGAGAGGGCCTAACTGCAATATGCTGTCGTTGAGAATCAGCCCCAGAGAAAAAATGAAATGGGTACATCTACTGTGGCAATCCTGATTTCGTGTTCAGAAGGACCTTTAAGCAGCCAATCGTCTAGACAGGGGAACACTTGCATTCCTCAAGATCTCAATGTTGCTGCCACTAGTACCAAGTACTTCGTGAAAGGCTCTTGGTGACGATCTCAGCCCAAACGGGAGCACTACGCACCTATAATGGGCGTCAGCCGCGTGAAAGCGAAAATATTCGTGCTGTTTGGGGTGGACAAGTATGTGGAAATTCGCACCCTCTCCATCCAGAGAAGCCATAAAATATCCTTTGGTTAAATAACATAACTGTTGTGAAAACGAAGGGGGGGGGGGACCCCTGGGCGGAGTAGTATATGGCTGATTGATGAATTCCATGGAATGGCCATTGGTTACTAGGTTTAGAACACATTGGTCCGATATAGTTCCTTGTTGCTTGGAAAACAAAAAACCTGAAACCTTCGGGACCACGCGAGAAAAGGATAAAATGATTGGAACCTTGTGGTGATCATGGCCTCCTGTTAGTGTCTTAGTTTGGATACTTAAATCTCGTTCGTGACGGGAGAAAGTAGACAGAGTATCTACGGAAAGATGCCTGGCTGCAAGGCTGTACTGAGATTGATACTGTTCATCCGTTTGGTTTTGGTATCTTCCTCTTGATGAAAACCCCATTATTACGCTTCTCTGAAAGATCCGCGCCCCTATTAAAGGATGCTTAATGATCGTGCATTATCAGTGCCCGGTTTTATAACTAAGGGGGCTTCATTCAAATGTTTAGCAAACCGACAACTCTTCATCATAGGCCATGCCTAGAAACTTCGCTCAGGGCTGAAGGTAGCGGCTTTAAGCCATTCCTGGCGTGCACCTTCCAACAGAATCTTTCCTGCATCCCGCTTTCGGTCCCCAGGAATGAGGTCATTGAAATTCGCTATGTCCAACCACATTGGACGATCATAGAAACCGATCAAGGATAAAAGATTGTCAGCTCTACTAGAGGCCACTGCCAAAGTAGAGAAATTATTATTATTATTATTTTTTTTTTTTAATAAGGTTCAGACGACATTCTTCTTTGTAAGGTGGTGTGGAGATAGGTATTGCAGGATTTTAGATTGCTAATGAGCAGTCTGTGAAGTTACAGAATCTGGTCGAACGGTGGCCTATCAGATTGGATGGGCTGCTAGTAGGAACACATTATTTCTATTCTATGCGCAGAAAAACTGCTGGAATAGACTTAGTCTATTATATGTACCACTCTCGGGATGCATACCTCCTCGAAACCATGAAGGACATATTCTGTTTGCCTGTAGTTGGCAGTAAAAATCTAGCTGTTGCCCACTACGTTAAAAATATATACGATGCTCTTACCGCTGAAGCCATCTCAGCCAATCTCATGATAGACTTTGTCGTAGACATGGTCATGTAAGCGGGGTAATTGCAGACTAGCACGACGTCATAGATGACAGTCATGAGCAACCCTTCCAAACGAGGCTGTCAGACGACAGCTATATACAATGCCATTGTAGATGAGGCATTCATAAGTGAGGGCATCCGTAGATGAGGGTAACAAATGGGGCCATTTGCCCTTCGTAGATGAGGCCATCGGTAGATGCGGCCATTGGTAGATGAGATCATCAGGAGATGAGGCCATTGGTAGATAAAACCATTGATAGACAGAGCCATTGATAGACTAGGTCATTGGTAGACGAGACCATTGTAAGACAAGGCCATTGGCATACAAGGCCATTATACGAGCAAGCCCTTTACAGAGGAAGCCATTGATAGACGAGGCCATTGGTGGTAAACGTGGCCATTGGCAAACGTGGCCATTGTTAGTGAATGATGCTGTCATAGAAGACAGTCATAGCAATACCATCATAGATGAAGTTAAAATAGGCGATATCCTCCGTAGATGAGGCACTCACAGATGAGGCAATTGAATGATGGTCAGCCATAGATTATACCATGCATAGATGGAGCCATGTGTAGTATAGACCATGCACAAATGAGGCCATATGTATATGAAGCTACCTTGATAAAGCTGTCATAGACGTCCGTCGTAGCTAGGCATTGCCATTGTAGATGACACTATGAAAAATCAGCAGTCAGATATGAGGCCGTCATCAATGTGCGGCCGTCGTCGACGACCGTCGTAGACGAGGCCCGCCGTAGACGAGGGCCGTCGTCGATGACCGTCGTAGACGAGGCCCGTCGTCGACGACCTTCGTAGACGAGGCCCGTCGTAGACGAGGCCCGTCGTCGACGACCGTCATAGACGAGGCCCGTCGTCGACGACCGTCATAGACGAGGCCCGTCGTCGACGACCGTCATAGACGAGGCCCGTCGACGACGACCGTCATAGACGAGGCCCGTCGACGACGACCGTCATAGACGAGGCCCGTCGTCGACGACCGTCATAGACGAGGCCCGTCGTCGACGACCGTCGTAGACGAGGCCCGTCGTCGACGACCGTCGTAGACGTAGCCGTCGTCGACGACCGTCGTAGACGAGGCGGTCGTCGACGACCACCGTAGATGAGGCGGTCGTCAACAACCCTCGTAGAAGAGGCCATCGTCGACGACCATCGAGGAAGAGGCCATCGTCGACGATCATCGTAGATGAGGATCATTTTGGTGAGGCAGAAATATTAGACATGGAGATATTTGGTATATACTCCTAATGTCCGGTCAAGAGGGCTTCCCTGATGTAGTGCAGGGATGAAAAAAAGGAGTTGTATCCTCTGTGAGAAGTGCCTATAAAGACTCAAGGTGAATCTTATGGCTTTATGCGCGCCCTCAGTAGCGCGACTTCTCCCTTCAACCTGACCTCATCCTCCTCAGAAGTGGCAGGTTTGTATGTGCGCCCTCAGTAGGCTCCTGGCGCGACTTCTCCCTTCTACCTCTCCTCATCCTCCTCAGAAGTGGCCGGTAAAAGTCTCTGACCCAAAGCGGCCTCATCTCTCAGAACGTGAGAGTTACTGAGGAAAAGGTTAGACATAAATCATAGTCTATTACCTTATTTACTGCCATTCTGACATATTACCGCCTTAATTGGGTCAGAGAAATGAAGTATGAGCTTGTAATCCAAAAAGAAATAAAACTGAAGAAAAAAAACTGAGCAGAGCTCAGGGAGACTCCCTTCACCCACGACGTGCGGTGAAAATCTGAGGAGAGCTGGCTCTGCAGAGAGGGTTCTGGAGGGTGCTGTGAGCTGATTGGTTGGAGCAAAGACTTTGGTCTTTTTTACATAATGAGGTAGATAGGCTACTATAATTTAGGACTCAGGCCTATTCCTAGGGCCTACTACTACTACAAAGTGCTTTTGCACTGCTTTTTTATTTACCGTGGGACTCCCGCCTCGTCGACGGGGAATGATTCAGGCATGTGAATCTATGAAAGATACCCCAATACTGGATAACTCAGCCAGCAAATAAAATGGTTCAGCAAGGCAGAGTTTAATTCAAAACAATCACAAAATTCAAACAATTCTTTTTGTCTAGAGAGAGAATATAGTAGCAAAAGACCTCAAGAGTGTAAACAAACCAGAACCAAAGAAAATAAGACAAGTTAAAATTAAGCATCAGCAAAAAGAGGTAAGTTGGTTGAAAAAATAAGAGGCAGCAGTTTTAGTTAAAGACAATCATGGATACATAAATTCAATCATTGTACCAGCAAAAAATGGAAACCTTGCCTGTCTCTGTAACAGTGTTGACGGCGTTTTGACCATTTAAGGATAGTAGTGTCTCATAAGGACTAGGGATGCCAGGGGTTGGCTGGACTATGAAACAATATAAATTCGGTGGATTCTCTGGAAAAGTTCCTGATGTGAGGAGATTTTCCTTCATGGCAGCAGTCCCTTTACATCCACTGTAAAAGGTTCACTGGTGGACTAATGAATAAATCCACAACGAAGAATACTTGGGTGAAGGGCAAAATTCAATGCAAAGTCTCTGAAGGAGCACAGATTGCCCCTCATAGCATGCATGCTCCTACGAGATGAGAATGCTATGCAGACAGAAGTTTCTGTTTTTTGCTAACAACATAGAACCCCTGGGTTCTGTCGATGTTCCGGCTTCGTGATGTCGAGGATGGGGCTTGCGCCACCACCAGCCGCAGGCAACGCTGCTGGCACCAACTTCGGGTTCGACATCGGGGAAGGTCGCCTTGATACGACCGGCGTCAAATCGGATCCGAGATCGGACCCCTGAGGCCCCACCGGCGCCTGTGGCCGAAGCCGACGACTTCGAACCCGTTGGGGCCCCATCCGACCCCGCGGGGCCTGAGGGCTCACCAACAGGGTCGTACTGCTCAAATACTCGGAGCATGGCCTCATAAAATTCCTTCTCATGAGCAGGAGTCACTCTGGCTCTGGGAAATGGAGGGAGGCGCAAAGTCTAATCTGGCTTCGCAGAACCGTGCCTAGTGTCGGTGCTCATTACCTCATCGACGACAGACGCCAGTTGAGGTGAAGTCAAAGTTTGCTTGGACTTCTTCTTCGTGTGCCTCTTCCCCGAGTGTCCAGATGACCTCGAATGGGAGGAAGTGGGCTTAGGGCTCTAAGAGCGATCCCACAACCTCCTCTTCTTCGAACGGGATCTTGACCTCCTCGGAATCTCGCTCGACGATGTCGACTGCCGGGCCGCGAGCAACTTCAATGCCCGCTCCGTCAAGGTCTTCGGAGCCATCGCACGGCAGTCTGAACACGACTTCGAATCGTGGTCACGTTCAAGACACCACAGACAAACGCGGTGGGTAATCGGTAACCAACATTGTGCCGGAACAAGTCCTGCACAGTTTAAACCCTGTCTTCCTACCCGACATCCCTCCCACACAGTTTTCAAACATTTCGACAAAAGTCGAGAAAAAGCCTGCCAAAAAGCGGCAGAGGGGTGGCTCTTCTCGGATCAGCGCTTAACTGGCGCAGAAAGAAAAGAACTGACGTCTGCGCGCCTGGGTGGTGCCTATGTAGGCACTGCGGCGTCATAACCGACGCTACCGAAGTCATCGACCACACGTGGAGCCGAAAGGAGCCACCTGACGTCGCGCGCAAGGGGTATTGCTCAGCAAAAGTTTCCGGATCCAGCCTGACGCCTGGGAAATTCAAAGGTAAGGAAGTTGGAGCTAGAAGTCTCTACCAGATTTTTAACGTTTTTTCTACGACTTACCCTAAGATTTAGAATGCCATGACGACTGACCTCTGGATGGAAAACCGATCCGAGAACAACTGTTGGACTTGAACCTGTCTCGCCGCGGAGTCTTACGATGCTTGGCTACGTATAGTTTCACCTCGCTGTCTCGGATGGCCTTCAGATTAATCAAGTCCCGAATTGCCTTTGGATTAATCAATGTGCAGTTACTGTAGGCCTTAGAGTCGTGTCCCGACCCCAGGCACACTGGTGTGAATCTGTCACACACATTTGTATCCAAAAGGGTAAACGTCGTTTACAACGCGGTGTTTACACCGCACGACCTTTACCACGCTGCCATTACAACGCAAGTCATTACTACGACTTGCGCTGGATGGCGCTCTTGGTTAAGGAATATTGTGATTTTCTATTCCAACACCTTCCCTACTGTTACGTGGGCTGGAGTTGGAACAGAAAATTATAATAATCTTCAATCCGCGCCCTCCAACACAAGTCGTTGTAACGACTTGCGTTGTAAAATCCGCAATGTAAAGTACCGCAATCAAAATGATCGCGTTGTACTATCATGCATCCATGCAAAAGTCGTTACAAGGTTTACACCTTGTTGTCTTGGGCAGTGACATTCCCTTACACACTGGGTAAAACTGAGGTAAATAAGTCTTGAAAAAGATAAGATGTCGCTCTAGATCCATGGCTGGCGACGCAGAAAGAAAAGAACTGACATCAGTGCGCAGGAGTATATTGGCTCCACATTTTATTTCCGGGCTGGAAAGGTGTCAGTGCGGTGCAGAACTGCACCACCTGATGGCAGACAGAGGTACAGCTAAAAAAAATCCGGATCCAATCAGACTCCTGGGAAAATATTCAAAAGGTGAGGCATCTATTAAAAAGGTGCAGACTCAGCAGTTAGAAGGCTCTGTCAGAAACTGCAACATAGCAGCTAGCTACATGGGGAAAAACACATCAATCCTAGCTATGGACTCATACGAATATTGCATTGGTAGTGGTTCAAATTTTAAAGATTAAAATAGAATATCCATGAAGTAATTGGCAAAACAATACACCCACATGAGGTATCTACTAAGTAGGTGCTCACTGATAGCTTTTGGTGGATTAAAAAATAGTTTTTCTTGCAAGCACTGTGAATAAAATCATTTGCACATAAGAATTCTACAGGGACACAATTGCTTTTCTATATATACTTTTATGTATTTAAACTTACCAACTGATGGTCTGGTCCTTGATAAGGATTTCAGAGTTAATAAGGGAATGCCAAAGGTATCCTGCCAAGCATGACAGCATTTTCCTAGCACCGGCGAAGGCCCAAAGAGACAGAGAAATCATTACAGTCTGGGTCTGAAAAATTTAGAAAATAGGCTTTCTGTGTCCTTGTCAACTAATAATGGCTACCAGACCAGGATCGAACTCTGAAGCGTGCAGGGAATGAAAAGTAACCGTTAGGGCCATGTACTGCTCATCAGGGAGGGGTGTGGCAAGAACACGGCATAGAAAAAGCTTGCTATAAAGCAAACTTTAAGGGCCCTTTTAGGAAAATAAAACGATTTAAACAATATGAATATATCAGCCTCACTCGCGTTCACTTAACAGCTCAGGTTTGAGCAGGAATGGAAGAAGTACTTCTTTATTCAGGGGTGAAGCAGCTAGTGTCTTTTTGTCTGGAGTATGGGTTGATGTACATCAGTCTTCATCAAGGGTTTTTTGTTTGCTTTTACTGTCCACGTTTGTGTCTGCAATGTTGTTACATTGGAGTGTTTTTATACTTAGCTAAAATATGAGTTAACCACAGGAGTAAGTTCTTGTTAAATCCACTCATGACGGTAAAAAAATAACTTGAGAATAGCAACCAATCGCGAGGGGTTTTAAGGGTTTTGGCAACATACAGGGAGCATGACTACATACATGCCCAACACTTACTGCCCACAATTGTAGTTTCTTGACAAAAAGCAGCAAAATACTCAACAGCTTAGATTCACAGAGCCAGGCTACACCTGAATCAAACATGTTTCAGAAATGAAAAAGTCAAGTTAAGAAGTCAAAGAGCCCAGTGGAATTTATTGATTTTAAGAAATACTACAAAAAGGTAGAAAACATCACTGGCACTCCTACGTAAATGGACGTCTGCAGCACGGGCACTGCCCCAGGAGGCACGGACCAGGATAAAGACAACAGTCTTCCATTGAACAGCACGGCAAAAACACTGCTGCTGTAGCACACACAACTTTATATAATTTATATAAAATACAATATGTAGATTTGCAATAAAACATCTATATCACAGAATCAAATGCACTGAAAAGATTACATAAATAAGGCCATGATGGTTGAACACCCCCCAAATATTTGATATCTTTCCCCAAATCTCACAAGAGTCACACAACTTATCATACAGATCAGAAAATATCTACACAAATCACATGGTTAGTCGAACTACTGGGATGATTGATTGGCTATCTGTTCACTCAGGTAGGGTGGTAAAAGGGCCACAACCACTAGGCCTGGTGTGAGGTGTAAGAGAGCAACATCTCTGGGCAAGTAGCGAATGGGCCATAGCCATGAGACCTGGCATGACAGATGGCAAAAGCACATTTGATAATTTCGGGATTCATAGGAAGAGGGAAGAAAGTAAGTGAATGATGATGAGCGGCAGACACCATGAGATGGTGAGTGACTGGAAGGCTGGTCGAGGGTTTGAGAGTGTAGGCTTTAGGTTGATGCTGAGCTGTGAGAACCTATGTGATGCTATGGGGTTACCAGGTAGGACTAGGCAATGCTGAACGAAAGGAGGACAACATTGGGACTGTACTTAGGGGTTAGATGGCAAGAATGCAGATGAGCTGGTAGGGCAAGACCTCAGTGACGCAAAAGAGGATAAAAGGGAAGGCCAAGTGAAGCTGAGGGATGCAGGGATGGGTCCAGGCAGAGGGATAAGAGGGAAGTTTCGGAACAATACTGAGGCACAATATGACGAGACTTGGACAATTTTGAGGGATTACAAGAAAAGGACTTGGGAAGTGCCAACGGGGTACAGAGGCAGTGAATGGACCATGCTGGGTGGATGAGAGTGCAGGCACAACTGCTGAGGGAAAGGTATTGGCAATGGTAAGTGAGCAGAACTTGGTCAGTCGTGAAAAGGTAGACCTGAGTGCTAATAATGCAGGGCTTGTCAGATGGTGGAATCTGAACAATATTGATGAGAGTGAGAGAGCACTACATGGTGGATGCAGAGTCAGTGAGCAGGCAAACAATGTCTGATGGCGAAAGTGTAGGACACTGGTGACACTGAAGGCCATCGAAGGTTGCAGAAAAGACTATGGTTCCTTGTGTCTGTTCTCTTGTCTCTCTCCAAGTAGGGATGCTTTAAAATTCTCAGGCTTGTTAAAGTCCCTGGATATTGTTGAGGAAAAGGCTGGGTTAAGGCAATATTTATCAACAAAGTAACATGCACACTGCTTTCATCTGAACCAGGCAACCAGCAGCATGGATAATCATCTACGTACTAAGGTCAGACCTTGTCCAAAGGATGCCAATGTTAGCAGGTGGGCGGTACGGCAAGACTTGGGTTGATAAACGTGGTGTCAAAGCCCTAAAACTCATGGATCAGAGAGGAAAAGTAATGCTATCTAAACTTAGCACTGCTGATATTAGCCCATAAGGTTTGCAATTCCGGGGGCAGAATGACACCACGCCAACACTGTACGGCTGAGAGCACACCAGGTTAATATAAAGTATGTAAGTGGTCCCTGCCTGAAGGCTGTCAGGAGGGAAATAGTTGGTAGCACTATGTGGACAAGGGGCCCCCTTTGCTGGCACTCCACAGGTGAGAGAATATCATAGTGGCAATTCATAGACAAAACAATACCAGATTGTTGTAGCAGCTTAACCATATTGGACAGGAGAAAGCTTAGTCATTACTGCATGGTTCCGAAACACCATGAAGGTAGAATTCAGCCAGCGTGCACAGACTGCAACTCAGAATAAAATGCTGCATGGGCAAAGGCTACCTATAACGAGGGGCATGGATGGCACTGAACTTGCTGTAATCCATTAACAGCCCTTAAGAGGCAGTAGCTAGTAAATCTGGCTGCAGGGAACAACATGCTGTTGCTCTTCTACACAAAAGGCACAACACAGCCCTGCAGTGCCAGCTGCAACTCTGAGAGATCTGCACAGCAAATCATTTGCTACTGCTTTCAACTGCTGTTCAGATGCACATGGAGCATCAAACTGCGATTTCAGCACACAGTCTAACAATTGCCTGAGATAGCACACCTCAGTGCCAGACCACTGCTGAAATATCTATGGGCACAGGGCACCCTACTGGAAAGGCTGCTGCTGCTCCATCATCTTCAGCTCTCTACGGCACTAATGACCGCTTCCGCTCCAAAACCCATCAGTCAGAGAATTCAGACCTACTACAAACCAGCATACAAAGGGAATGAAAACCACAGCGGTGTAGTGTCCAAGTGAAGTACACTGCATAGTACTGCATGAGAGGGGACTCTATGACAGATTATACTGCCCTATACAGCAGCAGCTGGGACTGCATGGTACTGCACAATGCTGGCTCAAGGTCTAATGCAGTGCAGCTTCAGAGGACCACGGTCAGCTTGCAGGCGCTGCAACATCTGGCTATGTCATAGACAACATATGTCAAATTGTATCAGGTGCGCATAGAAGTATTCCTATTTTTGAGGGACCTTGACTGACTTGCATATATTTAAGGGTCATGCCAAAGGGTAACAATGTCTCATTGTATGTAGTGGCTTTGTGTTCTTTCCGGCAAATCAAATATATTTTGAAGTGAAAAGATTTACCCAAGATAAACTTCAACTCCTGTGCTCTCACTGCCCAGTAGAGACGGAGCCACGAAGAGAGGTTAAACACTGGGAATAGTATTCGCCCCTGGCATGGATACCCCATAATAGAGGCACACGAACTTGGGAAAGATTGAGAACCGAGGAAAGGTCGAAGAGACAGAAGAAAATAGGCCCTGGGAAAAGACTCCGCTCCAGAGAATAAGGCAATGTGAAAACTTTGAATTTTGGCCTTACTGGAATCCGATGTTAAGCAGAAACCTTTACAAAAGGGCTACTAGCAGGCCTCTCCACAGAAAGAGAGGTGTAGCACATACATAACTGCACACATTCATTCCATATACACACCTGCACACCTTTTACACAATAATGCAGAAAACACCGGCCTGCCGCGGAGGTCACTCTGCTCCACTTGTGCAGAATGGGTTTCTCTGCATGTGTTTTGCTGGTAGGATGTTCTCACCCAGCACATCTGTCCACAGTCTTCTGAGCATTACAAGGACCCGACAGGGGCGGAAGAGGCCTTTGCAGTCATCTCCAGCAGGCGGATTACCAGAAGGAGGCACTGGTATTGGTGGGGGCTTTGCCCCTGAGAATTCCATTAGTATTCATGATGAGGGCTTCTTGCAGTTATGATCTCCCCAGAGATGGGAGGATATCCTTTCCCCAAGGGTCTTACTCCATGAAAGGGCCAAATCCACTCTATGGAAGATTCCTTCAGTGGTTCTGAAGGCAGCAGAGCCAACAGAGCAGTTTGGCTCCCTCTGTTCGATTCAGGCTCCATCAATGTTAGGTAGAAGGGGGAGCTTGGACAAAAAGCCCTCGGCTGTCTGTCCGTGCCAGCTTGAGTGGGGGCTCCATGGACTCTGCTACTAGGGTCGCAGAGTCATTGGTATGGAGGGAGATGTCCTGAGACATTTCATCATCACTTTCATCTTCCTCTTCTTCTTCCTCATCTAGTTGAGAGACAGAGAAAGACGTTGATAGTTATTTTCCAATTCAGTTCAGATCCTGCGCTTGACTAAGCAAAACTGACCTACCCATCCCCTTTACTTGTGAGATAAAAGCTAAAAGTCTACACTCCATATCCCCTTCCTCTCCTTTTCCTCGGGTTCGATGGAGAAATAGGACATCCACTGTACAACTGCTTCCACTAAGCTAGTCCTGCCAGTTTAACCACAGTGACCAGTAGGGCCACCTGCCCATTTCTTGAACGCCCATTCTCCAGTGTGCAATCTTTCAGAGAGTCACATAAGTCTGCACTTCCTGCTAAATGTTGCATTAAAGAGAGCCAGCAATGCAGAACTGCTTGAGACCATCCAATTAATACAAACTCTAAACCTCATGAAAAGGACCCTTTTAACACAAGACCAACGGCTGTCCTACAAGATATCTGTATTTTCCTAACCACAGACTTGCTTCTGCCTTACACAAGATCTGCTTAACAACATATCTGCCTCTGCTTTACACCGGACTGGCCTTACATCAGACCTGACACAGAACATCTTCTGTACCCTAGACCTGCTTGCATGCAACACCACTCTTGGCTCAACCTCAAACCACACCTTTCTTCCACCTCAACTGCCTTACTCTAGACCTGCCTCAAAACACATCAGATTGCCTCCACCTGACAACAGCACGAACATCCAGAATGCCCCCTCATTTCAGAGCACAGTTTGCAGAACTCACCTTTATCTGGGTCAAGTGGGTTCAAGGTGCTTCCAAGGTTGGCAAACTAGAGATTGAAACAACAGGCAGGTTAGTCTTTTGTCATCTTTGGATTTCATATTACACAACAGTACACTTGCCACTACCTTTCACCGCTCATTCATTATGTTCCTTAAGAGGGGGGGTCTACCACCAGTGACCTGTAGATTATGTTTCATTCTGTCCCCTTGCTCTGTAAGCCTGTTACACAGGGTTCATGATTGTAGCAATAGAAAGAATGAGAGGCTTTGCATGATGTAATTCATGAAAAGGGCCCCTACACTTTTACACAGTGTTTGACTGGGCCTCTATAGTTTGCTTCTTTTTGAGGTGGTTAGTTGTAAATATCAAGTAAAATATCTATCTATTGCTTATGCAGGCACTGTACAATGGTACTTTTGTTACTGCATCTGGGGCGAACCCTTGCAGTTCCCTCTATCCTTTCTTTGGCCAATCCCCAAGTTTGAAAGACCGAAATCAAGAGATACAATGTAAGTGTGTGTTACTTGTTTGTCAAGGACGTCTACACCTTTTCTGTATCCTTCCTTTTGTGTTAAAGTCAAAGAAGGTGTTTTTGGTTGAGCCAAACTGAGTATTTTCAGCTAAAAGTAGCTTTTCTATTTTTACTCAAATCTACCCCAGCCGATAACCTGAATTGCTTGTGCCTGCTGCCACCTTGTAGATGGTCATCAGATCACAGAGACCTAACATGGGTTAGGTTAGACTGATGATGGCCACCAAGCTTTGAGGTCTTTGATAGATTCACATACTTTGAATTCCCAGAAAAGGTATACACATATATGTGAATTAAAACACATACATATATGATAACCATATGTCAAAAATGATATCCCAGAAAAATATGCATGGACCACCTCAGGCATAAAATATAGGTCTAAGTCCAAAAGTTAAACCATCATAGAAATAATGAACAGATACGACTAGGATAACCATATACATACTAAAGTTGGATTCACAAATATGAAGAATTGTATTTCAGCAAGTTTGAATGAGGGATGATATATAACCACTCTACTCTAACCACGCTGCCTACCTCAGCCTTACTTTTCCTTTCTACTCTTTGTCTCTTTATGTATCAGTAAATGTTTACTTTTTTCTCACTCCACAACATTGTGTTATTGGTGTAGATGTATACACTGCATCTAAAGTTAAGTAGGGGAGAGGGGTTGGCCTAACGGCTAGGGCGCTCGACCTCGGACCTGGGGATCTGGGTTCGAGTCTCGGTAACAACGCCAAAAACCTCCTGTGATTCTGGGCAAATCACTTAATCTCCCCGTGCCTAAAATGAATGCGTGTCCTCATGTAACGTAACTGGTGCTATGTAAAGCGCTCTGATACCTGATTCAGTTCGGGTCTAGTTCGCGCTATATAAAACTCTGCAAAAAAAAAAAAGTAACATTACAAGGTTTTGGAACATCAGCTATTTAGTCTAGGGCTGTGATTACTGCTATCTTAATCGCTATGTTTACTGTACATGTTTAGGTAGACTGTTCTCACCCTCCCTTAAGAAGCTGATCAACGTTAAAAGTTCTTAAACAGAAGTAGGCATCAAGGAGACACCGTTTATACATTTCTTGTCTTACGGTTCTCTTAAAACACATGTGAAACCCCTGTCAAAGGAAACAGAAACAAATAAGCAATTGTTTAAGAATAATATTAATATAAAAATAAGATAAAAATGCGGAAGAAGAAAAAGTTACTTCCCCATAGTTCTAGCTCTCTGCCATTTGAATAATGTAGTAGGTACATGATATATCACTGTTGTAGCCATTCTGGTGCTATCAGGATCAACCTGGCCTTGGAATGATAGTGCTTAATCAGAACTGGCTATCAGCAGAAACCGAGGTGCAAGAAAATGTGAACAGAAATTTCTTTGAATAATCTATCAGAAGGGCAGTCCATTTTGGCCCTGACTGGTAGTATCTGGAGGCATAACCTGCCAACTCCTGTTTCCTGCTTCTACAAACAAATGTGTTTGAGTAAAACTACAGTCTTGGATTGCATGTGGCAGAATGCCAATATTGAGAACCAGTCATAGTTTTCTTGGAATTACTTACGAAGTGTGTCTACCTCTGGTTTTTGAATCCCTGACAGTGAACCGCAGCGATGAGCAAGTCTATTAACCATTTCCAGATCGCTTGTGATTCCACGGACAGAGGTCTGAAATGAATCCCTCCCTGCTTGTTCAGATAATACAATGTTTTTGTATTGTACTTCTGTTCAAGAAGGGAGTTTGAAGTGAATAAAGGAACAACTTCAGGGCCAGAAGGACTAATCTCAATTCCAGCAAGTTAATATGAAAGGTCTTCGGCTCTGACCATTTGCGTCTTGAGCCTTTAGGTGACCGCTGTGAACTCCCCATTCCCAGAGAGACACAGCTGTAATTGTTGTTTGGGCTAGAAGGTCCTGATTAAATGTTATTCTCTGCAGTAAATTGTTTTAATTGAGAATAACATGGCATTTATTAGATTGTTGATTGCAGCAGCCTCAAACCTTTCTCCTAGCTGCCTGAGATCTTATTCCACTGGTCCTCCTGACACTGTTGTAAAGGTCTCATGTGAAGTCTAAAATGTAAAGGAACACGCCCTCCTTTGGTTTCAATTTTGTGGCGTACAGAGGGGATTCACTCACTGATCCTTGAGTGTATGGAATAAATGTATGAAAACAGCGTTCCCCGAATGGGGTTCATGTCCCTATTTGAACAGCTTGATGCCCTTAGAACCAGGGATGAAAACTTCTTCAATTCTCACTGTTAGTAAATCATATTTCAATAAAGCATTTTATTCTTTTATGGTCTTTGAATTCTCAACATTCAATCTTTAACACCATCTTCAAGAATTCCAACATGTGCTTATACACAAGTCTAGAGTAGAGTGTCCCATCCCGATGCATTTCGGGCTGGAGCCAGGGGATAAAACATCTACAAGCAAAACAATATATGAGGTTCACAACCAGTACCAATCAACTGGCTCAATGTTAATAAACTATTACATGTGTACCAACATCTCTCAAAACTGAACTGCAGTGAACACTTGTTAACTGCAGGTCAAACTTATCACCAAAGTTACAACCTCCGATGTGTATACGTGATAAAGGAATTAACCGTGTGCTAAACAAATAACAGCATTTTCACAGCCTCGTGCATTCTCAACAGCAGACTCCTGTGCTATTGTAGATATTGTGAGTACAACAATTGGATTACCCTCCTGCTGACAAAAACTACGAAAACTCTGCATGACCAAGTCAGTGAGCAAGCAACTCAGTATATAAAAAGTGACAAACTAACCTTTCCACACACGTTAAGTGCTGGTTAAGTGAACAATCAGTGAAAATAAGACAGCTGCTCTTGTGATAAAACTGCTTCTAGTGAATAATCATGCAATCTGCTCTATATACCGATCCCATAACCCCCATTAAATCAATCCCGCAGGTGCAGATGTCAACTCACGGGACTATCCAGTCACGGAAGACCCATATATCCACTGTGTTCTATCGTGGTGAACCAAAACAAGCTTCCCTAACACCTTAAATTTTGCAAGGTCAACTAGACCTAAAAGTTGGACTATCAAGAATGGTGGGGGCCATCCTAAATGTACTAAAAAGAAAACCCTTACATGCAACGTATAACGTGCTCTGCAATCTAGAAGTGACTTAAAATGAAGGTCAACTAGACCTGAATAATGGGGACCATCTTTAAACGTGTGTGTATGATGTAAAGCTTGTGATGCAAAAAGGATGTGTGAATTAAAGAACAAGAGGTGAAGGAATTTAACAGTAAAAAATAAATGCCATAATCACCCAAAGTACTGGCAAGAAAACATTTGAAGTGATAAATGTGAAAACAAGTTGCGATCAAAATACAGTCGTTTAGCAATGTACATCAATACAGGTGGAGGCCATCTTGAAGTGTCCATTGTCCCTGTATGACAGAAATAAAAAATACTAGTCCAACCCAGAAAAAGGGAATGACGGTGCACCTGGAAAAATAAGTGTTGTGCCCTGAAAGGGGGTATGTTGAATTATCCCAAGAGGATTAAAGGTAACTAAACTCCATTCTGTCATTCAAACCATTCCACGTCAGTGTCCAATCTTTTTATCCAGTAATTCTCTCTGTGGAGAAGGTGTTTATGCTTGTTTCTTCCTGCCTTCATAACTACAGTTTCCAAAATCATTTTTTAGGTTCTTTAGGGCCTCTCTTTCTGCTAGACTGGTGTTATAGGGAACAAAACACTTGGTAGATGAGTTTCTCAAAAGTAACTAACTCAGGTGGCATCATGGAATTAGAGGGATAGAAGATCGATGGCGGTCGTAGAACTGTAACCAATTCTTGTGTGGCCAATTCATTGTCTTTGAAAAATATTCTTAGGCTTATTTTTGGGAAGAATTGGAAAAGCTCTGCTTTAAGTTTAAAAAAATTGGTTTCACCCCCACACTGTGCACACCACATTATCTGACAGTCATCCCCAGATATGCTTTTCTCTTATTTTTCACCAACAAACCATTATTGACACTATGGTTATCATTTTTTTTAGGTGCCCCATCATTGCTAGGTCCTGATGAGACCCCACGTTGTTAAGTGGGTCCAAATGTCGTTGACTAAGTGAAGCAAACCATTGTCAGCCACTATTACTGTATTAGTAAGCTGCGAGCACATATTATGTATTGATTTAATAGTCGCTCTTGTACATCTTTGATGAAGGAAAATGCTACCTATCTAGTTTGCATCTGTTTTTGGCATATAGACATATAGAGCTGTAGATTCATATGCTTTAGCATAGATCGCCAACTGGTGTTGGGTCCGGAAGTTTGCACTTTGTTTTTGTTCGAAGAAGTCTTGTAGTCACGAGGTAAGTTACTCCTCCTTTCGGTGATAGTGCGCATGGGCACCGACTCCATCCTTAGATTGCTCTGCTATAAAGGGTGATGATGGAGTTAGTAAAGTAATGAGAGATGTCCATGTAAATTGTATCTAAGTGAGATATAACTGAAACAGATAAAGGTACCCGGGGAGGCGGTGGGTGCATATGACTCTACAGCTATATATGCCAAGAACAGATGCATACTGCGTAAGTAGCATTTTCCGTTTGAGGCATATGAGCTGTATATCATATGCTTTACCATACACTAAAAGCAGTTATTTTGAAGCAGTGGCTAACCTGTAGCTGTTGCAGTGGTTTGAAATAGTGTTCGTAAAACAGCCTGGCCCACATTAGCTTCTTGTTTTGCTAACACCACCACACAATAGTGTTTTGTGAATATGTGTGGGGTAGATCATGTTGCAGCTTTGCAGATGTCATCTATGGGTATGTTTCCGGAGAATGCCATAGAAGACCCTAGTTTGCATGTAGAATGCGCCCTGGGGGGAATTGTTAGTGTGCGTTTAGCTGTGATGTAGCATATTTGAATGCACTTAACTATCCACCTTGCAATGCCTGATTTTGAAATGGGATTGCCTTTATGTGGTGGAGTAAAAAAAACAAAGAGTTGTTTAGTTTGTTCTGCCACAAAATCTGGTTGAGGGAAGAATACAGGCAACTCAACAGATTTGTTGATATGAAAGGCAGAGATGACTTTAGGTAAGAATTTGGGGTTAGTTCTAAGGACCACTTTGCTTTGGTGTATTTGCAAAAATGGTTCCTCTATGGTTAGTGCCTGAAGCTCACCCACTCTTCTTAGAGAAGTGATGGCTATAAGGAAGGCTACTTTCCAAGTGAGAAGTTGTATTTCGCATTTGTGCAACGGCTCGAATGGTGGACCCATGAGTCTTGTAACGACTATGTTAAGGTTCCACACTGAAGAAGGTGGAAGTCTGGGATCAATGAGTCTTTTGAGTCCCTCCATAAAAGCTTTAATAGCGGGCACTCTAAAAAGAGACAAGTGCTATCTATTTTGCAGATATGCAGCTATTGCAGCGAGATGTAAGCGTATGGCTGTGTACGCTTAGTTAGAACGTTGCAGGTGTAATAGATAACAAATTATGTTTTGTATTGAAGCATCTAGTGGATAGATGTGATTGTTGTTACAATAAACAACAAATCTCTTCCACTTTGCTGCGTAGCATGCTCTTGTGGTAGTGCGTCTAGCCTCTTTGATAACATTCATACAGTCTGGCGAAAGATTAAGATAGCCAAACTCTAGGATTTCAGGTGCCAAATCGCAAGGTTGAGCTGATTTGGATCTGGATGTCTTATCTCTCCATGGTTCTGAGTAAAGAACTTGGGGGAGAGGTGTAGCTTTTGGTGTGGAACTACTGATAGTTCCAACAGAATTGTGAACCAGGGTTGTCCGGCCCATGTGGGAGTAACTAAGATAGCGTCAGGGAGTGCTGTTTGAGTTTCCGAAACACTAATGGAATGAGTGGGAGAGGTGGAAAAGCATAAGCAAATATCCCTGACCAATTCATCCATAGTGCATTGCCTTTGGACAATGGGTGTGGATGTCTGGTCGCTAAGTTTGGGCATTTGGCATTTAGGTGGGTGGCGAACAGATCTATCTCTGGGAAGCCCCACATTTGGGAGAACAGGAGGAGAACTTGAGGGTGAAGTTCCCATTCGTGTATCTGCTGTCGTTGGCGACTGAGCAGATCCGCAACTTGGTTGTGTACTCCTGGAATATGTTCTGCAAGGAGATATATCTTTTGAGGTATGGCCCATCTCCAGATGCTCTGTGTTAACTGTGACAGCTGTAGAGAGTGCGTCCCCCCCCCCTTTTTTGTATGTAGTACATGGCTGTCATGTTGTCTGTGCGAACCAGGACAGCTTTGCCTACTAGATGAAGTTGAAAGGCTTTCAATGCTAGAAAAATTGCTAGCAGTTCTAGATGGTTTATGTGGAGTTGTTTTTGTTGCAGAATCCACATGCCCTAAATGGTATATTTTCCCATTTTTCCACCCCAACCAGTGAGGGATGCGTCTGCTGTTATCACTATCTGTGGAACTGAATCGAGAAATGACCGTCCTTTGGAAAGGTTTTGTATGTTCCACCACTGCAGCGAGCGATGAGTACGGCCATCTATCCACACCAGATCTGATAACTGACCTTGAGCCTGGCTCCACTGATGTGCGAGGCATTCCTGTAGGGGACGCATTTCAAGTCTTGCATATGGAACCATTAAGATGCAAGAAGCCATCATTCCGATTAGTTGCATGAACACTCTGGCTGGTAGTGAGTGTTGAGGCTGAAACTGTGAAATTAGAGCTTGCATGTTGCGAATCCTGACTGGGTTGGGGTATGCTAGAGCATTGCAAGTGTCAATTGTGGCTCCTAGATACACTCGTGTATTGGATTCGCGGAGGTGAGACTTGGTGAGGTTTACGGTGAACCCCAAGTTGTGAAGCAATTGGACTGTCCTTAGAGTTGTCATGTATGCAGCTTTGTTGTGATCTGGCTTTTATCAGCCAGTCATCTAGGTAAGGGAAGACATGAATATGCTGTCTTCTTAGATGAGCTGCGACTACTGCGAGGCACTTGGTGAAAACCCTCGGTGCCGTAGTTACTCCGAATGGGAGGACTTTGAATTGGTAATGTTGTTTATCCACCACAAACATGAGATATTTTCTGTGAGCAGGATGAATGGGAATATGGAAATAGGCATTCATTAGGTCTAGAGTGGATAAAAAGTCACCTTGCTGAAGTAGTGGGAGCACCTGTTGGAGTGTGACCATGTGGAAGTGGTCCAACTGTATGTAGCGGTTTAGCTGTCTGAGGTCTAGTATAGGCCTGAGAGAGCCGTCCTTTTTGGGAATTAAGAAATACAGGGAGTATACCCCGGTCCCTTGATGTATTAACGGAACAGGTTCTATAGCGTGTTTTTGTAAGATAGAACCTCTTGCTTTAAAAGAGTGAGATGTTCCGGTGACATTGCATGTGCTCTTGGAGGAATATTTGGTGAAGTGTTTGTAAGCTCCAGGCAGTAACCATATTGGATAATTTGTAGTACCACTTGTCTGAGGTGATTGAATTCCAGACAGTTAAGAATTGGGAGAGAAGTTCCCCGACAGGAGTGGGATGATCGGGGGGTAGCGTTTATTTGCGGGTGAAGAGCGTGTGGAATTACCCCTTACTCTTCCTCTATTATGGTTTCCTCTATAACCTCCTCTAGATAATCCTCTGGGCGAGGGGGATGGATTGTTGCCCTTGTAAGAGGAGGAGGCATGGTCAGTGGACATGGTTTTTGAGCCACCCCTGTAATAGGAGCGGCAATAGGAATCTCTACTAGCAGGGAACTGTAAAGCCCCTATGGACTTTGCGACCTCAGTGTCCTTCTTCATCTTTTCCAGCATGGTATTAACAGCTGGGCCGAAAAGATGCTCTTTACCAAATTGTTGGTTAAGTATGGAGGTTTGCATCTCTGGCTTAAATCCAGAGATCCTGAGCCAGGCGTGCCAGCCTAACAATATACTTGTGTTAATTGCTGTGTCTGCTGCGTCTAGTGCACATTTAATGGAGGTATTAGTAATAAGTTTATCTTCTTGAATAAGGTAATTAGCTTTTGATTTGTATTGGTCAGGCAAGTGTTGTATGCGTTTTTCTAGCTCATTATAATGAGCCCCGTCATAAAGTGCTAGCAGCGCCTGGGCATTAGCAATGCGCCAGTTGTTTGCTGCTTGAGAAGCTAGTATTTTGCCGGAGGCATTGATAAGCTTGGACTCTTTGTCAGAAGGAGGGGTGTCTCCTGTGGCTTGGGAGTTAGCTCTCTTGCATGCGTTGGAGACTACAAGAAAGTCTAAGGGTAGCTGTCCTTTAATATAAATAGGATCGGTAGGAGTGGATTTGTATTTTTTATCTACTCTAGGAGTGATAATTCTAGCCCTTACAGGATCCTTAAAGACCTTGTCTGTATGTTTTAGCATACCTTCCAGCACTGGCAAGGTATGAGTTCTTTGTGAGGAAGAAAGTGTCTCAAAAAGGAAATCCTCTTCTAAAGGCTCCGTGTGAAGTTCTACCCCATGGTAATGAGCAGCCCTGTTAAAGAGCTCAACATAACCAATGTTGTCATCAGGTGGGGAAGGTCTAGAGGGATACAAATCAGGGTCACAGGTGTAATAGGTCTAAGTGGTGAATTGATAGGTGTAATGAGTAAGGTGGGATTAGGAGGAGGAGAAGGAGGTGAATTGTAAGAAGGAGAAGGGTTAGTGCCTATATTCTTTTTAGGAGGGGCATGATGGTCCTCTGTCAAGTTGGCTTTCCGTTTCTTTGGAATGGTTGCTTGAGTATGTCCTGGTTTAGGATTTATAACCTATTTTTTCTGTTTTGGGTTGAAAATTGGCTCATTCGACAAAAGCTTTTTGGGGAAAGTGTCTTTATCTTCCCTTGGAGATTTTGACGCCGAAGATTTCGGCTTCGAGCTCTTGGGCATTGGTAATTTTGGCTCTGTGTGTTTGAGCTTGTCTGAGTCCTTGGTTTTCGAGGATTTGGGCTCCGAGACTTTGGTTTTGGAAAATTTCAGCTCAGAATCTTTGGTCCTGGAGGATTTGGGCTCCGAGTCTTTGGCTTTGGATGGTCTCGGCTATGAGTCTTTGGACTTGGGATGTCTCGGCTCCGAGTCTTTAGGCTTGGAGGGTTTCGGCTGCGAGCCTTTCTGCATAGAAGGCGCAATCTTTGGTGCTGAAGGTATCTTGCTCTTATGTTTCAAAGCCGAAGGTGTCGTTTTGGCATCAGAGCAGGGCTAGCCCGAGCCTGAAGCTTTTCTTTTTGTTTCGGATCCGAGCCGGAGGGCGGGGCATAGGAAACGTGTTGTCGGTGTCACCTGAACCCTAGGGCGAAGGAGGGACCAGAGCCTGCCTTTTGTGGAATGGGCACAGATGGATCTGTACTCATGGTACGCTGTCCCGCAGTGATGTTTTCCTCTTACTCCATTGCGAAGTCAGCTTTGGACATGGAGACCTGCTCTTCTTCTTCTGGCTCCGTAGCTGGAGGTCGAATACCGGAATCTTCTCCGAAGATATCCGGAATGGAGTCGCTATGGTGCTGCATTTCGTATTGCCGAGCCCGACGATCACAAAATGTCTTTTTCGATCGGAAGGATTGGCACGCGTCGCAGTCCTTTTCGACGTGTTCCAGGCACAAGCACAGGTTACAAACTTTGTGCAAGTCGGTGCGTGAAAATTTAGCACAAAACCCGGGACATAGTTTAAATGGAGTTCGTTCCATCAACTGCTAACGTGGTCGGCACAGGTAGGACCGATGGCCTGCCTCTGGTTTTCCAATGGAAAGCTTTCCGAAGTAAGACGATGCACGTCAAATGATGAGTCGCGGTCAATAACAATACCATTCAGGGAAGAGAACTGCGCGTCGAAGGGTCCGAAAACGGTACCGAACCGGAGCGCAGCAATATACATCCGAACCCGATGGCGAAAAAAAAATAATCTAAGGATGGAGTCGATGCCCATGCGCACTATCACCGAAAGGGAGAGTCACCTACCTCGTGACTACAAGACTTCTTATAACAAAACCAAAGTGCAAACATCCAGACCCAACACAAAATGGCGCTCTATACTAAAGCATATGATCTACAGCTCATATGACTTAAACCTTGTTTTTCTGATAGAGATTTCTGATCGCAGAGTCCTAATCTTTTGAATAGATACAAAAGCAGTATGTTAGGGAGGTGGGCTGTACATGGATTTACACCATAAAGTCCTTCAGGGCCGAGCAGGTACAGTGCCCTTCTCAGCAGACTTGACCATCTAGACAAAAAGTGCTTCATGAACATATGGAGGGAAACCCATGGCGCTGCCTGGCAGATGTCTAGGACAGGGACTCCATGTGCCAAGACAATGGTAGCAGCTTTGACCCTGGTCGAATGAGTACATAGTCCTTCCGGAGGATGCTTCTTCGCTAGTGCAAACAGATCTTAATGTAGAGCATGATCCAGCATGAGATGATACACTTCTGCACAGCCCTGCCTTGTTTTCACTCTAGTGAACCCCACAAAGAGCTGATCGTCTAACTGGTGGTCTCCAGTTCGATCAATGTAGATGCAGAGTACTTTTCGGGGTCCAAGCAATGGAGTCTCTCTTCCTCCTTATAAGGGAGAGGTGGAGCATAAAACGACAGTAGAGAGATGGTTTGGTCAATATGGAACGGCATCACAACTTTTGGGAGAAAGAATGCCTTAGTGCCCGAATCCAGTTTGTCAGAAAAGAAGGTGGTGTATGGTGGATGAACAAACAAAGCTTCAAGCTCACTCACACGCCATGCGGAAGTAATGACAACTAGGAATACAGATTTGATGGTGAAAAGCCGTGTGCGGTGTAGACCATGTAGCTGCTTTACAGATATCATCTAATGGTATATTTCCTAGGAATGCCATAGATGTCCTAATTTACGGATAGAATGAGCCCTAGGGGGAATGGATAGAGTGCGTTTTGCTTTTTGGTAACAGATTTGAATGCACTTAACAATCCACCTTGCAATGTCTGATTATGAAATAGGAGTGCCTTTATGTGGAGGAGAAAAGGACACAAACAGTTGTTTTGTTTTACAGAACGGTTTTGTCCTGTCACCGTAGTAGAGGAGTGCTCTTTTTTCATCTAATGTGTGTAGAGCTCTTTCTGCAACTGTTTGTGGTTGGGAAAAGAATACTGGCAACTCAATAGATTGGTTGAGGTGGAATGGTGAAGTGACTTTTGGCAGGAATTTTGGGTTTGTTTTAAGAACCACTTTGTTGTGATGGAGTTGTATAAATGGTTCTTGAATTGTTAATGCCTGAATCTCACTTACTCTTCTGAGTGAGGTAATAGCAACTAAAAATGCAACTTTCCGTGTAAGGAACTGTAACTCACACTTATGTAATGGTTCAAATGGAGGACCCATAAGTCTAGTGAGAACAATATTTAAATTCCATACCAGAGAGGGTGGTATTCTGGGAGGAATTATTCTTTTTAATCCTTCCATAAGCGCCTTGATGGCAGGTACTCTGAACAATGACAAAAGTTGTCTGTTTTGAAGATAAGCAGCAGGAGGTAACCTGATTGAGGAGTAAGCTAAATTACATCTTTGTAGATGAAGTAGGTAGCATATGATGTTTTGTATGGAAACATCTAATGGGTTAATGCTATTTGTGCAATACATAACAAACCTTTTCCACTTGGCTTTGTAGCATGCTCTAGTGGTGGGGTGTCTTGCTTCTTTAATGACATTCATGCAATCAGGCGGAAGATTGAGGTATCCAAATTCTAAGACCTCGGGAGCCAAATCGCTAGATTGAGCTGCATTGGGCTTGAATGCATGATCTCTCCATGGTTCTGTGTCAGCAGATGTGGAGAGAGTTTTAATTTCTGATGTGGTACTACTGATAGCTCTAGTAGTGTGGTGTACCACGGTTGTCTTGCCCACGTTGGTGCTATGAGAATCAATGTGAGGGAATGTTGCTGTATCTTGCGTACCACTAACGGAATTAGTGGGAGAGATGGAAAAGCGTACGCAAATTTGTTTGACCAACTCATCCATACCGCATTGCCTTTGGACAATGGGTGTGGGTATCTGGCGGCAAAGCTTGGGCATTTGGAGTTGCAGTATGTGGCAAACAGATCGATCTCTGGCTGTCCCCACTTATGAAAGACTGGTTGAAGAACTTGTGGATGAAGTTCCCACTCGTGTATCTGTTGTCTTGACGACTTAACAGATCTGCATCTTGATTGTGAACTCCTGGTAGATATTCTGCTAACAGAAAGATGTTTTGAGGAATGGCCCACCTCCATATGCTCTGTGCCAGCCGGGAGAGCTGTACAGAGTGTGTTCCTCCTTGTTTTTGGATGTAATACATGGCCGTCATATAGTCCATACGGACCAGTACAGCCTTTCTTGAGAGGTAATGTTGAAACAATTTTAGAGCTAGGGAAATCGCTAACAACTCCAGATGATTTATGTGGAATAACTTTTGTTGCAGTGTCCATGTACCTTGTACTGTGTGTTTCTCTAAATGCGCTCCACATCCTGTGAGAGATGCGTCTGTGGTTAGCACCACCTGTGGAACAGGCTCTATGAACGGCCGGCCCTTGGAAAGGTTTTTGGTGTTCCACCACTGCAGAGAGCGATATGTCCGGTCGTCTACCACCACCAGATCTGTTATTTGTTGTTGAGCCTGATTCCACTGACTTGCCAAACATTCTTGGATGGGGCACATTTTGTAGTCTTGCGTATGGTACTATGAAAATGCAAGATGCCATCATTCCTATCAATTGCATGAACACTCAAGCTGGTAGTGAGTTGTTGTGGCTGGGATTTTTGTATCAGAGCTTGCATACTTTGTATCCTTGTAAGATTGGGGTATGCAATTGCTTTTGATGTATCTATTGTGGCACCTAGATACTGTTGAGATAGGGATGGTTGGAGGTGTGACTTCTTTTGATTTACTGTGAATCCCAGCTTGTGCAACAGGCAGATGGTCTGATGCGTGTGCTGTACACATTGGTGGTATGACTTGGATTTTATTAACCAGTCGTCTAGGTATGGAAATACATGAATGTTGTCCCTTCTCAAGTGTGCTGCTACTACTGCTAGACACTTTGTAAACACTCGAGATTCTGTAGTTACTCCGAAAGGGAGTACTTTGAATTGGTAGTGTTGACCTTCTAGTACAAATCGAGGGTACTTTCTGTGAGATTGATGAATAGGAATGTGAAAGTAAGCGTCCATGAGAGCTAATGTGGCAAGGAAGTCGCCTTGTTTTAACAACGGCAGAACTTGTTGTAGTGTGACCATATGGAAATGGTCGGATTGTATGTACAGGTTTAGGGGCCTTCCATCCAGTATAGGTCTGAGAGTCCCGTCTTTTTTGGGTATGAGAAAGTATAGGGAGTAAACTCCTGTGTTTTGATGGTGTTTTGGGACAGGTTCTATTGCATTCTTTTGTAATAGAGATGCAACCTCTTGTCTTAGAAGTATGAGATGTTCCTGTGACATGGGACGTTGTCTGGGTGGTATTGTTGGAGGGGTGGAAGTGGGCTCTAGACAATAACCTGACTGAATTATTTGTCTTACCCACCTGTCTGTGGTGATGAAGTTCCAGACAGGTAGGAACTGTTGTAATCTCCCCCCCCCGACAAGAGTGGAATGGTCTGGGGGGGATGGAAGGGAAGTCACTGTTTGGGAGTAGAGGCATTGAGGTTGTTGTTGCCTCTGCCCTTATTGTTGTTACTGTGAGGTGGTTCAGGATAACATAACAATTGAGTGGATTCCTTACCGCCCGCATGTTAACTACGACAAAGGCAGTGTCCCAGGATGCTCGATAACAGAGACTCTTTTTCCCATCCCACAGCGCGATAAAAGTGACCCGGAAGTGGTTTGTCCCGGAGCTATCGGAACACCAAGCCCGGACCAATCAGGAAGCAGCCCAGCGGGTCACGAGTGGCAGAAAAAGCCGGAAGCAGGAACAGTCGGGGCGCCAGCTGGAAGGAGTAACAAGGAAGACGCCGACAGAGACCAGGACGCCGCTACGTGTGGAGAGCTTCCGGAGGAGACTACACCCGAAAGCCCAGAGAAACCCGAAGTCTGGACTGAAGATTGGTGGAGCCCGGGGGATACGCACGAGCCACCACAACTCAGGAGAGTTGTGGCAGACAGCGGTACGTAACGGGTACCACGGGAACAGTGTGGGAGGGGAGGGAGGAGGTTGTAGAACTAAAAGGGGCACAGCCATGAGTCTTTTTCTTTTTACATTGTCTTCCCTGAACCCCTGAAAACCTAATTTGTTTCCTCTGCATGCTTAGGATCTAAATGCCAATAGAGAAAGCTCTAACTGCCTACCCTAAGCGTTTCCTCATAGCCAAAACACTCTCTCCGGCCCTAGTAAGCACCGTGTACAAGCAGAAAAACACCCTCCCTCACGTTTTTCTTTCAGAAAAAACTTCACACGGTGTGGTGGCGGTTTCATCATAACAAATAGCGCAGGATACGGGCAGTGACCCCTGTTTTCTTTTTCGCTAAACCCCGGGGGGAAGCCATATCCACGAGAGGACCAGGCGACATATGGAGCACCTGACAACCCCAGTCAAGAAAGATCCTATGCTCAAGGACTACTTTAGCACATAGACTCTATTTTTTTTTTAACTTATCCTTTAACTTATCCTGCTATTTTCTCTAAGGGTAGTGAGAAGGTGGAATTCTATTAATCCTGATACTCTGCTATCGATTTTACAGCAACCCTCCCACCTAAACAGACTACCAGAAGATGACCTGGAGAGGGCCAGTCAAAAAATATCACAAAAACTGGAATCTGCTATTGAGGCAGTGGCTCCAGCACGTAAGATAAAAATAAGGGATAAAGGTAAAGGGGCCCCCTGGTTTAATGACGATTTGAGACTACTGAAACGTGCCCTGCGCCAGTGCGAGAGAGCCTGGCGTAAGGGGTATGATCCCAATTCCCAAATCCTATATAGGGAAAAACTTGCCACGTATAAACAAGCCATCAGAACTAGGAAAAGGGAGTTCTACGAAAGCAGAATTGCTACAGCACCGAACCCCCAGAAGGAAATCTTCAAAGTTCTTACTGAACTGAGGAAAAAGAAGGAACAACCCCCCTCTTTCACGCAAGAAGACTGCCATAAATTTCAATCTTTCTTTACTACAAAGATATCGGACCTCTTGATAGAAATCGAAAGCACCCCTATACTTGACTGCCCGATAATTTCTCAAACTCTCCCCCCCACAGTCATTGAGCCTTTAACTTCACTACCCTTACTTACCAAGGAAACCCTGGTAAGAGTGATGAACCAAGTTAAATCTGGCTCTCCGGCGGACCCATGCCCCCCGCGGATATTTAAACAAGCGTGGCCAGGACTGGAGGACGACATATTATTGCTTCTGAATAGTTCCCTTACCTCCGGACTAGTTCCTTCCATTCTTAAGGAGGCGCGACTAATTCCTCTTTTAAAAAAGGCTGGAGCTGACACCAAGATTCTAAAAAATTACAGGCCTATCTCTCAACTTCCTTTTTTAGCAAAAATACTCGAACAACATGTGTTGTCCAGCCTCTCTCACCACCTGGAGAGCAACTCACTGTTGGAACCCAACCAGGCCGGTTTTAGAGCCCACAATAGCACGGAATTAGTCATGCTCTCCGTGCTAGACGATCTGCGACTTAAAGCAGATAAAAAAGATCCCTGTGCCTTGGTGCTACTCGACCTCTCCGCGGCATTTGATACGGTCAACCATGACCTTCTTCTGTCGCGGTTGGGGGAGTTTGGTATCCAGGGCACGGCCCACGCCTGGCTGACCTCGTTCCTTGGTGGACGGGTTCAGAAAGTACAACTGGATGACCTAGTATCAGAGGCAGCAAGGATTACATGCGGAGTCCCACAGGGCTCAGCCCTATCTCCTTTGATGTTCAATGCATATCTGCAGCCCCTCATCTCATCCCTGAATCAGATGGACTGCAGTATATACAATTACGCTGACGACACCCAGATCATCATTCAGATAGGCAACTCCCCAACGGCAGATCAAAAATTGAAGAATATTCTAAAATTTACCATCAACTGGATGACGGCAAATTTTTTATAGATCAACCCTGATAAGACGGAGGTACTTGCAATCACGACATCATCCAGCCCTTGGAGTGACCTCTTATGGCCCACAGAATTAGGCAACCCCCAGTACCAGCAGCAGTAGTAAAAAGCCTTGGCATAGTTATTGACACCAATCTCACTATGTCAGCCCAGGTCTCGGCGGTGGTGGGCACTTGTGTAGGCCTCCTGAGACAACTGCGCAAACTTTCTCCCATCCTAAAGGCGGACACTCTCAGGAGAGCAGTGTCCGCATTAATTCTGGCACGACTGGACTATGGAAACGTCATGTATTTCGGCATTCCGAAAAAACTCACTAAAAGACTTCAGATTGTCATGAATGATGCGGCTAGACTCATCTATAATAAACCAAGAAGGACCCCTGCCACCCCCCTTCTCCGTGAGCTGCACTGGCTGCCAGTGAATCAACGAGCCAAGTTCAAAGGCTTATGTATTACGCAGAAAGCCTTATACGGGCAAGCCCCGAAATGTATTAAAAAACGCCTTGTCCCATATGCCCCCAGCAGGAACTTACGCTCAGCAGAGGCTGCACTATTGATCTGCCCTAGGATTAAACTGTCCTCCTTTGGAGGACGGACGTTCTCCTACACAATTCCCAAAGCTTGGAACCAATTGCCTGAGAATTTGCGCAAAGAAACAAAGCTCCTGCCTTTTAGGAAAAAGCTAAAAACCGTGCTCTTCCAAGAGGCATGGGGTAATATCTAGCCTGTTTCCTTCTATACCAGTGTCCACTCGCCTGCTAAGCGCTTAGAGACCCCGGGGTGATAAGGCGCTCTACAAATCAAAAATACAAATACAAATACAAACATCAATAAAAACCCTGCAATATTCAACCCCTATGGCCTCCTCGCTTCTGTTTCTGACCGTCCCTCCGACAGTTACCTCTATATCCTCCTCTATAATACCCTCTGATGGGTGAGGTTTGGGTGGGCGCTTTATAAGAAGAGGAGGTGTTGTCAGTTTGAAACCCCTTGGAGGTGCCCCTATATGAGGACTGTCGAAAGGACGCTCTATTGGTTTGAGTTTGTAAAGCTCCCATAGATTATGCTGTATCTGTATATTTTTCATTTTTCTAGTGCACTATCAACTGTTGGACAAAAGAGATGTTTCTGGTCAAAGGGTTGATTTAGAATACTGGCCTGTACTTCTGGTTTGAACTCAGATGCGTAGCCATGCATGTCTAAGCAACAATACTCCTGTATTTATCGCTCTAGAGGCTGTGTCTGCAGTGTCTAATGCACAGCGGATTGAGGTATTTGTAATAACCTTGCCTTCTTGTATTAGATCAGAAGCCCTGGTCTTATATTGCTCTGGTAAATATTGCATGAGTGATTCGAACTCATCATAATGAGCTCGATCATATCTTGCTAACAAAGCCTGAGTGTTAGCAATTCTCCAGACATTGGCTGCTTGTGAGATGGTGAGTTTCCCTGAAGCATCTAAAAGCTTAGACTCCTTATCAGGGGGTGGAGCATCCCCTGTTGTCTGCGAGTTAGCTCTTTTTCTCGCATTTGATACTACCAATGAGTCTAATGGCAGCTGACCTTTGATGTATGCTGGGTCAGTTGGAGCCGCTTTATACTTCTTTTTCAGTCTGGGGTTAATTACCCTGGCTCTGACTGGGTCTTTGAATACCTCTGGTGCATGTCTCACCACTCCACTAAGTATTGGTAATGTGGTTGTGGTGTTTTGTAACAATAGTAGTGTATCCATGAGGAAATCCTCTTCCACTGGATCTGTGTGTAAGTCTACTCCATGAAATGTGGCTGCTCTATGAATGAGCTGTGTAAACCCAATAGTGTCATCTGGGGGATATGGTCTAGAAGGGTATGCGTCATCTTGTGGCAGATCTGGTGCATCTGGCGCATTATAATCCTCCCAGGGATCATCTGATGGCCCAAGAATATTGTCTGGGTCATCTGTGTCCTCTATATGATGCTCACTTTCTACCCCATGTGAATAATTGTCTTCGTCATCATCATCCTGTGGTACAATGCTATGTGTGCTGGATGGTGAGTGTACTGGAGAAATATCTACTGGTATTTCTATTAATGGTGAAGGAATTCTTATAGGGGAAGTTTGAGCATGCTTTTTGAGAGGAACTGGAGGTGGTTTAGGATAGTCCATTTTCCTCTTTTCAGGCACTGTAATAACATGTCCAGTTATTGGATTAATATGAAGAGTCTTTTGCTTTGGGTCTGGTTGGAAAAGCTCTTCTGCTGAAAAATCCTTTTTTGGTGCCGATTTATTTTGTTTGGTACCAAAATGTTTAGGTTTTAAAGTGTCTATTGTCTTTGGAGTGGCTTTTGGTTTCGGTTCCGAAGACTTGGCCTTCCTCGGATCTGCGCTCTTTGGATCCAGAATCTTTGCTCCCGAAGTGCATTTGGGATCATCGACCTTCGGAGTCGAAGTGTGTTTCGATGCCGAAGCAGGCTTCGGGTCGAATTTTTTCGGAACAGGAGTGGTCTTCGGTTCGGCAGACTTGGGAACGTCTTTCGGGGCTGAGCTTATTTTCGGCTCGACTGGTTCCGATGCTGATGGCTGCTTCAGTGCCGGGGTTAATTTTGGTTTGAGGACCTTTTGCTTGTTGGGACCGACAGACTGACTCGAGCCCGAGTCGACTGGAGGCTTTTTTGTATTCTCCATTGCCGAGCTGGAAGGCGGGGCGTCGGAAGGTTTTGGTCGGTGTGCACCTGGAGGTGGAGGTGGAACCGAAGCCTGTCGCGGTATGGGGAGGTGAACAGGGTCGACACTTGTACTCACGACCTGTTGACCAGCTGGAAGAAGATCGTCGTCTTCAGATCGGTCCTTGGCTCGGGAAGCTGAATCCTCTGCTTCGGAAACGATGTCGTCCTGCTGCTGTTCTTCGGACTCTACTTCGATCGGAGCCTCGTCTATGATGTCTGGTGTCGATGAAGATGACGGCGCCAAGACTCTTCGAGTTCGACGGTCCCTGATGGTCTTCTTAGACCGGAACGAAGCGCAGGCCTCACAGTCTCGACTCTCGTGCTCTGGAGACAAGCACAGATTGCAAACCTCAGGAAGATCTGTGTGAGGGAATTTGTGTCCACACTGAGGGCACTTCTTGAAAGGTGTTCTTTCCATGAGCCTAAGGCCCAATGGCGCAGTTGGGCCCGACAAACGCTGGAATCCAGAAGCGCAAGCCTTCTCCGACGCGGGTAACTGGAATTACTGTCGAAGACGATAGCGATGGTATGATGAAGTTTTAGAAGTTGAAAAAGAGATCGGTAACAGAACCTAACGATGAACACATCCGAGCCCGATGGCGTAAAAAAACAATCTGAAGATGGAGTCGATGCCCATGCGCACTACGATCTACAGGTGGAGTCATCCAACAGACAAAGACTCTTCCAAGAAAAATAAAGCGTAATCATCCGGGCCCACCACCAGATGGTAATCTATGCAATAGTGTGTGGTCTGCAGCCCATATGCCTCGAACCTACTGTTTCTTACAGATATATCGTTACCCAAGGTAAGTAACTTGTGCATCTGAAAGAAACAGGTTAGTGTTAGATTCCTCACCTTAGGATACCCCAGCAATACCAACCCCGGTGGTGGGTCTGCGAACCAAAATCACACCAGGAAGTCCTGGAGAACAGCCAAGGAAGCCATCTCTCCGGACTTGGCTGTCGTGCTTAGCAAACGTGTGCAGCGAAGCCCACGTAGCTGCCTGACAGATGTCCTGCAAGGGGACTCCCCGACCCAGGGCAGTAGTAGCCGCTGTGGCCCAAGTGAAATGGGTGCACAGCCCCACAGGAGGCTCCTTTTTCGCCAAGGAATAACAGACCTTGCTGCACAAAACGACCCACCTAGAGATGGTCTGCTTGTGCACCACCCGTCCCTTCTTAGTGCCCACATAACCAACAAAGAGCTGGTCGTCCACTCAGAACTGGCGTGTGCGGTCTAGATAAAAAGAGAGCGCACATATTGGGTCCAGATGGTGGAGCCTCTCTTCCTCTTTCGAGGGTTGCGGAGGTGGAAAGAGGCGGGCAAGGTGATGGACTGCCCGAAGTGAAAGGCCGTAACCACCTTGGGCAGGAAAGAAGGACGAGTACTCAGAACACCTTTGTCCGGATGGACATAGAGGAAAGGAGGCTTAGAAGACAGAGCCTGGAGCTCATTCACTCTTCTGGCAGAGGTGATGGCAACCAGGAAAGCAGTTTTAAGCGTCAGAAGACGGAGGGCAATTATGAAGTGGCTCAAAGGGAGCGCACATCAGGTAAGTAAGAACCAAGTTCAAGTCCCACTGAGGCATCACGAAAGGAACAGGAGGGAACATGTGTGTGATGCCTTTCAAGAATCTATTTACAACAGGGGACTTGAAAAGAGAAGGCTGATCAGGAAGCCTCAAAAAGGCTGAAATGGCCGAGAGATAGCCCTTGATAGTGCCCAGAGCAGAGCCCTGCTGGGCAAGAGAAAGAAGAGGCGAACCTCTGAAATAGGGGCAGAAAGTGGATCCACAGCCTTTGCTGTGCACCAGGCCATAAATTTGTTCCACCTGCAGGCGTATACCGTTTTTGTGGAGAGACGCCTGGCTGCCAGAATGACATCACAGACTTCAGGAGGCAAGTCAAATGGACTCAACTGTCGCCGCTCAATCTCCACGCATGTAGGTAGAGACTGGACAGGTTCGGGTGGAGGACCGTCCCCTGTTGCTGCGACAGAAGGTCCTACTGAAGAGACAGGCAAATCGGGGGATCGACTGACAAACTGAGTAGCTCGGGATACCAGTATCTTCATGCCCACTCCGGAGCCACAAGGATGACTTGGGCCTGTTCGCGCCTGATCTTCTTCAGCACTCTGGGCAGAAGTGGTATAGGTGGAAAGGCATACAACAGACCGCAACTCCACTCGCGACGAAAAGCGTCTCCGAGCAAGTGCCGCCTTGGAAATTCAAACGCGCAGAACTGATGACATTGCGGGTTCTCTTCGGTGGCGAATAGATCTAACCCAGGCTCTTCCCACTGCTGAAATAGACTTTGCGCCACATCCGAGTTTAGATGCCATTCGTGATCCATCATGCACCGGGGGTTGAGTTTGTCCGCCCTGGCGTTCAGGGAGCCTGCCAGGTGTTGAACCACCAGGGTGATGCCCTGGTGTTCCCGCCATTTCCAGAGGCGCAGAGCCTCCTGACAAAGGGTCCACGACCCCACCCCGCCCTGCTTGTTGCAGTACCACATGGCGGTGGTGTTGTCAGTGAACACCTGCACTACACTTCCCCCGACAGAGGGAAGGAATGCCTTCAGTGCAAGTCGGATCGCACGCATCTCCAGAAGGTTGATATGGAGCTGGGACTCCGATCTCTGCCTCTCCCATGTGGCCCCCCCATCCTAGGAGGGACGCATCTGTCACCACTGTGTGCTCCGGTTGGGGTAGGGAGAGGGATCTGCAGTTGAGCCAATCGCAGTCCGTGAGCCACCACTGCAACTGTCTTGCAGTGCCCTCCGAGATCAGGACGTGGTCGGACAGGTTGCCCTGTTGCTGTGCCCACTGGAACTTCAGGTGACCTCTGGAGGAATGGAGTTCAGAGCCCTTCAACATCATTGATTGGAGTTTTAGTACTTTGAAATTAGGTGGAAGGGCAAAATCTACACTATTTCTCAGTTGTTTCAACGGAAAACTGATTTCTACACTGTGTTAAAATATGGTTTGATGATCTTACTTTCATGAAAGGGAAGACTCAAGCATATGACTATTAAAGATCCAATGTTAGAGAAACAGAAGATCGATAATCGGTCCTTTTTTGTGTTGTCTTTTTGCTGGGAACCAAGCTCCCCATTAAAGTACTTGCCTCTCTCAGGGTACCGAAGCAGAGCAGTCCAAGGCCTACTAAGGGAAGGTACTGTGGGCTAGTAATCCCAGCTCGCTGGTACCCACCACCAAACCCAATAAATCATTGTCTGGTCAGATCTTTTTCTTTAAAAAAGAGGCAAAGCATGTTTACTATACCCACACTACTAGATACTACACATTCAATTACACATATATACAACCAGGTAGATGAAAAGGCCTTTGGTGACTCTCTAATATCACATTATACACCTAGTGTGTCCTGAACTCTATAACCACAATACCCCCACTAACACTAGATGCAACATTACAATATAAGGGGGTATCATTATTTTAAAAAAGCAGACCCACTGGCTTTGTCAGGGATCACTGTATCAGTAAAAGCAGTCATATGTTATTATTATGCACTTGTGTAACCCCACTGAAGTAAACAGGGACAGTACCAATATGCAATACATATAAATGACCCACCATTAAAGTCAATGGGGGTAGTACCGACATTCAAAAGTATTCATTATAAGTTTAAACCTTGCATTATTAAGCACCACCATTACAACCATAGCATTTAGTTGAATAACCTATGTCATAGTCTTTCTTTTACTTTTGTTTCACTGCTATCATAGTCATAGGACGAACTACAAGAGGTCCGGCCACTCCAAAGCTCAAAAGCAAAACCTCTCGCACCAGGAATACTTTAAAATCATGGTCAACCTTTCCAGGGGTCAGGGATTTACTCCCCTGGGAGAGGTTGAGTGACTTTTTAAAAATGCATTTTTGTGTGGCTGCTGCTCTTCCTGCAGCCACCAAACATTTCAAGAACACAGTTAGTGGTGTCCTTGTCCTTCTTGGGGCACTAAAGAAACACATTTGCAAATATTTCTGCTTTGCGTGGGTGCTCCTTCGCCTGGAGTGGTGAATATGTAATGAGTGACGAAAGCCACTCTCCATCAAGCGTCCTCGTGCTGCATACCCTGTTTTTTTCCTTCTGTTTTTGATGCCAAATGGGCATCCGGATGGTGGTGTTTGTTGAGGGCTGCAGGGGAACCCCAGTAGCCCTAGCACGCTTCCTGCGTGCTTACTTCCTGTGCAGCACACAAAATGAGTGAGTGAGTGAGCCTCACTACCTGATTCTCACTCTTGGTAAACAGGAGTGTGATAAGTGCCAGTGTCAGCTTTTTAAGATAAGACAGCTGCTGCACAGCTAGGGTAAGAGGCTCTGGGCTGATTACATGTGAACACATAAGCACACGTGCGTGTTGCACTTGTGAGACTACTATCTTGCATAGCAAGGTATCTGCGCAGATGTAGTTTGTTGCAGAAGAGACTCTACAAGAATAAATACTGACCTGGCAGCTATTTTTCATTCTGCTCTACGTACCATCTAGAACGTTGCCTGTACATGGGACATCTGCTTTGATTTGTATTTGGTGTTGAGGTGCCCAATTCCAGATCTTTTGGGCTTCTTGAGACAAAGCTTGAGATTTTGTACCACCCTTTTTGTTGATGTAGTGCATCATGGTAGTATTGTCAGTGCGGACCAAATGCTTTATTCTGGGAAGAAAAGACTCAAGACTCAAATCTACAGCCTTGAGATCTAAGTGATTTATGTGAAGATTTATCTGGAGCTTTCCTTTTTTTTTTTTTTAAACAATTTTTATTCAGATTTTTACAACATATTTTTTTATAACCCCTGGCCCACCCACCCCCCACCCCCCATGAGGACAGGTACTTTTATCGTTACATACATAGGTATTACAATACACGAACACGAATTCCTTAAGGAGGGAATAAAGGAGAAAAGAAAGAAAACACAAAAGCATCAGAACTCAATGCACTCTTAATCATACATTTCCTCCTGTAACGATTTAATGAGACACAATTTAGTATTATCAAAAAAGTTAGATTGCGTTATTTAATAATTTAAGAATTTAGCATTTATAAAAAGCTTTTCCAATTCCTGCATTCAATGCGCCTGAATCCAGTCTAGCAGAGGTGCCCATATTTTCATGCCCCTCTTCCGAATATTACGCCCCTTTTGTTTATAGATGGCGACCTCGAGACTGCATGTCGCAAGTAATCTAGCCTTCCATTGAGAAAAGGATGGTGGAGTAGGATCTAACCAGGCTGATGCGACGCACAGTCGAAAGATAGCCATTGCCACGAAAATCAGCCCTTGAACCTGTCTAGGACGTTCATTACTAGAAATGCCCAGCATAACCTCTTCAGTTGTGATGTTAACCCTAGCATGGGTAATGTCCGAGAGAAACCCAGATATTTCATTTATTACATTTGTTAGGATATTACATGTGGCGAATATATGGACACTGTCTGCAGCGGGGAGCGCACATCGTGGGCATGTAGTACCTTTACCAGTCCCCCATTTAGCAATTTTATACGGTGTATAATATAATGAAAAATATGTTTCGTAAAACTGCGCCTGTGGTTTTATGGACATTAAGTAAGTGAGTGACAAATCATATGCAATGAGGGGGATACTGGATGGAACTTCAAGTTTAATTTGCCATGCCGCCCCATGTTTATCCATATCATCTGGGAGTAAGGCGTTAAAGTTTTCATAGATCTCACCAATTCTTGGGGGCGTGTTGCTGCGTATATTTTCTATGATTTGGCATATTTGAAATTTAATACGACCACCCCCCTTTTTTAGTAGGAAATCTCTCACCTGAAGATATTTAAAAAAGTCCCTGTTGGGGATGTTATAATCTTTTTTTAATTCATCAAATGATTTAATTCCCTGGGTAGTAAAAAAACAACCGAGTTGCCCTATCCCTAATGCACACCATCTCCGTACACAGGAGTCATGAAATATTTCTGGGAGATCCGTATTCTGTAACACCGGTGTGTAATGTGAAAATCGGCCTAGACCAAGTAGTTTTTTAACCTTTCCCCAAACTTTGACGACACTAGAGATGGTTTTGAATTTCACTTTTTTAAGGTGATCATCATTAACGTGTCGCCAGAGACAGCCTGTACTCCCATTCCCCAGGATGAGTTCTTGAGGTGTAGGAATACTCAGATCGTCTGGGTTAGAGTTTAGTAATCTTATGCTATAGTTCATTACCGAGGCCCAGTAATAAAGCATGTAATAAAGCCCACCCCCCCACGCTCTCTAGGTAATGTAATCCATTTGAGTGCTCTCCGTGGCTTACTATAACCCCATATAAACCGTGAAAACATTGTGTCTATATTCCTAAATACATGTGGTGGGAATTCTAAACATATCGCCCTAAAAAAATACAGAAACTTAGGAAAAAAAACCATCTTCACTAAATTAGTTCTACCTCCAATAGATAGGTGCAAGTTGTCTAAACGTGACAATTCTCTCTTAGTGTGCGACATAAGTGGCTCCAGATTATTATTAACAATGTTCCCAACATCAACACTGATGCTGACACCCAGGTAGGTCGCCTTATCAGTTATTCTCGGATCTCTCATCACAATCTTAGTGTTAAGCACGATCTGTGTCTTACTGGAGTTTAGCCTGTACCCCGAAACTCTACCGAAATCCTGTGCTTCGTTTTCAATCCAATTCATAGCATTTGTAGGATCCCCTGTGACAATGGCGATATCGTCAGCGTACGCTAAGCATTTTGTTTCTAGACCACGCACGCATATGGGGGAAATTAACACATTCTTTTCGAGCCTGTGTATAAAGCCGTCAATATAAATGGCAAAATGGAGGGGCGAGCAGGGGCACCCCTGCCGTGTCCCCCTGTTGATGTTAAAATTGTCGGATAAATCCCCATTGATCAGTACCCTGGCACTGGGATTAACATAGAGCTGTTGGATTGCTGTAATATATTTCTTTCCTATGCCACAGTTTAGCATGGCAGCCCACAGGAACTTCCAGGAGACCCTATCAAACGCCTTCTCTGCGTCAAGCAGTATAAGCGCCATAGGGTCTCCTGTCGTCCCCGTGTAGTCAAAAAGGGATATAGCTCTTTGCACATGGTCAGTCGTAGATCTACCTGGTACAAACCCGTGTTGTCTTTCAGAGACTATATTATGGATCCGAGGTGCTAGCCGTGTTGCTAATAATTTAGAATATACTTTGGAGTCCCCTTTAATCAGTGTAATTGGTCGGTACGACCCCCATTCCTGGGGATCTTTGTTTTTCTTGGGGAAAACTATTATTTTGGCAAGTGACCAGGATTTCGGTGGATTCCCGCCTTCAAAGATGTATTGAAAAAGTTCTGTCATGATAAACCTGAGCTGTGGTGCAAATTTGATATAAAACTCAGTTGGAATCCCATCCAGGCCTGCAGCTTTCCCAGTGGCTAAGGAATTCATAGATAGTAGGATTTCCTCCCAACAAAGTGCGCTATCTAAGATCTCCTGGTCTTCTATTCCCAAACCCTCTGTAACTGATGGATCTATATAGCTCATGGGATCCTCGCATTCATTCTCGTCCTCATGGTACAACTTCTGATAACATACTTGGAAGGCTTTTCTAATATCTGCCGGATCCGACTTCAAGCCAAGCGCAGGATCCTTAATTGCTTTAATTAGAGTACTGGATGTCTCTTCCCGGGTTCTAACTGCCAAATGATGACCCACTTTCTCGCTCAGTTCGTAAATGGTTTCCCTACGGGTAGTTGCTCTGACAACTGCTTTCTCAATTAAAATTTCCGAAATATAGTTTTTAGCAATTGCCACCTTGTTCACCTCCCTGTCTGACACCTCACCATCCTGTACTGCCTTGATCAGATCTTCTTCTGCTCTCCGTGGATTTTGTTCTAAGGACATCATTTTTTGTCTTTCTATATTGTTACGTCGGAATGAGAATCGCATAGTTTCACCCCTGACACAGGCCTTCATAGTATCCCAAACAGTTTCTACTGAGGTGGACCCTAGATTATCCTCCAGAAAGGCCGGAATCCAGTTCCTCATATACAAGCAATATTCTTCGTTATTCAATAACGCTCTTTCAAACGTCCAACTAGCAACTGTGGGTCTATCAGCCCCAACTGTGATGGTATGTTCAAGTGGGTTGTGATCCGAGAGGATTCTCGGGAGTTTATTTATTTGGCAGATTGATTTTAGAGTACAGGACATGAGCATGTAATCCAGTCTTAGGTGCCTAGAGTGAGGGTGCGAATAATAAGTATATCCAGGATCTCCCGGGTATATCTCTGACCACCCATCTATTAATCCATGGAGAGCACACAAATCTTTCAGAGAGTGATATACCTTTCGTTTCCTACCATGATATCCAAAGCCTGGGTCGGATAGCCAATCGCCAGGTAAATGAATGTTAAGATCTCCACAGACAATAACGGGGAGGGGCCAGTGTACCAGTTCGTTGGAGATCTTGTTCAACACTTCTGGGTCATCACTGATACTGCCGTAAGCAGTGCATAATGTCAATTTGTTTTTCCCTTTATTATAACAACACTCAGTTATCACATATCGCCCGAATTTATCCGCAATTGAGCACGAGAACTGGATCCCCCCTCCTTTTGCAAAAATGGCTACCCCCCCTTGTACGTGACCCCTGAGATGTAGCAGAGATAAGTCTATATCCAAGTGTTTTCAATAGGTATTGCTGTCACACCTCAATGTGAGTCTCCTGGAGACATATAATATCTGCAGCAGATAGCTTAAAACCTTCTGCCACTCTCTGCCTTTTGTTTAGATCATTCAGGCCGCATATATTCAATGAAAGTATTTTTAATTTAGCCATCCAAATCTTTCAGAATTACCAGGTAGATCAAATGCGAGCCCTGAACACAACCTTTCCTCCTTAGCCTCCATTCCCTTCTCCCCCTGTATACACCTTGTGTCCCTTGTGAAAGTTTCCGGTCCCTGTCCCCCTCCACTCTCCCCCCTCCCTCCCACTCCCACCCCACCCACCTTTATTGAAGCTGCCAGGCTCCACTGGAGCCTGTGTGATGACGTCTGACTAATCTCCCCCACACACCACACCACCACCCTCTCCTATGGTCTGTTCTGCACCCTACCACACTTCAAGAATCAATGACATTCCTATATTATAAGCTCATCTTTAACATCATTTGAAACTAGTAATACCTCATGTTGATTCTTTCATCGAGATGCAGGGTAAAATAATACATACGAATACAGAGTAATACAACATGAGAGAGAAAAAAGAAGGGAGAAAGAGAAATAAGACGGAGAGATTCTTTTTAGATATCAGCATAGCCACACTGTATCTGCTCCATTAGTCAAAAAAAAGAAAAGTTCACTGTTATTATCTCCCCCCTGCCGCACTGTTCTTCTCCAGGGTAATATCTTTAAGGGCCTGCTCCGCCTGAATTTCTGAAGTAAAAAAACATAGTCTTGCCCTGTGAAATTACCTTCAGCTAGCAGGGTTTTGTAAAAAGGCTAATGCCCCAGCCTTTTGAAAGGGTGTAATCAACTGTCGTAAGCGCCAAACACCTCTCTACAGTCGCATGAGCAAAGTCAGGCTTAGCAAAAAAAGAAAAGCTCCCCCAGTTTCGTTTCTTGTAGGGCCTTGCCAGATCATAAACCGCTTGTCTAAGCAAAAAGTTGCCGAAAAAAACCAGGATAACTCGGGGAAATGCTGGTTCGCCTCTCGTGTGTTTATTTTAACAAAGGTGAGCAACCCAATAAACCCTTGCGGGCTTGGGCAAATATAGTTTAATACAATAGAAGGCCAGCAAGGGATTTCATTTAAAATTCATAGTGTCAGCACTAAAGGACTCAAATTAAATAGAGTACCAAATCACCAGGGGTTGGAGGCTGAATATAATTGGATCAGAAGATAGTCAACAATGTTACCACACTAACAAGATGATATCAGTAGATACACAAAATACAAAAGAATGCAAGAAATGCAAAGAAACCAGGTGAACTATTTCAAAGGATTGTTATTTTCTTTATAAAAATTTAGTTCAAAAAATAATAAAAACAGGGTACAGAAGAATGCATTTGAGATAAAGGAGGAGAAATTCAGTTGCTCCAAACTACAAAATACAAGCCTAAACTGTTGATTTATACAAATGGTTTCAAATCAATATAGCGAAATCAATAATCACTGTTGAATAGTGGACAGAATTAGGCTTAGAGGCCTTGCCAGATCATAAACCGCTTGTCTAAGCAAAAAGTTGCCGAAAAAAACCAGGATAACTCGGGGAAATGCCGGTTCGCCTCTCGTGTGTTTAGGCAGTGAGAAAGGGGAATCTATGCACCCGCTGAATCTCTTTGTCCCAATCCCAGTGTATAAGCTCAGGAAACGCATTCTTAAAGAGGTCGATTGTGAATGCCCTGATGTCATCCCCCTCACTTTTTTCCGGAATACCAAGGATCCTAAGGTTGTTTCTCCGTTGGCGATTCTCTGCCTCTTCCATTTTCCACATTATATCCTTGACGGTACTATCCTGAGATGTCATCTGAGTTTTGATATTTTCTACTGTACTCTCAAGAATTTCCGTGCGGGTTTCCACCATACATAGTCTCTCAGCTATATCCGTGCAGGTTTTCCCAACCTTACGCACCGCACCTTGGATTTTTTTTACCAGCGGCTCTGGCAATCCGACTTTCTGCTTTGACTTCTTTTTTAAACGAGCTCAGGGATTGAAATATCATTGCCAGCATTGGTTCCGAGCTACCGTCGTCTGTACTGCCTTGATCCTGATTTGTTAGCAACTTTGCGCTCACTGTATTTGAATCTTTCCCCTCTGCTATGTGAAGTGGCAGCGTATCCGAGTAATCCCATCTGAAGTCTTGCTCTTCCTCTGTATCTTCATGTGGGTTTGATCTGCGCCCTCCTGACACCCTTTTGGATCTTATTATTTTCTTTTGGCTGTCTTGTTGTATTTCGTTACTTATTGAGGACTCTTCGCCGCCCTCTCTGCTGCTAGCACTTGAAAGGTGAGTATCTTCAGACCCCCCAGATTCCTCATTCACCGAGTAGAAGTTTCTCAACCAGGTCTGGGGATACATAACCTGTTTCTGTCTCAGTGTCTGCTTCCGAGTTTTCGACATTACTAGCACTGCCACCATTATTTGCGTCGATCTCCTTGATCATTTGTTTGGTTGCTGTTGTATTATTTACCCCATCTGCTACCTCCAATGGGGTGTCCACCAAATTACCCCCCGTGTTAGTTGCAGTACCAGATCCATTATTTTCCGAGTTTGACCCCCAGGATTTTTGTACAGAACTACTGGTCGCAATACTCATATCTATAGAATCGGTAGAGTTTTTATTGGGGTTGTTATCTTTAACTGGCATGAGTTCATCCTGCCCCCCCTTCGTTGCAGTAGTCATAAACTGGTCAGGCTCGGGGTCGCCCTTATCAACCGAAATAATACCAACAGTTTTACTTGCTTTACCAGAAAAAAGACTGGTGATGACAGCTTGTTTTTTAACTTTCAATGGGGCAGGGTTGCTAGATGAATACCCGATTGCAGGCTTAATGTTTTTATCCCACGGTTTCTTCTTACCAGTATCAGCAGTGGGCTCACGTTGTCCCTTCCGTGTCTTGCCATCTTGCTGTGGGGTCGCCGCTGTAATCTCTGGAACCGGTACTGTAGAGCGCGTCTTACTCCGCGCACCGCCTCGGGCTGCCATTGCCCTCCACGAGGGCTCTTCCGTGTTCCAGGCGGGCCTCTCGTTCTTCGTTGCCGTGGTTCCCCGATGCTTACGGCTGTTGCCCAGCAACCGGCACCGCGCTTCGCTCTTTCCCCAGCCGGGGACGACAAGCTGGATGAGCCGCGTTAGTGCCTCCCAGCGTCGGCTGCAAACTGTGAAGTGATGCCGCTTGCTCCTTGTTGCTTGCTTGCTCCCCGCGGTCGCTGTCGCGGTGTTCGCACTCAGCCCCCCCTCGCTCACGCCAACAACTGGAGCGGATTCCACCCATGCGAAGCCAGGTCCAGGGCGCAGTTTAGCCGATCAGCGGGATGATCTAGGTGAGGTGGTGTGGAGGTGACCAATTACCAGAATCAAGCAAGATGGTGGCTGAGTGAGATCTCCCACAACACACCTCCACACCACCTCACCTAGATCATCCCACTGATCGGTTATCTGGAGCTTTCCAGTGATCTTCAAGTCACATAGGAGAGCTTCCCACCTTTCCAGTGAGACATTGACTGAGACAACAAATTCGGAGATTTGTGGTAGGAAATGTAATCCTGCCAAGAGATTTGTCTCCTGGGTCCACCATGGAAGAGCCTTCTTCATGTTTGCAGTTATGTGGATTAGATCTTTGTAAAAGCCTGGAGTTTGCAGCCATTTTTTTGTCCAGCTCTTCCTGCAGAAGTCGCATTCGAAGATGGCAAAATGGGACCAAAAGAATTCAAGATTACATCATCCCTAAAAGGGACTTGAACAGGCGAACAGAAGCAGACTTTCTTTTCAGTAATATCTGTGTTACACGCTTGAGCCTATTTCTCTTTCTGTTGTTAAATATGCCATGTCCCATATTGGGAGGGGGGAGGGGTGGGGGTCTGATAAAGCACAGAACTTACTTGCACCTACTCTGGAACTGCACAAAACTGGCCAAATACTGTGCCACTGTCCTGGATGACATGGATAAATTCTTTGACATACGAGTGCCGCAGCTCCCAGTGTATGTCCTGCAGAGCCTACCCAATCCACTAACCTACCCTCTGAAGCCCCCAAAAGGTCAGCGCATGGTAATGGCCCTAGGGTCAACACAGCATGCAGTCCAGTCCCTTTGGGGCTCAGATAGAGTGCCTGACCACACCACATGGCTACACTGAAGTGGCACTTGCTGAGCATGGAAAAACTACCTTTATCTATAGAGAACAAATTGGACACATATCAAGAGTCTCGGGCCCCAACAAGCTCACATGACCCAAAAATCTTACACTACTACACGAGCCCCCACCATGCGCACGGCACTGATCTACTCAAATTAGCAAATCACACAGGTTGTAGGCGACAGAGCTGTGTGCTTGTTCATCTATCATTCTGTCTGTTCTTTGCCACTAATCAATACAGTAGAATTAATCCTAAAAGAAAAAACACTGACTAGACATTGATTTATTCAGTAATGCAGTTGAGTACCCAGGAGCTATGGTTACTAGCCCAAAGCACCTCCCCTGAGCAGGCCTTCGACTACTCTGCTTCGCTACCATTAGAAAGTTGATGTACTACAATGGGGTACTTGGGTCTCAGTAAAAAGATAATTGTGGACTTATTACTTGTGAAAGGCTTGCATCCTTTGCAACTAGTAACCCAATTTCTCACTCTCACCAGCATATTCAATGCATGTCATTAAAAAGTGTCCCACCCCTCAGTGGTCCTCCCTCTTAAATAAGCACAATAATGCCTTATCTACAGTATTCACCTACCTCTCCCATGACAGCGATTGGTGTTTCCCCTTTAGCCTGGGCCACACGGTGTTCAATGAGGTAGTACATGTACTCATCATAGAGAAGTCGGATGAGATGGAACGATCCAAAGCTTGCTGCACTTCGTAGAGTCAAATCACGAATTACCATGGAACTGTAAGAAGTGACAAAAAAGTTTATCACAGTGGTGGAATTACATGCCACCATTCTTAAAAGGGACAAGGCGAGGTGACCCAAACATGCAGTGTAAAATAACAAGTACGTTTAGCCATCCCAGACAGTGCATCAAGCTAAATTAATTGGATTCAAAAGACCCAAAGCAATCAGACAGACAAAACAAACCAGAGTCGGGAATAAACACGTAACAAGACCAAACTACTTCAACACAGCAGTATACAAACCTACACCATTTTTAGATCAGGCAGTCACAAATACAAGGTATCAATGAGCTGCGAAAGTGCAAGACAATAAAAATTCAGCAAAGCAACGACGTCGCAATTCCAGACCAGCCAAACAAATAAACATGATGAAGTGAACCTAACAATTGGGTAAGATGAAAAAGCAAAGGTGCGAGACCAAGAGACCCAAACAAAAGGATTTTAAAAATTCATACTTTTACAAGGTGAACTAAGTCAAAAAACAGCCCACAGAATCGCACATTCGAAAGACCTACCATACCCATCAAAACAGTGTTAAGAACATCAACATTGCAGAACCAAGCAAACCAAACAATCTGCAGTGAAAAACTGGCACCTCTGCAAGACCAAGTGCACCAAACAAATAGGTGTCAAGATCTGGCAACATTCTAAGACTAAGCAAATGCAATAAGCCAGTGTTGAGAAACTGCTCTACTGCAATAACAACATATCCAGCAAGTACCTGTTAAGAAACTACACCTTTGTATGACCAAATAAAATCAGTGTTGGAGCAAAAGTGCCTGGCTTGGAAAAGCTGTACTTCCCTGTCCTGTATGCGTGTTTCTAATATTTGTTCTTCTCCAGTGAACATGCCAATCTGGGTGTCAAAAATGAAGGTCGTCCCCCTGTTAACAAGAGCTGATTGACACTAGAGCTAAGGCACTGCTGAAAGAGTGCACCCAGAGTGTTCCCTCTCCCTCTACAACACACAGTTGAGGATTGTTGCTGTCCCCTAAGAACAAGCACTGAGGTGATTGGTAATTTGTGGCAGCTAGTTCTAGTTTCTGGTGTACTGGTCGTTTATTATCTGCACCAGCAAAGCAGGTGGTTTTCTACTGTTCTCGACTCCATACCATAGCAGTTTTCCTTAATTGGGGTTCCTGCTTTTTCATATGTGTGGCATGCCATGCATGCAGGGTGGCTCGTATCCATATGGGGTAAAAGATATGGGCTGCACAGGATGATGCTTTCCCTGCAGACTGTCATAGTTGAAAGTAGTGGACAGTTTGAACAAGCTACTTACCTTTGGTAAAGCCTTATCTGGTAAAGTCTCTAGCCGCAGATTCCTTAACTTAAAATATTCCCCAGACTGGATCCGGAAAATCTTGAGCATGCCGGTAGGTGGCGCAGATCGGCTCTGCAATGGCATTGTCCACACCGGATGATGTGACGTGTGTGGTCTCTATAAAGGCGCATCAACATCTGTTTCTCTACGTGACTTTTTCCATGCCATAAGCACAGTCATGTCAGAAGGATGATTTATCATTGTGCAGCAACTAAGTGCCTACAGCCAGACAGATATCCAGGACAGGGACTCTGCGAGCGAATGCAGTCATTGCAGCTTTGGCTATGGCAGAATGAGCCCACAAGCCCTCAGGGGGTTGCTTTTGGCCAATATGTAGCAGATCGTAATGCAGAGTAGCATCCATCTGGAGATGGTCCATGTCTGCACTGTTTTCCCCTTTTCGCTACAGTGAAACCAACAAAGAACTGATCATTCACCAGATGTTTGTTGGTGCGATCAATGTAGAATGACAACGCTCTTTTCTGGCACAAGCTGTGAAGTCTCTCCTCCTTCTAGGAGGGTAGAGGGGGAGCAAAGAAGGTAGGCAGTAAGAGGCTTCAGCCGACATGGAAAGGTGTCACCACCTTCGGCAAAAAGGAGGCACAGGTTCAGCTGTCTGGGAAGAAGTTGGCTGTACAGAAGGTTAATAGAAAGCGCCTGCAGCTCGCTGACCCTCCTAGCTGATATTGCGAGACATCTTAGGGGGCAATTATGCATGAGTTCAAAGGGAGAACACAACAAAAAAGTTAACACCAAATTAAGGTCCCACTGAGACATAATAAATGTTTGCAGGGAAACAGATGTTGAAGACCTTATAGAAAACGTGTCACAAAAGGTGACTTGACTAGGGAGGGGTGGTCCAGCAACCGCTAAAAAACTGAGATGGCTGAAAGATATCCCTTAACTGTGCCCAGAGCAAGTCCTTGCCGGACTAATGACAAAAAGGTAGTGGCAAATAGATGTAACCAAGGTTCTCCCCATTGGTGAAGATACCTTGCACCACCTCCAAATGTAGACTCTATTCGTAATCTGCGAGGTATTGACAGCTGAGTTCATCCACCTTTGCGTTCAGAGACCCCACCAGGTGTCGCACGACAAGAAAAATGTCCTGACGTTCTGGTCTTGTCCAGAGGTGCGGAGCCTCCTGGCACCAGATCCACAACCTCACATGCCCTGTTTTATTGCAGTATCACATCACAGTGGTGTGGTCTATGAATATCTGAGCCAGCCATCCCTTGATGGCGGGTAGAAAGGCTTTCAATGCCAGTCGGATCGCTCAGAGCTCCAGCATGTTTATGTTTATGCTGGAGACCAGAGTCCTTTGATATACACCTCTCACAGATGGCCGTCCCAACCCAGAAGTGATGCATCTGTCACTACTGTGAGATCTGGATGGGGAAGGGAGAGGGATCTGCTGCTGATCCAATCACGATTCCTTATCCCCTACTGCAGGTCTTTTGCCGTTTCCTCCGATATCTGGACCAGGTTGGCGCAACTCACCTGATGCTGTGCTCATTTGGACTTTAGGTCCCACTGAAAAGCCTGCATATGTCAGAGGGAATGCTTTACCAGCAGAACGCAGGAGACCAGGAGACCCAGCAGCATCGGAGACAGTTTCACTGAAATCCATGACAGAGGCTTAAACATCAATATCATAGCCTGAATATCCTCGACGCACTGCTCCAGAGGGTAGGCATGGAATTGATGTGTGTCCAGAACAGCTCAGATGAAACTGAACTATTTTAATAGTGAACCCTAGCAAATGAAGTATTTGCCATAGTCTAGAGGTGGATGATGACTGCCTGGGGCAAGCCCGCCTTCAACTGCCAGTCGTCGAGGTACGGGAAGGTATGGGCTGAGACCACTTTCGTGAACGCTCAGCTCAAAGATTGCTGGTAGGGCCAAAGGTGAGCGCAGCGAACGGAAAGTGCTTGTAGACTATTATGAACCGCAGGTGACATCTGTAGACTGGCAGGACAGGTATATGGAAATATGAGTTCTAAAAGTACAGTCTCTGGGATCTATGACAGACAGGACCTGAGCTAACGTGAGCATTTTTAATTTCTCTTACTTCAGAAAGTGGTTGAAAGGGTAGAGATCTAGAATGGGGCAGAGGCCGCTGTCCTTTTTCGGCACCAGAAAGTAGTGGGAATAACCATCACAACCTACTTCTGATGTCAGTACCCTCTCAGTGGCCCCTTTGGCCAAAAGGGCCTATACTTACTGTTGCAACAGGGAGAGATGATCCTCCATCAGCCGATCTGAGGACAGTGGTATGGGTGGTGGGGTTTCTGTGAACAGAAGAGGGTAACCCTGCTGAACAATCTGGAGCACCCAATTGTCTGAGGTTATAGACTGCCAGCAGGGCAGGTGGTGCTAGATCCTGCCACCAATCAGTTGCTTGTGGCGTTGCAAGGGCATGTTAAAGAGGTTTGGAGGCTGCAGCTGCTAGGCAGCTCTATGGTTTGGAGCCCCACAACGCTGGTGGGAGCCGCTTCCATTGCCACAAAAGGACTTTTGGGGGGTGGGGGAGTTTGTACGCCATGGGGCTGGGTGGAAATGGACATGGCTGGTAGCCCCTACAGTAACTACAGAAGGCACAATGAGGCTGGCATGGGGCCATGAAAAGTCCCAATGACTGGCAGTCGCCGTGCTGTCTTTGGAGCACTTTTTATAAAAGTTCTTTCCCACACTCCTTTCAGTCCAGTCAAATGTGTTCAGAGTTCTTACAGTAAGAATGTGTTAGCCATTCTCTTCATCAAATACTTTAACCCCTTCACTGAGGCGGCTATTCCACCGCAGTGCTAAGGGGGCGGGGCAGCCGCACGGCGCTCCCGTGCTCGCGACGGAACCGCTCCGTCACGAGCCTCGGGTGAGCTGTACTTATGACGGAACGATTCCGTCACGCCCCGACCGCCTAATAGAACGCTCAGCGCAGGCGCGGAATTTGCGCCGCGCAGGCGCGGCGAGCGGGCCATGACGGAACCGTTCCGTCACAAGCACAGCTCACCCGAGGCTTGTGACGGAACGGTTCCGTCACAAGCATACAAGGGGTTAAGCCAATCAAAAGCTCCTAGCCAGTCGACATCCAGACTGCCCCATATACTTATCAATTATCAGTATATTCTCTAACACACAGGAGGTGTATACAAAACAAAGAAACTCCAAGTAGCATACAAGGTTTTACATTATTTCACATTTGAGAGAGAGGTAAGCGGGGTGTGTAAACAAGTAAGGTGTATTGTATCAGATAAAGGATCAAGCGCTCAAGCACTGAATCTGCAGTATTACCGAACAGGCGAGTGCCATCAAATGCATGTCCATAAGTAAGGGATGCCTGAACATCCCACGAGAAGCCAGTTTATCTCAGCCAGGTGTGGCTCCGGAAGAAGCAATCGCTCTACACAATGAGTCTGTGTCTGTTGTGTCCGGTTTGCAGCACATTGTGAACTTTGCTGTATCCCTGTCATCTGCAATACACTGGGTCAGGATAGGTCAGGCCTCCTCCAATACCATGGACAGCACTTACATGGTCAAGTCCTACACTGTGTGGGTGAACCGGCCCAAGAGGCATGTGCTGTTCACGGATCACAGTGCAAGGCTGGAGGAACAGAAAATCTTCTTACCGAGTGTCCAGCCTCTTTCTTAGGTTCCCTATCTGGTGGAGTGGTAGGGAACACCCCTAATTTAACCTTGGAAGGTGAGGCCTACACGACCATGCTCTCAGGGGTGGGGCGCTGGGTGAGGAAAGCTTGATCATCTTCTGCACTGGAGCGCCTGTGCAGGGATTGGCTCAGACCCCAAGCAGGACATCATTGAAGGGTTCCATGGAGGATACCCAGGGATGAAGCACATCTGTCAAGACACTGGTCTTGACCACCACCGAGGACAGCGTAAGGTACAGGACCTCCGCCACGCACCGCACCACTATAACAAAAGAAGCCCCTTCCTCCGGAGCTACTCTAGGAGCAGAGACCGGGCCAGTATCTGGTGAGGTGTCCAAACCACTGGCATTAGCCAGTTCCTCATACCAGTAATCCTCAGCCAATGGCAATTCAAGGGGGCCAGGGTAGCCATATGGATACTTAGATCCGTCCCAAGCATATTCCTCCCAAGGCCTGTCAAAAAATGAATACACTGTCTCTGATCAGGCAGGTCATGGTCCGATTAGCGCAGGAGTTGATGTCTGACGACCCCGGTCCGGCTCCATATCGAAGTTCTGAATTACAATGGAGTGGGCAGGGCCAGGAACTGCGCCTCCTTCAAAGAAGGTTGCGGATTAACACTCGCAGCTAGTCCGGATCTGGTAACAGATCCAAAGGGCCCAACTGGCACTGAGGGCGAACCTGCAGGTGCGAATCCAGTTGGGGCACCTTCCGAGCCAATGGGGCCTGAAGGGGCTCCAGAGGGTAGGCGTGCCCAAAGATGAGGTATATAGCCACATAGAATTTCTTATATTGGGCGAGGTAGCACCTGATCTGGGAAATTCTGGGAGGTGCCGAGTGGACCAGACTGGGGCAGTAATAGAGCGAGACTGAGGTCGGTACGCCCGAGAGAGACTGATTACCCCTGTCCCGCAGCGTACACGGGCACAAGAAGGATATCGCCTTCCGGAGCCCCACACGCCCGCCGTTCGGGAAGCCTGCCATAAACTAATTAGACCAAGCACGGTCTTTTTTTCCCCAATGAGATGGCGTATACATCCTTTCACCAGCCGCTAAGTCTACAAATCAGTATCCGCCCATAGAGTCAAGATGTTCCACGCTACATGAAGAAGGAAACCGATACTTCCAGTCCTCCTTGCTAACCATCCACCCTGATGAAGACCTCAGGTCAAAGAAACGCCAAGCAGAAGGTCGAAACGCGTTGGTTACTTTTCCCTGAGAGAAGAGCCTAAAGAGCCCAGGACAAATTCACGCTGAGAACTCTTTGTAGCTTAGAGCCCACTTGGTACTGCTCAGATCTGGGTTCAAAACTCGAGGCTAACTCTCATTGGCTCATTAAAGGTTTAGCGTACTGTGAGGATCTTAATGAGATAAGTCTCCGTACCACTATCTAAAAGGGAAGTAGGATTATTCGAGTTTAAGTTTTTTTGCACAGTTTTAATGTATATAAATTGTACAGATATTTGTTTTGTGTAAATTGTAGAGTTATCCCTTTTGAAAAGTTTCTAGATTGATGTCGAATGTAATTTTGCTTTATATGTTTTGATTTTTTTGATTTTTGTATATACATTGTACACCATTTAGAGTAATTGAGTCTGGTTCTAGTACGTCCTACACAGGGACATCTTGTCTTGGTGAAAACTTAAAAATATGTTTGATATGCATTTAACTGCACACCAGGGATAAATAAAAAATCAACCTGGTAGAAAAGAATGTTGGTTTTTATGGTGTCAGAGGTTTCATGTTTTGAATAGAGTGGACCAGACTCAGGCTTCGCAGTGGAAGTGTGGGAGCGGGTCCAGATTTGTGGCGTTGTTCTCACACCACGTCTGATGACTTGGACTAGCACAGTGAAGTCAGAGAGCACTTTGACTTCTTGTTCTTTTTCTTGTGGGATTTACCTAACGAAGACTTTGATCTCAACGATAACTGGCTAGAACAGGGACGCACGAAAAACTCCTTTATTCATGCCATGAGGGTAACGGCTGCATTACTCTCTGTGAATCATCCTACCTTGCTCTTTCCATTGCCGTGAGGGGAACGGCTGTTTGATCTGCATCTGCACTGCTCTGCCCCTGGTTTCAGCCGTGAGGGGAACGGCCAGCTGGTGACTACATCTCCCAGCGGCCTGTGAGCGGCACGAGCGGAGGACGTCATCACAGGGCGCCCGAGATCTTCATATTCAGCCTGCCCAATCCGCAGCGCGGGACGCGCGAAAACTCCTTTATTCATGCCGTGAGGGGAACTGCTGCATTACCCTCCGTGAATCATCCTACCTTGGTCTTTCCATTGCCGTGAGGGGAACGGCTGTTTGATCTGCATCTGCACTGCTCTGCCCCTGGTTTCAGCCATGAGGGGAACGGCCAGCTGGTGACTACATCTCCCAGCGGCCTGTGAGCGGCGGACGTCATCACAGGGCGCCAGAGATCTTCATATTCAGCCTGCCCCATCCGCGAAAAACTCCTTTATTCATGCCGTGAGGGGAACGGCTGCATTACCCTCCGTGAATCATCCTACCTTGGTCTTTCCATTGCCGTGAGGGGAACGGCTGCATTACCCTCCGTGAATCATCCTACCTTGGTCTTTCCATTGCCGTGAGGGGAACGGCTGTTTGATCTGCATCTGCACTATGGCTCATAGCATCTGGCTTGAATCAACAGAACATTGTGACAAGTTCTGACCAAGCTCACCTCTGCCTACCTCGAAAGCACAGTAAGGAACAGGATTTAGAAGCAAGAGCAAATCCTTTGATTTAGGGAAGACTTTGAATCTCAAAGAAAGCTGGTACTTTGATTGTCTCAGGCTTCTTATCAGAGGCCCAGAAGCGGATAAATACTTGCCCCTCAAGCAATAAAATGTGCTCTAGGAGCTGCAAAGAAGCTAAGCTTGAGTGAAGCTTCGGTGAGTCTGGACTAGTTCCAACCTGGCCAGTAACATCAGGGAGGACTATCGACACCACTCAGACCCGGAGGTTTTTCCTCTTCACCTCAAAATTCAAGATTATGTTCCACTGCAACCGTTTTGAGAGCAGAACCATTCTTGGGATTACATAGTGACATAGGCGTTAGAAGGCGAGACTGGACCCTAATCTTATAACTAAAATTTTTTTTTCAATTCAATATATCTTTATTTCGGTTTTAGAAACCATAAAAAATTACATACTATATAAAACATTCATACAGCAATACATCAATACATCAAGGCATGTGATGCCAGGAATATATACAGTTATAAATAGCAATCGATGTCCTAATAGCAATTTTACTAAAATTTAAAACAATAAATATTAATTTGTAATTTTTATAAAAGGTAAAAGAAAGCCCTCCCAGTACCTTTTTCTAATAAATTCAGCAATAGCTTTTTGCAACAAATTCAAAGTGCTAATAATACTACAAAGCGCTAATTGCAAAGCAATTATTTCCTATAAAATACATGTAATAACTATCAGAAACAGATGAAAGGTTCCATACCCCTCAAATAAAAATAATAATATCTGGCTCTGCGTTTACTACCTAATTAGTACTTATTTTAGGAGACAATCACAGCTTTAGTCCCCTTCTCTTTCTTATTAAGTCTACACAAAAGAGGTATCTGCTCACACTAAACGCAATTGTTTGTGCAGTATCTGTTTGATGTATTCTTTCTGCCTCTTTACAAGATCTGATGCCCAACAATCGACAGATGGGTTTAATCCATGTTCTCCTAGGACGTATGTAGGCAGGGCAGAAGAATAAAACGTGTACTTCATTTTCTTTGGCGCCTGTTTGGCAGATATCACAACTACCGTTATTTGCATTTTCTATGCTACGCTTCCACTTAACAGTATTTGCATTGATCACTAAGATACCGTAGCGAAATTTAAGATTAAGAGATTTAGCAAGTTGTGGTTCTATTTCATCCATGAAAGACTTAAATTTGCTACTTGGCTTCATATTTAGGTACCTTGCAGATAGGGTGTCCAGTTTAGAGTTATGGGACCGAGAGTCTTGGACAAACGTCCAGTAAGTTTGTTTCAACAATTCTTTTGATCCTATAGTCAAAACTTCAGGATCCTCCCAAAAGTGTTTTAGGCCCAGTTTATAAAACCAGTCCTGAATGTGCTTTAACCATGGCAACCTTGCACTGTTTCTGATTCTTAAAATGTCCTTTAGGCCTTCCCTATAATGTACAAGCTCGTCTGTAGCTAACAGGCGGACCCAAAACAATAATGGCCGCAAGGCAGCCTGCTCATCAGTACGATGTATATTTAGATCCATTATTACAGGTAATAAAGGGGCGCACTTAGGAATACTTAGTAGCTTTCTAAAAAAAAGTATTCTCTTGAACCATAAAGGCATTCTTTGTTGTGTAGCCCCATAACTCAGCCCCGTAGAGACAAGCCGATTGTGCCCTGTACTTGTATAGTTCCAAAGCAGGAGAGACTGCTTTGGATTGGCTATTCTTATGTTTTCTCATTATTGGGACTGAGTTTTGGATTAAAATTGTTTTGCTTTTGTCCAGCTGTGGTCTCCAGTTCAGCTTAGTATCTAGAGTAATACCCAAGTAGTTAAAATTTGGCACAAGTTCTATCCTCTCATTTTTTACAGTTAGATTTTTTCTAAAAAGTTTGTGAGGCTCTACTGCCATATGTTTTGTTTCAGTAGAGTTGATTTCCAGGCCCTTTTGTTCACAGTATATTTCAAAGGTATTAAGTAAATTTTGCAAACCTTTTAGGGTTTGGGATATTAAAATCGTATCGTCGGCAAATAAAAGTGCCGGTGCTGGTACCCCCCCCCCCCCCCCCCCAACTTGGGAGAATCATGTTCGCAGCCCAAGAGGAAGTCCGGAATGTCATTCACATATAGCGAAGACAGCGTCGGGGCCAGCACGCACCCTTGCCTTACGCCCCTATTTATTTGTATGGGATCTGTGAGTTTGCCGTTAGGCCCCATATAACTCGGGCGAAATTACCTTTGTGCAGTCTAATGATCTGCACGAGGATTTCCCCGGGAACGCCCAAATTCATTAGTGATTTCCACAGGAGATTTCTGGGCACGAGATCAAAAGCTGCCCTGAGATCTACAAAGGCGATGCACAAGTGCGTTTTCCTAATTGCAATATACTTCCAAATTATACAAAGAAACCTAAAGACCGGATCAACTGTACTAATTTTTTCTCTAAAACCTGCTTGATACTTGGTTAAAATGCTATTTTTCTGGTTCTAGATACTCAATTTGTTTAAAATTTGGCGAGCATAAACCTTTTGTAGAACATCGAAAAAACTAATCGGCCTGCAATGCGCTGGATCCTGGCGATCACCCTTTTTAAAAATGGTTACAATTTCTGCACCCCGCCACGTTCCGAGAATTGGCGCACCAGAGGCAACAGCATTACACAGGAGGTTAATATTGGGGGCCCATAAATTATTTTTTTCTTACTGGTTGATCATGTGGAAGCCTTAAGCCCATTTTGTATCATCAACTGGAGAACAGTGATCAGCCAACCCAGAAATGCAATGCTTTTGAACTTTTGTACCCTCTAATGGACACTGTTGTTGGTGAATGCACTACCTAGTGCAATGTCCTCCTTACAGAGACTTGAGAGCAGGTAAGTCCCTATAGAGTCTCTCCCCAGTGACTGTTCACAATGTAACCGAACCCTCCAACTAGTAATGCTCGTCAAAGGAGACCAAGACTTTTTTGAAGGGCCTTTCACACCATGAACTAATTGTTTAAATTCAATGGGGTCCCTGTTTTAGTGTGATGGATTTGGGATCTACTGAATTTCTGGAACACTTCTGCTGTAAAGTAGGTAGCAAGATGTCAAACCACTAAACTGATAAGTCATGTGAATAGAACAAAAGAATACCCCCACAATTCATATATCAAGTACCTCTTTAAATCTGGGTGATCACAGGTCGATTCATATACAGTATTCTGAGATATTTTGGGAACGTTGGTTCTCCAAAGTCCCTCACCCAGTAGGTCAGAAATAGGGCCCACTCTGTGTCAAAGGCTCTATCTGGGTTGTGGAGCCAGAGCACTATCTTTTCCATAGCTAGAAATTCTCATATTCTAAATATCTACTCATGCCTTGTGGGAACATTATTTGTACCTTGCAGCACTAGTATTGTCTGCAGTGCAGCTCCCAGGGTTATCACCACTTTCTGGGACCTCAGCGATCTTTGTAGTAAATGTAGTGGTGTATTTTGTAAAGTGCACAGCTGCCCCAACGGGGCGTACCGGCACTGTATAACGCTGTGGAATCCTTCCTGGCTCTCCCTGTGAGATGCCTCTCCTGGGCACCCCCAAGGTGAAGCCAGGCATCCCAGTGTTGCAGGGGCCGTTGTGGAGATTAAGCAAGCTATTGCCCAAAGTTGCAGCGTGGGACCCATGATTAGAGTAGGCGCTGATGCGAGAATTATCGAGTCCGCGGACATTGAGCCCAAGACCCTGCCGCGTCGGGACTTGAACCCTGGTCCCGGGCCTGATCTCTGCTTCAGAGTCTGCCGCTCTAACACTGTGGAAGAGGCCGCACAAATTTATCTACTTGATGTATAAAGTTTTACTTCTGCAATCCAAATGTAATGTGGAATTGATAATCTACAAAGTGTATTTCTTTACAATGACTGTAATGTGATGAATTTTTTGATGAACCTTATTGGATAAAATTGATTGGTATCTTGATCAACGAAACATTTCATTTCTAGTAGTGCGTGTTAAAGTCCTGGTGGACTCTTGGCGCCAGGCCATATACAAATATTACGTCAGTGGGCAGGCACTAGTCTAACACGGCACACATACCGTACAAACTTACTAAAATTGATCATATAGAGTGCAGCACCCACTTTCATACATTGTTATATCTTTCACTGCAACACGGGAGCTTGCACCACGAAAAGATGTCGTTCGATTCGATCGCTGGAATTACAGACAATAGAGCAAATACCAAGGTATACACTGTGGAAGAGGCCGCACAAATTTATCTACTTGATGTATAAAGTTTTACTTTTGCAATCCAAATGTAATGTGGAATTGATAATCTACAAAGTGTATTTCTTTACAATGACTGTAATGTGATGAATTTTTTGATGAACCTTATTGGATAAAATTGATTGGTATCTTGATCAACGAAACATTTCATTTCTAGTAGTGCGTGTTAGAGTCCTGGTGGCCTCTTGGCGCCAGGCCATATACAAATATTACGTCAGTGGGCAGGCACTAGTCTAACACGGCACACATACCGTACAAACTTACTAAAATTGATCATATAGAGTGCAGCACCCACTTTCATACATTGCTCTAACCAGTGAGCCACACTTCTCCACAAGGTGCGACAGATTCCACATTATCACTCATGGATCTCTTGGGTCTGCAATCCGGAACATCTTTATAACTGTTAACACATCCTCCCAGAAGACAATCAGCTCAAAAAATGCCCTTTACACACCACCCTCTCTAGCAATTCCTAGGCTTGCTCCTATCAGGATCATGCATTTTAGACAGGGTTTGATACCAAAACAACACTACATCACTAGTTTTGCATACAGGCTTACTCCTCTTAGTGTTGTAAATGATTGTGTGGGTCATTTGATAAATAAAATGTCAGTTTTCATTAGTGATATGTTTCCCCTGCTCTGTCATCACCTTGCCTGATGCCTTATTTCCCTGCTGGCTAGAAATTAGCTGCTTATAAATGGAAGATATGAAATACCTATCATGGTTTCCGTTTAACATCCCTTTTTTAAAGTCTGTGAGGTCTCGGACAAATCGGAACCTCTCTTGCTCTGTCAAACCAAACTCTTTTTTCGGATCTTCAAAAGGGTTGATGTAAGACATGTTTGTCCTATGCCTCTATACAGACTCCAGAGCCTGGAATGAGGTCTGGGTAGGCGCAATGTGTATAAATGGGGACGGGTAAATGGGGAAGCCCTTATAAACAGCCACCTGATCCCACAATCCCATTGTTTCTTTTGTAGTTCCTGTACGTGCCACAAGATAAGCATGATTCACAAAGGAACATAGAATTTGGTTAAGAAAAACCCCAGAAACAAACAAGTAGTGCAGCTGTGCCATCTGAGAGTAGAATGTCAAATTCGGCAGCGCCAAACTACCACTTTCTGTAGGTAGATATAAAGTTTAATTGTCATTCGTGAATACTTCCCCGCCCATACACAATAGTTAATCAACAACTGAAAGTCTAATTGGGAGAGATTAGAGGTGCTAGGGTTTGCAATAGGTACAGAAACGTTTGGAGGATTGTCATCTCCATTATTGCCAATCATGCCAACTCCAAGAAGCTCTGCCTGTTCTATGTAATGAAGGTTAGAGTGTACCTCTGCCGGGGGCGAGGAAGTGCAATAACCAGAGCGGTGAATGACATTATGGATCTGCCCAGACACGTCACTGCTTTTGGCACCCATTTAAAGGGGAAGACTTGCTGAAGAGTCTCACATTGTTCATGGGGGTGTGCTATGCCAGGGCTTTAGACTTGGCTGTTTATCTTGAAACCAGAGATCAGGGCTGATAATGACTACAATGGATCTGACAGCAATACCATAACATCATCCAAAACCATTGTTAAAGTCGTCCATACCAAGAGGATTGTTTTTATTTCTGCAGGCAAGTGCAGCAAGGGCCTCCATCATCAGGCACACAAAAGGGGTGACAGGGGACATCCCTGCCATGTTCCTCTATAGATTACAATGGCAACGATATTATCACATTTGCTTTAACCTCTGGTAGCTCACCAAGGCCCCCGTCGTGAAGTAAGGCTCTACGTCAAATAATGAAAGTCTGGCCTTCTTGTAGGGCTACTGACAGTCAAATACCTTCTTAGCATCTAACAAAAGATGGATAGCATTTTCTTCATGTCCCCTACAAACCCTCCACAGTTTAGAGAATTTTCTTGGTATTGCACCACACTACTGGTCAGCGTCTACGTCTTATCTTTCAATAAATAAATAAATAAATACATTTAAAATTGCTGCATAGCTGTTAGACTTGGCTTTTTCAGCTGGTTTACCTCCAGGCTTTTTGCCTTTTGGCCTCCTGTTTTTGATCCATTTGGTTTTAGGACTCTGGGCATTTTACCACTGATATTCAGTGCTCTCTATGTAAATTGTGTTTATGGATTGGTGTTTCCATAATTGGCTTATTTGATTTACTACTAAGTCCCTAGTACAGTGAACCATGTGCGCCAAGGGCCTGTAAATCAAATGCTACTAGTGGGGCTGCAGCACTGGTTATGCCACCCACACAAGTAGCTTTTCAAAGGTGTCTCAGACCTGCCACTGCAGTGTCTGCATGCAGTTTTTCACTGCCATGTCGACCCAGCAGGAGCACCCACTTGCCAGGCCCTTCCCTTTTCTTATAGTTACGTCACTCCTAAGGTAAACCCAAGGTAGTCCCATGGGCAGGGTGCAGTGTATTTAAAAGGTAAGACACGTAGTGGTGTATTTTTGCATGTCCTAATAATGAAAGAACAATGGAGTTTAGTATGCCTGAACTTAGGATTTAAAAATACATCTTTTAGCAAAGATGATTTTTGTATTGTGTATTTGAAAATACCACTTTTAGAAAGTGGGTATTTTTTATTTGTCTAATCATCCTGTGAGCCTCTGCCTGTGTATGTATTCCCCGTCTGGGTTCAGAGTGACAGGAGCAGGGGATGTGCATTCACACTTGATGGACACAAGAGGGGGGGGGGGGGGGTGGAGGTCTATTCTGCCTTTCCTGGGTTTAATAGACCTGGCTACATTCAGAGTAGTGGGAGGAGTTGTCGTTTGCCCCCGATTGGACTGTGGCTGTCTCTCACAAAGCTGTCGCCGCCTCCTGTGGTGCACCTGGCCTGAGCCAGGCTGAACTGGTTTATGAGTACCAGGGGAGCCTTGTTTGTAACAATTTCAAAGGAAAATGTGGTATAAATATTGGGATCCTGACCCCAGAATTTTAGATTTCTGCTGGACTAAGGAACCTGCCAGGAAGAAGAGCTGGAAGAGCTGTGAGGAAAGACTACCACTTTGTTGTGTGTTTTGCTGGGTTGGCCTGCAGTTGCTGCTTCTTTCTTGAGCAGGGAAAGGACTGGACTTAGCTTTTTGTATCCTAATTATCTCCAAGGGCTTGATGTAGAGCTTGCCTCCTGTAGGAAGTCTCAGGGAAATCAAAGAGTTCAACATCTTCTGGGTACCGACTTCTGGAACTGGATGTTTCAGCTGCGACAGTGGAGAAAAGGTAACCCAACACCGTCAACGACGCCACTGCCGGCTCCGTGACCTGAAGGCACCACAGAGGGCATCACCGCACTTTGCATCGCAACCCTGGTCTTACCGGTGGCACCGTCTGAAGCTGCCACCGAACCACTGCTTGCACCGTGAGCTCTGGGCACCGCACTCCCTCGCTACACACCGCCGCCCTGGTGATGCCACAACCCCGTCACTGATGCCGCTGCCTGCACTGTGACCTGTGGACAGGGCTCGTGGAGAATATAGAACACTGTCCCACATTGCAACGCAGCTCTGGTCTCACCAACACTGCCCGCTCCAAGCTGACTTCGATGCCGCTGCCTGCACCATGGTTTGGGGCACCACTCATAGGTTACTGGACGCACCGCCCGTCCCACACTGCAGTCTTGGCCCAACGATGCCAGGACCATTGATTCCAGATCTTCAACTGACACCGCTGCTAGTAATGCAACCTGTGGGCCCCGCACACCGCATTGCCCCATCTCACACCACAGCCTTGGGCCTACCGGCAACAGAGCTTCAGCAACAACAACGCCAGTGCCTGCACCAGGACCTGTCAGCACCGCAACAAGCACTGCCCCGCTTTGCACCACAGTCGTGGTCCCACCGGTCTCCGCTGGACGACTGTCACCGAGCCGTTGCCTGCACCGCAACCTGAGGGCACCGCACGTCATACCACTCCGCTTCACACCGCACCCTCGAAGCCTGCCGGCGCAAGTGCTTCTGACTTCAAACTCAGAGTTTGACCTGCCACACATGTGAGTCACCCTACAGCAGCCCTTTGAGCCCTAAGGCAGGGTGCATTATATTTTATGTTAAGACATTTTTGTAGGAGCAGATATGCCACTGTGATGTCTAGTTCTACTGCTAGATATTGCAAGAGAGCAGGGAAGCCATCTTAAGGTATGAACTGGGCACTGGTCAAAACGCGTTTTCCAGCTACATCATGGCTTCACTGAAACATATGGTGTTTGGTAACAAACACCTCATATTAACAAACTCACACCGATTCCAGTGATGGATTTATTAATACACACACCCAGAGGATACCTTTGAGGTACCCCTGAACCCTACTAGCCTTCTAGGGTGCTGGCAAACTAATCGAGTTTACCCTGCCACCACAGACGAGTTTCTTATACCTAGGAGGTGAAAGCCTTGCTCTCACAGGACAGAAACAATACCTGCTCTGTGGAGAGGTGTTATCATCTCCTTCCCCAGAAAGACTGGTAAATCATCATACCAAGGCATGAGGCTTGAAATGCCTCTGCCGCCTTTGATATGTGTCCCAAGGCTTCTCCAGACAGGGAAAATGCCACCCCCGCCCTGAGCCATCTGGCACCAAGACAGATGGGGGAATTAGCTATGCAGGAGGCGTGTTGCACTGCTATTGCACACTTCTGGGTGACCAAGCCTGAAGTGAATACGAATATAAAAATTCCACCATCATGTGCAGGAACTCTGGGACAGGGTGATGCCCACTACCCAAAGGAAGTGGCCATCTAGGAGGTGTAGTGACCCCAGGGGTAAGTAGCCTTTTGGCTACTACCCCCTCACTCTCCTTAATGCCCCTAAATTGAGTATTTAGTGGACCCCCTGTTACCAGGACTTGAGATTTCATTTTTTTTTCTTCTTTTTTTTAACGCCTCCCACACTGTCGTGAGGCTGGCAACAGAGTCAATATTTCTGACGAAGAAATAGGACTTGAGTTTTCGACAGACACAAAAGGAGTGGGCGCAGAAAACTGCTGAGCTGAGAACCGAGAAGCACGACTGACTTAGAACCAACGATTCCAGCATGCCTGCTGCGTCCGACCCTTGTGGAGCAAGGATAAGTTACTTACCTGTAATCCTAGTTCTCTTCCAGGGGTATCCTCATCAAAGTCATAAGCACTGAATATTCCCGCCCACGTGCGGGGACCGCGGAAACAATATAAATATATATATGTAAATCACATATAAACAGCCCCACATATGTGTATGCACATATATCATTTTTTCTCACATCCAATGCAGCCCCAAAACTGAGGCTAAATAATGTAATTACTCATACATGCACTGAAATTAGCAAGGAAATAAAAAACACATCAGATCTTTTTTCCGGATCCAGTCTGACGCCTGGGGATATTCTAAGGTAAGGAATCGATCACTAACGTGTCTCTTTCAGATTTGTCCTGCTGCTGAGCAGACTCTCCAAGAAACCCGGAGGGCTGCCAGTAATTCGCCAATTGCCAAAGAAATTCCCTTGGAGTTGAGGAGCTACTCCCCTGCAGCCTCAGGCACCAAAGATGCAAGACCCGGTTCACCGACCTGCTGCTCAACTGGACTACTGACGTAGCAGCAGCCCAGGAAGAGGTAGCAGTGCTCCCACCGGTCAGGTCCATTCTCCCTCCAAGTGTGGTGAAGCCAGGATCGATCTGAGCCACACAATATTAATACCTGGGGTACTGGACCCCTTGCAGCAGCCCAGGCTTAATGTGTCCCGAGCAGACAACAATGCAGAGGAAAACCACATGTACATCGAGGGATTTCAAGGACACTGAGACCCGCATCGTTAGTGGCCCAGCTGCCTTGTTTGCCCCTCTGCAGCAGAACCCAAGAGAAAAGAAGTGAGTATGCGACAGCCGCCACCCGACGCCTTAAAGTACCCCTGCACCATGCACTTCCAACGGTGCCCCTACATGCCCGAGGATATCAAGGATCGAGCCCCCCTGTAAGTCCCCACAGACTGGTACCCCAGTCTCAGCTGGCAGCCTCTTCGAGACCGGACTGTTCACCATTGAAGTGAGTGGGACACCTACGTGTAACCTACCTATGCACCCGGCGCCCCAGAGCCATCAGAGGTGACCTATTGGTGTGGCCTTGGACCTTGCCCCATACTCACCTTAGGTTCCGTAGAACAGTCCCATAAGTCGCTGTTAAGTTCCCGAATGCAGTACATGGTTTTCCCTCATAGGATAACATTACCGCACCTACAAATTGCACTGTCAACTTTTGAAAACTGTAAAAATTCATAACTCGAAAAGTATTTACCTGATTCTTATGATCTTGGTATCTGAATTCATATAAATGTATGTCTTATTTTTATAAATTGGTGTCGGATTTCTTTATTGAGTGCGTGTCTGACTTACTGCCTTTGTATGTGCAATAAATGTATGTATGTATGTAAGTATTAGAGTTTTAGATAGCGCGACCCAAGAGGGTATCAGAGCGCTTTACAAATGATCATGGTGAGAGAAACAGTCCGACAATAATAAACATTTAATAACAATCACAACAGTAGTACAGGAAATAGCAGAACCCAGGTGGGGGTGAAGAACTTCCAAGCATCCAATATAATGCTTTATAAATTATAAGGATGAGAGAAACAGGTAAGGAAGGCAATAATACCAATCTCAATGACAGTACAGGAAATATCAGTACCCAGGCGGGGTGAAGAACTCCCTCTAGTCCAACAGAGAGATCAACAGCAAAGGCCAAAGTGTCAGGGATAGATTACCAGTGTGGACAGTGTGCATTAGCGGTGTCAAGATTATAGAAGCTAGAGCAAGAATTTGTTTATCAATAGCATTTTCATTTGTTTTTTTTTTAAAGATGAGGGTAAGGAAGGAAGGAGTAACTCAGATTTCAGATGGTAGAGAATTCCAGATTCTCAGGCAATGTCAGAGAAGGCTTGATTGTAGGTTTTCTTCTTGAATTTCTGCGGTTTCAACAGTAACGACAAGGTGCTTCATGAGGATCTAGAGTCACCAGACAACTCCAGTTTTTGAGCAATGTACCCCGGGGTGTTGGAGTGTATGGGTTTGTGTGTCATGCAGGCAATCTTTAAAAGAATTCTTGCATCGTAAGGGAGCTAGTTTAATGATTTCAAATCAGGTGTGATGTGGTTATTGAGTTTAGATCCAATAATGAGTCTTGCAGCTGAGATAAGGGAGACCCTTAAGGGGCCAACTTTGATCTAGAAAGGCAACAAAGGGTTACATTTCCATAGTTACGCCTGGAAATCACTAGGGCTTGAACAACTGACTTGAAGTCATCTGGGGGGAAGAAGAGTTTGATTTTCCTTAAGATGCTCAATTGGAAGTTAGCTCCTCTGGTGGCTGAGCTGATGTGATCCTGCTAGTTATAGCGATATTCCCAGTGATTTCATGGAAGTGATGACATGTAGAATGCAATTGTGGGCTGTTAAATGTTTTATCGATTCATTAATGTCTAGTGATTGTTTAGTTGGTGCAATTAAAAGGAATTCAGTTTTGAGATTATTTAGTTTGAGGTGTTTGCAGGTCAGCCAATGTTTTCTGTAGAGTTGCGTTGAGACCTAATATCTTCCAGGGAGGTGATTTTCAGGTAAAGTTGGGTGTCATCGGCATACATGTGATAATGGATGTTTGATGCTCTCCGAATTTTGTTAATGGATCCATGAACAGTTTAAAAACAGTGAATGAGAGGAAGGAACCCTGAGGTACCCCTAATGAGACAGGTGGGGAGTTAGGCAGGGAATGATTAATCTTTATTCTTTTGGATTTATTGTGGAGGAAGGAGACAAACTAGTCTAGGACGGCACCACAAAGCCGCATCCTGTGTTCTAGTAGGCAAGGAGGCTGTCATGTTTGACCGTATCAAATGCTGATAAGAGGTCCAGAAGGAGTATAAGGCAGGATTCATTTTGATCAAGCATTTGTAGCGAATCATCAGCTATGTGATTAAAGGCCGATTCAGTGCTGTGTCCCTGATGAAAGCCAGATTGGTATTGATGTAAGAGTTGGAATTGCTCTATGTGATTGTATAACACATTTCTCAAGGAGCGTTGAAAGAGTCAATATGCTGGAGATAGGAGGGACGTTATTTCGATCAGTGTGGTCAGCCGTGTTTTTTTTTTTAAGAATGAGGGTTACTTGTCCGGACTTGAGACAGTCTGGCATAGTGTCTTGAAGTAATGAAGCATTTACTATTTTGGTCCAGAGTGGGAGCAAAGAGGTTTTAATCTCACTGAACAGATTCGAGGGAAGCGGATCGCTGAAGTGGTTGAGGGTTAATGTGTTGACAGGAATTTTAATATGGTAGTGTCATCAAAGGTTTGGAATGAGTACCAGAGGACATTGTTATTGGAGGTGTATGTGCAGGACGCTCAAGCCGGTGGGGCCTGGTGTGTGAAAACCCTGGTAGGAGATCCAAAGCAGTTCGTAGGTAATTTTCAATCTTTTCCGTCTTACCCAGGAAGAAGGCGGAAAGTTCTTTGCAGTTAGGCTGCAGATTATACCCAAGTAAAGGGTTGGGCTGCCAGTTAGATTACAATTTGACAAGTTCAAAGTTTATTTGGTCTGTTTCTGGCGTCATTTAGCTGTTTCCTAAAGAAGTTTGTTTTTGAGCTACGTATGCGTTCGTTGTAAATACTTCTCAGAGATCTCAGGTGTTTGAGGTGTACGAGAGAGGAGGAGAATCTTCATGACCGCTCAGCCAATCTTAGATTGCGTCTTTCCGCATTTAGGCTATCCTTGTGCAAAGATTTGGAGCTTTTGGTGGACACTCTTTAGTTGGAGGGGTGCAATAGCATCTAGAATCTTTGTCATTGAATTATTGTAATGATCAGTAAGGACCTCAGTAAGCAGTCTGCCACTTGGGGGGTGTTCAAAAGGTAAGGAATCTGCAGTTGGAAGTATCCATCAGAAACCTAGACATCTAACCTCTTGAACTGCTAAGGTACCTAGTCTTCACTGCCTTCAAATTAGGGGGTCCCATTTGTCGGATTATAGAGCTAGGACATAAGAATAAACCTGATATATAAATTCAACAGATGATAGGATTAGCCATATACAGTGAACTTGAAAGATGAAATCAGATTTATCGATCCAACAGTAGCAGGATTATTCAGTTTGTGAATCTAACTGATGACACCTGACAAGATTATAGTGCGATAGTAATGCACAGAATGGTAATCTGTAACTGATGAGACCCAAAATAGCAATACCATACCTGTAGAAGGACCACTTAAGGAGGAACAGTTTTGCTGCCTTTGGGAAACTAAGATTTCCCTGGTATGGTTTCAGCACTTGATTCACTACCCCATCCAGCCAGGCTGCCCACTGCTCCAAAGAGTTTTGTTGCTGGAGGGTCAGCTTAAAGTCTTGCTCCAGGCGCTGCACCACACGATCCTCACAACGACACACCCAGGAAGCCTGCTCCTAAAAGAAGGGAAAATAATATGCAGAAAAAGTAAATGTGACATGACCATCACAGTAGACCTCCAAGAACGAAAGGGAATGACTTGAATATACCTGGAACAGGCTTCTCAACCCTTAACGAATAGGCTCATGCACATATAAAAAATAAAAAAAACAAGACAGGGCCCTGATGGCAGGCACATAGATTGACCTTAGTCACCTACCGCTGATAGAATGAAGACCAGACACATACAGACATGCAGACATGCAGACATGCAGGATGAAAAGAGGACAGGCTCTTTATGGCATGCACACAGATGAACTGTAGGTGGTCTACTCCTAAGTGAATGAAGAGTGTACTGAGACATGCATGGAGGCACAAACACACACACATTGAAACCGAATCGGGATGGCAGGCCCACAAATGAATCTTAGGTTGTGAGGCAGTACTCTCCTTTATCAGGTTAGCATAATTATGAGGTGACCCATGAGAGCTTCTGTGATTCCCTGCTTGGGTCCTGGAACACAGAGTGGATAATAGTTGGTATACTAAGGCACTCTGTGCAAGTTGCATGGAAGTGATGAGGTGCAAACTCCACACCCATAATTACTGGTCCCAAACGGTAACACCCTGCCAGTATTGTACATTTACTAGTTAAACCTCATAGAATAGAGAATGACTCCTGCTGAACCGGTTTCACCACTTCTTAATTCAGTTGGGTTTCATGCTCCTATTTACCACATGGTTCATCAGGTGGTAAATGGGAGCAGGGGCCCCTGTACTTGGCGGTGGGGACCTCAGGCGTAAGGGAAGGGGTAAAAGTGGACACCACTTGCTAGAAAAGCTGGTCAAGCAGAGCCGGGGATGTGGCCAAAGGCTAAAGCAATTTTGCTGGCCTATTTTCCCAGGCAGTAAAATAGAGCCCAGTGTTTCAACAACTGGGAAATGAAATGCAAAAACACTGGGCCACTGGTGATCAGGCAGAGTGGAATTCCATACATCAATTCTGCTCTGCCTGACTCATAATGAGGACTACATTTGAGTATTTGTTTTTGCTTTTAAAACACTGGTGTCCCAGCTCCACCAATTCTATTGCACTCAAAGTGTATAACCAAGTTACTTTTTTTGGGCACTTGGTTTTCCAGTGACGGCAAGAAATCAAGGCTTAATCTGTATGCGATAGGAGTTAGAGACCCAGATCAAGAATGACTCCTGAAGAAATTAAGTACACACTCAGAAAAAGACTACAGGTTATGAATGGCATGTGCATACTTTTGCACACCTGGAGACCTTACATGGTGGGGAGAGGTGGAAAAACACTTTAATAAATTAGTTACTTATCTGTAGCTCCAGTTCTCTAGGATTGGTGTTGTTAATATATTCACATGCTTAAATCACTCCCTGTCATCAGGCTGGGTGCTTGAAATCCATCCGCTTTTTCTGCATGGTCACAATGAATTTTTCACATTTTGTTGGAACCTATGTATTTTCTGGTTTTAGAGCTCTTTATCCCTGCTAATCACTAGTAAATTGATTGTGCTATCCCTTTAAACATGGGTTAATTGGTATATTCCTCATTGTATATTTAACTTATCTGTAAGTCCCTAGTATACGGTACAAAATGTACCCTGGGCCTGTAAGCTAAATGCCACTAGTGGACTGCAGTACCTAATGTGCCAACCACTACAGTGAAAAACGTGTCTTTAGCCCTAACATTGTAGCCTGACTATGGTAGTTTAGACACTACAATTCAACCTGTCAAAATAAACCCCTTTGACAGGTCAAAACCTCATTTTAAATAATAATAAGTCACCCTTATGTAACACCCAAAAGCTAATTTTCACTGTGGCAGGCTTAGCTGTCCTATGTAGAAAACCAGAGTACAGATTAAAATTCTACTAGTGCATCTCAGGAATGGGATGATCTAGAAACATAAGTACAAAACGATTTCAATAGTTATTTTTAAAAATCCAATTCAATGGTGAAGTCAGATTCTTATTAAACATTAAGGAAAATGAATATGCTACTTACCAGTATGCATCTGTTCTTGGCATGTAGGGCTGCTAACATTCATATCTTTTGCATAGATCGCCGCCTAGTGTTGGGTCCGGATGATTGCACATTGTTGTCCTGGAAGAGTCTTCGAAGTATCCTGAGATAGGTGGCTCCTCCCCTGGACTACAGTGCGCATGGGCATCGACTCCATCCCCAGATTGTTTTTAGCCATTGTGGCAGAGATGGAGTGAAAAGTGTAAAGGATGTCCATGCTAATGATTGAATGGAAGAGTGTATCTGCAGCTGCGACAGGCACCGGGGAGGAGGGTGGGCAATATGAATGTTAGCAGCCCTACATGCCAAGAACAGATGCATACTGGTAAGTAGCATATTCAGTTCGAGGCATGTGGGCTGCTAAATTCATATCTTTTGCATAGAATACATAGCAGTCCCTTCATTAACGGCGGTTGCCCGTGCCAGCTGCAGAAACCTGAAAAAGTGTCTTGAGAACAGCCTGTCCTACAGCTGCTTGCTGCTTGGAATGCACATCGACACAGTAGTGTTTGGTAAACGTGTGCGGTGTAACCCATGTGGCTGCTCTGCAAATATCTTCTAAAGGAATGTTTCCCAGGAAAGCCATGGATGCCCCCAATTTGCGTGTGGAGTGCGCTCTGGGGGGTATTGTTAGAGTACGTTTTGCTTTCTGATAACAGATTTGAATGCACTTAACAATCCACCTGGCTATTCCTGCTTTGGAAATAGGGTTGCCTTTGTGCTGTGGTGAGAAGGCAACAAAAAGTTGTTTTGTTTTCCTAAAGTGTTGTGTCCTGTCAATATAGTACATCAACGCCCTCCTAACGTCCAAGGTATGGAGCATTCTTTCCGCTACTGATTGTGGGTTTTGAAAGAATGCGGGCAGGTCAATAGTTTGGTTGAGATGAAACTGTGACACCACCTTCGGAAGGAATTTGGGGTTAGTGCGTAGCACCACCCTGTTTGGATGAATTTGTATGAATGGCTCCTGTATTGTGAGCGCTTGCAGCTCACTGACACGTCTCAGTGACGTAATAGCAATAAGAAAAGCCACTTTCCATGTTAGGAACTGGAGTTCACATGAGTGGAGTGGCTCAAAAGGTGGGCCCATCAGCCTGGTGAGGACCACATTGAGGTTCCACACCGGAGCCGGCGGTGTTCTTGGAGGAATGACCCGTTTCAGTCCTTCTAGGAAGGCTTTAACGGCAGGCACCCTGAAAACAGAGAGATGCTGCCTGTTCTGAAGATAAGCCGCTATGGCGGATAGATGTATCCGAATGGAAGCGTACGCTAGATTGCACTTGTAAAGGTGTAACAGATAGCAAATGATGTTAGGAATAGACGCATCTAGCGGGTTTATGTTATTGGCTGTACAGTAAATGACAAAACGCTTCCATTTCGCAGCATAGCATGCTCTGGTAGTGGGCTTCCTTGCCTCTTTGATGATCTCCATGCATTCTGGAGGCAAGTGAAGGAAGCCAAACTCTAGGACTTCAGGAGCCAGATCGCCAGGTTGAGCTGGTGCGGATCTGGATGCTGAATGTCGCCATGGTTCTGCGTCAAGAGCCTGGGTGTTAGGCGCAGCCTTTGATGCGGCACCACCGAGAGTTCCAGAAACGTGGTGTACCATGGTTGGCGTGCCCACGTCGGAGCAACCAGGATGAGTGTCATCGAGTGTTGCCTTAGCTTTCTTGCCACCAGCGGTATGAGAGGTGCTGGGGGAAAAGCGTACGCAAATCTGCCTGACCAGTTCATCCATATCGCATTCCCCTGCGACTGTGGGTGAGGGAACCTGGCGGCAAAGTGTTGGCATTTTGCGTTTTCCCTTGTGGCAAACAGGTCTATCTCTGGATGACCCCACTGCTGGAAGTACGGGCGGAGCACTGATGGATGTAGCTCCCACTCGTGCATCTGATGGCTCTATCTGCTGAGCAGATCCGCCATCTGATTGTCCTTGCCCGGGAGGTGTTCTGCCATGAGGAAAATGTTCCTCTGAATGGCCCACTTCCACATGCTCTGAGCCAGATGAGACAGCTGTGGCGAGTGGGTGCCTCCCTGCTTCTGGATGTAGTACATCGCTGTCATGTTGTCCGTCCGGACCAACACGACTTTGTTGCACAGATGTACTTTGAAGGACTTGAGCGCCATGAAGATTGCCATCAATTCTAGATAGTTGATGTGCATCTTCTGTTGCTGCGTCGTCCATAGTCCCTGCACCGTTTAATTGAGCACATGAGCTCCCCATCCCTGGAGAGATGCGTCCGTTGTTAGGACAATCTGTGGCACTGGCTCCTGGAACGGTCGGCCCTTGCAAAGGTTGTGTGGATTCCACCAATGCAGAGAGTCGTATGCCCGACCGGTAACCAACACTAGGTCTGTCAGTTGTCCTCGAGCCTGTGTCCACTGATTTGCTAAACATTCTTGGAGCGGACGCATGTGCAGCCTTGCGTGAGGGACTATGAAGATGCAGGAGGCCATCATGCCTATCAACTGCATGAACACTCTCGCTGGAAGGGAGTGTTGCGGTCTGAACTTTTGGATCAGAGACTGGATGCTGTCTATCCTGACCTTGTTTGGCTGAGCCATAGCAGTCGGGGTATTTATAGTTGCACCCAGAAACTGCCGCACATGTGCTGGTTGAAGGTGCGACTTTGGGTAGTTCAACGAGAAGCCCAGACTGTGAAGGAGGTGAATGGTTGTCGACATGTCCGTGGCGCACTGCTGTTCCGACTTTGCTTGAACGAGCCAGTCGTCCAGGTAGGGGTAGACATGTATGTTCTGCCTCCTGAGGTGCGCCGCCACAGTCGCCAGACACTTGGTAAACACTCTGGGGGCGGTGGTCACTCCGAAGGGTAGGACCTTGAACTGATAATGCCTGCTTTGGATGGTGAACCTGAGATATTTTCTGTGGGATGGGTGTAGTGGTATGTGGAAATAGGCATCCTTGAGGTCTAAGGTTGCGAGAAAGTCCCCTTGGTTCAGCTAGGGAAGAATCTGTTGGAGTGTAAGCATATGGAAATGTTCTGACAGAATATACAGGTTGAGGGGGCGCAGGTCCAGAATGGGCCTTAGGGAGCCGTCCTTCTTTGGAATAAGGAAGTACAGTGAATAGACTCCTGTGCCTTCCTCCTCCACTGGCACGAGCTCGATTGCGCCTTTTTGCAGCATCACCACTACTTCCTGCTGCAATAAGTGCAAGTGCTCTGCGGACATAGGACGTTGCCTTGGTGGAATGTTGGGTGGAGTGGATGTCAACTCTAGACAATAACCGTACTGGATAAGTTGTCTTACCCACCTGTCTGTGGTGATGTTTGTCCAGACTGGCAGGAACTGCTGGAGTCTCCCCCCGACAGGTGTTGAATGGTCGGGGGGCAGTGACAGAGAGTCACTGTTTGTTCGCGGCAGAGGAACGGGAGTTGTTGTTTCCTCTGCCTCGTCCCCTGGTGCTGTTTCCTCGATAACCCCCTCTATTCTGCTTGGGGTACGAGGACTGTGCGCCGCCCTTAGTGAATTGTGACTGTTGACCCATCTGTCCCCGGGGAACACCGCGTGCACCTGAGCGACGAAAAGTGTTCCCCCTGAACTGTTGTGACTGAAGGGCCCCCATAGACTTAGCTGTCTCGTTGTCCTTCTTAATCTTTTCGAGGGTGGTGTCAACATCAGGACCAAACAGTCTATCAGGATTGACGGGCTGGTTGAGTATGGTTGTTTGAATGTCTGGTTTAAACCCTGATATGCGTAGCCACGCTTGTCGTCTTAGCATGACGCTAGTGTTAATAGCCCTAGCTGCTGTGTCTGCGGCATCAAGTGCCCACTTTATTGCTGCGTTGGAGATGAGTTTTCCCTCCTCTATGAGCAGTTTGGTACCCTCCTGAAACTGCGTAGGTAGGTGTTGAAAAAGTTGCTCTAGGGTGTCGTAATGCGCCCTATCATAACGTGCCAATAGCGCCTGTGTGTTTGCTATACGCCAGAAATTGGCAGCCTGCGCAGCTACTCTTTTGCCCCCTGCCTCAAGCACTTTTGACTCCTTGTCTGGGGGAGGAGCTTCACCCGTTGTCTGGGAGTTTGCCCGTTTGCGGGCATTTGCGACCACAAGAGAGTCAAGAGGCAACTGTCCCCGGATATATGCTGGGTCTGCAGGTGCCGGCCTGTATTTCTTCTCGATGCGTGGGTTGACCACTCTCGCTCTGGTAGGCTCCTTAAAGATGTCCGCAGCATATTTAAGGACACCTTTGAGCATAGGAAGTGTCTTAACTGTTCTTTCAGAGACAGAAAAAGTGTCAAACAGAAAATCTTCCTCCACCGGGTCAGCATGCATGTCCACGTCATGATTAGCAGCTGCCCGCTCAATTAGTGCATGAAAACCTGCAGAATCCTCTGTTGGGGATGCACGTGCACTGAAAAGCTGTGGGTCGTGTCCCACTTGTTGGCTTCCCTGGTCACCTGTGTCATCATAGGAATCCTGTTGTGCATCAGGGTCATTGATGGGGAAATTGTACTGGTCATCTTGTCCCCCCTCCTCTCCCCCAGATTGGTCGGGGGAAGGTGTTGGACTCCTCCTAGGCGGAGGCTGGATAGGTTCAACCAGGGCAGGAACGTCCTGTGCAGGCCTTTTCTTTTTTAGTGGAATAACATAGGAGTCCACCGGTTGGGAAGTGATTTTCCTCTTATAAAGGGTCAATTTCCCCGTGTCCGCGTCGATATAACGCTCAGATTCTCCCTCTGAATCGTGTTGTCGAGCCAATATTCCACCAGACGTTGAAGATTCCGATGTCTTCGGCGCCGTCCTTGGTGCAAAGGCTTTCGGTGCCTCTTTCGGCGGCAGAATGTATAGAAGCTTGGCAGCAGGCTTTGCAGGCATGTCCAGCGGCTTCTGATGCGACGGCGCGGGAGCCGACGTCGCAGTAGCCTTCTCACGAATTCTTTGCAGTGAACTAGCGATGTGTGATGAGCCACACTGGCGCCGACGAGGAGGCCGCTAACGGGCCTTCGCCTCCGACGTTCTGCGGGTCCTTTGGAGGCTTAGACGTCGATGCCGCAGCTTTAGACACGGAGTCTTTGGACCTATGAGTAGAGCCTCCGCTCTTCGATCCGAGGGATTTTGTAGACTCCGCCTCGACCATGCGTCCGTCTAACGGTGCCCCTGTCGGCACCGAATGTTTGTCGACGACTTTTGTGGACTTTGCCGGTGCCGCCCCGGTCGACCCTTGACGGACGACCTTCTTAGAGGACGCATCCCCCGCCGATGACTTTGGCACTGTCGAGTCGACAGTCTTCTTCGACTTCTGTGGCCCGGAGGTCGACGGAGCCGATGAGGTAGCAGGCTTCGATGTTTTAGATGGAACGTCCGCCATCTTAGGTGCACCCGAATCCGTTAGTTTCGGTTTCGATTTGGCGTCGGCCATTTTAGGTGCAGTCGATTCCGATGGTTTCAGTTTCGGTTTCGATACGTGCTGCGTAGCCCCCGCAGGTATGTCCGTGGCCGGGCCTGAAGGCGGGGCCGTGGCTTGCGGTGCAGGGTCTTGGGTAAGGCCGAGTGGCGATCCCGTGACCTGAGCCTGATCCGTGTAACTGTCGGGGCATAGCTCATCCCTCGAGCTATCTTCCGCGGCCCCATAAACTTCTTCGTCGTCCCCTACCTCGTCGACGTATTCAAGGTTTTGGCCCATGACCCCGTCGTCTTCTTCGGGATCGGCCTCGACCTCCGCCGCAGGTGGTGAGATTTGAAGATGATGGCTCAGGCCCTCTTCTTCTGGGTCGTCGAAGAGGTTATCGGGTGCCGGGGCTGCCCGCCGGGCCTCGAGGCGCACCGCGCGCCGAAGCTTGAGCGTTTTCTTCGACCTGAACTTGGAGCAGGCCATGCAGTTCTCCTCGTTATGGTCTGGCGAGAGGCATTTATTACAGACCGGGTGCACGTCGATATGTGGGTATTTGGACCCACAGACGGGGCAGTATTTAAACGGGCTCCGGTCCATGTTGAAAAAGTCGTGGTCTTGCTGCGATGAGAAGGCCTCGATGTCCGAAGAGTAACTCGACTCCGCAGATTCCGACTCAAAGAGACGGGAGAAACTCGAGACCGTACGCAAACAATACCGACGTAGGTAACGAAGGCCTTTTGGCCTTAAAGAAGTACGTTTTCTCGGTTCCGACAGAGAGACGTCGAGACCGCATCCGAACCCAATGGCGGAAAAAACAATCTGGGGATGGAGTCGATGCCCATGCGCACTGTAGTCCAGGGGAGGAGCCACCTATCTCAGGATACTTCGAAGACTCTTCCAGGACAACAATGTGCAATCATCCGCACCCAACACTAGGCGGCGATCTATGCAAAAGATATGAATTTAGCAGCCCACATGCCTCGAACTAACTTTTAGAAAGTTACCCTTTCCTTGCATGAAGTTCCTTGAGGCTAAATTTGTATTTGCCGTCCCACTTCCGCCAGCCTGTAATTAGCATCTGAACAGGTGTCAAAAAGGTGCAAAGTGCCACCACGAGCAAATTGAAAGAACTGAATGAATGGGCACAGATGATTTCTCAGACCATCTCAGAATTTGCAGGGTAGTGGCTGTGAGCATCCCTTTTGACATTAGTGTCAAATAACCTTGACAGGTGCGTTGGATTTTTACATATAGCATTGGGGTGCACTTGAGAGGAAGTGAAAGGAAGGGAAACAGGATACCAAAACAATTCTGCAGCGATTTTTACAAAAGTGGCGCAAACTTGAGGGAATGCGTCTGGTGTGACGCTTGGATTTTTGAGTCCCTATGACTCCAGTCACTGCGTGGGTGACAGAGGTGGGCAGGCCTCTCTTCAAGGCCTCTATTCCTGCATGGGTAATAGAGATGGGCAGGCCTCGCTTCAAGACCTCTCTCCTTGCGCGGGTGGAAGGAATGGGCAGACCTCTCTTCCTGCATGGGTGATAGGGATGGACAGCCTCTCTCGGAGGCCTCTCATTCTGCGTGGGTGACAGGGATGGGCAGGCCTCTTTTCAAGGCCTCTATTTATGAGTGGATGACAGGGATGGGCAGGCCTTTCTGCGAGGCCTCTCCTTCTGCGTGGATGACAGGGATGGGGAGGCCCCTCCTCCTGCGTGGGTGGAAGGGATGGAGAGGCCTCTCTTCGAGGCCTCTCTTCCTGCAGGGAGCAGCAGACGTTCCCTGTGCAGTTCTGAGTAATGACAGAGACAGAGACAGTGTGGGTGACAAGGAGAGATATTTTCCCTTGTGAAACATTGATGATTCCTGTGAGTAATGCAGGTTTTATGCACAGTCTGTGAAGTAGCTGCGTGCACACTACACACAGGTGGCCCTGGCATTCCAGAGTCTGTGCCACTGTCACACCACCCAAGCCTGGTTCACTGTAGTTTTGCACAAGAGTCCAGAGACTTAAAGCCATGCAGGGTCTCGAAGAGCATCTCTTATCCTGCACAGTGGGGCTCACCGTGGAGAGGGGCCTTTTTTTCATCACAAACCCCGCTGTGCTGATTTGCATTGTTTTGTGTCAAGGGGGAGTTCCTAGGGTGTCACTTGGGCAGATCATGGCAAACACCCATGGGTGCTGGAGAGGGCAGTCTGCTGAGGTAACCGGACTGGAGACAGCATCATAAACTAACGCCTCCTTGAGCCCCGTGCTAAACTGTGAGTGACTGTGTTTCTGCACAAAATCCACACACACATACAGTGGTGGGATCCATCTATGCGTGCCTAGGCATAGGGCTTTGTACTGGAAGGGTATGCTTCCAGTAGGTTGGCTATGCTAGGCAGCGCACACTGTTCTGTATGAGGTTGTGCATTGCACAAGGCAGCCTTTTACAGTGGTGGAGTCCTTCTATGCGTGCCTAGGCATAGGGCTTTGTACTGGGAAGGTATGCTTCCTGTAGGAATGCCAAGCGAGACAGCTCACACTGATCTGTGAAAGACTTTGCGGAGCACAAGGCAGCCTTTTACAGTGGTGGGATCCATCTATGCGTGCCTAGGCATAGGGCTTTGTACTGGAAGGGTATGCTTCCAGTAGGTTGGCTATGCTAGGCAGCGCACACTGTTCTGTATGAGGTTGTGCATTGCACAAGGCAGCCTTTTACAGTGGTGGAGTCCTTCTTTGCGTGCCTAGGCATAGGGCTTTGTACTGGGAAGGTATGCTTCCTGTAGGAATGCCAAGCGAGACAGCTCACACTGATCTGTGAAAGACTTTGCGGAGCACAAGGCAGCCTTTTACAGTGGTGGGATACTTCTATGCGTGCCTAGGCATTTGGCTTTGTGCTGGAAGGGTATGCTTCTAGTATGAATACTATGCTAGACTGCACACACTGATCTGTGAAGGACGTGCGTCACATAAGGTGGCCTTTTACAGAGGTGGGATCCTTCGTTGCGTGCCTTGGCATAGGGCTATGTGGTGGAAGGGTATGCTTCCGGTAAGAATGCTACGCTAGACAGCGCACACTGATCTATGCGAGGTTGTGCGTCGCACAAGGTGGCCTTTTACAATATTGTGATCCTTCTATGTGTGACTTGGCATAGGGCTTTGTCAGACCCTCCAGGATTTCGTGATTTACCGCGGCGATATCGGCACTTTTGTAAAAATGCACCGATTTTTACTAAAGGGCCTGCGAAGTTGAAGGAATGCGTCTGGAATAGATTATTATCATATGCAATACCACAAAAAGACCTGCACAGTTGCTCAAAGCTGCGTGCATACCAAAAAAACGTGAAGTCACGATTGTCTCAACCTAAAATGAACTTACATTTTGACTTGTACTTAAGTGGTTGTCTATTTACTTAATTATATACTATCGCACAACTTCCTCTGATGTGTCTGTAAAACTTACCTTTTGTCCTGAAGTTTTGTCCTGAATTTTGACCCTCTGTCCTGAATTTTGACACTTACTGTCCTGAGTTTGCATTCATGGAAGTTGGTCATCCTACCCCCAACCAATTAGATTTCTGTATATGCTGGGTCGATTATTAGCTCAATTCTAGGGTGGTTTTTGTGTTCCTAATCGCATCACCTCACATTACTGAATAAGTTCATACAGTGGCAGTCACTGTGTGAAATTATGGTTCGGGAGGGGGAGGGCTCTTCAAATTCAGGATGCAAGCAAAGACTCTTCTTCCAGACGTGCTCAGAAGACATCTTTTCACCTTCAAGGCGCCAGGGTCCAGTGCCAGCTACTTGATTTTAAAGTTCAGTGACCGACCTAAAGCTATACCACACCAGCTGGCACCCTCCGGGTACATAGTTATCAGGTGGCCACGTGCCATGTGTTCCACCAACCTTGTGGAGCTTGTAGTTTATTTTTAACACTTATGAGCAATGGATCAATGGTGCTGGCTTCCATAGAGCTCTTTTCTGAACAGCTAGAAGGCCTGTTGGTGTCAGACACGACATGGGGCCGCCTGGCAATTTGGATCCCCAAGAGGCCGGTGTGACTGGTTCTACAGCGGGTTACTGAGATGCTGCCACTGATAACAGGTGCTTGTGTGCACAGCAGCCGGGTCTAGTCAGGCGGCAGGTGCACTCATTAGAACCCAGGAGTTTTGATTGCCTCCTTTCAGGTGAACAGGCCTGCACCCTGTTCTGGGGCGAGAGTAGACAGGAAGCGGGAAGCAGCGTTGGGCACCAACGCATCCACTCTCTTCTTGTTTTGGGACCCAGCAGGGGTGCATTTAGGCTTGTAAGAGTGTCTCAGACTCTTGTGGGCACACCAATTTCAAAGTTGAGAGTTATGATTGTCCCCGGGATCTTTATTTCCCTTGGGCCATATCGCTCCTGCAGAATTCAGAGCCATGCAAGTTCTCTGATTGCCTGGCAGCAACATCCGGAAAATGTTGCTGCCAGCCATTACAGGACTCGGGGACTTAGCATAGCAAACAAATACTCAGACACTTTAAACATGCCTATTTTAAAGTGGAATGATTAAGAGTAAAATAAAGTGCTACAATAATGCCGCTAAATTTCAATTTTTGTGCTGCTAAATTTCATTTTTGTTTGCCGCAAAATTTGCTAATCTTTGCCGCAATATCCTGGGGGGGGGTCTGATTAATGCATGATCAACAAACAACTAAGGACTAGTCCTGTAAAACATACATCTATATATATACATATATATGTAAATGAAGGATTCATGCCACAATGCTTCACAGGAAACGGGGACACGGACTCCACTTCGTGCTGTTAGAGATAGTTTATTTAGAAATTAGATGACAGGATGACAAGTTTCGCCCACCTCGCTGGGCTTGTTCACATAACGAGGCACACTCCAGATCTAACATTTTAAGTGCAGTAAACACCACGTGATGAAAGCAGGCATGGTTATGGACAACAGACTATTGTGGTCATTATACAGAAAAATACATGTAAGTATAAAACTTTCCATATTTTATGTTATAAAAAGTGCATGTGTAAATAAAACATAGTATAGCCTAAATTAGATTTCATTATTTTCGACAAAGTATTTGTAAAAACTGATTTTCAGGTATCATGTATACTTTCTACTTTAAAAATCAAGAACATATAGTAATAATGTCAAATTCATGATGTTTTAATACTAGCTTAAATGCATTGTCTGGCTGATCTTGACCTTATTACAGGTTAACATGCTATGTCGTTGGCTATTCTTGTTGTGGTACTTAACATTTCATTGGACCCTATATTGGAGCCCAACTATATGTAGTTCCAGAGTGAAAATGGTGCCTATCTCTTAATAGAGAATTATTAAAGTGCTAAGTGCATGTTAACTGTATTTGAAAAATTAATACCAAATTGTTCGGAATACAAAGTCGAATCTGAACCTGTATGACAGGCTATGGTCAATACCTTTCCTCTTGCATTAAAGGCAGGGACCTATCTAGTATATAACCCATATTGCCTAAGATAAATATAGAAAGTGCCTAAGTGTTCCTAAAAGTGCTGAAGCGCTAAATTAAAAACCCTTATTACCAGGGGCTGGGAATGCTGGCAGCAGAATAGTTGCATTTAAAACATGTCTTGTCTCAAAACATAGCTCCATGTTGATTCAGCCAGACTACATTTTTTAAAGGCGTACCTACAAAGGCATTTCTATAGTATTTAAAACTATAGAAAATTGTGCAGTTCCTCCCCATTGTTAAGTCCACTGGGTGTACGAGTGTCTACCTCCAGAAAGAATTTGGACTCCAACCTCTGCTAGAGTTTCTCGATGTTCCCTCCTCTTTTAAGGGGGGGGAACCACCCCTATGACGAAGTACTTGAGGCTACTTAGGACCTTGTTGTGGACTGTCTAGAAGTGCCTGGCCACTGGGTAGGACATGACGGAATTGACAATGGCCCTAAGGTGTTGCAGAATTCGCACATGTACCTGCAATTTAGTACTGCCTACGTATTGTAGGCCGCAGGCACAGATTAAAATGTATACCGTGAATTCCGTGCGGCAGTTGTATATCCCTTTGAGTTGGTTGGCGGTTGAACCAAATATGGAGGAATACTGGGTTGTGTTAATGCTGAACTTACACGCTTGGCAGGAACTGCACCTATAAAACCCATTTTTCAGAGCTAGCCAGGTTTTCTTTGATTTACAGTCCACGACTGGTAGTTCCGAACTGCTCCTGACTAATGAGTTACGCATGGATTTAGCTCTCCTAAAACTAACAGAGGGCTCAAGCGGAGTAAGATCTCCTAAAATTGCATCAGTTTTGATGGGCCAGTTGGAGTTGATTATGGTTTTAATTCGTTTGTGTTGACTACTGTGCGTTGTTACTAATCTGGTTCCCTGGCTGTGTAACATGACAGTTTGCTCATATACATGTTATATACTGTTTCAAGGGACAAAATTATATATATATATATATATATATATATATATATATATATATATATTCACTGAAAAAACCATAGGTTTCACACCAGTTATAGTTAGGTGGAAATTTTACTCGCATAAAACCATTGAAATTCCCACGTTATAGTTCGTTGGACTCACTATAACTTGCGCGTGCAATGCACTGATGATGACGTCACATATTACATCACTCATGACATGGTCAGTGACATCACTCATGACATCACTCATGACATCTCAAATGACATCACTGATGACAACATCCTTGTGACAAAGTGGCAGACAACATCCTTGTGACAAAGTGGCAGACCTCCTATCAGCATAAAATAACCTTTGACACACATAATCAAAAATAGAAACTAACATTTTCTTAAAAAAGGAGAAACCAATACCAATTACAACAACTTATTAGGTAATTCCAACATCTACATACACATCCACTCATTCACCAACAGTTCTACATAGTCACTCATGCATGTACTTACTCATCATATGTACTCATACACCTATACATCCTGTTACACACTAATACTCATCCATATAGTTACTCACACACAAATTCACACATGCAAATAAACTATCAAAAAACCATTTACTTGATTATACTGCTATATACACACCACTACACATACTTCTACAGAAAGGGAAACATATTTACTCTGTGGAAAAGTAAATTTTGCCATGTTCTGTGTCCCTACGTGTCATCCATCATATGTTATGTGTGCATGATTAAATATGCATATGCATTCCCCATGTTCGATTAATGACGCAATTATAGTTGTGTCCATCTCTAATATGCCAGTTTCTAGTCCTCGTGAATACTACGAATATCAGGCCTATGTAAAGCTACGTTGCCACGTTTCTCAGTGTGTACGTTATTCCATTATAAAGTCCCCGTTTCTAGGCCTCAAAAGGGCCTGGACACCTGATTCAGCTCCTGTCTCCTGAAACCCTTCACTTACTTCCTGCCTCACAGTGCCCGGTTCAGCCTGGCTCAGCCTCTGAGTCTGCCAAAAGTATGTTATAGTTCCAGTTATCAGTTCAGTCCTCCTTCTCTGCATTCCTAAGCTACTGAATCGCATCAATAGTTTCCGTCATTGTCTAGCCTTCACGTCTCCACGTTAGAGAAATACTGTATTAATGGTCATTTAATATTCTTCATCACGCACTACATGTAGAATAATGCATGGTCCAGTCTTAGAATCAAGTTAGCCTTTCCTCTCCTAACTTCTAGTTTATATCAACATGTTCTCTAAACATCAGATACTAGATACTGCTTAGGTACATGTCGCCCTGACTCTCCAGACTTCAGTCTCTGCTCCAAGCACAGAGTTCATAGCCCCCAGCTTCTCCTAGTGATACGTCATTGCTAGTTTGCGCGCACCATCAGGTTAGAGGTCCCGGCTCCTTAGGTAGCCCCCTCCATGGTTTCCGCCCCATTCATGACATATTCTGTTACGTTTGCATAACATGTCCATGTATACGCCCTGTTACACCTCTTTTCACCCTTATCTTTCGCGACTGCTACGCGTCACACCCTTTGCTCCACCCACTGCTCCGCCTATCATATGTACTGTAATGCAACTGTTTTACTATATATGCTTGTGTATTGTTATTAAATGCTAGCGCGCTCATCCCAGATCCAGCCCCAGCAGCTGCTGGGCCCTGCCATCCTATTCCTATGCAGGTTATCCTGTTCCTGTCCTTTATGCTGTAATAAACCTGCGAAACTCCTACTACCTCGAATTTTGACTCTTATTTATTGAGCTATCTGTTATTCATTTATACATTCAAAAATAGGGTATTATTTATTTATTTACCACATAATGGCGCCCGAACAGGGACTTGCCCTTTCCCCACGCGTCGGTGAAGCCACGCCGACCCCCTGACCCTCTGCAGTCGTGACGGAACTCTTCTGCGCACCGGCAGATATTTCTGCTTCAAGTATCCCTCAGGCCCACGGAGGAGACGGAGGAGGCGGTCCAGCATCCAAACGAGACGGTGGAGGAACGCGGCGAGTCCCGACCAGAGCCCAAGCCGAGAGTCCAAGGTCCGAGGTATCCGGAGGTCCACCCGTAACTGAAGTCCGAAGTTCGTCGTCCGTCGCCGTAGCAGTCCAGTCCAGTCCGAGGCCTTCCGTTCTTGCTGCCCGGTGAGTACCGTTACTGGGGTGGTATCTAGACAGGGTCGATCTAATTGACTCTGGTCCGTGGGTTGGTGGTACACAGACCCACAAACGAAGTGTCCACTTCGGTGGATGCGGGTCCTGACGTGTCTCTTTATGAGACCGGTAAGTTTCGTACTGTTTCAGCAGTGCATCTAGTTCCTGTTCTAGTCAGTTCTGTTCTCGAGAAAATTCATGTATTCTGTGTTCCGTATTCCAGGTAGTATTCTGTTCGAATTGTTATTTTTAAATGTTCTTCATGTATTTTAATGTCGTGGTATGAATGGGGAATAAGTATCGTGTTTATTGTGTATTGTATTGTGTCTAGATTATAGTTCAGTCATGCCGCTCTTTTCGAAATTACGTCAGTTAAAAACCAGAAAGGGTCTGCTGGAAGCAGCAGTTCCAGTTCCGCCTAGGGACAGTCCAGGTCATTTTATGTATCAGAAGCATGGCATAAACGCCATATTGTATCTAGATTTATGGGTAGAGTATACCAAACAGTTAGAAGAAAAGTATAGATGGCCCGTATCGGGTACATGGGATGCTGAATGCATCATGCGAGTAGAAGAAGCATTATGGAAAAAGAAAGCCAGACAGTCACAGAAAGATGCCATCGAGTTATGGCGCAAAGAAGCTCATAAAAGAACTGAAAAGGAAATCAGAAAGTCAGAATTAAGTAGAGAATCCTTAGAACGAGCACAAGAAAAAGAACTAATCGAGATAGGTGAACAAGTCAAAGCCGAACAGTCAGACAGACAGAGGCATGCCCTTATTAGGGGTATGTATCCTCTCTTTGCCGAGGGCTTGCCAAAAGCGACCCCAGAGGCATCCAGTAATTTCCCGCCACCATTAGTTCCGACCAAGCTACGTCACAAACAGACCGCAGCTGATATTTTTATTTCGTCCTATTTGGACGACACAGTCCCAGAATATGCAAATCCTGTTCGCGCTCCGCCAGTCCCTGTAAATCAGGCACTTCCCGCTCCTCCAGACACCGGAGTACCTGTTACGGTACCCCCGGTCCAGCCCGCCATACAAGTCCAGCCTGCATTTCCATTTCCCACTCTGCCAGGACGAAGAGCCTCAGTAGACGACTCTAGTTTAGGGGCCGCAGGGGGAGGTACTCCTCAAACCCCGCCGCCACACAAGCGTTTAACGACAGCCGAATTACATGCACAAGCATCACAGCGTACGCCCAGACATCAGACTGTAGCAGAAATAAGAAAATCCCTTGCCGAATGCGGCTATGATCCAGTCCCAGGCGAGGATAATATGGTTTTATATTCATTCCGCGTAAGAAAGGTGGCCGAGTATCTAGTCACCTTACCGAATATGAAAGAAGATCTAGACAGAATATATCGTTTCATCCGTACAGGGGATGATCCAGAAAGTATTAGCGAGGCCATGTCTCAAAGGAAAGCCGAGATCCAGCTCATGATATTAAAGTTTCTGATCAATTGTCTAATAAGAGAACAAGATTACCCGTCTAAAGATCCGGCAGAAATGAGAACCCTGACAAGGTGGAGTGATAATATAGCCGAGGGTAAGCACAAGACCGTCGGTGCTATGGAGAGTATGTACAAGAAAATCCGTAGAGAAATAATAAAGATACACGAACAACGTAAAGCAGCACAAGTAAGCGAGAAAGAAAGTAACTCTGATACTGAAGAGGTAGAGGACGAGAATCCCGCCAGAATAGCGTATGTAGGAAAATCTAGATTTCCAGATCGCCATTTACGCCTAGAACACAAGTCTATTTTTCATCATCCAGCACAAGGTTCACTAGAACAAGTGTTTCAAGCTACCGATCACATTTTGAAATCACGAATCGGTTACAGTGAGTTAAGTACCATGCATGAACAAGAACTAGCCCGATCAGCAGTCCGATGGATTACTGATTCTACCACTTTTCCAGACGAAATAGTGGCACAGATGTTTCTGAAAATGCCCCCAGCCGAACAACGACTGGTGGGTATGTATATGATTCAGCACCTCATTACTTTGTATGAGGGTCAACACTCTGATCCAGGCCCGTTACATGATGTCCTGAACGAGTTACTCCAGTATAGATGGAAAGGTTTAGGTACCGATTTAATTAGTGTCATTCTAGAACAGCGTCACAAATATAGAACGTTTCTGAACCCGCATTTTGTTCATGTCTCACCCCCAGAAGGTAAACCATTTTACATGGAGAGACAGAATCCGTTACGAGAAGTCCACCCAGTCAGAGGAACGGGTGGCGAACTAGAACGAGTGTTTGTTTACACTCCGATTACAAAGATGGAACTCCTCGAGATGAAGAAATTAATTCCCTGTCATGACAAAGATCCAGCAGGGTTCCATAGAGAATTAAAAGACATGCTCCGTATGGGAGAATACACGTATCCAGATATAATTAAAATGTTAAAGGTTCTGCTGCCCGCAGGGGTGTATGAAAAGCTCAAGGAAAAAGAATGGGAGGTGGGGGAGAAAAAGATCGATTGGGCAGTTCTAGAAGCTGAAGATAAGGCACGAGTACCAGGTACCGGTCTTGGAGATAAATGTAAAGAATTACCGGAATTATTAATACAAGTTTTACCCAGATTATTGACAACTAGAAAAGAAGACTGGGATGCAATCTCAGCCTGTAAACAGAAACAAGACGAAGATATCAGTGATTTTTATTCTAGATTTGAAAAATGTTTTAGCATCAACAGTGGCCTCAAGACAAGTAGTGAGTCATACCCTCACCTTTTTGTTACTAAATTAGTCGAGAATTCAAGCCCACAAATTAAAAATCGAGTTTTAAAAGTCGAAAGTACCTGGCAAGCTAATACCCCGTCCCAGATGTTGCAGATGCTTCAATACCACCAGAATAGAATCAGAGAAGAACAAGAACACGAAAGAAAACGTATGAAAGACACGAAAATGAAAGTACTAGTTGCACAATCTGTTCCTCAAGACAGTCAGAAGAGGGGTCCGAATCAAGCCAGTCATCCTGCAGCTCCCGTTAAAGGGAACTGCAATTATTGTAAACAGCCAGGTCATTTTATAAATGAGTGTGCAGTTCTGAAACACAACATAGCTACTGGTAAGACTAAAGAAAGACCACGTCCGCCTAGACAAGAACAAGTTTCACAGATTCCTCAGCCACAGAATGCACCACAGACAGTTACCGCACCGCAGCCTATTGCTGCAACACAGCACGTTACACAGCAGATGTACCAGTATGCACAGTCTGAGTATCCAGAGTACCAGCAGTATTCATGAAACAGCCTAGAGAGGGAGGTAGGCTTGCCTCTCATCGAGATACCTGTAGATCAAGAAGGTCCCTATGTTCACAGTCAAGTATTAGGGAAAGACAGAAAGTTTTTGATTGATACAGGGGCAAGTAGGACCACAATTAGTCACGCCGAAGTTCCAGGGGCTCCGCTCTCAGGCTCAAGAAATGTTTCCCTTGGATTTTCAGGAAAACCTATCGTAAATGAGATTTCAAAACCAGTTTCTCTAGAAGTAGGTCCATTGTCCCGCACTACTGATCTGTTACTTACTAAGTCATGTCCAGAAAATCTATTAGGCATTAAAACACTGAAAGAGTTAGGTGCAGTTATATGCTGTTCCCCAGAGGGAATACGATTGTTCCTACGTGACTTTAAGGGTCACTATGTATTACGAGATTTTGATTCAAGACTGTCTAATGTCCCGCAGCACTTATGGGCGCAAGGTCCAACTGATGTAGGTTACATGCAAATCACACCCTATCGTGTGACTCTCAAGCCAGGTGTAGTGTTACCACGGATCAGACAGTACAGATTGCCACCTGAGGCTGTAGCAGCCTTATCCAAAATTATTGACGAGCTCATGGCTCAAGGAGTGGTTGTAGAAACTGACTCCAATGTATGTAATTCTCCGATCATTCCAGTCATGAAACGTACTGATCCAAATGCACCCCCAGTATATCGATTAGTGATTGACCTACGAGAGCTTAATAAATGTATTATTCCGCAGTACCCAGTTGTCCCAGACATCTCTTCCCTATTGACAGCCATTGATTCCGAAGCCACGTTCTTCACTGTCATAGACCTCAAGAACGCATTTTTCAGTGTTCCTATTCATCCAGACAGCCAGTTCCTTTTCGGATTTTGTTTAAATGGAAGGAGCTATATGTTCACACGCGCTCCTCAAGGTTTCACAGAAAGTCCTAGTATTTACAGTCAAGCACTCAAGAGACAACTAGACAACATTCACATGCCAACTGACACTGCCCTGCTCCAGTATGTCGATGATCTACTGATCACAGCCCGTTCTGAACGTGCTTGCGAGCGAGCATCACTGACAGTTCTGTATTTCCTAGCCGAGATGGGGCACAAGGTGTCCCCTTCTAAGCTTCAATTCTGTGTCCAGCAAGTGGTCTACTTAGGACACTTACTGTCCAAGAGGGGTAGGCAGTTGACACCAGACCGTATCCAGTTAATAGCGAGTCTTCCTCAGCCCAAGACCCAGAAGGAGGTACGTGCTTTTATTGGCCTTACTTCTTACTGCCGACAATGGATTCCTCAGTATGCATTTCTAGCCAAGCCACTGATACAGTTAACGACACAGGAGGCAGCCGTATCGACTGTCCTCCCTTGGTCATCTGAACATACACTTAGTTTCAATGAGTTAAAGAAAGCCCTATGCCAAGCTCCAGTTCTAGCGACACCGGACTACAGTAAGCCTTTTACACTTTTCGTTACTGAACGTGAAGGTACAGCATTATCTGTTCTCACACAAGATCAAGCAGGACAATACAAGCCCTGTGCTTATTTTTCGAGCACATTAGATCCTGTAGCCCAGGCTCTGCCTGCGTGCCTCAAGTCAGTTGCAGCCACAGCACTAGCTATCAGACAAAGTGATTCCATAGTCTTAGGACACTCCTTGACAGTACAAGTTCCACATTCCGTGGAAGTTCTTTTAAACCGAACACAAACTCAGCACTTGACGATTGCACGTTTAACAGGTTATGAATTGACACTGTTCCAGCCACACATAGAAATCAGACGCTGCAACGTTTTAAATCCTGCTACACTGTTACCATCAGTTACTTCGAATCCAGCCACACATGACTGTGTGGAAGTAGTTAACATTACGACAAAGCCAAGACAAGATCTGACAGATACTCCGTTACCAGACCCCGACCTGACACTTTATGTGGATGGTTCATGTATGAGAACAAGTACAGGAGAACTAGTCGCCGCGTATGCAGTGACTACTGATACTGAAGTTATTGAGACACACCGCATTGACACCCTGTCCGCTCAAGCAGCAGAGCTAGTTGCTCTGACACAAGCCTGCATACACGCCAAGAACTTGAAAGTTAATGTTTACACAGATTCACGTTACGCATTTGGAGTTGTACACGACTTCGGAGTGCTCTGGCAGGAGAGAGGTTTCATGACTTCTCATGGAACCAAGATTCAGCATGGTCTCCTTATTCAAGCTCTGTTAGATGCCATACATTTACCGACATCTATCGCTATCATGAAGTGCAAAGCACATACGAAAGTTACTGACCCCATTTCTCAAGGTAACGATCTAGCAGATCGCACAGCCAAGCTCACAACACAGACTCTAGACATTCCAGTTAACATGACACACACTCCAGATCCGATTACATGCATGACAGTTAAGGACCCTACACAAGATGTCATAGATATCCAGTTACATGCTACTCCCGAAGAAATCAAGAAATGGTCCGAACAAGGAGGGGTCCAGACAGATCAAGGATGGTTAACGAAGGGTAGAGCCACATGGTTTCTCCCCGACTCTATGGTTCAAGTCATTATTAATACCGCACATAGTCCAGCACATTTAGGAGAAAAAGCTATGTTAGACAGTATCCAGAACATTTGGTTCAACAAGCATTTACGAGCTGCAGCCAAGCAGAAAGTCCGTACCTGTATGATATGTTGTCAGTTTAATCCAGGTAAAAGTGTCCCGGTGGAACAAGGTGGATTCCAGCCCCCTGACCACCCTTTTGAAGTCCTCCAGATGGATTATATTCAGATGGAGCGATGTCGAGGTTTCAAGTATGTCCTTGTAGTTGTATGCGCTTTGTCCAGGTGGACAGAAGCATATCCGGTCCCAGATTACACAGCCGCGACCACTGCCAAGCAGTTGGTTCGTGAGTTCTTCCCCCGTTATGGACTCCCTAGAGTCGTATATTCTGACAACGGCCAGCCATTCTCATCTGAACTCATGAAGCATGTTTCCCTGTTGTTAGGGTACCAGTGGAAGTTTCATTGTGTACGCCATCCTGAAGCAGCCGGTCTTGTAGAGAGACATAATCAGACTCTGAAAATCCGTATCGCTAAAGTATGTAAAGAGAAAGGTGTGGACTGGCTAGTAGCTCTGCCAGTCGCTTTATTTTATATGCGCATGGTCGCACATTCCAGATCAGGTCTGTCCCCGTATGAGGTCGTATTCGGCCGCCCCCCAAATATGTGGGGTACTCCTAGACCCCGAAGTATTACCGATGTTTCAAGTAATATGCTGACAGATTACCTAGCTTCCTTGATGTCTGCCCTCAACTCATGTCGTTCACAGGTTGCCGCCGCATTTCCAGACAATACCGAGGTGGCACCGCATGAAATCGTTCCAGGATCCATGGTATTGGTGAGGAATTTCGACAGATCAAGTCCGCTGGAGCCTCGCTGGAAAGAGCCCCGACAGGTCCTCCTCACCACCCGTACAGCCGTGAAGTTGGAAGGTCGCAAAGGCTGGGTGCACCTTTCTCATGTAAAACAATTTAATGGACTGAAACCCGTCTTAAAGAACGTTTCCCAGGATTTGAAGGATTGCCAAAATATTGATCTCAAGGACTGTCCCGCAAAAGACATTGCTACAAACCCTTCCCTGTTAGAGAAAACTCCGCAACAGGAGTATAAACTCAAACTCCGGTCTAGTAAAATAAGTCAGTCAGTTTGATTGTCTAAGTCCTCCCCTAGGTGAAACGGTTAGACTGTTTCTGACATGTATAAAATAGACCCCCATAGTGAGAGAGTTAGTCAAAACTCAATCCGATGTATCATTTTTCTATGTTTCATATTATTTCTCAGCATTATGATTTCCTGCACCAGTTATGCATTTTTCTTGTATTTCCCAGTTCTTCATGTAAATAAGTCTGCTAATGCTACAGTAGAGCACACGTTTAGTGATCTGCCTCCTCATGAACTCTCTTACCGCCTCGCTATGCGAAATAACTCATTCATCCGCATGTTACATTACTCACACCAGTCCAGCAATGCCACTAATTGTTGGGTGTGTGGTCGACTCCCCCCTTTCCAGATACCGAAGGGAGTTCTGCCACTTTTTCCTTATCCATTCTCACATAATGGTTCGTGTGGAGCATGGTCCACGTTAACGTCATCCTCAACAGATATGTCTTTTCTTAACAGTACATGTTTCCCAGACAAGCAAGGTCTCCCTCACCGAACAGGTTTAGATCTAGAAAATGAAGTGTATAATTTAGGTAATTATTCTTCGAATTTCATGGTCCTGAATGTTCAGTCTGATACTACTCCAGACTTACCTGCTATTTCAGTACTGCCAGTCAGAGGTGAATTATGTGTCCGAAATAATGGTTCCGTACATGTAGGACATAGTGATTGTACTACTATTGTCAAGTATAGTGACAGTGGGAAATCTATCTTCAAAGCTTCACGTCATTCTTATTTTATTTGTGGTCAAACTGCATATGTTAGTCTGCCCCTCGGTTGGGAGGGAACCTGTTACATTGCCTTCCTACTGCCACCAGTTTTTCTAGCCCCACCTGATTATCATAGAAACACACATCTAGTACACGTTAGACATAGAAGGGAGTCCCCAATTGTCGATTATACTGAAACTGCTCTAGAACAGTATACAGATTTCAACAGAGGTTTCTTCTTCTTTATAGGACCTATCCAGAATAGTAAGCTAATCCGTAGGTTAACCAGAACCCTCGAAGCTGTAGTAAATGAGACTGCCTCTGCTCTAGGTAATTTAACTGAAGAGCAATCTGCTATGAGATTTGTCGTTTTACAGAATCGTCTCGTCCTTGACGTCATACTGGCCGATAGGGGCGGGGCCTGTAGAGTCATCGGATCTAGTTGCTGCATTTTCATTCCAAATAACGCGCCGTCTGTTTATTCAGCTATAACCAGACTCCATGAAATTGCCCATCTGATACACCAAGATCCAGGCACCTGGACATGGTCCGGTTGGTTCTGGAATATAATTTCCGCATGGGGATGGAAAATATTGTCCTTCCTAGGTATTGCAGTAGCGATCATATTCAGCTGCTGTCTCTGTATACAATGTGGCCCTGCGATTTGCGGCATTTGTGCTACCTCTTGTATTCCTAGTCCCAAGCCCCGTTCTAAATCCCGTTCCAGGATAATTCGAGACGAGCAAATGATACTGTATGAAATGATAGATGGTATCATGAATATTGATGTTTCCTGATGGAAACGTAGTGACAAGGAGGGAATGTGGAAAAGTAAATTTTGCCATGTTCTGTGTCCCTACGTGTCATCCATCATATGTTATGTGTGCATGATTAAATATGCATATGCATTCCCCATGTTCGATTAATGACGCAATTATAGTTGTGTCCATCTCTAATATGCCAGTTTCTAGTCCTCGTGAATACTACGAATATCAGGCCTATGTAAAGCTACGTTGCCACGTTTCTCAGTGTGTACGTTATTCCATTATAAAGTCCCCGTTTCTAGGCCTCAAAAGGGCCTGGACACCTGATTCAGCTCCTGTCTCCTGAAACCCTTCACTTACTTCCTGCCTCACAGTGCCCGGTTCAGCCTGGCTCAGCCTCTGAGTCTGCCAAAAGTATGTTATAGTTCCAGTTATCAGTTCAGTCCTCCTTCTCTGCATTCCTAAGCTACTGAATCGCATCAATAGTTTCCGTCATTGTCTAGCCTTCACGTCTCCACGTTAGAGAAATACTGTATTAATGGTCATTTAATATTCTTCATCACGCACTACATGTAGAATAATGCCTGGTCCAGTCTTAGAATCAAGTTAGCCTTTCCTCTCCTAACTTCTAGTTTATATCAACATGTTCTCTAAACATCAGATACTAGATACTGCTTAGGTACATGTCGCCCTGACTCTCCAGACTTCAGTCTCTGCTCCAAGCACAGAGTTCATAGCCCCCAGCTTCTCCTAGTGATACGTCATTGCTAGTTTGCGCGCACCATCAGGTTAGAGGTCCCGGCTCCTTAGGTAGCCCCCTCCATGGTTTCCGCCCCATTCATGACATATTCTGTTACGTTTGCATAACATGTCCATGTATACGCCCTGTTACACCTCTTTTCACCCTTATCTTTCGCGACTGCTACGCGTCACACCCTTTGCTCCACCCACTGCTCCGCCTATCATATGTACTGTAATGCAACTGTTTTACTATATATGCTTGTGTATTGTTATTAAATGCTAGCGCGCTCATCCCAGATCCAGCCCCAGCAGCTGCTGGGCCCTGCCATCCTATTCCTATGCAGGTTGTCCTGTTCCTGTCCTTTATGCTGTAATAAACCTGCGAAACTCCTACTACCTCGAATTTTGACTCTTATTTATTGAGCTATCTGTTATTCATTTATACATTCAAAAATAGGGTATTATTTATTTATTTACCACAACTCTCTTAAACAATCAATTATAAAAACACATACTCACTAACCCACCCATACACACAATCATCCACCCATACAGTCTTGCACACATGCTGTCTTCAAAATACATACAAATAGTGAGTCACTCATTCATGCATCTGTGCTCTAAGTAATATCCCCCACCGAACCATACAGACACTGATACTGATACTCAAAAAAACAACTAATAACCCATATACACACTCATGTAGCTACTCACCAACCCATGCAGCCACTTATACACAAAGTGAGACACAGATACAGATATTTAAATATTTAAACATTACTCGCTAATATATGTATTCACTAAGATACATTTAATAAGTCAGTTAACCAATCAATTTTACAAAAAAAAAATCCATTTAGACATTTATTTACCCATTTATTTTTCCATCAACCTTTAGATATACATATATAAAAAATATTTATTTTTCAGAAAGATACACATTCACTGGATGATGTCATCAGTGATGTCATTTGAGATGTCATGAGTGATGTCATGAGTGATGTCACTGACCATGTCATGAGTGATGTAATATGTGACGTCATCAGCAGTGCATTGCACGTGCAAGTTATAGTGAGTCCAACTAACTATAACGTGGGAATTTCAATGGTTTTATGCGAGTAAAATTTCCACCTAACTATAACTGGTGTGAAACCTATGGTTTTTTCAGTGAATTTAATAGGTTTTTTAAATGCTAATTCCTACCTATAACTGGTGTGAAACCTATGGTTTTTTCAGTGTATATATATATATATATATATATATATATATATATATCTCCACAACTTGGCTCAGCTTAGGTGACCCCTGGCGCTCTGTCACCGGTGCGTTTTCCTCGGCAGAGCCCTGCCGAAATAATATCCAAAACCACCTTCGCAGGCAATGAAAACGCACTCGAGAAATTCTTCCTTTCACAGTTGTTTATTGCACCATCGCTCTTGCAGATACCAACGCGTTTCACCGCCTGCAGACGGCTTGATCACGGTCAATGGTGCAATAAACAACTGTGAAAGGAAGAATTTCTCGAGTGCGTTTTCATTGCCTGCGAAGGTGGTTTTGGATATATATATATATATATATATATATATATAACAAATTTCTATGGCAAAATGAAACCCCTCATTTTGTTCCTTTTCAAATTAAATGTATTAAGTGTTACCACTTTATTCCAATCAAGATGACTTCAGGTGTGCCATACTTTTGTCATAAGTAAGACTGTTAGTGTTCTAGTTGTTCTTTAGAACACTCTGGGACATTCAGCCATTGGGCTATAGTTGGGCTACATCTGGCTGATATTTGTGCTACAATTTTTTTTTTTTTACTCTGGTGGCCATCTTTGGGCTACATTGGGCTACATCGGGCTACATTTGGGCTCTAACATATATATAGCCCAATGTAGCCCAATATATATTTTTTCAAAGTTAATTTTCGTAAAAACCACTGGAGCATATATCTTGAGACATAGCAAAGGCACATCGGGGTACCAGTCCCTCCAATTTTGCCAAGTTTGGTGGAAATCCATTCAGCCGTTCGGACTAAAAGTGAGTCCAACCGCCCTATGGAAATTAACATGGGGAAAACACGTTTTGGGACCCCCCTTTTATCTCGGCCCCCGCTTGACGGATCCCCCCGAAACTTTCAGGGAAGGAGCGGAGCGCAGCAAGGCTAAGTTAAGGGAAATTACAGGCAGATCCCTCATTCGGCGCCAAAGTTATTCCCAATAGAATGTTGCGGATTTCCTATGGAAAACAATCTTAACTATAACTACCTACTGGCGACCGCCAGTAGGTAATATACATACATATATATATATATATATATATATATATATATATATATATATATATATATATATATATATATATATATATATGAAACAGTCCCTGCCACTCTCGCCTGGAGCCCAATCCTGGATACCGCAGCGCAGAAGAAGAGAGGAGACCCAAGTGCAGGTGAGCAGTGTAATTTATTTCGTCGGGAAGATGGCACACCTCAGCATGACGTTTCGGCCTTCACAGAGGCCTTGATCACATGTATATATTAGCACTTGCACTTTTTTTTAGGACGTTCAACATATAAAGAAATGCAAGTATGTGGTGAAAGCGGCAACGATTTTCAATGTGCGCACCTTAATAATGGTAAAAAAATCTGTCAAGCAAGGTATAACACAATTCATCCATAGGTCGAATGAGTGTAACAAATGTGGGATGGCTATTCAAAACAAGAGACCTAATCCAACATGCTAGGCAAAGGAATAATCATGTAACCCGTGGAAAGTGTGAAAGGATATTAATCATAAAGTTATACAAATAGCGGGTTGAATAATCGCATGCCATTATTGCACTCAACATGTCCGTAAAGAATCAATGGAGACCTACAATTGAGAGGGTTTTTCAATTTAAATTATTGTGTTTTATCTATGAAGGGTGATTTTTTAGAAAAATGTTTTTTAGTATAATGAAATGGGTATTTTACCTAAATTATTCTATCAAATTAATGTTATTATTTTAATCTGTTTTTAAATAAGTTAAAGTCTTATTTATGGCAGTATGTTGCACATTGGATTTGTGAAATTGCACGAACGTAAACACGCATTCAAAATTTGTTGTTTATGTCTATGAAAATACAATATCACGCACACTGTCACTTTAAAAACAGCATGGTAACTCCATAGCATGTCATGTGAACAAGGCCGAATGAGGCTGAAACGCGTCATGATGGAGGAAGGGAAGTTCCAGGAGCAGCGTTGTGAGATATATATATATATATATGTACACACACACATATATGCAGCCTAAATATCAAATTAGGCTAAAATATGCCACTATTGCATTGTATTTTTTCATTTAAAATAAAACACATATTACAACATTTCCAAGATGTAGAGAAATGTACTCTTAACTTGTTTGAACACAGCCTTTATTTTTAAAGAAAAAGGCAAGGTGATAGCAGGCTGATTAGCCCAGAAGGCTGCATATAGATAGCACATAAAAAAACTGGCGCCGTGCCTTTAAGACGTCCAGGACCTCCAGGCTCCCATCATGCACCACAGTTGACAGTTATGTCAGGTCTTTTTAACGGCGTATTACATTGTATAGTGGTCATCAGGAAATATAGTGCTGCTATAACCACTGTATTCGTCCAGGATGGAGGGAGGTTTCACTTATGACTTTGATGAGTATACCCCTGGAAGCGAACTAGTATTAAGTAACTCATCCTTCTCTTCTAGGGGATACTCATCAATAGTCATAAGCACTGAATAGAGTAGCAAGCACATCCCCAGAATCCTGCGGACGAACACCGGTTTAGCAGATACACTCTGAACAACATTTTAACTAAACAAGTTCTTCAAGGACGCTTGCCCAAACCGGGCATCCGCCTGGGTATCAGAATCTAGGCAGTAATGGTGACCAAAGGTGTGAACCGAACGTCATGTAGCCGCTTTACATATCTCTTGAATGGGTACATTCCTGAGAAGGGCCGTAGTGGCGGCTTTACCTCTCGTGGAATGAGTCTTAGGCCAGTGAGGGGGTTGTTTGTTAGCTAACTGATAAGATAAGGAGATACAAGATATTAATAAACAAATTGAATCCACCAACAAGAGATTGGCGATAGAAGATAGATGGTCTTGGGTTGGATGCGTTTTCTACATGGGTGGGAAGCGTACTGTGTTCTTTAAATACCGTTCACACACCAACCAAAAGGGCCCTTGGTTTCATGCTTCATCATAGGGGTCTTCGCGCCCCTCTATGGAACTCCCGTGCTACTAACCAGCGAGTACGCGGGGGCACTGATGTAACCACAATGTGTAGTGTGCGAGGGGGTGAGTGGTAGGGTCAGGAGTGGATAAATGAGTGAGTGTTAAAAAATACCTAGCATGTGAGGAATGAAAAGGATTTAATAGGCCTCCATGCCGGTATTGTTAAAAAGGTGAGGTGGAGGTGTGATGTATTAATGTACAAAACCTCCTATGTGTGTCAACATGTTTCGAATCGTGCTGCTACTTCTTCAGGATGGGTACACAGATCCCTACCCTACTCACATGGACAGTATAATACCGTCCATACACAGGAAATATTATGTGTAGAAATAATGAATAAATGTTGAAAAATATGCCTATTATGTTCAATTGTACTATGACAAGGTAATACCTTTGTATCAATCTGAAAAGGAAACACAAAAATGTACGGAAAAAAACATCAGGTGGGTAGAAATACTCCAGACGTGAAGTTCGTGACCTGTAAAAGTGATATATTCAGTGTCTAATGATAACCTTGAGGAAATAAGTGCTGGTGCAGTGACCTGTAAAAAAGGGGACAAATACTAGACACACACAACACATAACATAAAACACACACTCTATGTGGGTCAATTCCTATTAGTTCCTGCGGGTTTACTTTGAATGAAAAAAGTTGTCAGCACAAGAAAATGTTCGCATACTTGTTATCCAGAAGTCCGTCATGAGCCTTCAGGACGGTGGGGACCCCGTGCTATTTGCACTCTGTAAGGAGAATACCTGCATTAGGAATGCGTTGTAAACTCACTTGGTTCCAGCAGGAGTGGCCTCGTAGAAGCGGCTATGTCGTACTTACATCAGTCAGGATACTACCTCGTTCGATCGTCCCCTTCACGGCTCCGTGGTTAATGTGCAGCCGGGAGCTCTCGGTATTTATGCTGTACTTAATTGGCTTAATTTTCCCGCCGCTTGTGCGGTGTACGTGTGTGACCGGAGCGTCACCCTTAGCAGCTGTGAGTTAAAGAGATGAAAAACCTGAAGCGGTTCCGGTGAGGTTTAACCCGGAACTACAATCGGACAAATCTCAGTGGGACTAGACCGCAAAGTATCTGTTTGCGCCTGCCCCGTTCTGATCGTGTGAATCAGCAAGGCATGTCTGAATTCTGCACGGAGGGTTACCGCGGTGACACGTACCCGGGATGGTGCCTGGAACTTGTATATGAGTTACTCAGGCGCATAATACCCCCCAAAAAACAACATTAACATAGCCAATAGGTCTCGCCTTGGGGACATCATAACTGTTTAGCCATGCAACAATTAATATTGTTGCACCATTGATATTATTCTGCATAACTAAATTCTTACAAGGTCAAAAAAGCGGGCCCTATTGGCTATGCCAGTGCTTGTTATAAACGGGTCTCATGATTGCCCCTTCCAACTCTCTGGGAAAAACACTGCAACAAGAATTTGTTGGAAGGTTGTTTTTAAGAAGCTTGCCCACCAATCTGACCTATTTTTTAAAATAATTGCAGGTAGATGTTCTGGTCCTGCAGCTTTAGTTAGCTTTAAAGATTGAATCTTTTTTTTATATTTTGAAAAGAAAAGTGCCGCTTTAATTGTTCTAGCTCCTCAGGTCTTAATTCCAGGATCTTCTTCAAATCTTTACTCCTATATAAGTTACTCAAATGAATAACCCAATCATCCTCGCCGACCAGGCATCGCATTTCCCCTTGTACCTTACCCTCTTTTACCTTGTAATCCAGTGGCAGAGTGAGCAAGGGACCCACGTCTGGGCATACCCTGCCAACTTAGGGCGAACAAAGAGATACCAAAGGGGATGATGGACGGAGCGCTTGAGCAAATCAACCACTCACCCCCAGTTGATTTGCTCCAACGCTCCGTCCATCATCCCCTTTGGTATCGCTTTGTTCGCCCTAAGTTGGCAGGGTATGCCCAGACATGGGTCCCTTGCTCACTTTGCCACTGGATTCAAGCTAGCCTGGCTGATGACGGATGATTAGCCAGAAACCGGTCCCAGGATGCTTGTTTCCGGTCCAGGGAAGACATGGCTTGGCAGTTCGGGCTGGACTGTTCCCATGAGGCACAGGGTCAGGCTGATTTGCATGTGTCCATGTCTGAACTGGGGTGGTGGAGTGAGCTAAAGAATGATGATGGAGTAAACCCAGATCAGTGAGTGTTTGATCTGCTCCAACGCTCCCTCCGTCATCCCCTTTGGGACCAGTTTAGGTGCCATGGGTCTTGGAGACTGATTCGTTGGAGGTAAAGGGGGAGTAGGTGGTGTAGAGGGTGCTAGTATTGAAGGTGGTGGTGGAGGTGCCAGTGGAAAGAAGGGCGGACATAGATGGCTGTTGAGGGATTGGTCTTTGAAAATTGTTCATCATCTGTTGCAGGGCTGTGAAAAACACAACAGGTACCTGCAACACTTTAATGTCCGTATAGCCACGATGATGTACACAGGGCTAAGGGTAGTCAGCTGCAAACGTCTGTGGCTGGTAATCATATTCGTGATAACTCTGATCATCTAATGTGCCTCCTTCAAACCTGGGGACATAACAGAAATCCGACTGCATATGTCTAAAATCTGTTTCAGAGATGTCCTGGTCGCTGAACTCACCTTCCAATTCAGAATCCAGAATATGGTTGGGGAGGCTTTCTGTCACATGGTGAAAAAGTGACGGCATAGAAAAAACTTGACAATGTTGATGAGGTCATCGTCAATGTTGGGAGTAGTGACATCAACGGTGCCGAAGTCTGGAGTAGTGACATTCTTGGTGCTGTTGAAGTGGGTCTGGTCATCAACAGTGATCTTGACAACAAAATTGTTACTATTGGCGACAGTGATGTCAGTGTCAAGGGTGTTGTCGATGAAGGTCGTGACATTGATTGTACTATCACCTTAGAAGAGGGTCTGGTCTTCAACTGTGTTGTCATTGAGGGTCTGGTCGTCAGCGATTTCTTCTTTGCCATCGACTACGATGCCACTGAAGTCACCAGAGGAAGCTGGAGCTCGCTGGGGACATCCAAGGAGTTGGACTGTCACACTGATTCTCGTGCAGGCTGGTGTTCATGTTGCCTGGAGATACTGCAGTCTTTTTCTGCTGAGTGGTGACTGCAGGTGTTTTAGAATGTAAGCCCATCTCTGGGAAATCTTCATGTTTCTGTTTTTTCACCTTCTTTGTGGAAGTGCTTGGTGAAGCACTTTTCACTGGAATCCTCCCCCCCATCCCCCTTATTCCCCTCCTCCCTCCCCAGGTATGAGAGTATCCCCCTTAGAATAAGGGTATTCTTAATTTTTTCAGGACATATCCTTCAGTGTCTTTGAATGGAAGGTGCTGCAAATCTCACAGCTTGAAGGCTTGTGCACTGGATAAAGGCAGTAAATAGATTTGGTCATATGCGTCCTCATTGTAGATTTTCTTCTGACCACGTGTAGAGCAGGATTTGAATAGAGATGTTTTCTCTCTGTAAACCATGATGACAGTTGGTGACACAGGATATGTCTCCCTGGTCCAGAAAAATTGAAAACTTCCCGAAATGTACCCAAGAAACAGCTTACAGTTCACTGAATGTTGCAAACAGGGGTGGGAAAGTTCCAGGGTACACCAGAAAATATCAAGTCAATGTCAATGAAAGGTTACAGCAGAGATTTCACAGAGATGTGCCGTAATAATAATAATAATAATAGGCGGTCTTATAGAGTGCTTGGTGACGCACCACGGCGTGTCCCCGCGCTAAGAGGCAAGTGCTACTAGGAAAATACCGGGACAGGGACCCAACTACCGGGCAAATAGGAAGGTTTTTAACTTGGCTCTAAAGGTGCGCTCTGAAGGTTCCAGGCGCAGTGCCACAGGAAGTTTATTCCAGCTTGAGGCCGCCAGATACCTAAAGGATCTACCGCCCATCTGCACTTTAGATACCTTAGGAATGGATAGGCGCCCCGAGCCGGAAGATCTGAGATCACGGGGGGGGGGGCTCGTATTGTGTTAGCAGGCCCTGCAGAGGGAGGGGAGCCCTGTCGTTAACAATCCGGTGGCATGTGCATAGTGCTTTAAATTCCACCCTGCTTCTCACCGGGAGCCAGTGCAGGGCCTGGAGCGCAGCTTTAGATGATGCTCTTCTGGGTAATTTGAGAACCAGCCGCGCCGCAGCATTCTGCAGGACCTGCAGGCGGCTCAGGTTCTTCACGTAGAAACCTGCGCTATTATGGCCTTTAGGGGAAATATGGGAGTTAGAACTTTTTTCATAGAATTGACTGAAATTCAGGTTGATTCAAATGAGGTGGATGTACTAATGAACAAACACAACTGTTGTGGCCTATGGCCACTTTAACATGTTTAATGTTATTTAAAATCACTAGGGATCCCAAGCCTGACAACGACAAATGATTCAACAATGTGAATATATGAACGATCTAATGCTGTATTTAGCTACTGAAGTCAACATGGGAAGAAAGAACCACACCAGGGTACTTTGAATACTCAGTTAATGCATGGATAGAAGCCAACTCCAGGTAAGACATTACCACTAACTGCACCTTGCGGATAGAAAAAGCATCAAGCTTGAGCACCTTGTACCCAGCCTATGAGGTTTTTATATGAGGGAGAAAGTGGTACACAGTGAAAGAAGATAACTACCACAGAGTTCACCATAAAGAAAGTACCACAGAAAATCCCTTCATACCATCCTGGTGTGGTGGGCTTGGAGAAAAAAGTGAACAGTGCCACCTCACACCCAGCCACTATAGGCAATATAAGTATAGAGGCCGCACCAGGGGACCTTTTACCTGCACATTAGTGAAGTCCACACGGTTGAGGTCACTCAGCATCTGGTTGATTTGCGCTGTGTTTTGAAGGACTGCCCGGGCCGCCTGGGCCAGGTGATTAAGGGATGTGTACCTCCGCAGTGTCTGGGCAAAGGCACTAGCCGCTGCCACCTGTGGGGAAAGCACAGGTCAAACACTGCTGGAAGATAGGGGCTGAGGATATCAGATGGCATAAGGGGAGTGTCTCACCTTCACACGCACCATCTCTTCTGGAATATTCATCATGGCACTGCTTAGCCAGCTCTCCAAACTCTTGGCGAAGTTGCGGATGGCTTGTGTCAAGGCACCTGTATCGGTGAGAGAAACACCACACCACTTGCGCTTTAGAAATGATCAGTACAAGATCAAGGCATGTAACAAAATGCAATGGAATGCTGTTGGGTCAAAATTCTATTAAGGCACTTTAATCTGAGCCACTATGACTCGATTTTGTGTGCGCTGTTTCACTTGCTTATCTTTCCTGACAGGTGGACACAAATCATGAGTCTGTTATGATGTGCTCCATATGTTTTCTTTGATTGCTCCATGTAGCTACCCCGTTTGCCCCCTCTGCTGCACTGGGACCTTCCAGGCTTGCAGAGTCAACCACTATACTTGAAGAGTCTGGGCATCATCTGTCTAGCAATGGCAGTTGATAATTCTCCCTTACCTAACTCTGACTCCTCTCAGTAAAACCCTTTCATTACTTATACTTATCAATGGATTACAGTCCTTGCCCTGGGTATATCACATACAGTGGTGGTGGCAGCAGCAGTATAGCGTGTTTTGTGAATTTATAGTGTGACGAGACCTTTCTCTCTGTGTCAGTGACAGTGCAGTCTACAGATTGCGTAAGTAAGGGTGTGTGGGGGGCTCATGTATGGCAGTAGCACTTGGTGTGTTGTATGAGACAGAATACTGGAGCTAGTGGAATAAATGTTGGATGCCCCTGGTTTAGCACGGCTCAATATGGAGAATGAGGAGAGCTTCCCCAGACAGAGGAAGTGTATACCCTGCATTGCTGTAGATGGGGTGTGCAGACCCAGACAGGTGAGGAGGAAGGAGACAGGGCTACCGTTAGAAATTCCTTGAGAACTGTGGGCCAGAAGTACAAAGCACTTTTGTAGTCACAAATGGCCTGATTTGCGGAATAAGGCCATTTGCAATCTTAAAAATACTTCTTCATATGTACTAAACGGGAGAGGATGTAGCCTTACGGCTAGAGCGGTCGACCTCGAAGCTGGCTATCCGGGTTTGAGTCTCGGGAACGACGCTCAACATCCTGTGATTCTGGGCAAATGACTTCCCAAGAGGACTCGATCATTTGCAAACTAACCTTTTGATACATAGGTTGGGTCTAAAATGAGTACTCTAGTCTAAAATTGCAACTGGAATTTTGCGACCAGAGTTTAGTACATCCGGTCCATGTTAGCAAAAGGCTGTTAATTAGTTCTTCTTAACACTGCCATTTGGTAGATGTAAATAATGGGACAACCGTTTCTGGTGTTTAAATAAGAAAGTTTCTGGACAAGGCCTGCTTTTTGTCTTTCTCGGATTACTGCTTTGGGAGACCAATAGCAGCCAGGTGCAGAGAACTCAAACAATGTTTTGGATACTCCTTCTGTAGCTAGCCACAAATGTGCTGTGAGAACCATCACTCTGCACAATGACATTTGAAAGAGAACCAACTTCTGAAAGCCTGAGACAGGGGATCCACTACCCTCTCTGGAAATTGTGTATACAATTGGGACCCCAACCACCCGACTTAGTAGAAATTGCAAGTCCTTCATGACCAAGGAAGGGAGTGCTCCCTAGAGCACTGTGAGGACCAGCGTTGGTGTCAGCCAGTCTTACTGGGCTCCTGGTTCATCACCTGAAGTCTACAACTTGCTGGAAAATCAGAGGGTCTGTCAAAGCACCTAGAAGCCTACCTGCCTGCTCAGAGAGGGAAGGAGAGTGCCTGGTCAAAGGAGAGATATTTAAGGAGGAGAATCCTAGTCTGTTCCCAGGGTGTGGGGCACCTAGAAGTAGCTGACTGCTTAAAGGAGTGAGGCCGGTGTTAACCTAAAGTCTGCAGGGTCCGGTTGAATCTAGTTGCTGCTCCCACCGTGAGCTGCCTATAGAAATATTCACCAAATTGTCTTGTGCAGCCTGGGGTCCCCACCATAGACAAAGGGTTATGTCCTGCTGCTACTGCACAAGGTCCCCACCCGAGAGAAGCTGGTGCAGTAGTCGCAGTCTACTCAAAATGAGAGCCGATGTCTGAATATGAGGGGAGGAAACTGTTGCTGATAAAACAAGGCTTTGCCATCATGGAATTGATGGGCCAAAAGACTGTTTGGGTTAATCACTTGTGATGTGTGCCTTTGTCTTGCCTATGCCTGTACCCATATTTTTGCCTGTGTTACACGAGTATGAGGGAGCAAGCAGGCATCCTAGGGATATCGGCATTATGTTCAGTCCCATAGGGGTATAGAACCCTGTAACCAAACAACCTCAAGAACATGTTGTAACACTAAGTGATTAAAGAACAGGCTAATATTGGGCTGGATAATACTTTATTATGTCTGTTGGTAGGTTGGTTAGATTTGAATTCTTGACCCCCAACCCCCAAAAAAACCCTTCCACACTACCTTTCTGAAATGACTGAATGCATGCCATTGCTAACCTGAAAGCTAATGGACGAAACAGCTGTATTTGGATAAGTTTGTATAGCCATAGTAAGACAGACCCTAGGACACCAGTGGCAAACAACCTCAACTACCACTGTTGGGACCCAGTGGCGCCTTTCTGTTCTAGGGCCCCACAACTGGGGCATGACAGGCCTCGTTCCTGGCACATAAAAGCTCTTACTTAGAGTCAAAAATTAACTGAGTGGCCAAATGCCACTGTACTGCATTCTCGCCTTATTTGCTAGATTAATGCAACAGTGCAGCTTTTCTTCTAGATGAAGCTTTAAGCCTACACTTTCTTTTCTTTATTTTCTTTATTTATTTTATTTTTATTTTAGCTGTTTTATATCGCGCTCAAATACTACCAGAGTGTCCTGGCGCGTAAGAAGAAACAAGCATGTGGCCAGAGGGAGAGAAGAGAACAGAAATTAATAAGCCATTCTGAAAAGATATGTTTTGAGTGCCTTTTTAAATGTCACAAGATTTTCAGTTAATCTCAGGGAGAGAGGGAGGATATTCCAAGTCCTGGCCGCGGTGACAGCAAGTGATTGGCCTCCCAAACGAACTCGCTGAAATCGAGGTACTCTTAAGAAATTACCATCTGCAGAACGCAGAGCCCTAGTAGGGACATAGCGGGAAAATCTGTCTCTCAAATAAGAAGGACCAAGGTCATGAACTGCTTTAAAAGCTATAGTAAGAATTTTAAAGGTAATCCTCTGTGCTACTGGCAGCCAATGTAGTTCCTTCATGTGAGCCCGAGGACTTTCTCTATATGGCACATTGCACAGTAGGCGAACAGTCGCATTTTGGATGATCTGGAGCTTTGAGACCAAAAAAGCCGGAGAGCCACACAACAGAGAGTTGGCATAATCAAGTCGTGATAGAATAAGGGCTCTTGCGACCGACTCTCTTGCTGAAGAAGGTAGATAAGGAAAAATCTTCCTCATGGCTTTTAGGGACCCGAAGCACACCCCAGTGAGTTTTTTTATGTGTGCCTCGAATCGCAAATCCTCCCCAAACCAGACTCCCAAATTTTTAGCAGGGATATTGACAGCGCCTGGCTGGGGAAAATCAGAAGGCCATAGAGTTTCTCTGAAATTGGACGGAAACTGGCCATATAGCAGGATTTCTGTTTTATCTTCATTGCACTTCAGCTGTGCTGCTGCTAACCAGTTAAACACAGCGGAAAGGCATGAACGCACTACCTCAGTGTCAGTGTTCGCATCTGGCCACGTGAACAGGAGCTGCGTATCATCCGCATATGCTAATATTTTCGCTCCCATTTCTTCAGCTAAAAAAATAAGAGGGGTGAGATATACATTAAAAAGGAGGGGGCTCAAAGTAGAGCCCTGGGGAACTCCTGTAGTAAGGGATTTAATCGAGGATGAATAAGGAGGAATCCAGACCTGCTGAGATCTTTCTGTAAGAAAGGATTTCACCCAATCCAGAGCAGAACTCACTATGCCGAGATCGGCCAGTCGTGCCAAGAGAAGTGTGTGTGGGACAGTGTCAAACGCAGCAGAGAGGTCCAATAAAATTAGGACCGCTCTGCCGCCACTGTCCAGGCACCCTCTAATCGCCTCTGTAACCTCCACCAGCGCTGTCTCCGTGCTATAGGCTGCACGAAAGCCAGATTGGGCAGGATGTAACGCCCCTGAAGTTTCCACAAAGGCATTAAGCTGGGAGAATGCCAGCTTCTCACCAACTTTAGCCATAGCTGGTAAAAGAGAAATAGGTCGATAGTTATTCGGCACAGCTGGATCCGCGCCTGTTTTCTTAAGCAGTGGCAGAAGCTTAGCCTGTTTCCATATTTTCGGAACTGTATACAGTACAGTTTCTCAAACAATATACAGTAAATATACATAAATATATAGGATACATAGGAAAGGGTAACCGTGTAATGTGTTCCACTATTAGAAGACACACAAATAGGACAACCACGTAATATGGTTCAATATTACCAATGAGGGGTTCTGGTGGCATCCGAAAGTAAGAGGACAGAGGGAAACTGGTTGTAAATGTCAGCAGAGGCCCGAGCTGGCAATATAGAAACATTTTACCCATGTATATTTTTTATATTACATAGTAAATTTGGTTCTCAACGAATCAATGCTTTTTTCAAACGTGGAAAGTTTTACTCAAATTCTGGAGTTCAATACTGAGTGGACTATACTGGTATATAGTAAAGCAAAGAGAAACATATTTAGTTATTTATCATGATTTAATAGTTTTGAGTTCAGTACAACATGTTTACTTCAAAGATTAAGTTCCAGTTTCAAGAATGACATGATCATTTAGTAGAAACCCACAACCCACCTTAGATTATTGTGTTTTCTCCCATCAGAGCAGGTGTATGCGCATGTGTAGCAGTGAAATTAAACTGCTTAGTTAAGTTATGCCAGCAACTCCTATACTTTTTAACCACAGGGGTGGTGAGTGGTGCATCTGAAACTACAACACAAAAATCCAGAAACAGTATTTACAAGTAACATTTTCCATTTGCAGCATGTGCTGTTGTGGATCACATGCTTAGAGATAACTTAGAAGTACAGCCCCATTACCTTAAGTCTGAGGCAGATAGAAAATGTAAGTAGTTGTAGTGAATAATGTTTTAGAGCAGTGTTGGCCACTTTGGGTTCTTTCCTTGCATGAACGTCCAAACACTAATGTCTGGTGAACGCGTGTGCAGATGACCATGTTACTGCCTTACAAATATCAGTTCATGGGATGTTGCTTAAGAAAGCCATGAAGGCACCTTTTTTGGGCGTGAAATGAGCCTGCAGACTTTCTATGAGTTGTCTGTTTGCATGTGTAGAACAAACGTGAATGCATTGTAGAATCCATCGCTCTACCTCCCCTTTGGCAAAGTGGTGAGGGTGCAAAGGAAACAAATAACTGTTTTGTTTAGCGTAAGGGTTTGGTCCTGTCCATGTACTAACTAAGTACAAATCTGAGTGCAGTGCTGTTTCTGCCCTTTAAAGGATATTTAATGAATTTTGGAAGCTCAATGGTTCGAGGAAGGTGAAAAAGAGATTCAGCCTTTCGGAAAAGTGGGAGTGTATGTATTTCTTTGTCTTTCTGAACTTCACCTAAGTATTATTCTACTGATCACCCTTGCAGTTTTCTAACTCTGAGTAAGCAAGTGATTGCAACCAGGAGCAAAATTGATGAATTAAATGAATATGAATTGGAATGGTAAATGTGGCCATAGTGTATTGTTATACAATCTGATTATACGGTAATGGGGCAGTATCAACATTTCGAAGAATCTTGGGATTCATTTCTCACGTGCACGATTTCTGACTGGGCCTGCTGAGGAGTTTTGAAGAAAAAAATGGCTGTACCTAGAAGAGAAGGTGTTCTACAAGGAGGTGAATTTTGTAGTTGAGCGCAAAATCTTGTATTTGTTGAACGATCTAAGATGGAATTAACTAGTATGTCTCTCCTTGGTACTAAGAACAGTCCATGGTTGTCATATTGTTGGTGCAAATCAGGACAGTTTTGTGTTGTGGCGAAGCTTTTAATGCTAGGGATACTACTTTCAATTATAAGACATTGTGTCACAATTGTTCTGCATTTGTCCATTTCCCCTGAACAGTGAGATGGGCAAGAAAGCTCCCCATTTCTAAATTGAAGTGTCTGTGGTAAGAATTATGCACTCCTGGGGACCTACAGTCACTATATGGGGAGTTTGTCTGTATTCCACCATTGTAGTTAGTGCTATATTTGAGGTGAAAACACTACTAAACGTTCTGAAGCCTAGTTGTCTGCTTCCACTGGGATGATAGACACTCTTGTAAAGGACACATATGTAAAAGTGCATTGGGAAGCTAGTGCTGTGCATAAAGCCATCATATTTAATCGTTTAATCACAATCCTCAATATCACAGATGTAATGTCTGGAACATTGGAACCAGTCTCTGAAATAGTTGCACTCTCTCCACTGTTGCAAAAACCTGTATTAACTAAATGTTTAGCATTGTACTCAAATATTTTTGGATTTGGAGCGGGTGCAGATGGAATTTTGTTGGTGCTGATGGTGAACCTAAACATATGATATTAGAACACTGTTTTCTTTGTGAGTCGAGCATTGCTGAGCAGTTTTCCATTTTTTCTAGCCAATCATCTGGATAAAGGTAAACATGTGTCTTTGGTGCTGTTCATGATTCTCTGGGTCTTTACTTGAACCATTATCTAAATGTTGTGATTTTGTCCTGAAGCCAATTGTGCAGGCTACATATACATACCTCAGGGATACAAAAGACCTTCTAGGGCAAATAAAAACCCTCACTTTTAATCCTAACACATCTTTTTTGGTTAGCCTAGATATAGAAAGTCTATATGCTATTCTACCACAAGATGACACTCTGAGGGTTCTAGAAACATCACTTAATACCATCATGTGGGAGTACAAGACACCAAAATCCTTCATCTTAAGCTGTGCGGAACTGGCATTAAAACACAACAATTTTGAATTTGAGGGTCAATTGTTCCTACAAACATACGGAACATGAATGGGCAGCACCTTTGCCCCCAGTGTAGCTGGATTGTATGTCTTAAATTTTTAACAAATACATCTGTTCAACCCCCATATGCCACTGACCCAAAATATATTATTATACAAGAGGTACATCAATGATGTCTTTCTCATCTGGGAAGGATCTGAAGAATCGCTCCAGACATTCCTCACTTTGATAAATGGCTGTGATCCCCATCTAAAATGTACACACACTACAAGCAGGGAGACAATCACGTTCCTGGATTTAGATATCACAAACATAAATGGAAACTTGATACTAAGACCCATTTTAAAGCTACAGCAAAGAACTCTCTACTGCATTTTTCTAGCTTTCACCCTCGGACACAAAGGGAAAAGTTACCCTGTGGACAATACTTAGGATTGCGTAAAAATTGCAGCATCGTGCAGGATTTCAAACACCAAGCCCAGACATTGACCTCTAAGCTGAAAGAACGTGGTTATACTGACAGAATTGTCAACAAAGCCAAAAAGAGGGTTCACAATCAAAACAGGGATGGACTCCTTGAACAAAAACCACACAGTGAACCAACTATCCCCCTAACATGCGAGACCACTTATAATCCAGTGTCAAACCAGGTTGCACATATCATCCAAAAACATTGGAAAATACTAAACACAGGGAATCAACAGTGCGAGAAGCCTCTGTTTTCTCACAGAAAAGGGAGAAGCCTTAAAGACAGCTTGGTGCCCAACAGACATCAACAGCATACACAACAAATTAACTCCATACACAATGCATGGGGTCTCCCTAAAGTGACTGGGCACCACCCATTTAGCAATAGCTGTGTGTGCCATTCAACAATAACAACCAAAAACCTGAACCTTGAACCAGGCAAGATATGGCAACTACGTAAACACACAAACTGCAACACTATGAATGCCATCTACCTCATGAAATGCCCTTGTGGATTGAGGTATGTAGGCATGACCAGTCGCAGAGCCAAGACACGCATCTGCGAGCATAGGAGCACCATCCGATGTATACGAAATACAACTCGAATGACGAACCATTTCTTGGAGAAAGGTCACACCACAAATGACATGGAATGGGTTATCATTGAGGAACTGGAGCCAAACACCACTAATGTTCAACAACAGCTTCTGGAGAAAGAGCAATGTTGGATATACCGTTTGTCCCCGCATCTCCATGGATTGAATGACAATATACCATGGAATAGTCTTAACAAATAATCAACCTGAAACTAACTATAACTGCATGTACTATTAAGATGTTTATACCTACACAGCATTTCATGTCATTATGGGTCTGTACCAATACCGGGATCCATAAGATAGGGAATTGACTATTGCCTCCCTAAATGTTATTTATTATTTAACATATGAGGTTAAAAACATTCCATATAGTCTAAAGTCACTAATTGTTGTACTTCCCTTCTTGGGTCCCCTAATATTCCGTACATCAAGCAATTATCTGAAAAATCTGCATTTCCATACAGGAATGCAAATATTTTTGTGTGCTTCTCAAATGCAGGTAATATATTTGTTTCCACCTTATGAACATCAGGCATAGATAATCAATTAGATTTTTCGGACCTAACAGACAAGTACAATGTTGGTTAGCCACCTACACAATTAGAACTCCGCATCACACCATTACATAGCAACCGTAGCAATACGAAGTTCCTCAAGACGGACTATCAAGGCGCTCCCACTGAAGCGGTCAAGTCTTTTTTCATGCCTCACGCGCCACAGCTAGCGACGTGGTGATGTGTTCTAAACACTACCAGGAAGTTTCCTGCGGTTTTGCTTCTTAAATACCGTCTCCGGTCACCAAATCAGGATGCATCCTATTCCCCAGGAGACCGGAGCAGGTTCAGAAGCGGGCAAGCACCTTGATAAAGTAAGATCCTTTCAAGTTTATGGGGCAACTAACCCTTTTTGCTTGCGGAATACCTAGTACGCAGCCCTACATTTTCTGCCAAATAACACTGATTTCCTATCAGCAACATGCAGTATCTAATTATCGTCCGCCTCTCTCTTTCTTTTACAGAGTGTGACTATAGGGGCTTGCCCCTCTGGGGAACAGATTCGCTGGGGAATCTCAAAGCTAACGTAATTATGCACAATGGGCGACTTGGCGAACGGGGATTTTAAGCCGCCATTAAATGCAGTTCATCACAAAGCTTAGTGATAATATTAAAAACTACATGGCGCAATCGGCATCACGCAGCTGCTTTTTTTTGTTGCTGTTGCTGCTGATATACTGACTATTACTAAATAAGGAAGGTAGTCCACGTGATTTTGGTGCCACAAGACCTACGCAGTTAATCCCTTTTCAGTAACGCCACGACAAAGGGCCTTGATTAAGGATGCATGTAATAATACTAATAAAAACATTTATTAAGCGCCTGATTACACTAAGAACAGTGCGTCTCCGCGCTGAGGATGCATTCCACAAGACTCCTAAACAAAGACCGGTCCACGATAAGGGGAAGGGACACGAGAGATAAGACCCTGTCTCAATACTAATCTTTAGGGAACAAGTAAGTCTTAATTTTCAGCCGGAACCGCGTTTCTGAAGGTTCCATCCGAAGTTCAATGGGGAGTTCGTTCCATGGTTTACTGGCTAGAAACCTAAAAGAACGCCCACCCATCCGCGCTTTATAGATACGGGGTACCAAAAACTGCATGCTGCCCATAGATCTCAAAAGGCGTTTGGGACGGTATATGGTGAGCATCTTTTGGACGTAAGCCGGGCCATGGCCCTGTGCAATACGGTGGGTAATGCACATGGCTTTGAACCGGATACGTTCCCGCACGGGGAGCCAGTGTAAGGTCTGTAGCGCACGTTTCCCAGACGACTTCCTCGGCAAGTTTAAGACAAGCCTGGCAGCCGCATTTTGGACACATTGAAGTTGGTTCAGGCCCTTTTTACTGAGGCCACAGAGCAGGGAATTCCCATAGTTAAGATGGGAAGTGACCAAGGCGTGCACTAATGTTTTCCTAACTGTGATGGGTAGGAGATCCAAGATTTTACGTAGGACCTTCAGTATGCTATAGCATTTACCCGCCATATTGCCAATGTGTTGGGAATATGAAAGATTGGTATCCAGGAGAACACCCAAGTTCTTCACCATATCAGAGGGGGTGGGTGTAGGACCCAGGTCACCGGGCCACCAGGCCGATGTCCAAATTGATGGAGAGGAACCAATCACTAGAAGTTCGGTCTTGTTCCCATTAAGGCGGAGGCAATTGCTCTTCATCCAGGCTGCAAGTGCCACAAGACAAGCAGACGAATTATCTGCCGTCTCAACTGGGTTGTGAGATAGAGTGACCACCAGTTGAGTGTCATCCGCATATGACACAATATACACCCCATAGGATTCCACCATCCTAGCCAGGGGTTCCATATACAGATTAAACAACGTAGGGCTCAATATGGAGCCCTGCGGGACCCCTTGTCTAAGAGATCGAGGCGTGGACTTGAAGGGGGGACAGTGTATTTGGAATTTCCTATCTGCCAAGAAAGAGCCCATACATTCATAGGCTGGCCCGGCAACCCCCATCTCGCTCAGACGGGCAAGAAGTCTAGAGTGCGATACAGTATCGAACGCCTCACTCAAGTCCAGCAATATCAAAGCAGCGGTCTGTCCTTCATCCACTTTCTGACGAAGCAGTTCTGTGGAGAAGAGAAGGGCAGTTTCCGTAGAATGTTTCACCCTAAAACCAGATTGGGAGGAGTGTAGAAGATGATTATCCTCCACAAATTTAACCAACTGGTTATTGACCAATTTCTTCACCACTTTGGCACAGAAAGGCAAGAGGGAAATGGGGCGGAGGTTATCCAGTTGGGAAATACTTTGGTTAGCTTTCTTTTTAGTAGGAACGACCTGGGCAAGCTTCCATTCCTCAGGCACCTGACTTTCTTGAAAAGATAGGGTGGCCAAATTACCTATGTGGTTCCACAGGAGATATAAATGACTCCTGAGAATTTTCGGAGGGGCGACGTCCGTAGGGGATCCAGAATGGATACCCATGATTAATTTTATTAATTCCTCCCTCGGAGGCACCATGAACTCCTTGAGACATGATTTCTTAGTAAGCCTTTGGCAGGTATCCAAGGCCGGGACTTCTGCGGCTGGACCCTGCTGAAAAGACACATATATCTGCTCCACTTTGCTCACAAAGTGGTCGGCGATGGATTCGCATATCTCAGTGGAAAAAAGATCTTTGGTCACTGTCCTCGTGAGTGCCGTTAGCTCCTTATAAATTAAGAAGAGCTCTTTGGAGGAATTTTCGGATAATTCAATCCTCTCTTTGAAAAATTTCCTTTTAGCCTTTTTAATAAATCCGTGGTACTCCTTCAAGCTGTTCCTGTATGACTCTTTCCGGGCAGTATCATAGTCTTTACGCCATAGGCGTTCCAGGCTTTTGCATCTGGCTTTAGCTGCACGCAATTCCTCGTTATACCATGGGGCTGACCTAGTCCCACGTACTGGGGCTTTTAGGGTCCATGGGGCCACCTCATCTAATGCCTTAGATACCCATTCCTCGTAATCCTTCCGCGCTTCCTTAAGAGTCTTACTGAGCGGAGGAGTTTCCTGCATTAGCGCAGATTCAAATGCCTTATGGCTGAATTTTTTCCAATTCCTGCGTTTAGGTAGGACAGGTCTCTTAAGTGTTTCCCCTCTGGGCATGTCTGTTACTATAAACGGAATGAGATGATGATCAGACCACGGGATCCTAATGGGGGGAGCACCTTGATATCATTCCAGTTAGAAAAAAGGGATCAAGGAGATGTCCCGCTTGATGCGTTGGCATCCCGCCAGAAAGTCTAAACATCAGGGACTTCAGAGAGACAATTACTGATTGTGCCTCTGAACAGTTAGCATCCTCAAAATGTAGGGTACTAGGAGGAATTTACTGTAGCGTAAGGCCGGTTGGGTCACCGTTTCCAGTAGGCTCTCAACAAATTGTGTGGACCCCCCTGGGGGGCGATATATGAGATAGCCCTTGATAGTACACTCAGGGGAGACTTTAATAGAAAATAGGCCAGCTTCACTATTACTGACTTTCACTTGCTCCAGAGAGCACTCAAACTCAATTTTATACACCATTGCAATGCCCCCCCCTCTTTGGGCCCCCTTGTCAATTCTTAGCAGGCCATAGGCTGGTGGGAGGGCCTCCAAAATCTCAGGAGCAGAAGCTTCATCCAGCCATGTCTCCGTTAAAAACAACAGATCCAGCTGTTGGTCGGTAAGGACATCATAGATGTCAAATCTATGTTTTTTAAGAGAACGGCAATTTACTAAAAACATGGTCAGTTGGTCCACCCTCTTGGTGTTCACCAGGGCTAATGCAGGTTTGAAATGACATACCCTGCACTTTTGGGCCATATATTCAGGCAGCATACTATGAATACAGGCGGCACTAGGGGTGGGGCGAAGAAGAGTTAATTGGTCACACGAATATCTTACACTTTTTACCGTCTCCATAGGGTTAGAAACAGGGGTTCTGGCCCCTGGCCGCGGTCGGTCGCAGTCGGGCTTGCCTTGTGCGCACCTTCAGCGCGTACTCGGCGCGCCCGCTGTGCGGTCGCTGCCCTGCCCTCATTATGTTACACCAATATGTCACATTGCTCATTTTTAAACTGCCTGCTTGATTTGTGTATGAATGCATTCAAATGTATATGTGACACTGAGTGCCTTGCAACCACTAAACAATGGCATATGATGAATGTCTGAACAGCAAGTTCATGTTTTATGTGATGTTTTGTCTTTGTTATTCTTTCCGCAGGTAAATTTTCTCAGCAGTGGATCTATAACAAACGATCAGTCCACAGCATGCTGGTTGATTTTTCTTAATCTTTTCTGACAATTTACCATATCTTTTTCTGTCAGAATGCCAGCATTATTTCACAAATGTCCTTCATGTGGTAAAAAGATGGCAAAATCTGACCTGCACTCGGTGTGCATCGTTTGTCTGCCATCTTCACACAAGCCTGATGCTTGCAATTATTGTCAGCAATTTTCAAAACTGACCCTACGGTCGAGAGAGGATTAGGCTCCATGCCTTGCTGGAGAGAGAAAAAAGTCATCATAAAAGTGGCCTTGGGAGCATCCAAGAGCCCTCCTCTCGTCAGGAACACAGAAAACGGCGAAGATCCACCTCTCCAGAGTCCAGAAAGAGACCGACTCCTGACTGCTTGCCGTCGAAGAAGCAGGCAAGACACTTTTCAGCTTCGAGGGACAGATCGACGTTGAGATGACGCCACTCTCCGTCGCACAAAAGTAAGTCATCGTCAAGACATACTTCGGGCTGAAAGTATGCTGGTCCAGAGAGACCTGACAAGCACCCGCTGACGTCGAAACATCCGTCGACGGCAAGGAACACTCCGCCGCCTTCTCGGAGGTCAGTGTCGAGGGGTTCGCAGGCGAAGACTTTGCCGAGAGCTTACTGACTGACGACGTCAAGATCTTCGTCGCAGTTGAGGCACTCACCGTCGTCCAACATACACATATATATGTATATTTCTATATGGTCCGGGATCCCGCATGTGGGCAGGGATTATTCAGTGCTTATTACTATTGATGAGTATTCCCTGGAAGAGAACATGAATCCTTCTATAGAGAAGACAACAAGACTATAAAGCGGTAAATTTCCATCAAACAGGGGTCTTTCTTCTTAACTATAGGAAGTAAGTGCTTCTTTGTTTGGTGGAGATGTCCTTATATTCCTCGGCATCAAGAATACATCACCAAAATCACCAGGAAATGTTCTGGGGGGGGGGAGGGGGCTGCTTGTTAAGCTGTCCATCATCCTTACAAAAAGCATTGCAAACTACTAAGGTGGGCGGGGCCAAACAGCGAAGCTTCTAAGTGATTTGTACATTTTAATACTCATAGCAATTTAAAGGGAGAACCATGGATTCAGCTCTCACCAGGTAAGACAAGAAAAAGACCGACTTGTCACAGTCACTACAGATTGCACTCCAATAGGTCAACGATGCATTCACCTCCACGAAGCATTTCAGCCTGTCTGTTAATATGGAACTGCTGATTAAACACACTTGTTTAGCATTTGCCAAGCCAGGAGTTAGGATCATTTGTCCTTTACGGAAGTGGAGCTTCAACTAGGACACTTGCAAGTTTATAGTTTGAAATGCTTCCTGTTGAAGTTTAATTTCAGTGAAATGAACATCCGGTTCAGAACAGGCCTGGGGACTACATCCTCTGGAGCGTGCCCAAAGCGGAGGGCGGGGAGCCTTGTGAACCTTGGGCTAATTTTGGCCCCGGGGAGCCCATCCCCCGAGGCCAGGCTATGTCTACCTGGTTGCTGTGGCCCCACTCAGGGCACCCACTGTGGTTTAATGGGGACCACGGGGAAGCCTGAATGCCCCCGTGATCCCTGCCGGCTTCCTGCCTCCAGACAGAGCTGGCATTACTCCTGTATGCAGGGAGCTGCTAAATATGCAGCTCCCTCCGTGTGGGAGCAATCTTTATGCCCACATGGCAGCAGGCACAGAATCAGATTAAAACGTCGCTCCCAGCAAGCGGGAGCAGTTTGACAGCTCCAGTTTGCTGGAAGCGGAGTTAATGCTTGCTTTCTCTTGGCAGGAGCTGTCACAGCCCCCGCCAAGCAAAGGCAAGCATCTATCTCCCAAGGGTGGGCACCTAAGGAGACAGCAGGAGCCAACCCTGTGGGTGGCGGGCTATATATTGCCCATGAGCTCCCCCTCCCACTTTCATATATTGCATAGGCCATGAAGAGGTGGTGTTCCCCTGGGCATATTAAAGCCCCAGGAGGGGGGTCTGCAAGGACCCCTTCCAATATTATTGTAAAGTCCCAGGAAGATGATGGTCCCCGGGGAACATCTAGCTCAAAGGAGGGGGGGTCAGCGTGGCCACCCTCCCATATTTAAATGAAGTCCTGTGGAGGTGGTGGTCCCAGGAGCTATAAAGAACCCTAGGAGAGGGGCCCCGTGCACCCCATCCTTCATTTACAAGATAAAATGAAGCCCCAGGGACCTGCCGCAAATCATCAAACAAGTGCAGGAGGCATCACTTTTTGTTTTGCTACAAATTCATGGATATACGTGATTACGCTGCCAATTATTATTTTTTAATGCTTTTTTCCTCTGGGAGGGTCGTTGGGGTACCCAAGCACTAGAGCTAGAGGGTCAAGGTCTTCCTACCCAGCCCTCTTTTCTTTATTTTTTCGTTTTTTTATTGGGACTTGCTAATACTTGCTGGTTGAAGTGTTGCCACCCAGTACTTCCTGGTTGAAGTGCTGCCAGACAATCAGATCTCTCAGCAACAGATCATGTCTGCAAAAGATTGTCATTATTCACCAAGGCTTTGCGACCCTAGGTATACAAATTTGGGTTTCCTTTAATATCTTGAAAATTATTCAACAGATTTGGACCAAGAACTACCTTTCTGCCAAATTTGGTGTAATTCTGTACAGTGATACGGGCTGTTAGAGTGTCTTAAATCTCTAAGGGAATTAACATGTGAAACACACTTTTTTTATGAAGATTCGTCAAACAACTTCAAATATATAGCCAAGTCAAAAAAAGCTTTTCCTGTGGAAACATGGTCCTAACTATAACTACCTAATGGCTGTTGGCTGTCTTTGACTTTGATTTTTATATATTGATGATTTGACTGTTTTGTTAAGCCAACCGGTCTGATTGATTAACAAGCATTTGCAATGAAATAGGTCTCGCATTTGAGAGAGTTTGAGCTATTGGCATTGTAAATGACTAACAGCCAGATTCATCATTGAAAAATGGGCTCCAAAGGGCCAGATTTTGAGAATCTGGCCCTTTGCGAGCGCAATTTTTGCATTTGGGATTAATCATCCCAAATGCAAAAATCGCTAATTGCGAAATTGCTAAATTGCGAGGAATTGCATTTAAGGAATCTCTATTTGAGATTCCTTAAATGCAATTCATTAACCATTTTTAAATTGGGAATTCACTATTTTTGGCCGCTATTTACCGCGAAGTCTGACTTCGTGGTAAATAGCGAAAACTTAGAAAAATGCACTTTAGTGCATTTTTCTAAGTTGTATGTTACACACACACATGTCCTTTGGACATGTGTGTGCGCAACATCAGTCTACATTGACATTTCAAGGGTGCTACAGGGTGTCCTTTGGAAACCCCTGGCACCCTTGAAATCGCATCCTTATTTGCGATTAGCAATTTGTTAATCGCAAATAAGGAAGCTGTAAAAATCGCAAATAATATTGCGATTTCTACATGAATCCCGTTTTGCGAGTCCTTAATAGCGATTCCTTAATAATCGCTATTAAGGACTCGCAAATCGGGACATTGATGAATCTGGCGGAATGCCTTTTATTTATGTGTTTTGAAAACCTGAAAGCGTTGCGTAACCGCACATTTTGTACTTATAGTCCTTGCTTACGTGAAGCAAGGCTGCTGGTAAAAGAGGTGCAGTTACTGCCAGCCTTCCCTCTCTTAAGCACCGACTATACCACTTAACTTTATTCAAAGCTGCTTGCCTTACACAGAGCAGCGTTTCAGCACTTTCTGCCATTTTCAATCTGGCGTCAAGTGCTGATTGTTTAATTGATGCAAATTGTCCCTCCATCAACATGAAGCAAATACTCTTACTTCTTTAGCAGACTGCCCCGTCATAAAAAACGTAATGTACATGAAAATGCCAGCCTGCACGGTGAGTATTTGAATATTATTAATCTTTATGCAAAACATTCAACACAGTAAACTTCTTTAAAATAGCAGCATATAATACTGTTAGTTCACCTTAAAGCAGTCCTCCATTGAGACTTGTGGTTCTCCCTCCTCTCCACTGCTTCACCCGTGCAGGCTGGGATATTCATGTACATCACATTTATTATGACTGGACAGCCTGCTAAAGTACGAGGAGTGTCCAACAGCAGAAGAGTCTTCACAGGAAACCAGTCGGTTCTTGAAGACGAAGTCCGGATGAATCAAAGGATCCACTCTCAGGGGAGCCTTTAAGTAATACAGAAAGGGGCTAGGACTACTTCTGTGTTGACCAACCTATTAAGGGGTCAGGGACGCTACTCTGGGGACTGACCAGTCAGATGCTTCCAGGGGCCTCTGCCAATCCAAGATTCACAATGTCAGAATCAAGTACCACCTGGCAGAGCCCTGAGCACCTCCCAGGGGAGGACCCAGGCAGGGGGTGGTCACTCCCCTCTCCTTTGTGTAGTGTCGCTCCAGAGCGGGAGCCTAGGGCTCCTGGACCAAGGCAAGCCCATTTATGCAGTGAGGGCACCAAATGTGCCCTTGAAAGCAGTCTGGAGGCGCACAGAAGCACCTCCCCCTCCAGCCTAGGACACCTATTTCTATGGAGAGGTGGCTACAGCTCTCCTGGAAATCTTTTGTTCTGCCTTCCCCTGCCCGAGTTAAGGTCAGCAGTAGGAGGGCCGAACCGTGTCTGGGATTGGCAGCAGCACTGGCTTGCATGCAGACGCTGCACAGCTACCCAGGTACACTTTGGGGGTCCTATAAGGAGCCCTTAGTACATGGGATAGAGCAACTAGCACAGGAATTGGTGTAGTGGCATGATTTCAACATGTTTGATACCAAACATGACAGGGTTCGGTGAAGCCATTATGTAGTTGAACATCTCAACTTGGCCAGTGTCCACTACATACCTTAAAATGGCTACCCTGCACTTACAAAGCCCAGAGAATGGACACCGGGGTTTGTAGGGGCACCCTAACACTTAAAAGCATGCACCCTGCCTGTGGGCTGTAAGGCCTATCTTTAGGGGTGACTTATAAGTTTATCCAGAATTGGGGCATCTTTCATAGGATCACATGCTTGAATCATTTCTCGCCGTCATGGTGGGAGTCACACACGGGGCGTAGCTTGATCGCCGATGGCGGAGGTCGCCTAGCGCCTCGGCTCCGCGGCCGAGCTCGCATTAATCCTGGTAGGAGAGGGGTCCTTGGGGCACCCGCACCCCGACACTGTTCGCCCTGTGCCCTGTGCTCCCCCTCCTGCAAATCGAGGCCGGAGGCGGCCTCGAGACTGACGGATCCGACGAAGTAGCGAGGTCCCGGGAGAGGAACCCATGATGGCGCCTGCTCCTCCTCTACGGCCCCGGCGTTGAGAGGGGCCGCGATCCGGGAGAGGCGGGCGACTTGAGGCCCCAGCAGACCCAGGCGACCTGTCCCCTGACAGAGAGGCTTTCAGCGACCCGACCCCCGCTGACTCCTGGGGGGGCCGCCGACGGCCGGAGACCGGGAGACGCTCACCGGGCCAGAGTGGGGGAGGGGCGGAGGAGCCTGCTCGCGGCCGAGCGAACGGAGCGGCGGAGGCTGCGGTGTGGACTTTGCCGCCCGCACTGGAGGTGGGCATGCTACGCGGGGGGTGCGCCTCCCCCAGCCGTGCTGACAATGAGGGGACCGACGCAGTGCTGAAGAGGTGACGAGCACTCAGGAGGGACCCGGTGGCGCCGGCGGAGCCCCTTGCGCTACGGCCCTCCATTACAGGGGGAGTCTTGATAGAGGAGAGGGAGCAAACAGCGCAACCACTGCGGGGGGGCGCCGCCGCTCCACCATTGATGGGAGTTGTGGACTGATTATTTTGCCACATAGCTGAGAAGACTCTCGGGTGAGCCGGGTGGTGGAGGACGGACCCAGGGCGAACTGGGGTCCCGCTGCCCTTAGAACTTTCGCCACGCTCGGCTGGGGAGGAGCTGCCATTACAGCGGAGCCTGCGGACCCTGGGGACACATATTAACAACGCCCGCCACCCTGGCCCCGAACTGACCCGCCCTCGGACGGCCGACCTGGCCGACACTTAGAGGCCTGCTGGGCTTGTGAGGGGGCCGAGGACACGCGGAGAAACGGGCAACTGAGCGGAGTTGCCTCTGAAGACTGCGACGCAGAGAGTGTCCCCGACACGACCATCTCCGCTCCTGCCGAGGCTGTGCAGTGAACCCTACTCGTCATGGGGAAACCGAAAGGACCCAAGGGAGGCACACAGGCTGCGGCTGACGCGGAACCGCCAGACAATGAGGAGCGCCTCCACACGGAGGGGCCGGGGAGCCCTCTCATCCAGGAACAGCTCGATAAAATCCTACTGGCCATCACGGAGACCAGGTCGGCCCTTAGGGAGGACATTGCTCAGGTGGCAACGGGCTTGGGCCTTCTCCGAGCGGATCATGGCAAGCTCTCCGATAGAGTAAAGGAGGTCGAGGGATCGGTGCGACACTTGGAACCAGCGCAAAAAGCTTTGGACGCCACGATGAAAGACGCACTGTCCCGAATAGAGGCGCTGGAGAAGCGAGCGGAGGATGCGGAAGGGCGCAACAGGCGAAATAACATTCGGATAGTTGGCCTTCCGGAAAAAATTGAAGGGGGGGACATGGTGACGTTCCTTGAAAACTGGCTGCGGACGGCTGTGGCACAAGAGGGGTTGTCCGCCTTCTACACCTTGGAACGAGCGCATAGAGTGCCAGCCAGGCCGCCACAACAAGGCCGCCCGCCGCGCCCAGTGGTGGCACGGCTGCTCCATTTTCGCGACAGGGACCTCATATTGCAGGCTGCCAGACAGAAGGGTCCGTATCAGGTGGACAACAACCGCGTGAACATCTTCCCGGACTATACCTACGAAACGCAGAGGCGCCGCTCGTCATTCCTGGCCGTCAAGCGTGAGCTACGAACCGAGGGCATCCAGTACTCCCTGCTTTTCCCGGCACGACTCCGGGTCATTGTGGACGACTCCACTAAGTTTTTCGACACCCCGGATGAGGCGTGCAGCTGGTTGGAATTGTACAGAGCGGGCAGGGATGGCTTCGGAAATTCCTCTCATCCAACGATGGAGGGCATACTGCAGAAGAAACCCAAGCGGTTCAGGCACCGAAGGGGAAGGACTGTTCGCCCCTCCACAATAGAGACTGCGGCAGAGCGGCGAGGAGTGCTGGAGATGGTCTCTAATATATCTGGCCCTCAGAGCGACCATGGAGCTGGACTTTCGGAGCCCGGAGAGAGTGGAGGCCGCTCGGACTCCGAGGGGTCCGAATCGGGCAGTGTGAGGCTCCCGGAGGCCACCCCAGAGACGGCTGATGGACTGCTAGACGAACAATGAAGCCTTGGGTGAGCCGGTTCTGATTGGGTTGCTGGGAGGGGGGACGTGCGCGTGTGGCTGCTGGGACTTATAGGAGAGAATTGGTTACTTGATGTCTGGGGGGGAGGGGGGGTTGCAGGGACTCTTCTTATAGGCCCTGATGTTATCGAGCTCGGCTGCAATGCGGCTAGCAGCGGGACCCCGCGTCGACGATAGGCCCCCTCATTGCCCTTAAGGCACACCTGCGGTGACCACCGATAGGTTAGTGGAGTGGGAGGTTTTGGAGGGATTAGTTTGGATGGGGACTAGATGGCACTATTTGGTACCTGTTCTGGGGGGGATGGAAGGGGGTTCTTATTCACAAGTTGATTTATTGTTGTTTGGGAGGGGACTCGTCATCGGTGTGGGTTTCACTGGATACTTCTTCATGGCTGTAATGTGTTCAATATGGCGGGTGGACGGGACATGGGACTATGGCTGACTTGTCGAATCTGAAATGTATCACCTGGAATGTGAGGGGTCTGCACACAATGACCAGACGACACAAGGTCCACGCTTACCTAGTGCGTAGGGGAGTACAGATCGCGTTGCTACAGGAAACACATCTCAACAAAGCTGAGGGACTTGCACTGCAGCGTAGGTGGCATGGGCAAGTATACTGCACTACTTATTCAGCTTACGCGAGAGGCGCGCTCATATGGATAAAGGCGGGGGTACCTCTGCAGGTTGTTAGCCACACTGTAGATCCAGAAGGGAGGTATGTCGCGTTGGCAGGGAAATTAGGAGGTAGAGAGTTGAATATTTGCTGCATTTACGCGCCGAACACGGACCAGCTCGCCTTTCTAAATGGGCTGTCGGGCTCCTTGGCCCGATACCTCTCGGGACCCATCCTGTTGGGGGGTGACTTTAATGCGGTGCTTGACGTGGACTTAGATAGATCTCATCCACCCCTCCCGGACTCCCCGGCGAATCGGGTCGCTACAGGTAGGGTGAACTGGCAGGCGAAATGGGGACTGTCGGACATTTGGCGAGTGCATCACCCGCACGCTCGTGATTACTCCCACTTTTCTGGCATGCACGAATTGCATGTGCGACTAGACGGTTTCTTGGGATCGGTTGACGTAGCTTCCTCGGCTAGGCGGTCGGAATATCTGGCAAGAACAATTTCGGACCACAATCCGTTGTTGATCACCGTGTGCTGGCTTCGGGGCACCCCTTGTGTGCCCTCCTGGAAGTTGCAGCCAGAGCTGCTGGAAGACCAAGTGTTCCACCGGGACCTGCAAGGCAAGATCTCGGGATACTTTGAAATAAACGAGGGCACGACTGCAGAGAGGGCTACGGAGTGGGATGCCTTCAAGGTAGTGGTTAGAGGCTATTGTATAACACAAAAAGTTGGTGTCCGCCGCGTGCTCCTAGATGATTTAGACAGAGCTGACCGGGACCTCCGCGACTTGGAGATCGCCCGACCTGGCCATCCAGAACTACAACAGCGGGTCCTGGCGGCAAAAGAGGCGGTGGCGGTAGAGGTTGAACGATTGAGAAGTTATGACCACAAGCTATACTTGACTAGATCGCTGAGGGAGGGCGACAAGTCGAGTGCACTACTGGCTTGGCTTGCTAATCCCACGCGACGTACGTCGCCCATTGTGGCGATGAAGTCTTGCGGGACTGAGGAAGTTTATACTCAACCTGATATACTTACCTGCTTCTGGGGTTATTACAGGAAGTTATATCGTAGTCGGCTATCGCCGGACACTTCCCCGACAGACTCCTTCTTGAAGGATCTGCCGATTCCCGCCCTGGATTCGGAACAGGCGAAAGAGCTAGATCGTGATGTGGAACTGGCTAAGATAAGATGCGCAATTAAATCCATGGCCCGTAATAAAACGGCCTACCTGTGGAATTTTATTCCACGTACATAGATATTCTAGCCCCCAAACTACTGCGGGTTTATAATGAGGCAAAGTCTATAGGTAAGCTACCGGGTTCCATGCGGGAGGCCCTGGTGATACCCCTCCTTAAACCGGACCGGGAGGGATCGGACCCAGCGTCTTACAGGCCGCTCTCAATGCTCACGGTCGATTATAAGATTTTGAGCAGCATACTGGCTGCCCGGCTGCTGGGACACATGGGATCCCTGATTCATTCTGACCAGGCGGGCTTTATCCCCAAGCGCAACACCACGATGAACATCCGTCGACTCTTTCGACTGTTGGGGGAAGATCATGCGGACGCTCCCGAACCTATGATCCTCTCAGTTGACCTAGAGAAGGCCTTCGACAGTCTAGAATGGATTTACCTCCGTAGGGTCCTTACACGATTCGGTCTGGGGGAGGGATTCCTGACATGGACCACAGTGTTGTATGCCTCAGCGGTGGCTAGAGTGAAATCGGGCCCGCTGATATCCCAACAATACCCGGTGGAACGGGGAACAAGACAGGGCTGTTCATTATCCCCTTTGCTATTTGCCCTTGCGGTAGAGCCGTTGGCTATCTCGAAACGTACGGGGGCACACTATCGGGGGTTGCATTCTCCGATGGGCCACCAATATATCTCCCTATATGCTGATGACCTGCTGCTCTTTCTCTCTGACGCTGGAACGGCCCTGACTGGGGCAGACTCAGTGCTCACGACCTTTGGAGAGATCTCGGGGCTCCGGGTGAATTGGGCTAAGACCTGCTTGTTTCCGGTCCGCGGAGGTAGTCCCCAGCCGGACATGCACAGGGAGATCAGATGGGAGCCGGCTTGTTTTAAATACCTGGGGGTGCATGTGTACCATCGTTCTGTGGACGTATTGGAGGGTAACATCTCCAGGGGCATCCGAGCGCTCAAGGGTAGCATGGCCTTCTGGTCCACCCTGCCTCTATCAGTAGCGAGGCGAATAGCGCTATTGAAGATGGTGGCGCTACCCCGACTGCTGTACTATTTTAGGACGCTGCCGGTCTGGATCCCCAGATCCATCTTTCGGGGCCTGGACTCCACAATAGTGGCGTTCCTGTGGGGCTCGGGCCGCCGCAGAGTGGCGCTTAAGACCTTGATGAGGCCGAGAGCTGAAGGAGGTTTGGCAGCGCCTGATTTCGAGGCGTACTATTTAGCTGCCCAGCTGCAATATTATACTCAGGAGGTGGCGCGTGAATTTCGCGGTCCGGAGGAAACGAGAGGCAGTGGTATACCCAGGCATGTCCTCTCCTATATAGCGCTGCAACAGAAGCTAGCATTGAAGGACCTCACTCAAGAGGAGCGCACCATACGGTTATGCTGGAACCGACTGCACCGCGGTCCGGGCAATCAGCGTCCTTATGCCCCAGAAATCCCCCTGGGGATGCTTACAGCGTTACCCCATGGCGGGGACTGGTCTCGACTGAGTGTTTGGGAGGAAACGGGGGTGCAGGTTGTAGGCGACCTTTACGATGATGGAGCATTGCTACCCTTTCAGGCGCTTCTGGACCGTTATGACGTCCCCCGAGGCGACTTTTTACTTCATGCAGCGATCACTAGGGCGCTCCAGGCACACTGGAGAACCGGACATGAGGAGCCACAGCTGTCGAGAGCGTGTCAATATGTCATGATGTCCGCAGGGACAATTAAAGCGGTGTCCTGTTTATATTCCAGGATGGTAGATGAGAGGTTGACCCCCTTGGCGGTCCTCAAGGCCCGCTGGGAGGTTGATATAGGGAAGGAGATCCCTGAATCCACGTGGTCCCAGTTACTGCAACGGTCCTGGAAGGGAACGAGGAGCGCCAGATTCCAATTGGTCCACTTCTATATATTACATAGGGCTTATCTAACCCCGGAGAAACTGCAGAAATATTTTGACCTGGAGACGGCAGCCTGTCCTAGGTGTAGGGGGGACGGAGCGGACCTTCTCCACATGCTGTGGTCCTGTCCGATGCTGACATCCTATTGGTTGCTGGTAGAAGAAACGCTGACCGCAGCGACGGGGAGATCGTTGCGGATGGATGTGGCTGTGGGGATTCTGCACTGGTTTCCACACACCTCTAAAAATAAACTCACCAGTAAATTTATCGATTTAGGTTTGCTTCTGGCCAAGAGGGAAATAACTAGACATTGGAAGGCGCGGGTTGGTCCGTCGGGCGCTAAATGGCGCAATGAGCTTCTCAAGTGGGCAGGGAGTGAGAGCACATTAAGATTTCAGCAGGCGAGGCGGCGGAGGGATGACAGGGCGCTAGAGGCGGCGCAGGCTTGGGAGACGATAGTGCAGGCCCTACGCGACCATGATACACATACTGACTCAGACAGTGTAGATGAGGAACAGCCTGGTCCCCACTGACAGTTTATTCCTGGATTGTACCCAAGTTAGAGAATTGCAGCTTAAGTTTCATGATACTTGACCGCGAGATATCCTACCGATGACGAGAGGGGTGGAGGAGGGGTTAGAGGAAGAGGAAAGACAATCGTCTCCACCAGCCGGTGGAATCATATAATGAGCTGAATGACACTTTACTCCTCTGGGGCGGGGAATTGACCGACGGTTGGGGGGGGGGGGGTACTGGTTTTGGGGTGTTTTCATAAAGCAGTTGCGATTTCCTTTTACCACCTATGTTACAAGACGAAAGTATGGAAATGTACATTACAAAAAATTGGCACACGCCGCCCGACCCCCGGGTTGTGGGCTGAATTGCCGTGTATAACGTTCTGAGAGATACTACCAATTCTGTTCTATTTCCATACAAGGTGCCAATGATGTGATTATATTTGATTCCTGCAATAAAAACATATTTAAAAAAAAAAAAAAAGAAAAAAAAAAATGGTGGGAGTCACACACTTAGACGACAAGCGCGTGAATCTATAAAAGATACGAATACTGGATAACTGCAGTTACAGGTAAGTAACTTATTTTCTTACTCCACAAGAAATCACCAGTTTGGAAAATGAACTGTTGCAAACTTCAGTGGAAGTATAGTAGCACAAAACTCTTGTTGGATGATATGCTGATGACAGGCCTATATGGTTTATCAGGAGGTCAGCACATCAACATACAAAAAGAAAACCTTTTGGCTTTCTCAAAAAGTCACCACAATAATTTATCTTCATTCATAACCCAATATATTTCTGATTAAGACACACATGGCAACACTAAAGAATAATAATTCTAAAAAAAATCTTAAATAAAGCATTTTTAATTAAATCAGCCCTAAATATGTGTTTGAGTCTTTCTTTTCAAGCCACATAATGCAGCCATGGAACAAACACAATGGGCCCCTACTCTCTAGTTCCAGAGCATACAGCTCCAGCTGGAGCTCGAAGTGGTAAAAAAACAATATCAAGTATGCATTCAATCAATGTAGTCAATGACCCAGGAGACTTCTTGTAAGTTTTAAAAAATGTTTCTGGGGGGGCTGCTGTGCTCGCTGCAGCCCCCACAACATTTAAATATATTTGTGGTGATCCTGGACCTCCTTGGTGTGCCCCACTGCAAATGGAATATGTAAAAATAAAGGCCTTGCAGGACCTTATGGAGCACTGCTTTCTAAAGCAGTGAATATTTCATGAGCAGCTGTGCAGCCTTTTTTGCTTTTTGGGGTCTCGCAGTACCACCCGGGACACCCACACTTCGACATAATGTTGGGGGCCACATTGGGATTCACCAGGACCCACCAGCTCCCCATCCAGCACCCTTCCATGTGGGTATGTAGGCTGAGCCAGCTACACATTTTTACATTTCTTTCTTAATGTTGGAGACTCTGATCCCACTCGCATCACCAACAATTCTTGTTTTTGGTGGGGGCCGCAGGGGGAGGCCCAGAGACCCTACTGCCAACACCCATCATGGGTGCCGGCAGGAGCTGGTCATTTTTTTGTAATAGTGGGTGCCTTAGTCTCACTCAGGGCTCCAACAAAACTGGCTAACATGGGGGGCTGCGGGGGGAGGCCCATGACCTCAGCGGTCCCACCAGCTACCCAGCCAGCAGCCATCCTGGGTGCTAAGAGCCAACTTTACTTCTATGCTCCATCTGGGTGAGAGGAATACTGTTTTACCTGCCTACCAGAGCGCGAGGATATGGGTTCCTAGGGCACGGTTTACCATCAGGATCCAGGAGATGGGGTCCTGTAGGCCATTAAGCGGTTCATGGAGGGGTCCCACACCCCCCCTGCATATTTTTTTTTAAAGAGAATACAGCGGCCCCTGGGGCCCTGGCTCACATTGGTTGTCCTTTAATTGAAAAAGGTGGTAGCCCGCCTCCCTTTTTTACATTTATTTTTACCATGGTATTATTGCAATACTGCTAAAAAATTGATTTTTGGCCCCACAAATTCTAAGGAGTCAGGGTATCCCTATTATATATCCCCTGTATGTTATTTTTCATTTTTTTTCTTCAGGACATGGGGACTGAGTCTGCGAGTCATAAAATGGCTGCCAAACATCTTTGTTGATGTGAGACAGCCAATCAAATTTTATCTTTTGATCTGCTGTTCCAATGGTTTGCAGCGTCTCTAGATAGCTTTACATTCTGAACCTTAATTCCTCAAACACTACTAGGGGATTTACACCAAATCACAAAAGGCATGCTTTCTGGGTAAGGATTGAGCGTTCTGCCAAATTTGGTGTCATTCCCTTTTGGCTGTAGCTGTGTCCAAAGTTCTTATAGGAAACTGCTTGGGAAAAACATGTTTTGGGCCCGCCACTTTTTCTGGGCCCCTGAAACTTTCCAGGAGGAAGCTGAGGAGGATGAACCTTTTTTGGGAAAGTTTTGTAAAGATTCATCAAATGGTGCCACGGTTATTTACAAATCGAAAAAACTATTTTCTCCGGAAACCTGGTCCTACCTAGAACTACAAAGTGGCAACTGTAAATATGCAGAATGCACATAATAATCAATGGCTTCAGACTGGCATACGTTGGAGGCATGACAAAACACAACTGTGGACATAGGTGAAAGATGCATCTTATATGGCATCCAGCATGTTATTTCCAATGAAGTCAGGAGATGCCAAAAACGCAGTCCCAAATCCAGTGACACTGCAGATGACGAGTGCTGTGGAGAACATTTCTGGATGCAGTCTGTTGTTTGGGAGAGGTTCAAGTAAGTTACTTGGGGGAGTTATTATCCTTTAGAAGCATATATGTTGAACTGGTAGCAGAAAGGTGGATCGCCTCCACCATAAGATGAGGAGGAAGGAGTCCCCTTGAAGTTCTTGTGCTTCCTGAGTTTGGAAGAAAATTGGCCCCTCCTTTATTTAAAAAGCTTTGGAGAAACGCCCCGTTAATGAGATTGGATGCAGTCTCTATCTTGAGATACGGAGGGAGATCTAAATTTAGATTTATACAAACCAATGAGAGCTTCATTTTAGACTCTTTTTAGACTTCCTTGGGTCACATCAAAGTACTTAAGTTGCATGATGCATCATCAGGCAACCTCCTGGGCCGCAAAGAAAATTAAGAATGTGGGTTCATTACTGATATTTGATATCTGCATGAAGCACAAGCCTGGATGCCGGACAAATTGTGTGATATGGACCTACAGCCCCTAAAAACAGGAATTTCTCAAGAACTCTGGAAAAAAATAAATCACTCTAAAAACTGTTGACACTCAGGGTCAGTTACAGGCACAGACATAAAGGAACATAGGCACCAGTGCACATCATAAGTGGAGTTCTGGCAGCCCTGATGATTAAGTTGATTAGCGACAACTGGCAACAGTGGGACGTTGTGGCAACTTAAAGTTGCCTGCATCCCAACTACCTTGATGGAAGGGTGAAGTAAGCAGTCAGTACAATACTCCATCAATTAGAAACTGTGTATTACCTAACAAGGCACAAGATTATTACTTAGAAGCAAGAATTTTATCAATTATTAATTTTGTCTTTATCAGACAAACATACAGAAGACATGCATCATAAAGACAAAGGAGCTTTAAACAAATCTCAAATATTACACAGATCCAGGATTATCACACCTCACCAGCCCACATTTCATAACAACGTCTCTCTTAAAAATTTGCACCTTGTTCTTCACACCTAGGAGTCCCACACCTCATACAGACCTCAAGTAAAACCAGGAGCCCTGCATATCTTACATAGACCATCATTTGCACTTTGCCCCTTCAAAATCCTGGTTTTCTGTGCAACCACTCCCTTTGCTCATACCAAAATCTGCCCTCTGCCACACTCAATCCCACTGACCTCTAATCACGTCCTGTCTTCTGCACCACTCCTCCCAATCCATTCACAACAAGATGCATTCTCTACACCACCTCCCTACCTTCACACAAGGTATGCATCTATACTACTCTTATCTCTAACATGTGCAAGTCTTAACCACCAAATCACCATTCCCCCTAATCTGTGCCTACTGCATAAGCTATCTCAATACCAATCTTCCCTTTGCATCCTCCACCATCCTCTTCTTCCTCTGTACTATCCCTTCCTCTGCTCTATGCTTCCTGTGCAAACTTTAAAATATATATCACACCGACCCCTATCTATGGCACAAGACCGGCTTCTGTATTAACCCTCCTGATGAACAAACTCTGACCTCACTTCCACAATCACACTATCTCCTGTAAATACTCTGTCTATTACCCTCCCCCAGGCCCCATTGTATAGTTGCCCTGACCCAGAATCACTTACTAGGGATGGGCCTCAGCACTTCCGGGATAAGGATCTCTACAAGGCCCTGGTAGAGCAGGTTGTCGCAGTCCTTTGTCCATTTCAGAACAGGTTCATACTTGGAGAGGATGATCAGGTAATCCCGGGGCAGTCGCTTCTCAGCCTCATCATGTCTAGACACAGGAGAAGGACAAAATGTGAAGAACAGTGCAGAGGAAATGCATATTAAAGAAAAACTGTCTTCATGGTGCTTCCTTCCTCACAACTGGTTGGGATAGGTCAACTGGTTGGGATAGGTCAGCCCCAGCTTCTAAATGTTTCTGTCACTTCAGATTTTGATGGAGGACTGTTGCATGATATCTGCTCATCGTGCTCACACTCCACTCTCCACACATTCAAGCGTTTTATATGCATTTTATCTCTCACATATGGTTGAAGCATGGTATGTGCTACATAGGCGAATATCTGGATGGGGGCAATGAAGGACGGAGAACAAGTACAATGTCTACCATAAATCACCTTGAAAGCAATTCTGTGAATTTTGTGTGTAACTGTGAATCTTGCTCTTTACCATTTGGATGGGGACATAAGTATGTATAAATATACAAATATGGTAAGAGAGCGAGAGGCAGCAAAAGTCAAACCCCGAAAGCACAGAATCTGCATGTGAATCCATGAAAGCTTCCAATACTGGAGAACTACAGTTACTGGTAAGTAACTTGTTTTCTTAATCCAGTATTGTAGCTTTCATAGATTCACATGCCTGAATCAGAATAGCGAGCAGTAATATAACAAAGCACATTTGTTCTCTGTATTCCATTATCATGTAAGGCAGTATGAATAACATTATACACAGCGAGTAATAAAAATGGGCCTTTGTAATCAAGAAAAAAGGAAGGGGAGGAGGAGCTTCGCGCGCAACCGTGATGGCCGCGTGAGCACAGGGTTCCCGGACCTTCGCCACCTCCTGCACTTATCCTGAGTACTATCCTGGTTATGACGACGGGTCATTGAAGATGCAACCCAGCTGATATAATAGCTGTTTTCAGAAATCGATTTGGACTCCGGGAACCGATCTAACGATACTCTGAACTTTTGTGGCCTGCTCCACGGAACTGCCCCGGGCTCGAGTCAATGGCCGGCCCGGGCAGTAATTGAACAACATCGGCCTGCCTGATCCTGCTCGCTACCCAGGTCTTAGCTTTCGGTTTCGCTTTTGGCCTTGGACCCTCTCCCGCCTTGGTCTCGCTCCTGCTACCCATGGCGTAATGAACTCCGCAACTTCGCTCCAGTATCGTGATCGAATGTCACTGGTCGTCGTATGGCAAGTTGTAACCTGTTCTTCTAGCGGACCCCTTTGGGTGAACTGAACGGAGCCATTTTCACCAGGTCTCGAGGACCCCAGCTTCCAAGATGGCCGGCAAACCGGAGATCGAGAAGCGAAAGACCAAGTCCACCGTAGGGGTACCGTACAATCGAATGTTATGGACCGATACACTCATCCTAAGGGATCCCCGGTGGTGCGAGTAAGTCCCTGGGAGATGCGGGAGATGACTCGACGGCGGGAGATGATTTGACCTTACGTGATGTCATGGGCGCCATTGCCAGCATGAAGACCTCTATTGGCCAACAATATGAGACTCTGGCCCAAAAACTTGACACTGTGGCAATCTATGTCAACCTGATCAGGGCGGATTTAGCTAAGACCAATGAAAAAGTTAAAACTCTGGATTTGAAGACCTCCAGCCTCACGACTGATGTCTCCGATCTACAAACGGAGGTCTGCAATGTACGGTCCTCCAACGATTTTTTTTCTCGCCGACTGGAGGATTTTGAAAGTCGAGCAAGACGAAACAACGTTCATATAGTTGGGGTCCCTGAAAAACCAGAAAGCCCAACTATGGATCTCCTCGTTGAGGACCTCATCGTAAACCATCTTGCACCTGAAGGCTTGAGCAACTTCTTTGCTGTGGAACGTGCTCACAGGGTGCCGGGAGGAAAGCCTAAGCTGGGTGCTACCCCGCGACCCATAATCGCCAGGATCTTCAACTTTCGAGATAGAGACGCTATCCTGCAGGCGTCGCGGTTGGGTGGCCCCGCGAAATTCGAAAATACCACGGTGAGCTTCTACCCTGACTTCACCCAGCTCGTGCAGAAGCAAAGGATGGGGTTCCAGGGGTTGAAGAGACGATTGAGGGACAGGGACATGAAATACGCAATGCTCTTTCCAGCTCAGCTGCGTGTGGAATATGGAGATCGGACGTTTTTCTTTGATCACCCTGAGGCCGCTAGTGACTGGCTCGACACGCTGCCCAGGCAGCAGGAACACTCTGAACATTCTGGAGGAGCTGAAGGTGGCCTGATGGAGCAGGAATGAGAAATGGACCTGGTTTTCTGGATTACACACAGACCTTCCAGCTGTGGTTTGATGACTCTTAAACTGGCTTGATAGTGGTGATTACCCAGGGGTGGCGTGGGGGGGGTCGGGGTCTCTTCCTCCTCCGGGGTTTCTTTTCGTAGATTAGTTATATGTTAGGGCGACAGGCACACTGCAAGTTGGGGTGGCTTTTGAGTCTAACGCAGGGGTGCAGGGTGGTTGGTCGGGTTTTGGGTATTTATTGGGGGGTGAGGGGGGGGAAGTTGTTGGTGTTTCGTTCAGTTCATTTCAAGGCAATGTATTGATTGACTTCTGGATTTGGATGTCGCGTTCGTTGTGGGGTGGATGCAGCAATTATTCCTGGGATGGGGGTAGGGGATTGAAATTACTGTGTTGGAATGTTAATGGGTTGGGGGATAGGATAAAACGGGGTGTGGTGTGACAACTATTGAGACGCCTCTCCCCCGATGTGGTGCTACTGCAGGAGACACACCTGATAGGAAACACATGCCATGCTATGAATCGGTGGGGCTACCGTCTTCTGGCACATTCTGGATTCACTACTGGCTCTTGGGGGGTGGGCATCCTGGTCAGGGGTTCCCTCCCTCTGGAAGTAGATGATATCATCCTTGATGATAAGGTGCGATATGCCGTCATTACTGGAAGATGGGAGGGGAAGACTATCAATCTGCTTTCTGTCTATGTCCCACCTGGCCTTCAGACTATGACCTTTGCCGACTTGGGGAGAGTGATTTTGGTGCTTCCGGAGGGCATCCTGGTGGTGGGTGGTGATTTCAACTCGGTTGTCTCCGGAAGTGATGACCGCTACCCCCCCAGGGAACTCGTAAGATCACAGTCCTGGCTGGGTGGCTTCTTGGATACGTTGGGATTAATAGATTGCTGGAGGCTTCTTCACCCGGGGCAGTTACAATACACGTTTCACTCTGGTGCACACGGTAGTCTCTCGAGACTCGATTACATTCTGATGCCCAAAACACATGCCTCTTCTGTCGGGGAGATTAGACATTTGGCCAGGGGTATTTCGGACCACTCCCCACTATGGCTTGTGATGGAAGCGAGGCAGGGAACTGAGGGCAGGGTAGCCCCGATTAACCCTTGGTATCTCCGCGATCCTAGGACCCGTGCGGAATTGGTCAACTCACTGGATCAATACTTCACGGAAAATGTGGGGTCTGTGTCATCTATCTCGCTGTGGGAAGCCTTCAAGGCTGTTATCCGTGGCCAGGCGTTATCATTAATCAATGGCGCTAAGAAACGTAAATACGAGGCTGTGGTCCGACTTGAGACCGAAATAACTGACTTGGAAGGGGAATTGGAACTTGGTGTCACTCAGGACAAGCTCCACCTGCTCAGTCTCAAGCAACTCGACTATAGGGCACTGGTAACGGACGCCGCCAAAGTGATGAGTAGAGAGCAGCAAGGATGTTTGTATGATGTGGGAGATAAGGCGGGAAAGTTGATTGCCTGGCTAGACAAGAAGGAGAGGGCGAGTCGTGTGGTCACTTTGATTGAGAGAGTGGATGGAGTGAGAGTGACTGACCCTAATGATATTGTGGAGTGTTTTGCGGAATACTTCCAAACTGTATATTCCCCTGTATCCGACAGGCCAGAGCAGGACTCGCATCTGCTGTTACGAGACATTACACTGCCCCGCTTGTCGGATTTAGACAGGGAATCGATGGACGCAACGCTTTCCGTCGAGGAGGTTGCGACTGCTATCCGCTCCGTGCGATCTGGAAAGGCCATGGGCCCTAACAGACTCCCCATTGAGCTCTACAAGCTGCACCCTGATAGAATAGCACCGTATCTTCGGTCTATGTTTTTGGAGTCGTTAGATGTGGGCTCCCTCCCTTCTGATCAACGACTTGCATCTATTGTCGTAATTCATAAGGAGGGGAAACCACGAGATCGTTGTGTATCGTACAGACCTATTTCGCTCTTAAACGCTGAGCCCAAGATCCTCGCGAAAGTGCTCGCAAACCGCTTGATAACTGTAATTGGCGACCTGATCCATCCAGATCAATCCGGTTTCATTCCACACAGTAACACGGCATTGAATCTGCGGCGCTTACATGGCGCCCTTGCGAGGGCTACGTCGCTACGTGAGCCGGCCATATTGGCCTCCTTGGATGCCACAATGGCGTTCGATACGCTAGAATGGCCGTACCTCTGGGCAGCCCTTGCGAAGTTTGGTTTTGGCCCTTTTTTTATCGGCTGAGTGAGATTGCTGTACGAGGAACCATTGGCCCAGGTGGTCGTGAATGGTCGAGTTTCTGGGCCGTTTACCCTCGGAAGGGGTACGCGCCAGGGGTGTCCGTTGTCTCTGCTTCTTTTTGCCCTCGCCTTGGAACCCTTGGCAGCCTGGCTGAGGTGGGAGTCATCGATGAAAGGTATTCGGTGGACCCCGGATTTTGACGACCGAGTGGCACTTTACGCGGATGATATCCTGTTGTACCTCACGTCACCTCGGAAGTCGCTGATAGTGTTATTTGATGTTTTAAATTCTTTCGGGAAGAATTCCGGCCTTGTAATTAACTGGTCTAAGTCTTGTGTATATGTCCTTTCGGGTGAATCTCCTCCCTTGCCGCGTGGTTGTCCCATACAGGTGGTGCAGGCGGGATTTAAATACTTGGGGGTATTTATTGCCCTAGATCCTGTGGTCCGCTATGAACGTAACTTGCTCCCCCCGCTTCAACGCCTAAGGACTGATGTTGTGGCATGGCGCTAACTTCCGTTGTCCCCCCTCGGACGAGCAACATTATTTAAGATGATGTCACTGCCCCGGTTCTTATATGCGTTACAAAATACATTTGACGTTATCCCAGCGAGCTACTTTCGAGAGGTGGAAAGTCTACAGAGACAACTAATATAGTGCGGGCGATCCCGCATTGCCCTTGCCAAGCGGACACTCCCCTGGTACGATGGTGGAATCACACTCCCAGATATTAGGCGCTATTATTGGGCCTCCCAGCTGGGGGCGATTAATCATGGTACGTATGGTCCTGCGTCGAACCCCGCGTTCGAAATGGACAAGTGGCTGTTGCCTGGCGGGGATTACAACAGGGCGCTCTATACAAAATCTGCCGGGAAGATGCTCACGGGTCCAACTAAGATAGCGGTGTAAGCATGGTATCGTGCAAATGCTGCAATGGGATGGAAGGATAGATTGACTCGAGCGACTCCACTTTACGCATCCGAGAGGCTTGGCTCCCTGTGGAAGACGAAAGGCTTTGATAGGTGGGACGTGATTGGTATATGCAGAGTGAATGATGTCTGGGTCAAGGACAGGGTCAAGACTTTTGAGGAGTTGAAAGTGGAATACGAGTTGAGTGATAGGGGTTTTTTCCGTTATGCGCAGATTCGCCACGCCCTGACCTCGGTTTTTCCGTCGGGTACCACTATCCCGGAGGCATCCCCACTTGAAGATCGGGTACTGGATGGGTACGTTCCCGACAGTACAATTTCGCTGATCTACAAAAAGTTGATAAATAATCGGGTTGACCTCTTAGACCGTCTCAGAGAGGCCTGGACCGGCGATGGTCTGGAGTTGGACGATTAAGACTAGCAGTCGGCGGTATCTTCGCCGAAGGAGGTTGCAATTCCGGCTCGTCTCCGGTTTGTGCAGCTTAAAATCCTCCACCGGATCTATATGACTGGTCCTCGCCTTATTAGTATGGGATATTCCTCGGACGGGATGTGTAGGCGTGGATGCGGCCTACTGGGCACTTTTCTCTATATACTCTGGGAGTGCCCGGCGGTTGTGTGTTATTGGAACCGAGTGCATGCGGTTATGGAAGAGGTCACGGGTGTTGCGTTGTGGCCTGAAGCTAGGAGATGCTTGTTGAATGTTTGGGAGCCGACTGACTATGATGTGGCTCAGACTCAGTGGGTGACCCTCGGGAATATGATTGCCAAGAGAGATATTGCGCAATTGTGGGGATCTCAGAGGCCGCCCACTGTTCTGGCATGGAAGGAAAACATGGACTGGTGTATGTTTAGAGAGAAGACAACATACGTGGCACGTGGCAGGCCCCGAAAATGGGGGAAAGTCTGGGGCCAGTGGAACTCCAATCGAGGTGAAATATGTACACCTCCCTTCACACACGTCGTGACCACTCCACCTTCCCCCTGACCCGACATTCCTACTACTGTTTCAGCTAAAATGCCTCCTGACTTGCAATTCCCCTTGCTTTCCCCCATCCCGTATTGTTGATTGTATCAAAGTTGTATGCTTTCCTCCTCATAGGACGCTTCACCATTTGTAATGATTGTATTGCCTTGTTTCTTTACTGTTTATGTTTTAAAATTTTAATACAAAGAAATATTAAAAGAAAAAGAAAAAAGGAAGGAGGGATGTTAAGAGGGTTCACCGTTTTTGGATGATATTTCTCAGCACTGCTTCTCCCACTGCCACATCTGTTTCTGCAGCCGCTTCTAAGCAGTAGTGCCTAGTGAAGGTGTGCGTGGATGTCCAGGTTGCTGCCCTGCAGATGTCCTGGATCGGCACTCCTGCAAATAATGCAGTGGATGTGGACACTACTCTCGTTGAATGAGCACGAACTCGTGCGTTCAGAGGTTTTCCAGCAGCTTGGTGACAGTAGACATTCGCACTGGAAATCCACCTAGCAATCCCACGTTTTGATAAAGGAAAACCTTTTCTGGGTGCGCTGTAAGCGACGAAAAGCTGTGCAGACTTGCGAAAGCTCTTAGTCTCTTGCAAATAGAATTTGAGACATCATTGTACATCCAGCGAATGCTAAACTCTTTTCGCCATTGTTACTGGTTGAGGAAAGAAGCGTTTTAAAACTAATGGTTCATTTAAATGAAAGTCAGTTGGTACTTTAGGAATAAACTTTGGGTTAGTCCTAAGAATCACCCTGTCTTCTTTAAATTGCAAAAAAGGGTTTTGAATCATGAGAGCCTGTAGTTCTCCTACCCGTCTCGCTGACGTTAGAGCGATGAGAAGCGCCACCTTCCATGATAGGAATTTAGTATCTGCTCTGAGTATAGGTTCGGAAGGCTGCTTCATCAATTGTGACAGTACTATGCTTAGACGTCAAAGTCGTGGTGGAGGCTTTATTGGAGGAAAAACTCTGAACAATCCCTTCTTAAATTGTTTGATGATCCTAGTCGACCATAAGGATGGGCCCGAGGCAGACCTTCTGTAGCGGGATATTGCGGATAAATGCACCTTTATAGAAGCGTGAGCCAATCCCGATTTGGCTAAAAGTAAGATGTATGGGATAACTTCATGAGGTGCTGCAGTTAGAGGATGAATTTTACTTCTCTGACACCAGAGACAAAACCTCTTCCACTTCATTCTGTAGGTTTTGTTGGTACTATCCGCTCTAGCTTTTGACAGGATGTTTTTACATTCTTCTGAGATATTTAGATGCTGCTACTCACAGTGATCAGGAGAAAGGCCGCTAAGCGCAAGGATTTCGGGTCCGGATGGAGCACTTGTCCCAGGGACATTGTCAGAAGTGATGGAATTGGTTGGAGACTAACTGGGCGGACCTCCAACAGCAGCAGGAGTTCTGTGAACCAGTGTTGTCTGGGCCACCATGGGGCTATCAGGATCAGCCTGCACAGTTCTTTCTTGATCTTCACAAGCACTCGCGGTAGGAGAGGAATTTGAGGAAAAATGTAGGCAAATACACCGGACCATGCCATCGAAAACGCACTCCCCCAAGACCCCCTCTGGGGAAGCCAGCTTGCGAAGAACCGGCATTTCTTGTTCTCCCTTGTGGCCAAGAGGTCTACTGTTGGTCCTCCCCATTTTCGAAAAATGCTGTTTAGGATCCCCTGGTCCAGTTCCCACTCGTGGCAGGACAACCTGAGCCTGGTGAGAGTATCCGCCTTGATGTTTTGATCCCCCGGGAGATGTTCCGCTGTCAAGGATATCCCTTGCTGTAGCGCCCATTCCCATATTCTCTGGGCTTCTTGAGTAAGGGATAGAGATCCTGTTCCTCCTTTCTTGTTCAAGTAGTGCATCGCAGTCGTGTTGTCCGTTCTTATCAACACCGACAAGCCTCTTATCCTTGGCAGGAAAGCTTGTAATGCGAAGCGGATTGCCCTGAGCTCCAGCAAGTTTATGTGTAATTGCTGCTCGTGCAACTTCCAACGACCGCTGACTTGAAGATCTTGAAGAAATGCTCCTCATCCTTTTAGGGACGCATCTGTAGTCACTACCAATGGAGCTGGTATTGTGAGAAATGAAAGACTTTGAGAGACATTTTGTTCTTGTGTCCACCATGTCGCTGCTTGAACCATGACTGGTGTTACTTGGACTACGTCTTCGAAGGATCCCTCCACTTGACGCCATTGTAGATCGAGCTGTTCTTGCAACGGGCGCATTCTTAACCTGTAGTGAGGCACGAGGGGAATGCAAGATGACATTATGCCCAGTAATGACTTGTACCTGCGTACTGAAAGACACTATCTTTTTATAAAGTCTTGGAAGAGAGACACGATCTTCAGCTGTCTTTCTTTGGAGGGAAACGCCTTGTTTCTCTCCATATCCAGTATTGCTCCCAAAAAAGTGATCAGTTTCGTTGGTCGAAGGGATGATTTTTCCTCGTGTAGAGTCAAACCTAGTTTGGCAAACAAGTCTATGCAAGCCTTTGTTGACGCTCGGGCTAGTGCTTTTGATGGTGCTTTGACTAACCAGTTGTCGAGGTAAGGAAATATTTGATGTTTTTGTTTCCTTAAAACAGCCGCCACTGCAGCCAGGCATTTTGTGAACACTCTTGGCACTGACTTTAGGCCGAATGGCAGTACCTTGAATTGGTAATGTTTTCCGGCTACCATCAACCGAAGGTACTGCCTGTGTGAAGGATGGATAGGGACGTGAAAGTATGCATCCTGTAGATCTAAAGTGGTCATATGATCTCCTGGGTTCAATAGTAGACGGATGTCCTGAAGAGAAACCATTCTGAAAGACTGCTTTTTGAGATAGGTGTTTAGGGATCTGAGATCCAGAATAGGACGCCATTGGAGGATGTTTTCCTTGACCAGAAAAAAATCGGGAGTAAAACCCCTTTCCTTTTTGGGAGTTCGGCACCGGTTCTATTGCTCCCTTTCGGAGCATTGTCCGAATCTCCTTCCGGATTTGATGCAAATGATTGACTTTCTGATGCATCGGTGGTGTACAAGGAGGCATCTGTAGAAATTCTAGAGTGTGGCCGAATTGAATAATGTTGAGGACCCACTGGTCCGTAGTTATTTCTTGACAATTTTGAAAATAATGAGCAATCTTTCCACCCAGGGGAGCATGTGATCTCAGTAGAGTCGGTGTAGCCGGAACTCTAAGGTTGTCATTGTCGTCGGGTGTTGTCTTTCCCCTGACGACCTCCTTTTCCTCTCGGAGTCGATTTTGTATAACCTCCTGATTGTCGCTGTCCACCCTTGTCTGCGCAGAACCGCTGCTCCTCCCAGAGACCTAAACGCTGTAGTCGCTATATCCATAGCGCAATCAATTACTTCTGCTCAAGTCCTCTCACCCTCAAGAAGAATTTTCCTGGCCTCTTGTATCTCTGGTTCTGGTACACGGTCAATATATGGCAAAAGGTCGCAGCACATTTGTCTGTCATATCTCCCCAGAATGGCCAGGGAATTTGCAGATTTTACTAGTAGAGGCGACATTGAGGAAAATCTCTTTCCTGCGTTGTCCAGCCTCCTACCTTCCTTGTCTGGGGGTGCCGTAATTGGAGCTGACGGATTTCTCGATTTCTGTTGTGCCGCCTGTGTAATAACTGAGTCCGGTTTGGGATGACCCAAAAGACACGCTGGAGCACCTACATGCGCTTTATATTTTTTGTCCAGTCTGGCGAGCACTGGAGTCACTGTAGCTGGCGTTTCCATAACCTTTAGGCCTTCCTCCCAAATATGACTTACAATAGGTAAGGACTGAACAGATCTTCGATAGGGTTCCTTAAAGTCATATAAGAAACATTCATCTTTATTCCTCCACTTTGGTAAGTGCGAATCTTTTAGTGGCCCTTTCCATCAGGTTATGAAACCCACCAATGTCCTCTGGTGGAGAATCCACAGGTTTCAGTATAGGAGATGAAGGTGACGGAAGGAGATAATCGTCCCACTCTCTTCTAGGGTGGGTAATCTCTCCTTCTTCATGGCCATCATCGGTGGTATCTGGATCCTGCTGAGACCTTGGTGGTGGAGATTTAGGAAGAGGCTCCGGCAAGATCTCTCGCCTCCGCACTGGCGTACCCGGTACAGAGCGTGGTCTAGGCGTAACCTCGTGAATTTCCTTAGAGGCCTGAGGCACTGGATATCTTCTCCTATAATCTTCTAACATGACTTGTAGATCCTTTAATAAAGAAGACGGTACACTTGTCATCTCCTCGTGATGCTCCTGGTGGTATTGTTGCTGTTGTTGGGGATGAACTTGAAATCCTTCATACTCATCCTCCGAGTCGTCTTCCTGGTATTTCACCCTTAACTGCGATGGGCTACTAGCATATCCAAACGGACCACCTTCATCTTCGTCCTCTGAGTCCTCTTCCTCTAGAAGGTGAGAAGGAACTAATGGAGACACTTTACTTGGAGATGTAATTTTTGGTGTGATTGTTCTTTTCTAAGCCCAAAACTGTTTTTCTGGGGATTTTTCCCCGGTCGGCGATATTGTCATCGCCGCCGTCGTCGACGATATCAATCTTTATGAGGGTCATCTGTAAGTCTTTTTTTAGAGCAGGTGGCACAAGCTCTAAATAATCATTTTTTCTCCTTGTCAGCCATGGTAGAAGAAAAAGGAACTTCAAATAAGTAATTCTGGAAAAAGAGAGTACCTCAAATCCCAGTCAAAGTGAGTAGAATTGAAGAGTTTGAGCAGAGCTCAAAGGAGACTCCCTAGCACAACGTGCGGTAGAAAATCTGAGGAGCAAGAGGTTCTCTCAGGATGGTTCTAGAGGGTGAGGAGCGCTGATTGGTTCATGGAAAAGTTTAGTCCTTTTTCCATAACAAGTGTTATGGGTTGCAAAAGGGAAATGGGCCTAGGCCTCTTTCAGTTTGCTATACTGCTAAGCATTGCTTTTTTATATACCGGAGACTCCCGTCTCGATGACGGGGAATGATTCAGGCATGTGAATCTATGAAAGCTCCAATACTGGAGTAAATTCTGTTTTTTAATTAATTTTTTTAATGTAGGAAATTGGAGAGCGACAGTAGTCTTAACAGACTGGAATGTGACACTGTTAATGAGGTTTGTTGTGGAGGAAATACAGTAAGGGTTACTGCTTTGCGAGTCTTTTTACCAGCATTTTAGCTAAATGTGGAGGTTGGTTGGTTGTTTATCTATTTAGAGAAAATATTCATGATAGAGAACTACAATTAAAGGAAGAAATCTTTCTTTTTTGATCACAGGATTCTCTCTGATAGCCATATAGAGTACAATAGACTAGCCAGAAGGGTTATGCCCCTGTAGTCCTGGTTCAGTGTTCTAGGAATGTTAATTGAAGTCATGAATGCTTGAATAATTCCACACTACACGTGTAGTCCTCACAATACTTGTCTGTATAGTTATTCTTCCATGGAAATAACATCACAGAATGTCTCAATACACAAGATCACACATTGCCAAATAAGATAGAAGTCTGTTGATGGTATAATGTTTTCCTGAATTATCAAAGTAAATCACCTAATTGCATACACAGAACTACATTTTAGAATCTAACAAACAGAAAACCTTCCAAATCCTCTCTACATGAAGGTAAAAAAGAAAATAAGTTACTTACCGGTAGTTGCAGTTCTACAGTATTGGTATTTTTCATAGATTCACATGCTTGAATCATTTCCCGTTGTTGAAGTGGGAGTCCCATGGTACCATAATAAAGCAGTATATATCACTATCATGGGCAATAATGGCAAGGAAATAGTCAGTTTAATAGCCTATTCATGTCCTTTTTAAAAAAGGACCAAACTTGAACTATGACCAATCTGGCGACAACACCCTCTACAACATTCCTATCAGAGGCTGAGTCCCGAAGACTTTCAAGCACAAGTAGGAATAAATAATCCAGAGCTATAAGGGGAGCCTCTACAGTGAGGAGGGTGAGTCGCATATGAATTTATTAAAGATACAAACACTGGAGAACTGCAGTTACAGGTAAGTATCTTATTTTCTTCTCCAATATTGGATCTTTCATTGAGTCACATGCTTGAATCAGAATAGCAAGCAGTTACTGTATTTGTATACCTCATAGCATTAGCGTAACTAGTGGATGGTGGCTAGAAATGAATATGCTACTTACCAGTATGCATCTGTTCTTGGCATGTAGGGCTGCTGACATTCATATCTATAGCATAGATCGCCGCCTAGTGTTGGGTCCGGATGATTGCACATTGTTGTCCTGGAAGAGTCTTCGAAGTATCACGAGATAGGTGGCTCCTCCCCTGGACTACAGTGCGCATGGGCATCGACTCCATCCCCAGATTGTTTTTAGCCATTGTGGCGAAGATGGAGTGTAACAGTGTGAGCGATAGCCATGCTAAGAGTAAGTGTAAAATTCTGCAGCTGCTACAGGCGCCGGGGAGGAGGGCGGGCGATATGAATGTCAGCAGCCCTACATGCCAAGAACAGATGCATACTGGTAAGTAGCATATTCAGTTCGAGGCATGTGGGCTGCTGAATTCATATCTATAGCATAGAATATATAGCAGTCCTTCCATTATCGGCGGCCGCCTGTGCCAGCTGCAGACGTTTGAAAAAGTGTTTTTAGAACAGCCTGCCCTACAGCTGCTTGCTGCTTGGAGTGCACATCTACACAGTAGTGTTTAGTAAATGTGTGTGGGGTAGACCATGTGGCTGCTCTACAAATGTCCTCTAAAGGGATATTACCAAGGAAAGCCATGGAGGCCCCCAACTTGCGGGTGGAGTGGGCTCTCGGGGGGATCGTTAAAGTGCGCTTAGCCTTTTGATAGCAAATTTGAATACACTGAACGATCCACCTGGCTATACCTGCCTTGGAAATGGGGTTGCCTTTGTCTTGGGCAGAAAAGGCAACAAAGAGTTGTTTCGTCTTCCTAAAATCTTTGGTCCTATCAATGTAGTACATCAAAGCTCGTTTAACGTCAAGAGTGTGGCGCATTCTTTCAGCCACTGCCTCTGGATTTTGAAAGAACACAGGCAGTTCAATAGTCTGATTGACATGGAACTGTGAAACCACCTTAGGAAGAAATTTAGGGTTAGTGCGCAGCACCACCCTGTTGGAGTGAACCTGTATGAATGGCTCTTGTACGGTGAGCGCCTGGAACTCACTAACACGTCGCAGTGACGTAATGGCTATGAGGAAAGCCCCTTTCCATGTTAAGAACTGAATCTCGCATGAATGTAGAGGCTCAAAGGGTGGACCCATCAGTCTGGTGAGGACCACATTAAGGTTCCATACAGGAGCGGGCGGGGTCCTGGGAGGAATGACTCGTTTCAGTCCTTCTAGAAAGGCTTTAATGGCAGGCACTCTGAAAACTGAGAGATGCTGCCTGTTTTGGAGATAAGCCGCTATGGAGGATAAGTGTATCCGAATGGAAGCATATGCTAGATTACATTTGTAAAGATGTAACAAATAACAAATGATGTTGTGAGTAGATGCGTCTAGCGGGTTGATGTTGTGGTCTGCAGAGTAAATGACAAACCGCTTCCATTTTGCTGCATAGCATGCTCTGGTGGTGGGCTTCCTTGCCTCCCGTATGATATCTATGCAGGCGGGAGGCAAGTTAAGGTAGCCAAATTCTAAGACCTCAGGAGCCAGATCGCCAGGTTGAGCTGTTGCGGATCTGGGTGCTGAATGTCGCCATGGCTCTGCGTCAAAAGTCTGGGTGTGAGGTGCAGCCTTTGATGCGGTACCACGGAGAGTTCTAGAAACGTGGTGTACCAAGGTTGGCGTGCCCACGTTGGAGCAACCAGGATGAGTGTCATTGAGTGTTGCTTTAGCTTTCGCGCCACCAGCGGTATTAGAGGTGCTGGGGGAAAAGCGTACGCAAATTTGCCGGACCAGTTCATCCATATCGCATTGCCCTGCGACTGTGGGTGCGGCAATCTGGCCGCAAAGCTTTGGCATTTTGCGTTTTCCCTCGTGGCGAACAGGTCTATCTCTGGATGACCCCACTGCTGGAAGTACGGGTGGAGTACTGATGGATGTATCTCCCACTCGTGCATTTGGTGGCTGTACCTGCTGAGCAGATCCGCCATCTGATTGTCCTTGCCCGGGAGGTGTTCCGCCATGAGGGAGATGTTTCTCTGAATGGCCCACTTCCACATGCTCTGAGCCAGATGAGACAACTGTGGAGAGTGTGTACCTCCCTGCTTTTGAATATAGTACATGGCTGTCATGTTGTCCGTCCGGATCAACACAACTTTGTTGCACAGATGTACCTTGAATGCTTTCATTGCCATGAAGATTGCCATCAGCTCTAGGAGGTTGATGTGCATCTTCTTTTGCTGCGTTGTCCATAGTCCCTGCACTGTGTAGTGGAGTACATGAGCTCCCCAACCCTGGAGAGAAGCGTCCGTTGTTAGGATGATCTGTGGAAGAGGGTCCTGGAACGGTCGGCCCTTGCAAAGGTTGTGTGGATTCCACCAATGCAGAGAGTTGTATGCCCGACCGGTCACCAACACTAGGTCGTTAAACTGTCCTTGAGCCTGATTCCACTGATGTGCTAAGCACTCTTGAAGCGGACGCATATGTAGTCTCGCGTGCGGGACTATGAAGATGCAGGAGGCCATCGTGCCTATCAACTGCATGAACACTCGTGCTGGAAGCGAGTGTTGCGGCCTGAATTTCTGTATAAGCGACTGAATGCTGTTGATCCTCACAGAATTTGGCTGAGCTGTGGCTGCCAGAGTATCTATTGTCGCACCCAGATACTGCCGCACATGGGCTGGCTGAAGGTGCGACTTTGGATAATTCAGTGAGAATCCCAGATCGTGAAGAAGGTGAATGGTGTGGGACATGTCGGCAGCGCACTGCCTGGCCGACTTTGCTTGGACAAGCCAGTCGTCCAGATAAGGGTAGACGTGAACGTTTTGTCTCCGGAGGTGCGCAGCCACCGTCGCCAGGCATTTTGTGAACACCCTGGGCGCTGTGGTCACTCCGAAAGGGAGGACCTTGAATTGGTAATGCTGATTCTGAATGGTGAATCTGAGGTATTTTCTGTGTTATGGATGTAGTGGAATGTGAAAATATGCGTCCTTGAGATCCAACGTTGCGAGGAAATCCCCTTGATTGAGCAACGGAAGAACAAGCTGCAGCGTGAGCATGTGAAAGTGTTCTGAGAGAATGTACTGGTTTAGGGGCCTGAGGTCCAGTATGGGTCTGAGGGACCCGTCCTTTTTTGGGATTAAGAAGTACAGGGAGTACACTCCTGTGCCTCTTTCTTCCACTGGCACGAGCTCGATTGCCCCTTTTTGCAGCATGACAAGCACCTCTTGCTGCAATAAGTACAAATGCTCTGTTGACATAGGACGGTGCCTTGGTGGGATGTTGGGTGGAGTGGACGTTAACTCTAGACAATAACCGTACTGGATAAGTTTCTTGACCCACCTGTCTGTGGTGATGGATTTCCAGACTGGCAGGAACTGCTGGAGTCTCCCCCGACGGGTGTTGTATGGTCGGGGGGCAGTGACAAGACGTCACTGTTTGTTGGTGGCGGAGGATCTGGAGTTGTTGTTTCCAAGACCTCTGCCCTTGGCGCTGTTGCCACGATAGCCGCCTCTACTCTGCTTGTTGTAAGAGGTCTGCGCCCCACCTTTAGTGTACTGTGTTTGCTGGGACATCTGGCCTCTGGAAACACCTCTATTGCTTGAGCGACGAAAAGTACTACCCCCGAACTGCTGGGACTGGAGAGCCCCCATGGACTTTGCAGTCTTGGTGTCTTTCTTTATTTTTTCTAGGGTGGTATCCATCTCAGGGCCAAATAAGTGATCAGGGTTTACAGGCTGATTGAGGATGGTGGTTTGTATCTCTGGTTTGAACCCGGAGATTCTGAGCCAGGCCTGACGCCGCAACATCACACTTGCGTTAATGGCCCTGGCCGCGGTGTCCGCTGCGTCCAGTGCACATTTAATAGAAGCATTTGAGATGAGCTTCCCTTCTTGAATGAGCATCTCCGCTGCCTCTTTATACTCATCTGGCAAGTGTTGTAACAGGGTCTCAAGTGTATCATAGTGTGCCCTGTCATATCTGGCCAAAAGCGCCTGTATGTTTGAAATGCTCCAGATAATGGCCGCTTGAGCCGCCACCCTCTTCCCTGATGCTTCTAGCACTTTAGATTCCTTGTCAGGGGGAGGAGCATCACCAGTAAATTGTGAATTTGCCCTCTTCCGGGCATTAGAAACAACTAGAGAGTCCAACGGCAACTGGCCCTTGATGTAGGTAGGGTCACCAGGAGCCGGCTTATACTTCTTTTCAATCCTGGGGTTTATAACCCTGGCACGCGTGGGTTCTTAAAAAATGTCTGCAGCATGTTTTAAAACACCCTTTAGCATTGGCAGAGTCTTGACAGTCTTTTCAGAGGTGGAAAAGGTATCAAACAGAAAGTCCACTTCAGTAGGGTCAGCATGCAGCTGGACATCGTGATTTTTAGCTGCCCTCTCAATTAGAGCATTAAATGCCGCAGAATCCTCAGTAGGAGAGGTTTTGACAGTATATAGTTGAGTGTCCGGGGCAGTGTGCGGATCCCCTGGGTCCCCAGCATCTGCCCATGAGTCATGGTGATCCTCAGGATCAGTGTCGGCAGGGAAGTTGTACTCCTCATTGTCCCCTTCCCCAGCCTCCACATCTGAGTAAGTGGGTGAGGTTGGGGCAATGTCCTGAGGCCGTGGAGTAATTGGTTCAACCAGAACTGGTGACTCCGTAGAAGCCTTTTTCCTCTTTAAAGGAATTGTGTAGGACTCCATAGGCTGTGCCGGCGCAATCTTCCGCTTGTAGAAGGAAAGTTTACCGGTGTTGGCGTCGATAAATTGTTCCGACGGCTCCTCCAGTAGGGGTTGTCGATGTTTAGTGCTCACAACTGCAGGGGTAGGCTTAGGCCCCGAGGGCACTTTCGTCGACGTTTCGACCACCGTCCTGGGCGCGAACGCCTTCGGCGCCACTTTCGTCGGCAGCGTGAACTGGATCGGCGCCGTCGACATTGGCGGTTTGGCAGCGGGCTTCTGGGTGGAAGTATCCTTCGGATCGACCGCGGAAGCCTTGTTTCTGATGCGTTGCAACGAGTCCGACACCTGCTTCGTGAAGGATGCGGACGGTTTCGTCGACCCGACAGGTGTTCTCAGTCCACCAGCATGTGCTGACTCGAGTGTAACAGTACTTTTGGCCTTTACTGGCCGACGTGCTGGATCGACAGCTTTTGGAGCTCCGATTCCCCTGTCTGTGTCGACGGCCTTCGGCGCTGACGGTTTCGGGTTGGCGGCCTTGACAATTGGCTTCGGTGTCCCAGTCTTCGGCTCGACGCCCTTGAGCGACTTCGGCTCGACGCCCTTGAGCGACTTCACCGGATCGACCACCTTCTTCGGCTTCGGCTGCCCCGACATGTCTGAAGACGAGGAGGCGACCAAAGCGACAGGCGTCTTCTGTTTCGACGTCGTCTCTATCACTTTCGGTGTCGTCGAGACCGAAGCTTTCACTTTCGGTTTCGATTTGACCAATGGCGGCTCCGTAGAAGTGTCCGTAGCCGGGCCCGGAGGCGAGACTGTGGATCCAGGTATAAGATCTTGGGTAAGGCCACGTGGCGATCCCTCGACCTGAGCCTTAGTGACAGCTCGAACGGGGCATAGCTCTTCACCTGAGCTATCTTCCGTGGCCCCATAGGCCTCATTGTCGTCTCCTACCTCGTCGACGACGTCTTCTGTGTCGAGCATTTCGACGTCCGCGTCGTAGTTGGAGTCGAGCTCTGCCGCCGGAGTTGAAATCGGCTCTCGATCTTCCGGCTCGTCTGCTTCTTCCCCCTCGAAAATGTTCACCGGGTCAGGGGCCAACTGCTGGGCCTCCTGGCGCGCCACGCGCCGAAGTCGAATCGTCTTCTTGGAGCGAAAACGGGAAGAAGCCATACAGTTGGCTTCGTCGTGATCCGGCGATAGGCACTTGTTGCACACCGGGTGGACGTCGATGTGGGGATACTTCGAGTTGCACACGGGGCACCTTTTGAACGGGCTCCGTTCCATGATGTGTCGTCGAAGAAGTCTGGTTGCGTTGACTGGGCCTCGAGTACCGAAGGGCCACGCGACTCCTCTGGATGTCCGACTCGGGAACTCAGCCGGAACAGAGCTGGGCACCGAACGCAAAACAATACCGACGCTAAAGGAAAGGCCTTCGGGCCTAAAGGAAAGTTTCTATCGATTCCGATCTTGAGTGATCAAATATGCATCCGAACCCAATGGCGGAAAAAAACAATCTGGGGATGGAGTCGATGCCCATGCGCACTCTAGTCCAGGGGAGGAGCCACCTATCTCGTGATACTTCGAAGACTCTTCCAGGACAACAATGTGCAATCATCCGGACCCAACACTAGGCGGCGATCTATGCTATAGATATGAATTCAGCAGCCCACATGCCTCGGACATATGCAATTTAATATTAGTACAAAGAAAAAGCGCTGAGCACTCCAAACATCGTAAATTTCTGTTTATTTATTTTACAAGCAACCCATGTGCAATGGACTGATAGGCACGTTTGGGCCTCCTGGCCTTCGTTGAAGTCAATCAATCAGAGTGAACTGCCCCCTTATAAACCTTCATTTAATTTGTTTAGCAGCATGTTTCGTATAACATAAAAAGAGGACTCAGCCGGCCCCCACCATTAGATAGTATAGTAAACATGGTGGCCATCTTTAAAACAAACAATATATGATTTCTTATCAATCATTCTCATAAATGATGCATTCTAACTCCTTATTGAAGCATACATCATGAAGGGAAAAATCTATAATAATACGGAAATTTGAGATATGTTAGCATAGAGTTATAAGGATCCTGTTCAATAGGAAACAAGTGTATAATGTCGTGGGTATTTGCAATCGGTCTTCATCTCCATCAAATTTGTACATTAATTTAGAAATGTAATAGTTGATTGGACATCAGGCCCTGGATGGGCTTTGCAACAACCCTGTCATATGTTGCAATAGATACAGACTCATACATAAAACCCTGGATGGGCTTAAACACCTCTCCTCTATCTTCCCTAGAGCTGTACTCCTAGATTAGCGGAAGAATGGTCTGTCATCCGTTCCCTCCAAATGCCTAATCTTAATTGTTGAGACAATTGGAGCCCAGATACATAATCCAATTAGGAACCAAAGTACCAACAGGGGTCAATGGTGAAGAAGAATTATGGATATGGTGTTGGAAGACCGATTGCTGACACCCATAACAGTATACACTTGTTTCCTATTGAACTCTGTGTTTACTGTTGAATGTTCACCCTCGCGTGCTGAGGCACCTGCTGTGAGGAGAGAGGCGGTTGTGGCAAAATTCACAAATGGAGTTTTATATATATATATATATATATATATCTATATATATATATATATATAGATATATATATATATATATATATATATAGATATATATATAGATATATATATAGATCAAACAGGAAAACCTCTACTCCCCATCAGGAAAAGAGCACGCACACGAGGACCATTTGGGTTAAGGCCTTTTTATTAAATGAGCCTCCTCCAACCCAGCATAGATACGCGTTTCAGCTGACGCAGCAGCCTTCTTCAGTCTAGTGTGCGCCATTTTGGTATCAACCTTTATACATACTTAAAATCATAGACATAGAAAAGTTCATGACGTTTTAAAAAAAAATTATTTGACATTTAAATAGTAAATGTAAATATTTTTAAGAACAGTGAATATTGAACGTTTCGTTGGTACTGTGTATTAGATGGTTATTATTATCGGCATTTCTATAATGCATAATGCATGCAAGATTGTTCATAAATAAAGTGCATAGTGCACAGACCAAACCATTCTAATACAAATTTATACTAAATCACTGATCCTGAACAGTAGATATCTTCATGTTATTCTACATCTCGTAATGTCCATATGCCATTTAAAAGAATCCCATCGCGCTGGTCATATGGTTATAAGTGTAAAACCATCGTGCTGCTCAATATTATAATTAGAATTCGAGGGAGACACGCTGCATTACATTGCCATTATACTGCATTCAAAAACATTAGATATACACACACACACACCCACACACACACACTACATCACTCATGTCATGGTCACTATCACTATCACTGATGACATCTCAAATGACATCACGGATGACCTCATCAAGTGACTATGATTATTTTTAAACAATTTATTAATGTTAAATACATATATACCAAGGTGCATTGGTGAATCAGTGAGTGTATGAGTGTCTGTATAAATGATGTAGTGGTTGCGTAACTGACTGAATAAGTGAGTGAGTGATTAGGTGTCTCAGTGAATATATGGGTGAGTGATTGTTTGAGTGGATGTCTGTATCAGTGTGTTAGTTGGTGTGTCTGTTGCTGAACGTGTGTGAGTGGGTACGTGAGTTTCTGTATGGGTGAGTGATTGGTTGTCTGAGTACCTGTCTGTGTGTCTGTATGGGTCGGTGAAGGGGTGTGTCAGTGGCTGTAAGGATTAGTGAGTGCGTCTGTCAGGGGCTGTATGGGTGAGTGTGCACGTATGGTTGTGTCAGTGCCTAAGTGCATGTGTTAGTGGTATATGGGAGAGTAATTGGGTATGTGAGTGGCTGTATCCATGAGTGATAGGGTACATGAGTGAATGTATCGGTGGGTGTGTGAGTGAATGCGAGAGTGCTTGTATAGTTGAGTGCGCTTTGTCAGTGACTGTATAGGTGAGTATGTGTTAGTATCTGTATGAGTAAGTGAGTGGGCGTGTGTTAAACTGTAGGGGCAAGTGGCTATAATATTCACTGTATTCATAGGAGGCAAGGGGACTTCATCCCCCAATCAGCAGCACACCGGAAGGCACGTTTGCAGAGTAGTGGAGAGAGGGGCTGTGACCTCCAAAGACCTCTCCGCAATCCCACTGTGTGGCACTTACTGGAGGTAAACGGAGGTCTTGTTGGCCTGCAAGGACCTTCAGCAGCCATGGGGACTTCATTCGCCCACCAGCAGCACGACAGGAGGGAGGCGCAATTGCAGAGTGCTGCAGAACGGGGGCAGGTCCTCGGTAGTTGTGCTGGTAGCTTTTCATTATTACCATTTTTTTAATTAATAAGGGAAGGGGGGCCATGTGACCCCTCCCCAGGCCAATTACAGCCCCGGGCCCTGAGTTTCTTTTTCGTAAATTAAAAAAAACAATTATTTAAAGGAAGGGGGCTGCATGGCCCCCTTCCTGAGCCGGTTTTGGCCCCGGGAACCCCATCCCCCTGGGACTGGCCACAATACTGGGTGCCCTGTTCACACCCAGGGCACCTATCAATTCACGTTGGGTACCACAGGGGGAGCTTGAAGACCCCCAAAGTCCCTACCAGCTCCCTGCGTCCTGTGAGAGCCGGCATTGCTTTTGGACTTAGGGAGCTGATGAACATGCAGCTACCTCTTTCCAAAAGCAATTCTGCTCCGCTTCATGCAAGCAAGAGCATTTTTCTGCTCTCACCTGATTGATGCGGAGCAGAGTTTGTTATGGCTTGGTGAGAGCTGTAAGCTCCAGCAAAGCATTAGCAAACAGCTACCTCCCGAGAGTAGGCACATCCGGTAGAGTGGCGGCCCCCAAGGCATGGTTCCTCCAGGGGGGCTGTGCAGCACCCCTGCAGCGTTTGTTTAAGCCCCGGTGAGGTGGTGGTCCCCCTGTGGTTCGGTGACGGACGCCTTCATTATTTTGCTGTAGCCCCGGGGAGGTGGCAGTCCCCTGGGTATGGGGGACTGTTGCACGTACAATTTAATGAGAACCCCCAAGGAGGTGGCGGTCCCCGAGGCTCCAAGGGGGCTGCGTGGGCCCCCTTGCATTATTTTACACATGCCCCGGGGCATGAGTAAAATAATGCAGGGGCGGGCTTGTGCGCCCCCCCCTCTATTTTATTATATGCCTCCAGGACCTGGCCCACCCAGGGGTTACTTAAAAGCAAACACAGGAGTCCGCTCTTTTTTTCTTTTTTGCCTCTAATTCGCGAATATTCCGATTACACTGCAATTTTTCTTGAGAAAAAAAAGTTTTTGTGGCCTGTTGGACCAACTTTATGGGGTCAGGGTATTCACACCTTGCGCCGCTTTCTTTTTTTTAAAAACTTTTTTTTGGGGGGGGGGGGGGGGGGGGGACTTGGTGAAGTGAGTCCCAAGGTGGCTGCCAGTACTTCCTAGCCGAAGTGCTGGCAGCCAATCAGAGCTGTGCATTTCTCAGCACGAGCTCGTCTGTTTTCACGGAGGCTTCATGATCAGAGATAACACTATCATTTTCAACTTACATTTCTGAAAAACTACTGAATGGATTTGCACCAAATAACAAAAAGCACAATCTGCGTAACATCTATCTTTCTGCCAAATTTGGTGTATTTCCATGCAGCAGGTCGGGCAGTAGGTTCGACAATGTGTTCCTATGGGAATTAAAATGGGAAAACACACTTCTTAACCCACTTTTTTTCGACCCCCACTTAACGGATCACCCCGAAACTTCCCATGCACAACAGAACTTGCTTTTAAATTTTTGGGGGGAAAGATTCGTGAAGATTCATCAAAGATATAGGCAATTCAAAAAAGGTGTTTCCTCTGTAAACTAAGTTCTAACTATAACTACCTGTTGGTGAATGCCAGTAGGTAATATATAATACATTAAGATTTGCATAAATACATAAGAAATGACATGGAACCAAAGGAGGCTACCTTTATTGAAATAAGTGGTGTAGTAAAACCTGTCTAACGTTGCGCTGTGTTGATCCAGTTAATAATACTGCACAAATTATATGCACACTCTTCCAAGTCGCAGCATGGCATATCTTCATATCTTCTCCAGAAGCACTTCTGAAAACAAAGTAGTTGAGGAGTAAACTGCCCTAGTTGAGTGCACCCTGGTTTTCACCGTGAGGGGCTTGCCTGCCTTTGAGTGGCAGAACTGGATCACAGCTGAAGTTCATTGAGCGATGGTTGCTATTGTGACTGGAGCACCCTTATGAGTGTGTCCATCTAAGTCCAACAGTTGGTCAGTTCTCATGAGTTGTTTAGCGCGATGTAAGTAGAATTTTAGATATCATATAATACCTAGTGTATGAATAGGCCTCTCAGCTGATGATGTTGGATTTGGGGAAAAAGTCCAAAATATTATAAGTTTATTGAGACAAAATCTGAAGGAACCCTGAGAATACCTCTTTGGATGGTTCTGAGAAGTACTGAATTGCGAGGCGCAAGAAGGTTCTTGATTTGAGAAAGCCTGTATCTCCTCTACTAGTAACAAGGCGACCTTCCAAGTGAGAAATATGAGGTGTACTCTGTGAATAGGTTCAAATGAATTCTTCATGAATTGAGAAATAACTATATTCTGGGGCCAGTCCTGGGAAGGAGCCCTTACAGGAGGAAAAACCTCGGAATAATTCTTTATGAACTCTTTGAGGATTTTGCAAGAGAGAGAAAATGTGATGAGTATCTATATCTTAATATTTCTGCAAGCTGCACCTTAACAGATGCATGTACCAACCGTAACTGAGCTAGCGAGAGGAGATAGACTTGTTATCTGCCAGATTATGCTAGTAGAGGATATAGGTTTCATTTCTGGCGCCGTAGGCAGAAATGTTTCCATTACGGTTTACATGTCTTTATCGTGGCTTCTACCTTGACGGCTTGACAGCTTCCGGTTCCGGCTGAGAGAGAGCTGCGATAGAGAGTTGCGAGAGAGGAGCAGCATGCGGCACGGCGTGGCGTGGCGAGCGAGTGAGCGAGCGGAGGGTTCGGAGCGGACCTGAGCGTGCCTGAGGAGAGCCACCGCCGCCGCTTGAACCACCATCGAGCCGCCGGGGCTGCTTGAGGCTCCGAACGTGGTTTGGCGAGCGAGCAAAGCAGAGCCGCCACCATTGAACCTCCACCTCCACTGGAGCCGCTTGAGTTGAGTTGACACCGTTGCCTCCATAAACAGAGAAGTAGAGCAGAGCGGTAAAAAAAAAAAAAAGTGAAAGGAGAGCGGTGAGCCGTGGAGAGCTGCGTTAGAACATCAGCAGCGTGTAGGAGACGTTAGGAGAAGAGCGCTTGGAGGATGAGCGCTTAGGAGCAGGGGCAGAGCGACCAGAGGAGAGGGAAGGTTGCTCCGGTGTTGGCGCTGGTGTGGGTGGTGCCGGATACCTGGGGGGCCACGGGAGTAGACGGTCTGCGTCTGCAGATAAGTAGCAGGGGGGGCAAGTTGGGCTGAACAGCTGTTCCCCTTCGCTCTTCTCAACCCGCTTTGCCTAGCCCCCACCCGTCTCCCCACCTAGCACTGCAAGAGCTCCTAGGTGCATAAACAGAACACTGATTAGAACTCCGAACGAGCAGTTGCCCTGCTCTGCCGCTTTTGATATATTTTTTTGATGTAGTGGACCGTGAACTGTCTTCGGCTGTGCAAATTTGATATCCTGCCAACGCTTGTTCTTTCGAGTAGAAAAGAGTCTCGGGGAGGAAGGTGAGCGGAAGCAGTAGCAGATTTGCCTGTGACTGTGGAAACCGGTAAGTTGCACGGAGAGTTGAGCAAAGGGAATAGATCAAAGGAAGGGGCCGCTTGGATAAACACGGTCAATTACAGTGTGAATAAGGATGAGGTCTGGCCACCAGCGTGGGGCCCAACCCAAGCCTATACAAAGACAGACGACTGCAGAGTCTATAGTTGCTCCACCTCAACTGGAGATGTGTAAGGAAAATGGAGAAAATGAGGAAAATGTGGAAAATAGCAGCGGCTGTGCCGCTATAGAGGGGAATTTGTGTCAGCCAGCCGATGAAAAGGCTTTATCTGCATCTTCTGGCAAGGATTGTATGAAGTCTCCATATGTGGCGCAGCCATCTATAAAGAGCTACTTCCATCAAAGACAATCTAACAAACAGAAAAATATCACCGAAAAGAGAGAACTTAGTGGGAATGTTAGTGACTGTACACTGTCCTCTCCATTACCGTCACCACTATGTAAAAAAGGAGAAAAGAGTGGTTATTCTGGTGATTTGATTCATTCAAAGTTGCCTGAAAAATTGAATGCTGTAGCAGACAGCCAGGATAGGAGTGTAATTGATGAAGGTGCTGTAGTGGAGAAGGTGCTGTCATCTTTGCTCCCGCCATTATCTGTAGTTGGGCAGTTACGGGCTCAGGCGCAAATCCACGCTTTTGTCCCTGCTGCCGATAAGGTAGAATTACAGCTGGTTAATGATTTTCAGATCACCAGTCAGGCGGTGTGTTATAAAACACCAGTTGGGTGTAGTAAAGGGTTGGATGTAGTGTGTGATACGTCTTCTTGTAGGACACTAAATGTAAACAAAGATGTTATTGTGTTAGATCTTGAAGTTGGAGTTGGAAATCCAGTTCACAAGGATGAGATTAGTGAACTGATATTGGTTTCAGAGGACTTGCTTCCCAGTCCAAATAGCCGTTTTGTTAAAAGTGGCAATGCCAGCTTATGTAACCTGGACCAGTCAAGTATAATTATGGAGAATAGCTTTACCATCAATAAATTATTGTTAGTTCCAGGTGTCGGCAGCACTGAGAAGATTATTAATACAAATGACCAATGCAGCTCAGACTTAAAAGGCCAGTTTAACCCAGCTGAGATAGCTTTATTAACTAAACTTGAGGGGAATTTTCAGGCTAGCCCAGGTGATCTAGAAAAAAGTGTTGCTAGTCCTGAGCGGGGTTTATGGGATTGTCTCTTACACACCATGGACTCAATTACTAATGCGCTTAATTTTCATTCTGATAAATTAGATGTTCAGGTAGATATCCTAAACACACTAGCCTCTTATGTAGTGGGTATTGATACAAAACTCCTGCAATTTACTAACCTGATTACAAAGGTGCAAGCAGATAAAGAGAGCCCGCTTATAACCTGTACCTGTGCACAATTGATTGATAACATTTCAGACCTACCATCAATAGTAAGTTCAATGGTGCATGAAGTAAAACTGTTTTCGGGCAGAAAAGCGCAAGGTAATGAAGAAATTATCGATCTAACTGAAAAAAGGACATCTCAGGTAGCATGGCTAGACCAAGGTTATCGATGCAAAATAATTTGGCTTTATTACAAAAAGAAGCGTACGGTAGAAACAGTATAAGCAGTTCAGTTAATGATGGTAATGCACAACTTGTAAATGACTAAAGCAAAATGCAAGCTATAGAGGTCCCTCTATTTAACCCGGAATGTAATATAAATAAAGATTGCTTGGTAATAGGAGATGCAATTGGTGATTATCCAGTGTTAATTCAAAAGTCAAGCAGTAGGAAAAAATCATCCCCTAATCAAACTCAGGAAATAAGTGTTCCTCCAAAATCAGCGATTCTTTCCAAAAGGGCAAAGAAAAGGTTAAGGAAGATACATAATAAGAAAATGCATGACTTACAATCACCTAGTAAGAATGTTTGTGATGATCTTAAAATTTCTGAAGAAACTGAAACTGAAACGAAACCATATTTTCCGATTTTCGGTCCAAATAAAAATTCGGGACTTAATGTAAAGGAAAATCAAATTATGGAGTGTGTCATCAATACATTTGAGCAGGATGAGTCTAAATTGAGTTCAGGACCCATAGTGGAATCTTCAAAAACACTGGGGGAAGATGTATCGGAACAACTTACAAATAAAAGGGCCGACGTTCAAGGTGAGCAATTAAGTCTCAATCAGAAAACGGTTGATTTTACTAATCACCTGGGTAGTAGTAGAAATGATCAGGGGTACGAATTATGCCTGAAACTCAGTAAGGAAGTAGCTGTCGAACAAGGAGACCATAACATTATTAACCAGAAACCTGTAAATCTCACCCATCAGCAAGTTTGTAATAGGATCGATCAGGTGGCCTACTCGGGTACTCAAGATAAAATAATAAAGAAAGTTAAAGAAGTTAATCTCTCGACAGATATTGTTCTGGTGCCCTCTAGTGAGAATAGGTTTCCAACTGTTATAGTAGATAAAGAGAAGGTAGAGAGGAAAGTAGTCTTCTGTCCCCAATATATAACAAGAGGCCCCCATGATATTTTAAATCGTGGTAACATCTTGAAACTGTTACATGCAGTTAAAGATCTCAAAGATGTGGTAACGAAGGATTTGGAAGCTGTAGAGTTTAGGAAAGAAGGTGATAATATTGACAGGGAGATAACAATTACAACCTAGCTAAATACTGAAATTGTTGATAAAATAATGGCTAATGGCATAATATTTGAGAAATGGGGTATTAAAGTTTGGAGACCTCAAGGACTGCGCTATCCAACATTGCTGATTCCAATCAAGTCAACTGATAGAATGACCCTAAAAAAGGATGATAAAAAAATAGCTACTGCAGCACAGGTTAGAGTACTAAAAGGTGAGTCAGGCCCATCTACGGAATTACATTTGTCATATGGTATCAAGATTAGAAGCAGTCAGTCTGGTTTATGAACATGTGAGGCGATAAAGAAAGTTCCAGAATCCGTAGATGATTGGAGCTGGCTTCCACGAATATTACCAAATGTATATCCTGGAAAGAAGGATTGATGCCGACCTTTTTCTGAAGAAGCTTCAAATCCTCTGAAACTTTGTTCCTGGAACAGTAATGGTCTAAAATCATTAATTGAGGACCCAAATGTAATAGATTTCTTGAAGACTTTTAGTATATTAATTTTTCAAGAAACCTGGAACACGTGTAGTGAACCCTTTATTGGTTACTTTGAATACTGTAATGTTGCAACGCGTGAAGCTTATCCGGGTCGCCCATGTTGTGGTCTTTCTATATATGTTTCTCTGAACCTTAAGGTGGAACATTTCGAAATTGACCTCCAGGTAAATTGGCTGCAGTGCTGGTCATTCTAATATTCTTTTAAATGTTTATTTAAGTTGTAAAAAAAAGGTTAGATCCACACAAATTACTCAGTTATGGGGAATGGTAAAAACGTTATTCTTTGATTATTTAGATTCAGTTTTTATTATCTCAGGCGATTTTAACAGGCATTTTGTTGCTTCTAAAAAGCAGACAATTGATTTAAAATGTTTAGCTCAATGGACAGATTGTGAATTTAAAAAATACAATCTAAAGATTATGCATGACTTAGATAATATCCAGACTTTTAATAAAGTAGGTAGTCCCTCCTTAATAGATTATACAATAATGTCTGAAAAAATATATAATTTAGTAAGAAGCTATCAGATAGTCCCGAGGATTGAAAGTGATCACAACCCTCAAGTGGTTCTCTTTGACCTAGCTTTTGACTACCTGTCTGAAACTAGAATTGTGAAAACTGCTTCTACAGCTTTTAACCTTAAAAGGTTAATATGGAATGAAAAAATTGAGGAAAGTTTTTGGGGAGTCCTTTCCTGCTTAATACAGGATGTGCAGTCTGCTTATGGTAAAGGGAAATCCATGGTTGATTTATGGTCACATTTATGTGATGAATTGCTGGCTAAATTTGCTCGGGACAACCCCTCTAGGGGTATAACATTGAACCCTAAGAAACCAGGGTGGTATTCTTTTCACCTACTATATCTAAAAAGAAGGCTCAATAAAGCAATAAGATCACTGTACAGGAATAAAAATAAGCTATAATTTTTTATCATATCTCTTAAAATTAGAGAACTAAAACGGATATAAGAAGGAAATTTGGAGAGCAAAGCAAGCTCATTATGAATCAAGATGGGCTAAGATACATTATGCCTGTAAATCCAAAGATCTGCGGTTATTTTGGAGCATAATTAATAACCTTGAGAATGGTAATAATAGAAGCAACAGTGCTAATGTAGACGAAGCAAGTTGGGTAAACTTTTTTAATTCGAAAATTGATACACAAGGCCCACTGTATGATAATGGTAACAGTAATGGTCCTACCTGCATGTATAAAATAATACATGGAAGGAGGCAGGATAGTACTCATCACCCTCAATGTAGTGTGGATATTAAGCCTTGGTCGCTCGATAAAGTAAAAAAAGCGATAAATAAGATTAGATCCAATGGGGCGCCAGGACCAAATGGTATTCCGAATGCCATATTTAAAGCTAAATTAAGGAATTGGCCAGAGCTATTAATGCTCTTGTTTAATGATGTACTTAAATCAGGTCTTATCCCGTTATCATGGCATGGAAGTATCATTCAACTAATATACAAATGTGGCCCCCAGGATAATCCGGCAAAATATCGCTTCATCACACTTAGAGATGTAGATGCAACATTTTTTGCCAGTTGCCTGCTGGATGAGTTAGAGGTATGGGCTATAAAAGAGGAGTTGATTCCCAACTTTCAAACTGGCTTTAGAAAGGGTGAATCAACTCACACTAACTTGATTTTATTAACACTATTAGGCGGGAGAGCCAACACTAGGAAACAAAGATTGTATGTGGGTTTCATTGATTTAAAAGCCGCTTTTGATTCTGTGACGCGAAATATTCTTTGGTGGAAGTTAAGGAATTGGGGCATATCGGAAACACTTTTAAAAATGATTATACTACTATATTCCGACACCTGGGTACAGATCAAAATTGGCAACGGCAAACATACGACCCGTCGTTTGGCTACTAATGTTGGATTGAAACAAGGCTGTGTTTTGGCTCCTTGCCTTTTTAATCTTTTTATGGCCGATCTCCCAGCCCATTTTAAAAATGTTAATTCGCACTCACCTTCGATTTATGGTAAAGAGATTAAATATCTGCAATATGCAGACAATACCATTTTATTGAGCCAAACAGTTATAGGGTTAAAAAGATTAATTGATTCTTTTAACTCTTATGTCACAAAAAATGGATTAACAATTAATATAAAAAAGACAAAAATAATGACTATGGGAAAAGGCAAACCGAGAATAAAAGAATGGAATATTAATGGCCTGGTAATTGGAAATGTTAAATCATATAAATAGCTGGGAATTACTTTTGATGACGGATTGATATTTAGGCAGCATTTTAACAATCTTGAAGCCAGGGGTTCCTCTCTCGCATTTGCCTTTAGAAAATTGAGAGACAAATTATCATGCCCTAATTATGAACATCTAATGAGGGTGATGAGAGCAAAGTTAATTCCATCTTTGGACTATTGCTCCATCATCTTTAGGGGCAAAGATGCGAAACGGCTCAACGATATAGAAATTAGGACATATAAAGCCGTTTTTAAGATTCCTAAATATATTAGTCGTGCCAATATAAGATTAGAATTTGGGTTGAAGAACCAATTACTGGCGCGTCAATCTTCATTTCTAAAGTCGTTATTATCATTAGTTCGATCAGAGGACGGATCTTTAGCAAAGCTCTGCTGGCTCGAAATCTGAGAAGGTGAATATTCGACGAATTGGCAGCTTTATTTAAACGAATGTCTATGTAATTTTGAATGTTCAAAATTAGAAGACGAAATGAGGAGTAAAATAGTTTTTAAGAAAAAAATGAATCAAACATTACTAACTACTATAGCGGACAAGGAGGACTTAAGGAAAAAAAAATCATTTCTGGTCAATAGCTACCTCTTTTGGTAGGTTGTCGCCCCAACCCTATCTGTCCTATCATCTAAGACGATTAAGAATACATTTATGCACTTTAGGTTGGGAAGATATCCAACAAAAGATGGAACTCCAAAATGGGAGAAGAAATGGTCATCGAGTATCTGCAGGCTCTGTGGGCTAAGTGAGGAAACCTTAATGCATATTGTAACTCTATATCCAGCCCTGGCAGACGCTCGGAAGTCTATCCTTAAACCGATTTTCAACGAACTGGGAGTTATAACATGTAGGAATGCAATTATTGCCCGTTTAAGTGGGGGCGATATTAAACGTATTCATCTCTTTGTCAAGTTCATCACTATTACGGAAAAGAAATTTCAAAAAGTAGATGGTCTAAGCAAATGAATTCCGTGATAAATTAATTTAGGAAAAAACTGGTTTGGCAATAAGGTTCTTAAAAATTTTTTTTAAAAATTGTTATTCTTTTTTTTTTAAAAAGGGAGACTGTTTTAGTTATTGTGTAGTATTGAGTATTGCCCTATAACAGTGGATGCTATTTTAAAGTATTGCCTGCGTCATTTTAATTCTCTTGTTAGAATTTTTAAGTAATGTTTACGGCACCTAAATTCTTTGTAAGGATTTTATTTTAGACCGCATAATGCATTTTGTTCCAGATACAATGGTTAAGGTTTGTTTGAAGAACATTGTTATACGAGCTTGGGGTGTCAGTAGCACAATCTAATCTAAGGAGTCTGTTGATAATTATTGAAGACATTGCTTTCAGTTCTTTTGGTGTGAATTGCTAATGGCTAACTACTGAAATTATGAATGGTGTTGCTATTATAAGCCATTTCAGCTCATAGGTTGTATCGCACTAATTGCTGTTAACAAAAGGCATTTTATTATGACGTTGTTTTACAATGTTCCTTATTTTTTTTGCTGTGGAATGTTTTCATCAAATAGTTTGAATGGGCAGCAAAACCTGGGTATTGAATGCATATTGCACTTTACTTTGGTTTGTGATCTGTCAATAGCTCATCTTTGAAGCTATAATACTTGCGACAAGCAGAAGTGAGCTTAGCTCTGTGGTCGTATGTATAATATCTATAAATTAACCTTGGTAGTGATGCACATCGCACTTTATTATTGCTTGTGAATGAATAATAGCAAAACAACTGCAATTATAATACCTGCTGCTAACACATGTCACTTTAGCTAGATGCTGCTAAAATAGTATTTGCTGCTAGCATAAGGCACCTTAGTAAGCATAATGCACTTTAATTATTTTTTTGTAAGGTTTTTAACATTCTGTGAAAATGTCATTCATCAACTCATAATCGGTGGATCTTTCTGAGGTTGTCAAAGGTTTTGTGTATATTTGTTTTTTTTTGTTCTTCCTTTTTCTTGCTTTTCTTGTTTGTAATGATCTTAATTAATCAACAAGTAAAATTACTACTACTACTACCTTGATTGGGAGAGAATACATCTGCAGTCCTGAGGAACACTGACATTTTTAAATTCATGGAATTTAGGAGCTGTGCGCATAAGAGGAAAGAAGTCACTTAGTTTGTCAAACATTTACGGATGTTGGAAGGTGACTGTGGTTGTATTCTGATAGCAGGAGAAGCTCTGTGAACCAATGCTGCACGGGCCACCCGAGAGGTTATCAGGATGAGACGACGCCTCTCCGCTTTCCTCTTGCTGAGAACCATTGGTATTAAAGGTATCGGGGGAAAGGTAAGCATAGATCCCAGATCATCTTTCCACAGGCATTCCTCCACGATCCTGGATGTGGATATCAATTTGCATAGAATTGGTATTTGAGTGTTTTGCTTGTTGCAAAGAGATCTAGAGTCTGATTGCCCCAGAACGAGAAGATCATATTTACCGCCAACTGATCCAACTCACATTCATGGAGGCTGTTACATTGCATTCTGGTGACATTGTCCTTGCGAACTAGCACCGAAGACTCTGCTATCATTGGCAGAAAAGCTTGGAGACTGAGTAAGTTGGCTTTGAGCGCCAGGAGATTGATATCTGGGCTCTTTTGATGTGATGTTCACCAGGCCCTTGAACGATTCTTTTGTTTGAATCTATTGTTTTTGTAGCTGTTCCTGTAAGGTTCTCTTTTTCAGGTGTGCAAGAGGGATCATATTGATCGCTGAGGACATGATGAGCAGAAGCTAAGTGAACAGACACACAGAATTTTCTTTTCTTTAGTTTGAAAGCCAGTTCCTATAGCCTTTGTTGTTTGTCTTGGGATAGACAGTCTTGTAGTCCTCAGGGCCTCCATTTCCCAGAAAGCACCATGGAAAGCATCATCAATATTCCTCTTGTACTGCAGTGAAATATATAAATACTAGTGTAGTGCATCAAAACACTGCAGTTACGGTGCTTTCTGGGAAATGGAAGCCCTAGGGACTACAAGTCACATGGGAGTCCAACTTTATAAGCACGGGTCACTTTGTATCACAAAGTATGCCCCGCTGTGAACAAGGCTCTTTGGAGCCGAAACACGTCAGGATGGAAAGCATACTGTCGTTTGAATAAAGCCCATGATCTTTGAAATTGGGCTATAAATACCTGCTGGCAGTTGCTAGTAGATAGTTCTAGTTAGGACCTAGTTTTCATAGGAAGAACATTTTTTGTTTTGCAAATAACTCTGGTCCTGCTTGACGAATCTTCACGACATTTTCTAAAACATATAAATTAGTCGGTTCAGCTGCTGTGTTTAAAATTTCAGAGTGATGTATCAAGCGGGGGCCGAGAAAATAGGGGGGGGGTTCCAAAACACGTTTCCCCATGTTAATTCCCATAGGACATTTGAATAAGCCTACAGCCCGAACTTCTGGACAGAAATACATCACATTTGGAGGAATGTAGATTTAATTACGCAGATCAAATTTTTTGTCATTTGGTGTAAATCTCTTCAGTGGCTTTAGAGATATTAAAGGTCATAATGTAAGGATATATAGGGATGTAGATCCTCCGGCAGATCTGGGCAAGGCCGTAATTGGCTGGTCGCAACCAGACAGAAAAGTTGCAGCTGCCATTTTGTTTGTTGCATCGGCTGGGGGTGGGAAAAGAAAAGTGCAAAAACATATAAGGGGTCAGGATACAGGTATCCTGACCCCATAGGACTCATACAGGGACTCTCCTTAAGAACAGAATTGCCTTTTTTTTTTCCCGCCTCATCTGTGGATCCTTTGCGATCTCAGTGCGGCCCTCTGTGTACATACACGAAGGATCAGAGAAAAGTGAAGACAAAAAAACACCCACTGCATCTAACCCAGTCGCTTGGGTGCATGTGGCAAAGTTTGCCGCAAAAAGGGCTTTCACAGCGCTGGTTAAATTAATGTGCATAATTGAAAAAACCCATAGAAATTCCCTTAAAAAACAAAAGTTTCAGGGACATTGTAGTTAGGTCCTGAATTTACACGCACAAAACCATAGAAATTCAGCAGTTATAGTTATGGCTAACTCAAGCAACTATAACTCTCGCCCTAAGGTAACTCTAACTTGCACATTCACCATCCATAGCTAACTGCTCCACATATTTCATCATTGATGACACCTTCTGTGGCATCATTGACATTATAACTGCAACATTTTCAATAAAATTATTGATGAGAAAACTGTGCATGGCAGACGCGCGGATTATAGCTCCGTTAGGATGCAAGTTATAGTTACTTGAGTTAACCATAACTATAACTGCTGAATTTCTATGGTTTTGTGCGAGTAAATTGAGAACCACTATAACATCCCTGTAACCTTTGTTTTTTTTCAGTGAATATATAAATAAATATATATATATATATAAATATTTATAATCCAATTGCCTCAGCTTTCCAGGGTGCACTCTACAGCACGTTCCCTCGACGGTCTTTAGCATTTCTCGCCATCATCCGGGTAATTATATTCGCCTGACGCGTTTCTGTGGCCCAAGTACCACTTCCTCAGAGGCGTTCTCCTGCATTGGCTGAATTGCGCTTCTATCACGCATGCTCATTTGCTGATTACCATATGTGGGACCGGCTTAATTTCTTGATTGATCCACACTGCATGCTGGTCTTAGTAGTCCTTTGCGCAAAAAATGTATTTTTCAGCCAATGCAGATATTTGGAGATAGTGTCATTTTCCTTAGTAGGATCCGATTCGTGAAAGCGAGTCATTTAACATGCAACGCGCTGTGCTGACAGATTGGAAAGGTTCCTCTGCCTTGGCCGCTCGCTTGTCTGAGCCGGTGCATCCTGCACGGGAAGGCCCCCGTGTCAAATTTTTATAATCCAATTGCCTCAGCTTTCCAGGGTGCACTCTACAGCACGTTCCCTCGACGGTCTTTAGCATTTCTCGCCATCATCCGGGTAATTATATTCGCCTGACGCGTTTCTGTGGCCCAAGTACCACTTCCTCAGAGGCGTTCTCCTGCATTGGCTGAATTGCGCTTCTATCACGCATGCTCATTTGCTGATTACCATATGTGGGACCGGCTTAATTTCTTGATTGATCCACACTGCATGCTGGTCTTAGTAGTCCTTTGCGCAAAAAATGTCTTTTTCAGCCAATGCAGATATTTGGAGATAGTGTCATTTTCCTTAGTAGGATCCGATTCGTGAAAGCGAGTCATTTAACATGCAACGCGCTGTGCTGACAGATTGGAAAGGTTCCTCTGCCTTGGCCGCTCGCTTGTCTGAGCCGGTGCATCCTGCACGGGAAGGCCCCCGTGTCAAATTTTTATAATCCAATTGCCTCAGCTTTCCAGGGTGCACTCTGCAGCACGTTCCCTCGACGGTCTTTAGCATTTCTCGCCATCATCCGGGTAATTATATTCGCCTGACGCGTTTCTGTGGCCCAAGTACCACTTCCTCAGAGGCGTTCTCCTGCATTGGCTGAATTGCGCTTCTATCACGCATGCTCATTTGCTGATTACCATATGTGGGACCGGCTTAATTTCTTGATTGATCCACACTGCATGCTGGTCTTAGTAGTCCTTTGCGCAAAAAATGTATTTTTCAGCCAATTCAGATATTTGGAGATAGTGTCATTTTCCTTAGTAGGATCCGATTCGTGAAAGCGAGTCATTTAACATGCAACGCGCTGTGCTGACAGATTGGAAAGGTTCCTCTGCCTTGGCCGCTCGCTTGTCTGAGCCGGTGCATCCTGCACGGGAAGGCCCCCGTGTCAAATTTTTATAATCCAATTGCCTCAGCTTTCCAGGGTGCACTCTACAGCACGTTCCCTCGACGGTCTTTAGCATTTCTCGCCATCATCCGGGTAATTATATTCGCCTGACGCGTTTCTGTGGCCCAAGTACCACTTCCTCAGAGGCGTTCTCCTGCATTGGCTGAATTGCGCTCCTATCACGCATGCTCATTTGCTGATTACCATATGTGGGACCGGCTTAATTTCTTGATTGATCCACACTGCATGCTGGTCTTAGTAGTCCTTTGCGCAAAAAATGTATTTTTCAGCCAATGCAGATATTTGGAGATAGTGTCATTTTCCTTAGTAGGATCCGATTCGTGAAAGCGAGTCATTTAACATGCAACGCGCTGTGCTGACAGATTGGAAAGGTTCCTCTGCCTTGGCCGCTCGCTTGTCTGAGCCGGTGCATCCTGCACGGGAAGGCCCCCGTGTCAAATTTTTATAATCCAATTGCCTCAGCTTTCCAGGGTGCACTCTACAGCACGTTCCCTCGACGGTCTTTAGCATTTCTCGCCATCATCCGGGTAATTATATTCGCCTGACGCGTTTCTGTGGCCCAAGTACCACTTCCTCAGAGGCGTTCTCCTGCATTGGCTGAATTGCGCTTCTATCACGCATGCTCATTTGCTGATTACCATATGTGGGACCGGCTTAATTTCTTGATTGATCCACACTGCATGCTGGTCTTAGTAGTCCTTTGCGCAAAAAATGTATTTTTCAGCCAATGCAGATATTTGGAGATAGTGTCATTTTCCTTAGTAGGATCCGATTCGTGAAAGCGAGTCATTTAACATGCAACGCGCTGTGCTGACAGATTGGAAAGGTTCCTCTGCCTTGGCCGCTCGCTTGTCTGAGCCGGTGCATCCTGCACGGGAAGGCCCCCGTGTCAAATTTTTATAATCCAATTGCCTCAGCTTTCCAGGGTGCACTCTACAGCACGTTCCCTCGACGGTCTTTAGCATTTCTCGCCATCATCCGGGTAATTATATTCGCCTGACGCGTTTCTGTGGCCCAAGTACCACTTCCTCAGAGGCGTTCTCCTGCATTGGCTGAATTGCGCTCCTATCACGCATGCTCATTTGCTGATTACCATATGTGGGACCGGCTTAATTTCTTGATTGATCCACACTGCATGCTGGTCTTAGTAGTCCTTTGCGCAAAAAATGTATTTTTCAGCCAATGCAGATATTTGGAGATAGTGTCATTTTCCTTAGTAGGATCCGATTCGTGAAAGCGAGTCATTTAACATGCAACGCGCTGTGCTGACAGATTGGAAAGGTTCCTCTGCCTTGGCCGCTCGCTTGTCTGAGCCGGTGCATCCTGCACGGGAAGGCCCCCGTGTCAAATTTTTATAATCCAATTGCCTCAGCTTTCCAGGGTGCACTCTACAGCACGTTCCCTCGACGGTCTTTAGCATTTCTCGCCATCATCCGGGTAATTATATTCGCCTGACGCGTTTCTGTGGCCCAAGTACCACTTCCTCAGAGGCGTTCTCCTGCATTGGCTGAATTGCGCTCCTATCACGCATGCTCATTTGCTGATTACCATATGTGGGACCGGCTTAATTTCTTGATTGATCCACACTGCATGCTGGTCTTAGTAGTCCTTTGCGCAAAAAATGTATTTTTCAGCCAATGCAGATATTTGGAGATAGTGACACTATCTCCAAATATCTGCATTGGCTGAAAGAAAAAACATTTTTTGCGCAAAGGACTACTAAGACCAGCATGCAGTGTGGATCAATCAAGAAATTAAGCCGGTCCAACATATGGTAATCAGCAAATGAGCATGCGTGATAGAAGCGCAATTCAGCCAATGCAGGAGAACGCCTCTGAGGAAGTGGTACTTGGGCCACAGAAACGCGTCAGGCGAATATAATTACCCGGATGATGGCGAGAAATGCTAAAGACCGTCGAGGGAACGTGCTGTAGAGTGCACCCTGGAAAGCTGAGGCAATTGGATTATAAAAATTTGACACGGGGGCCTTCCCGTGCAGGATGCACCGGCTCAGACAAGCGAGCGGCCAAGGCAGAGGAACCTTTCCAATCTGTCAGCACAGCGCGTTGCATGTTAAATGACTCGCTTTCACGAATCGGATCCTACTAAGGAAAATGACACTATCTCCAAATATCTGCATTGGCTGAAAGAAAAAAACATTTTTTGCGCAAAGGACTACTAAGACCAGCATGCAGTGTGGATCAATCAAGAAATTAAGCCGGTCCCACATATGGTAATCAGCAAATGAGCATGCGTGATAGAAGCGCAATTCAGCCAATGCAGGAGAACGCCTCTGAGGAAGTGGTACTTGGGCCACAGAAACGCGTCAGGCGAATATAATTACCCGGATGATGGCGAGAAATGCTAAAGACCGTCGAGGGAACGTGCTGTAGAGTGCACCCTGGAAAGCTGAGGCAATTGGATTATAAAAATTTGACACGGGGGCCTTCCCGTGCAGGATGCACCGGCTCAGACAAGCGAGCGGCCAAGGCAGAGGAACCTTTCCAATCTGTCAGCACAGCGCGTTGCATGTTAAATGACTCGCTTTCACGAATCGGATCCTACTAAGGAAAATGACACTATCTCCAAATATCTGCATTGGCTGAAAAAAACATTTTTTGCGCAAAGGACTACTAAGACCAGCATGCAGTGTGGATCAATCAAGAAATTAAGCCGGTCCCACATATGGTAATCAGCAAATGAGCATGCGTGATAGAAGCGCCATTCAGCCAATGCAGGAGAACGCCTCTGAGGAAGTGGTACTTGGGCCACAGAAACGCGTCAGGCGAATATAATTACCCGGATGATGGCGAGAAATGCTAAAGACCGTCGAGGGAACGTGCTGTAGAGTGCACCCTGGAAAGCTGAGGCAATTGGATTATAAAAATTTGACACGGGGGCCTTCCCGTGCAGGATGCACCGGCTCAGACAAGCGAGCGGCCAAGGCAGAGGAACCTTTCCAATCTGTCAGCACAGCGCGTTGCATGTTAAATGACTCGCTTTCACGAATCGGATCCTACTAAGGAAAATGACACTATCTCCAAATATCTGCATTGGCTGAAAAAAACATTTTTTGCGCAAAGGACTACTAAGACCAGCATGCAGTGTGGATCAATCAAGAAATTAAGCCGGTCCCACATATGGTAATCAGCAAATGAGCATGCGTGATAGAAGCGCAATTCAGCCAATGCAGGAGAACGCCTCTGAGGAAGTGGTACTTGGGCCACAGAAACGCGTCAGGCGAATATAATTACCCGGATGATGGCGAGAAATGCTAAAGACCGTCGAGGGAACGTGCTGTAGAGTGCACCCTGGAAAGCTGAGGCAATTGGATTATAAAAATTTGACACGGGGGCCTTCCCGTGCAGGATGCACCGGCTCAGACAAGCGAGCGGCCAAGGCAGAGGAACCTTTCCAATCTGTCAGCACAGCGCGTTGCATGTTAAATGACTCGCTTTCACGAATCGGATCCTACTAAGGAAAATGACACTATCTCCAAATATCTGCATTGGCTGAAAAAAACATTTTTTGCGCAAAGGACTACTAAGACCAGCATGCAGTGTGGATCAATCAAGAAATTAAGCCGGTCCCACATATGGTAATCAGCAAATGAGCATGCGTGATAGAAGCGCAATTCAGCCAATGCAGGAGAACGCCTCTGAGGAAGTGGTACTTGGGCCACAGAAACGCGTCAGGCGAATATAATTACCCGGATGATGGCGAGAAATGCTAAAGACCGTCGAGGGAACGTGCTGTAGAGTGCACCCTGGAAAGCTGAGGCAATTGGATTATATATATAAATATATATGGAAAACATCCTTAACCACGATGTATTTACAACGACTTACCTGAACAACGAAGAGTTAACAACGAAGATTTACTTACCACGAAGGGCTGAACAACGAAGGACGGATCCACGACTTTTAGAATACCGCAGGCGAGGTACGTCAGCTCCGCTCAATCTACATCTGAGGTTCCATTCTGGTCCGGGGTTCCAGTGCTGGAATTGGCCACTTACACAGCATGCTCAGTGCTGGGCCGCCTTTGTTACCCGCGGTAGTTTAGGAAAAGAATGTTGACATTGGCATCTTGTAATGCTAATGTCAGCCTTAACGTGCTAATGTCAGCCTTAACGTTTTGTCTGCACCCTGGCTGACGTTTAAAAAAAAAAAACAGTATTGGGATGTAGTCTGGTTTTCATCTGCTCGGATGAACGACTTTGGAAAAGCGTTTCTGAAATTATCTGACATTCTAAGGTTGGTCATTTTGTTTTAAAAAAAGGGTGTTTATACATGTGTATTTAATTTGATGTTTAAACACTTTTACTTCTTGCAACACGATGTACATATTTTATGGATAATGGTTTATGAAGTTCGTTTTTAATAAAAAAAAAAATCTAACTTAAAATGATTTAAACAATGTTCAACTATTATTTAATTTTTCAAAAAAGCATGTTTAATTTATTTAAGAATAACAAGTCTACTTTAATTGTTTGCACTTGTGCAGAGGTGCTCAGATTAATGTCTTTGTGCTCGTTACTTATGAGACTAAAAAGAAAATCACAGCCTTTCATTTTTTCATGATCGTATTGAGCACGAAGAAAGACACAGAATTAACTTGAAGATTTAATAGAAAACGGTCTCAGAAATTAGTAATTGGCAAGAAAAACGATTTTCGTTGTTCAGGAAGTCGTTATAAAATTAGTAGTGGTTAAGAATAGGTCGTTGTTAAACTTTCGTTGTTTAGGAAGTCGTGGTTAAGGAAGTAGTTGTTTAGTCACACAACATATATATATATATATATATATATATATATATATATATATATATATATATATATATATATATATATATATATATATTTATTTATTGCCACGGAACCTAGGAGTGAGGAGATTTTGTGAGCCATTGTGTTGACTATAGTTTTCAGTTAACATTTTTTTCCAATCAATATTTCTTTTTTCTCCAAAGGATACACACTTGTTTTTGGTTCTTATCTTTGCCCCTTAGTATGAAAGACAGTGAACTGGTTTTGGCACTGATTTGCAATTATTATTTTGTAGTCCAAGTCCCAAAGCAGCGTGGTTGTAGTCATGAGGTCCTGTGTCGCTTTTATCCATGTGTCCGTTTTTATAAGCCAGTTGTCGAAGTAGGGATATTCAAAAAGTGCCTCTCTCTTTAGGTGAGCAGCATCTACTGCAATACACTTGGATAAGATTCATGGGGCACATTTTAGGTCAAAAGGTAGCATTATGTACTGAAAATGTTTGTTTCCCAATAGAAATCTTAGGAATTGTCTTTAGTGTTGTGAGACAGGAATGTAAAATACTTGGAGTATACTCCCTTGTTTCGATAGTCTTATGAAACTATTTCCACTGCCCACTTTTCTAATAGGAGATGGGGCTCATCTTCCAATACTATAGTTGGTGATTTGCTGTCAGTTTTGGTATAAATGGGCAAAAACTGATTGAGTATCCTCACTGCATGATGTTCAGAACACATCTGTCTGTAGTTCTTATTTTCCACTCTCGAGGGTAAAATGTCACTGCTCCTTCCCACAGGAGTGTGTAACTGAAGTGGGGGTGCCAGGCAATCATAGTGGCTTTCAGAGGAATTTCTCCCTTAGGCATGTTATGTTTTTGGGGGGATGGTCTCTAGTTTTTGATTCCTCTTATGGTAGTAGTTTACCTTGTCTATGTTGTTGGGTTTGATACAACTATCTCGGGGAATGAACTCTCTAATGGAAGTAAGGTCTTCCTTAGGTCTGTACTGTTGTCTGAAATACTTCCTTTGCTCCCCTTCAGAGCTTCTGAATCATTTTTCATTTGAAGGATCACTTTTTCTTGTGTTGCCTGAAGAATGCTGAGCCAGAAAATGGCAAATTAGCAATCCTGAGTTGAGCATCAAGCTTAAGGGATGAGAGTTGTAGCCATGATGTTCTTCTCAAAGGAAATCTGTGACAATAGCATGTTGCTGCAAGCTTGGTCTACAGCGGCAATGATCACTTGATTTGAAACTAGCAACACCTCTTTGACCTTCTACATCTTCCCATGATACCTGCCCAGCACGTTGCAGCACTGCTTTTTAAAAAATAAAATAAAATGTTGAAAAAATGTCTTCCATGTAGAATCCAGTCCCTTGCTGTCTCTTTCCGGTAGGGTAACTGCCTCTGGGGCAGAAGCGTGCTTGCGTATGACTACAGCCACTATGACCAAATCAGGTTTAGGGTCCATTATTGTTAAGGTCGTTCATATATTTCTTTTAGAAGGTGAGGTGTTGCTGCCTTACAGGGGACATTAATGTTTCCTCTGTAATGTACAGGAGATCTAGAACGAGAGGCAAAAGAGGTCTGGGGCTGGCTATGGCTGAGGTGTCTCTAAACTTACTGACACGGCTGGCTCAAGTGATTTCACCCCTCTGGTGAATACTTTCTTAAAATTCAGGATATCATCGACAGATGACAGATGGACAATGTGCTAGCAAGGTTGGAGTAAACGGCAAATGAGGACTGTCTGAGTAAGGTGAATGTGACCATTAGTAAGATCTGTTCTTACTGAAAGAAGTACTGATTGAAGATGTTGACCTTGTTGACTGGAGTTATTGAGGTCTCCTTTGACTATTTCCTTGGTGGCGAATGAACCAGAGGTTTCAAAGATGCTTGCACTGGATCTTTGAAGAAGATAATAGGTCTTAATGGAAGAAGCGGAAGCCTTGCAGTATGCATATTGAGTGCCATTCTGTAACTCCCAAAAGAAGCTACATCAGTCTGTTCTCGCTGTCTTTTCTTGGACTAGGTAGGCGAGTACATGCCCTTGCAGACTGAGTTGACTTTGAATGCAGGGAGTGAATTGTCAAAACAGACAGTGTCCAGACCTTGGATGTCTCTGGGGATGGTGACAATATTCTTGAATTTTTCCGTGAACTGACATGGATCAGACCGTCAGCAGCAATATGGGTCTCTACAACCCCGAATGGCTTGACGATAATCTGGACATCCCAAAAGTGACTGGACTGAAGTTGTTTGGAACGTTTTTTAATTCTGAAAATCTTGATGATAAAGGTCTGGAATGTCTATGCCATTGGCGAGCCATTGATAAACCATCCTTCGATGGCAAGCATGTTGGAGCGATGTCGTCAATTAAAGTTTCGATATAGTCTCCCGAGCAGTCTGGGATGGTGGTGCAGAGCCAAACAGTTCCTAAGTAAAGAAACTGCACAAGGAGGCCTGGCCTTCCAGAATATCTATTCTGGAGTCAAAGTCATTACAGTAATATTTTGCAAACATATGCAGGTTGCTGAACAGCAAATGACTGGCATCAAGACATTTTGCATAATTTTTAGATGTAGGAGTTGTTCCTCATGTGGAATGAGCCTAAGGGTGACCAGGAAGTGGTTTACTATCCGTTTGGTAATTATATAGGAAATAATCTATTTACTTATGGGTTGTTTAGAGGAAGTCAATCAAGTACGGACCACTCCAAAATTCGCAAACTGATGTTTGAATTTTCTAATAACTTTAGTGTTCACATTCACGGTATGGAGTGATCGTTCTGCCAGAGATGAATACTGAGAAAAGGAAGATGAAAGGGAAATTAATAATGTGAAAGTCCAGCAGAAAAAAAAGTTATGAGCTCCTAAGGAAACATTATGACAATGGAAAATCAAATGTGGTTACTCTAAACATATAACTTGAAGCTCACTTGCCCTTCTTTTTGATGTTTTAGCTACCAAAAAAGCGACGTTCAAAGAAAGATGATGCAGATCTGCCTGTGCATCAGATACAATTGAAGGTCCTATTAATTATGAAAGTGCATTCTCAAGGAAAGGAGGCTCACCTAACTGTGAAAAGGCTTTCCTCAGATCCTCGAGAAAATTCTTGATCACTGGAATGGTGAAAAAAGAACTCCATTAAGGACTCTTCATTTAAGCAGCAATAGCAGCTAAATGCAGTTTAAGAGAAGATAATAAAAGGCAAAATTAGCTATGTGTAGTTAAGCGGGTTTCTGTTGCAATAACCCCCAACTTTTTGCCAGATTTCTGATGCACTTTAACTGAGGGTGCCCTGGGTTTCTGCCAATCATATTCCCAGGGCCTGTGTTCTTTCCCTAACCTGTCCCATTGTTTCCACAATTGGCACAACTCTGGCCCTCCTTTAAGTCCCTTGTAAAGGATACCTATGGTACCAAGGGCATGGTAGGAAGGGAAAGGCCTCTGATGGCTGCAGCATATATTATATATATTATGCCACACTGCAGAACCTATCACCACAAACATGCACCACTGCCAATGCAGCCTACGTGATGTGGTGCAGCTAAAAGTGAAGAATCAAAATGAAACACATCCCTGTGTGCCTTGCCTGCCCAGCTCTGCATGAGACCTAGGTAAGTCACCCTTGAGGCAGGGTGCCCTACACCTCTTGAGAGATGCGCAAACAGATCCCTATAATATCTAAGGTCATTCTTAGATATTATAAGTGCCCAGTAAAGCAAGCATGAGTATATGGTCTGGAACTGGTCATTACGAGTTTCCTAGCACCATAATGGCTTTACTGAATCCTGGGATGTTTGGTATCAAACATCACAGAATAATATACCTGTACTGATTCTAGTGTCAGATGTATTATTCCCTGCACTTAGGGGTCCCTTCTAGAGGAGACCCCTAAACCTAATCAACCTCTGGTGGGTTGATGACTGGTGAACACCAGCCTGCCACCATGAGACAAGTTTCTAGACCCATGGGGTGGGAGCCCTCACTCCCTGGGCCCAGAAACAAAGCCTTTTATGGGTGGAGGTGTTCACACCTCCCTCAGGTAAGGAAGAGCCATCTGTGGCAGGGGAGCTTCAAAGGCCTTTGCAACGCGGCACCCCAGTCTCTCCTGCTATCAGGAGCAAGCTCCCTACTTGTCTCACCCCCTTTTCAGCGGGAAGACAGGCTGGAAAAATTAGAATAGCCCAGAAGGTGGACCCACCTATGCCAACACATTCAGGGACTTGGGCAAGGACTGGGACGTGGGTGGAAAACCTACACAGAAAGAGTAGTACAGCGGTGCCCAGGATCACACAGGAAGTCAGAGGAGAAAACGGGATCCAAAGGGGAAGCCTGTATAAGTGAACAAGATGGCTAAGACTCAGAGGATGGGCATGCAAGAAGCAATGTAGCATTCAGAATAACTACACCCAGGATGGATGAGTAGATGCGCATTTATATCTATATACACACACAACAACATTAATAATACAGGGAATGTTGGGTAAAGCACTCGGGAGCTCCACTCGGTAAGACTGAAGCTCAGTAAGTTGCTCACCCACAATTGCTGTTACAGATATGGACTGAAAATACCCACATATAGGATATGCATGCAAGGGCAGGGTCTGTGGAGCTGATACCTATGGTGATATTGCAAATGTAACTCAAAGACAATACTCACAGTGAACAAGAAACACCACCTAGGTTGTTAGCTGTGCCCACGGATCCTGGCGAGCAAACAGGAACAGGCAAGGCAGTAACAGCAAGTGGGTAGAACTAAATGCAAGCACAGTAGACAAGGAGCTAGCAAGGAGGAGTGCTTAATAGGAAAGAAAGGAAATCACATGGCACACTTGGCAGAAAGGAAGTAACAAACATACAAGGTAATAGAAGCAAGACAGCAGGAATAGAAAGACTGTAAACTAGGAACTGGAACCAAGGACATGGGAAGAAAAGCAGGGACTGGAAAAGGATATACAGAAGGGAAGGCTACAAGGGTATACTAGAATAGAGTTGAATCGGGAGTCAAGAAAACACAGTAGCACTAAAGGCTGTGCTGGAGCAGAAAGAAGAATTGAGCAAAATCTCAAAAGTCAAGGTAGCACCACAGGCAGTGCTAGTTCAGGAACAGGAAATTACTATAGCTCAGGAGTCAAGGTAGCACTGCAGGCAGTGCTAGTTCAAGGACACAGGAAATAGTTAGAGCTCAGGAAACAAGGAGTCAAGAGAGCACTGCAAGCAGTGCAAATCAGGAACAAGAAATAGCTGAAGCTCAGGAACAGGAACAAAGAATAAGTACAGCTCAGGAAACAAGGTAGCAATGGAGGCAGTGCTAATTCAGGCACAAGGAATAGCTACAGCTCAGGAATCAAGGCACAAGGATTAACAATAGTTCAGGAATCAAGAATATCAAAACCTTAGGAAACAAGGGTCGGTCTCCCCGGAACACAGCTACAATGACCAACCTTGGCCTGAAGGGGGCTGGGGCTTAAAAGAGCTCACAGTAATCACATGTATCAGGTGTGAGCAGGCTAGCAGCAGCCAGGCACAGGTGAGCTGAATTCCTCCACCCATCCTTGGCCTGTAGAGGTGGAGATGAAGCAGTGAGCAGGGAATTCTAGTGTCAAACATTAGCAGTCTGGCTTCAAGCATGAGCAGGCTGGCTTTCACACAACCCAACATGGATTGGGAATGAATGTCAATTCCCAAAAAGTGACCAAATGGATGGAAGTCAGGATATGCATGCAGGGGAGTGTCTGGAAGCTTATTAGAACATAGGAAAGTCACACTATACAACCCTCTGGTGGTGGGCATGAGAGTGCAGGGAGCGAATCGTGAGAAACCGACACAGTGAGAACAAACTCTGGTGTCGACGCGACTCACTGCTACAAGAGAACTCTCTGACCGCAGTGAAGGACCCACACTTGTGTCCACGTGACTCTGCCATGCCAGAAGAAAAGCACCCCAGATGGACGGCCTCCACGACCTCAAGGGATCCTTTAGGCTCCACGACTCCAGCGGTGCCCAGCTGGTGCACAAGAGCCCATACCCTCCTGTAAGTGGCCCTGTCGGCCTCCTCTGGAGCCTCCTGCACTACCGCCCCCTGACCGTGATGGTCTGACGGCAGCGGAAATCATCCAGTCGAACTGCAGCAGCCTGCCATTTGCGACCACGACTGTGTAGATGGCCTGCTGAAAACCAACCAACTTCATTATTCTCTGCAGACCCCGAGGGTAAATCTCATTGCCAGTATCGACCGTCCCGGCGTAGATACTGAATCCTGCACATCTGGGTGCCCTCACTCCCCTACGACTGACCCTGCCCGCAGTGTTGGCATGGACCACCCGAAGACTGGAACTGTAAGCCGGGTAATTACTTCTAAGTCCATCACCAATCTTTCCCTACACAGGATTGCATAGCATTCTCTCTGTATCCACTAACTGTATATCCTGAATACCAAGTATTTTCTTTCCGACTGAAAAGTATTGCTTCAAACTCTAAAAACCTTTCTACCTAAAAAGCTTTGCTACTTTGAAAGTATTGCAACTTACCTGCATTAAGTACCCTTTGGTTTTTAAATAAAATACAAAGTAAAACTTTTTATACCTACCAATTGGTCTGGATTCAGTCTTTGAGTGTGTGATAACATTTCTTGCCTGAGTGTGTACAATAAAGGCTTAACATTGCCCTCTGATAAGCCGAATGGCTCGACCACACTACCACAAATAGAGCTGTTTCTATTATCTACTTTAGCCTCTGCTATACCTCTGGGGATCTACTGGACTCTGTGCACACTATACCTCACTTTGGTATAGTATAAACAGAGCCAGCTTCCCACACTGTTGTCCATTCCTGTTCTCGTGAACCGCTCATACACCCTTTCTGCGTGGTCATCCCAGATGTTTCAACTTTTGCTGGACCCTATGCTTTTGCTGCCTTTAGAACTCTGTGATTTTTTCCCCTGCTAACCAGTAGGTAGTGTGTGCTTCCCCTTTAAACATGGTTGACGTTTAACTTGCCTAAATCGCCCTAGTTTATGGTACAAAATGTACCCAAGGCCTGCAACTTAAATATCATTAGTGTGCGATACACTATAATATGCTTCAGGCCTATCAATGTACCTGACTATAACAGTGCAAAACTTATCAAAATAGACTCTTTTGACAGGTTCAAACCTCCCTTTTAAATATATGTCACCCTATGTGAGCCTATGCATAAAACCAGAGTACAGTATTAAAATACTAATATTTTATCTTAGGAATTGGGCCAACTAGAAAACTATTCAAATAACTATTTTTAATAATTATAAAAATCTAATTCAATGGTTTGCTCAAATTTCTTAATAAATATCAAGGAAAAGAAAACAAGTTACTTACCTGTAACTTCAGTTATCCAGTATTGGTATCTTTCATAGATTCACATGCCTGAATCATTCCCCGTTGCCGAGGCGGGAGTCCCACGGTACATAAAAAAGCATTGCTAAAATTAAATTACAGTAGTAGGCCCTAGAAAAAGGCCTGAGGCCTAGAAAGTAGTAGCCTATCTACCTCATTATGCTAAAAATACCAAAGTCTTTGTTCCAACCAATCAGCTCACAGCACCCTCTAGAACCCTCTCTGCAGAGCCAGTTCTCCTCAGATTTTCATTAGCACAAGTGAGGAATAAGTATCCCAAACTAAAGAACTGACTCTCCGGGGAGGAGGGTGGGTGCATGTGACTCTATGAAAGATACCAATACTGGATAACTGAAGTTACAGGTAAGTAACTTCTTTTCTTATCCAGTATAGGGGTATCTTTCATAGATTCACGGGCCTGAATCAGAGTAGCAAGCAGTAAGCCAGGTAAGAGTCGGTTGCGGATGGTGGGAGAATTATACTGATACACTCCCAGTAATACCATTGTTAACAACTAATAAGTGCGAAACAATCTCATTTTCATAGGCAAAGATGACTATAAACCTTATAAATCCGTTAGAAAACATCAGAATGGATGTGTAACATTAAACGTATTAGCAGCCAACTTGAAATAAGTTTATCTACACATGAATATGCATATAAATAGAAAACACATGGTACCTGTAGATTTCTTCAAACAAACAGATGTCGTAAGATGGCTTGACCAACTGCTGCATCTTGTTGGCTTGTCGATTGCAGGCAGTAATGTCTTGTACACGTGTGGACATTCTTCCATGTCGCAGCACGGCAGATATTCTCTAGCGTCACTCCTGCAAATAACGCTGTAGACGCTGCTACAGCTCTTGTGGAATGAGCCTTGACGTTTCTTGACAATGGTCTGTGTGACTTGATATGGCAGAATTGAATTGCGGAGGCTATCCATCTGGAAATTGATGTCCAAGGAATGCAGCATTCTTTCTGCTGGTGTAGCAGGGTTTGGAAAGAAACCTTGGGTATACATTTTTGATTCGTTTGAAGAGTGACGCAATCTTGTGAGAAATGCAGGAAGGGTTCTTTAATAGTGAACGCTTGTATCTCACTTACTCTTCTGGCAGATGTCAAAGCTAGAAGTAAGGCAACTTTCCATGTGAGATACTGGATGTCGGCTTTGTGAATAGGTGCGAATGGATGTTTCATCAGCTGTGAAAGAACCGTATTGAGTTCCCATTCCGGTGGGGGAGGTCTAACCGGAGGATAAGCTCGGAAAAGTCCTCTCATGAATTGTTTAATTAAAGATGAAGAACATAGTGAAGGAATGTTAGTAACCTTCCTGAATCTGGATAGAGCCGCTAGGTGCACCTTTATCGAGAAAAAGAAAGGCCAGAGCGAGATAACTTTAGCAGATAAGGAAGAACTTCTGCGGGAGCATCAATCAGGTGTACACTATTGGAGACACACCAAGAGCAAAACCTTTTCCATTTAAGACGGTAAGTCTTCAATGTGCTCTGAGCTCGCGACTTCTTTAAGATGTCCCGGCAATCCTGCGGAATCTGAAGGTGGCGAAACTCTAAGAAGTCAGGAGCCATGCGTGGAATTTTAGAGATTGAGGATCTGGGTGAAGAATCTGTCCCTAGTTCAGTGACAGTAGTGTTGGAGACGGAAGAAGAAAAATTGGACGATCCTGGGATAACAGCATGAATTCCTGAAACCAGTACTGGTGTGGCAATCTGGGAGCAATTAGGATTAACCAGCAACTCTCCAACTTCATCTTGCGCAACACCCTTGGTATCAACGGGATCGGAGGAAAAGCGTAAGCATAAATCCCTGACCATCGCATGGATAGGGCATTCCCCCTTGATCCCTGTTGAGAATATCTGCTGGCGTAAAACCGGCATTTATTGTTCTGCTGTGTTGCAAGCAAGTCCAATATTGGCTTGCCCCAAGTCTGGAACACTCTGTGTAATTGGGCTTGGTCCAACTCCCACTCATGGCAGTCTGACAGGGATCTGCTGAGTTTGCCCACTAGAGTATTGAGGAGGCCTTTGACATGCTCTGCCCTGAGAGTTATGTTGTGAAGTGTAATAAAGTCCCATAACTCTTGAGCTTCCTGCGACAGCGTCATTGATCTTGTTCCTCCCTGTTTGTTCACGTAGAACATGCTGGTGGTATTGTCGTTTCGGACCAAAACCAAAGATCCTGCGATTCTGGGGAGGAATGCTTGCAAGGATAGGAAGATGGCCCTCAATTCCAGACTTCTGATGTGACGCTGTCTGTATTCTTGAGTCCATTTGCCTTGGACTTGTAAATCTTGGAGATGACCTCCCCATCCCTCCATGGACGCATCCGTTGTCAGTATGAAGTCTGGAGGCGTCTGTATGAAGGTGAGCCCTTGCCTCAGATTGCGTAACTGCGACCACCATTGAAGAGCACTGACCATGCGCGGAGTGACTTTGATAATGTCTTCGAAGGAACCTGTCGCCTGTTTCCATTGAAGATGTAGTTCTTCTTGCAGAGGTCGCATTTTGAGCCGTACCAATGGGATGAGGTTTATGGCTGAGGAACACATTCCCAGGAGTGAAGCAAATAGGCGAACAGAAAGTGACCTTCTTTTTGACACTTGGATTGCTAATTTCTGCAAACGGAGTGGTCTCTCTTGAGACAAGAATGCCTTGCATTGTATTGTGTCCAGACGTGCTCCTAAGAAAGGCAGGACCTGTCTTGGAAGTAGTTGGGATTTGCTTGTGTTCACAATCAAACCCAGAGATGCAAAGAGAGCATGACAGTTTGTCATGGCATCCTGAACACTGTTCATTGAAGGACCTTTGATTAGCCAATCGTCCAAGTACGGGAACACCTGGATTCCCCAAGAGCGCAACGTTGCTGCTAACGGGACCAGGCACTTTGTGAATATCCTTGGTGCCGATTTGAGGCAGAACGGTAGTACTTTGAATTGATAGTGGGCGCCAGCCACAGTGAATTGGAGATACTTTCGATGCTTGGGATGGATGGGGATGTGGAAGTATGCATCCTCCATTCTAAGGAAGCCAAAAAATCTCCCTCGTTCAGACAGTTTAGAATCTCTGAAAGGGTGACCATGCGAAACCCTGCTTCTTGAGGTACTTGTCGAGGCTGTGCAGGTCTAGAATTGGTCGCCATTCCCCCAATTTCTTCTTTATAAGGAAAAAACGGGAATAGAAACCTGTCCCTCTCTGTTGAACCGGGACGTTTTCTATGGCGTTCTTGAGGAGCATGGCATAAACCTCCTTGAACAATAAGTGAAGACGAGGGGGAGGGGGTCCCTTGGGAGGAACAGTTGGAGGCTTGGTGACAAACTCTAGGGTGTGTCCATGCTGTACTAGGTCTAACACCCACTGATCGTAGGTAATTCTTTGCCACTGTTGATGGAAAAGAGATACACAGGGAGGGAAGGAAGTGTGGTTGGCGCCTGGCTGAACTCACTTGTTTTTGTGAGTATCTCACCCATGATTGTTGGAGCGTCTGCGGCCTCCTTGGCTAGAGAAACCAGCCGTATTTGACTGTCGGTAAAAAGAATGATAATACTGTCGGTAGTGGGGCTGATATGGTCTGCCCTGCTGATGGTAACTTCCTCTAGAGGAGTAGCCACGTCCTCTAGCACCTCTGTAGGAACCTCGTTTGTACTGCAGGGAACCTAACGACCTTGCAGTATCAGTGTCCGTTTTGATTGCCTGGAGGGCCTTGTCAATATGTTTCCCAAATAGAGACTCACCGTCGTAGGCCATGTCCATAATTTTTAACTGAACCGCTGGCCTGAAGGTGGTAGCTTTCAGCCAACCCTGGCGTCTGAGGACGGCAGCCCCAGCCAATTGCCTGAAATTCGTGTTAACGATATCCAGGGCGCAGTCGATAGTCTCTGAAGCTGCGCGTTCTCCCTCCATCAAGATCTTACGAGCTTCCATCCGTTTGTCCTCTGGGATCAAATCAATGAAAGTAGCCATATCCGACCACATTTGGCGATCATAGCGCCCTATGATCGCCAACGAATTTGCTGCCCTGATGGAGGCGGCAGCCATGGTCGAGAACTTTTTACCGATAAGGTCAAGGCGACGTCCCTCCTTATCCGGTGAAGTCGTGATGGGCGTGGCTGGGTTCTTTGAGCTTTGCTGTGCGGCATGTGAAATGACCGAGTCTGGACTCGGGTGACCCTCAAGGCAGGATGGGCTGTCGAATGGAGCGTGATATTTCTTATCAATCCGTGGCAGCACGGCAGGCACGGAGGCAGGATTTTTCATTATTTTGATGCCCTCTTTCCATATGTAATCTATTATAGGAATTGCTCTGGAAATCTTTCTAGTCTCCTCCTTAAAATCATGTAGGAAACAATCAGATTGTTCCACTATTACTGGGAGCTTGAACCTGCTCGCGGCTCTTTGAATGAGATTATGAAATCCACCAATGTCCTCTGGTGGTGAGTCAGATGGCTGTGGAGTTGGTGGAGATGGCATGGGGATAATATAAGAATCCCACTGATCCAAAGGAGGATTCTCCGGAAGTTCTCCTTCTTCTACTTCTTCGTCCGAAGATGTATCCAGCGTACGATGAGGCGGAACAGGCTGTTGAGTCTCCGTGACCGAAGACATGGGCGCTGGAGAATTAGGCTGAGGTATAGGGTCTGGTACTGCCGCACGAGTAGGCGGTGAAATGACCTGCTGTGGTGGGAATCTCTGCCTGTAATCAGCCAACATGGCTTGCAGGTCCTGGATGAGGGTAGGAGGCAGATGGCTGGTATCTGCAGTCCGTGGATGACTTGAATGATGAGGAACTACAATATCCTCTTGATAGTAATGTTCAATGTAATCCTCCTCATCCTCTTCTTGACATTTTATGATTAATTCAGAAGGATGGCTAGCTACTCCGAAAGCTCCTTCATTCTCGTCATCATTATAATCTCCTTCCGCATCTTGAGCGTAAATGTCGAGGAGGTGTGAAGGCGTGAGTGGCGAGATATATGAATATTCTTGCCTCTGGAATGACCCGAGTTGGAAACTCTTAGATGAAATAGGCGTTGAAAATCTTTGTATTGCCGCTAAAGATTTAGTAGAAGCGGCTTTAGTTGCTGTGGATGTTACGGCTGTCAATGGAGGCAGTGGTGTCATCAATGGGCTCTTCATTTTCGTTGTCGACGCGTCGACAGGGGCATTGTCGACGGAGGCATCGTCGATGGACTCGACGCCGACGGAGGCATCGTCGACAAACTCGACGTCGACGGAGGCATTGTCGACGGACTCAACCTCGACGGAGGAATCGTCGACGGACTCGACGTCGACTGAATCGTCGTCGACGGGCTCGACGTCGACGGGCTTGACTTCTTCGTCGACGGGGCAGTCGTCTTCGACGGCATAGATGATGACTTCATTGACGACGGAGGTGCCGTTGACGGAATGTTCGCCAACGAGTGTTTCTTCGACGATGAGGCTCTGGTCGACGGATCGTCGACGATCGTCTTTTTAGTCACAATGGAAATCCTAGTTGACAGGATAGGAGAGGTGATAGCTGTAGTAGAAATAGTCGCCGTCGATGAAGAAGCTGAAGATGTAACAGAGATTGTCGACATAGGGAAAGCTGAAGAGACAGAGCAGCTTTTACTCACGGTTTTGAAGGATTGTTTTTTAGAATCCTGGAGAGCAGAAGGTCCTGAAGAAGTTGAAGGAGATCTTTGAGAAGGACCAGAAGTGGAGTGGGAGGTCTTTGGCTCTCTTGCTAGATGTTGAAGCTCTGTCATCATCATCAGCGCTGGAAAATTTGAGCCATAAAAGGACTCTAGCCTCCCTATCCCTTAAGGTATTAGAAGGGAAGGTTTGGCAAATCTTACAATTCTTGGCCTCATGCTTTGGTTAGAGGCAATAGATACAGTCCTTATGTTGATCATCAACATAGACTCTCTTTTTCTCGCATGTTCTGCAAGGCCTGAACAAGGCCTTCTTGTCTGACATCCTGAAGGAAAAACTGAGTAGGCACTCAGGGAGACTCCCTTCCACACGACGTGCGGTGAAAATCTGAGGAGAACTGGCTCTGCAGAGAGGGTTCTAGAGGGTGCTGTGAGCTGATTGGTTGGAACAAAGACTTTGGTCTTTTTAGCATAATGAGGGAGATAGGCTACTACTATCTAGGCCTCAGGCCTTTCTCTAGGGCCTACTACTGTAATTTACTTTTGGCACTGCTTTTTAATGTACCATGGGACTACCGCCTCGGCGACGGGGAATGATTCAGGCATGTGAATCTATGAAAGATACCCCAATACTGGATAAGTTACTTTTAGAAAGTTAGCTCGTACCTGCCTCAACTGTCAGAAAACTAATTAGCATAAGTCTCTGCTGGCTGGTATAGGTGTAAAATGCCTCCCGGGAGCAACCAATTAACTGACCTCAATGGGCAAACATGAATCATCTAAACTCCACAGAATATGCAGGGGGGGCAAGGGGTGGGAGGCTGCGGGCATTCTATGTGACCTGGACATGCATTGTACGTTTGGTGGACAACTCCGTCAACATCAAAGAGAGTATATCAAACTTATAACTTTTTTTTTTCAAAAAGAAATTCCCAAAGCAGGATTTTCTTTTTGAAATAAAATAAGCAATGACCCCCTCGTGGTGGGAACATTCTCTCATGGCGTGGGGGGGCTCATTTATAGCTTTTCACTGCCCCTTACAGCCACGGTTTTCAAGGCGGTGAAAGGCAGTGAAAACTGTCTTTGTGTCCCACCAATATAAATACAGGCGGACAGACATTACTACAATGGGCTGTCGGAGGGGTGTATAGGCAGCGAAGACAAAGTAGTCTCCGCCGTCTGTACACTGAATGTCCACTGGACTGGAACTGATGCAGGCGGACCTTCAGATTGGTGGGAAGGGTACTCTGTTGCCGTTGCAACAAAGCACGCTTTGTAACAACTTCTAAATCAGGCCCTACGTCAGAAGATAAACTCTTTGTTTAGGACGAACATGTTTGGTGTATCTGACCCAAGCTCCATCAAGGTAAGCCTGAATTTACTCCTAAGTTCTTGATCTACTGTGACCATAGACTACCATTGGCACTTTGTGATTTTTGACTATCTTTTTCCCTTATATCTTTAAAACCTCATATCTCGAGCTCACCTCGGAGTTGTGTCATTTTGGTGTCATTTTGTTTATTAAATTCTACTCAATTTTCAAATTCGGTTTGGGATTCTTTTTTTACTTTATTATTGTTTTGTTACTGCATAAATACTTCACACATTACCCTAAGTTAAGACTGTCTGCTCTGTGCCATAGCTACCAAGGAGCTGAACTCAGGTTAATTTTGTGACTTTGAGGGTTCACCCCAACAAGGATTTGGATTATTCCTTGTGGTGGGAAGGCCACTCATCCAAAATAATAATCCACAATTTTCATCATGTAAAGAAACTTATTCTTCTTAAAAGCAAGTAAACTGTCTTTCAGTTTCTTACTGTATAATCATGTATTCAGCTGTTAGATTCACAACGTCATATTGCAGGCACTCAGGCACCAGGCAGTAGGGTTCAGTGAGTGTGGGCTGGGAAATACAAATTCCACCCGACATTCTGGAAACCACTTCCAGCTTGTGCGGAAGACTCCGGTGGATATGAAGTCACAGATGAAGTAGATCCAGACACCAATATCTGCATATCCGAACCAATGAGGATGATTGCCATCTTGCTTTATATCATTTTGATTTTGGAAAGCACGGGGATCATAGGAAAAGCGTAAGCGAATGTCCTCAACCACTCTATCAAAAGCGCATTTTTCCTTGATCTGGGTTCTGTAAAACTAGATGCAAAGGCAAGGCAGTTGCATTTTGTCTTGTAGTGAACAAGTGGTTTTGCAGAATACCACGCTTGCGAAAGAGGTCTTCCAGAAAGCAGTTATGTAACCCCTACTCAAAAAGGTGCCTGATTAGCTTCTGCTTTCCAGTTCTGTAAAGTGCAAGAAGGGCTGCCATCAGAAGAAATCAAGTTACTTACCTGTAACTTTGGTTCCCCAGTATTGGTAACTTTCATAGATTCCCATGCTTTGTATCATTCCCCGTCGTCAGCTGGGAGCCTCAGTAATTAGAAAAATACGATAGCAGTATGTACAAAAGAGAAACTAAGGCCTAGGCCTCATCTCATTTTGTAGCATATCCACCTCTTTTTGTAAAAGAGACCAAAACTTTGCAACAACCAATCAAATTAGCCTCACCCCTTAGAACCCTCCTGAGAGAGCCTCAGAGCCTCAGATTTCCGTAGCCGTTGTGTAACAGTAACCACATCTGCTGAAGGCTGAGCTTTCCCAGGTGAGGAGGGTGGGCGCATAGAAATCTATGAAAGTTACCAATACTGGGGAACCAAAGTTACAGGTAAGTAACTTGTTTTCTTGCCCCAGTATATGAACTTTCATAGATTCCCATGCTTTGTATCAGAGTAGCTAGCAGTAAGCCATAAGAGCACATTTTGTTACATGAGTATCAACATACCTCGGCATACCCATTTTCATATGAAGTAATATATATCTTGTAACAATATATAGGAAACATTATCTGATCCAAAATGTGCAATTACAGGAAGGAGGGATAGAAGGGAAAGCTCACTTCTCATTGGAAAAGATTCCTCAGGACTGCTTGTCCGACTGCCGCCTCGCTCCTTATGGAAGAGTCCAAGCAGTAATGCCTTGTGAACGTGTGGGCACTGCTCCATGTAGCCGCCCTACAAATGTCCTTAATAAGAACCCCAGCGAAAAGAGCAGCAGAAGATGAGACTGATCTTGTGGAGTGGGCTCGCACATGTCTTTCCAGCGGTTTTCCTGCCGCTTGATGACAATAATGAATTGCACTTGAAATCCAACGTGACATTCCTTGTTTTGAAAGAGGAAATCCTTTTCGAGGAGCACTAACAGCCACAAAAAGTTGTGAGGATTTTCTAAAATCCTTTGTGCGTTCAAGATAGAATTTGAGACACCTCTGGACATCCAAGGAATGTAGAGTCCGTTCTGCTGGAGACGTAGGACGCGGTTCCAAAATGGAGAGAGCTTGTAGCTCTCCCACTCTCCTAACTGAAGTGAGGGCTAACAGGAGAGCTAACTTCCAAGCCAAATATTTTAAATCCGCTCTGTGGATTGCCTCGAACGGAGGTCTCATGAGGTGAGCCAGAGCCAGATTGAGATTCCAAGCTAGAGGTGGAGGCCGAACTGGTGGGAAGACCCTGAAAAGACCTTTCAGGAATTGCTTGATAATTCTAGCCGCCCAGAGAGAAGAACCAGAAGCTGTCCTTCTGAATCTTGAAATAGCCGCCAGATGTACTTTGATGGAAGAATGTGAAAGACCTGACTTGGCCAGTGACAAAATGTAAGGCAGTATCTGATGAGGAGCCGAAGAGAACGGATGAAGGTTTTCACAGTGGCACCATAGACAGAAGCGCTTCCATTTAGCACGATAAGTCTTATTTGTACTTGGAGCGCGAGCCTGAGATAAAGTTTCCCTATTTTCTGGAGTAGCAAACAGGTCTATGGTTGGAGTGCCCCAATGTTGAAAAACCTTGTCCAGAATATCTTGATCCAACTCCCACTCGTGACAGGCCGATTTCAGACGACTTAAGGTGTCTGCTGTCATGTTTAGGGTGCCTGGTAGATGCTCCGCTGAAAGGACGACGTTCTGGAGAATTGCCCATTCCCAATTTTCTTGGGCCTCTTTCGAGAGAAGATGAGACCTCGTACCTCCCTGCTTGTTGATGTAATGTATGGCCGTTGTATTGTCCGTCCGGACCAGAACGGTGGTGTCCCGAACCCTCGGCAGGAAAGCTTGCAAGGCCAAACGAATCGCCCTAAGTTCCATGAGATTGATATGGAGAAGACGCTCTTCGGGGTTCCAGTGACTGCTCACCTGGATGTTCTGTAGGACAGCACCCCAGCCATCCATTGAGGCATCTGTGGTTAGAATTAGAGGGAATGGAGCCATCCTGAAGGAGAGACCTATTGAGATATTTTCTTTGATAGTCCACAAAACTGCTGCCTTCCTCATGAGAGGAGTGAACTTTATCTTGTCCTCGAAAGAACCTTCCGCTTGGCGCCATTGCATGTTTAGTTGTTCTTGAAAGGGGCGCATACGCAGTCTGCAATGCAGAACTAATGGTATGCAAGATGAGATCGACCCTAGGAGAGATTTGTATAGACAAACTGTCCGGGACCGTCTCTTTTGTAATTTGCTGGCAGAGAAGCTTTTTCTGTCTTTCCTCCGATGGAAAAGCTTTGCAGCTTCTTGTATCCAGAATGGAACCCAGAAACTTGACCCTCCTGGATGGAAGAAAGACTGATTTGTCTTTGTTGAGATGTAAACCTAGATGATTGAAAAGCTGGACGCAACTTTTGACTGCATTTGTCGTTGCTTGAAAAGATGGAGCTTTTATCAACCAATCGTCTGTGTATGGAAAAACTTCTAGAGATTGTTTCCTGAGGAATGCTGCCACAGGGCCCAAAACCTTTGTGAATATCCGAGGAGCCGATCTGAGCCCGAACGGCAGTACTTTGAATTGAAAGTGGCTCTTGGCTACTGTGAAGCATAAATATTTCCTGTGAGCTGGATGGTTCGGAACGTGGAAATATGCGTCCTAGAGATCTAGAGTCGCCATGTAATCTCCGGGATTCAGAAGACGTAAGATATCTTGAAGCGAAACCATCCGAAAGGAGAGTTTTATGAGATAGGTGTTGAGCTCCCTCAGATCTAAGATTGGGCACCACTTTTCCTCCGTCTTGCGAATCAGGAAAAACCTGGAATAGAACCCTTTTCCTCTTTGAGAGAGCGGTATTGGCTCTATCGCTCCCTTGGTGAGCAGTTGACGAGCTTCGAGACGGAGAAGATGCAGATATTTTGATTCTGTGGCGCGAGGAGCTCTGGGAGGTGGGAGGTTTCGAAATTCTAATGCATGGCCAAATTGGATGATATTTAGGACCCACCGATCTGTTGTTATGATCTTCCAGCAATTGAGAAAATGTGTTATCCTGCCCCCCACTGATGTCATAAGGGGTGAAGGACCAGTAGGCAGAGCCGGGAAGCCGCTATTGATGTTTAGAGGTATCTCTCCCCTGACGTCCCTGTTCACCTCTCGAAGACTGGCGAGAGAAAGACACCGGTTGGTTCTGGCGTTGAGAGTACTAGGGCTTTGATGAATGAGAAGATTGTGAATAGGAGGAGTAGCGTTGTTGATAACCTCCCCTATACGTTGAGAAGCCTTTTCCTCTTGCACCCCGGAAAGGCACCATACGATATTGAAGTGTGCCCAAAGACCTTGCAGTTTCTGTATCTATATTAATGTCCTGCAAGGAGTCATCTATATGCTTGCCAAACAGCATATCACCATCAAAAGGCAGATCCAGAATTTAATTCTGCACTTCAGGGCGAAACCAGGTCGATCGTAGCCAAAGTTGACGCCTCAGAACCGCTGAACCTGCTAAGGCGCGAAAAGCAGTTGTTGCAATATCCACTGCACAATCTATAATCTCAGATGAAGATCGTTCACCCTCCTCCAGGATCTTTCTTGCATCCGCCTTGGAACTCTCTGGAAGCTGATCAATAAATGGAGAGAGATCGCACAACATTTGGCAATCGTAGCGCCCCAAACTTGCCAGTGCGTTAGTGGCTCTAACGAGAAGGCTGGACATAGAGGAAAACCTCTTGCCCACATTGTCCAGGCGTCTGCCCTACTTGTCTGGCGGTACGGTCAGGGGTGCTGCTGGGTTTTTTGATTTTCTTTGAGCCGCCTGGGAGATAACCGAGTCTGGCTTCAGTTGCCCAATTAGACAGGCAGGACTATCCTCTGGAGCCTTATATTTTTTCTCCAGACGCGGTAGAACCGGAATTATAGTAGCCGGAGACTGCATCACCTTCTTACCCTCACTCCAAACGTGCTCTACGATAGGTATGGAACGGTGTAACGGGGTAGGGGCATGCACGAGTGAATGGTGGAATCCATACCTTGCTGAAAGTGCGTCTCCCCCTTCTCCGCAGACCAACGACTGGGAGGACGATTACAGCAGACGGACCGACGAGGGAGAAGAGAGCGGCGCCTTTAATTGGGCGTTTACAACTACGGAAGGAGAGACAGCCCTGAATGACGTCAGCCGCACCGGATTGGGTAAAGGGCAGGAAGTGATGTACACGGGGTGTGTTATCACCCCGGAGGAGAAGGCGGAAGGCGGCGGAGCGGAGAGGAGAAACCGAGGAGGAGGAGAAGAGGAAAACGACTACCTGGAGGAAGAACGCGGAAGGGACGGAGGGTTCGAGACCAGAGGAGAGCCAGGAGGCCAACGACCCCGCGAACCGCCGTGCCACGCTCCCGAGGGAGGAGTGTGGCTACCACAGGGCCCTGAGTCTGCGGTATCCGGAGTAAAGGAGACACCCCGACATCAGAGGAGAAAGAAGAAGACCCTCGCCACGGACCCCAACACCTTTGCCCGAGAGAGACTGACATTTAGAAACAGAAAGACGCTTATGTCCTACCCTAAAAGAACTCTCAAAATAAAACCTTCCTTAAATCCAAATCCTGGTGTCACGGTCGTCCCTGTTCCCACGCCCACAAACGGATAGATTTCTTATAAGGCTCTTTAAAATCGTAGAGGAAGCAGTCTGATTGTACCAGTGGAACAGGAAGGCCAAACCTTTTAGACGCTCTTTCCATAAGATTATGGAAACCCCCTATGTCAGCCGGGGGCGAATCCACAGGGTCCGGAGATGGTGAAGCCGGATCTGGGATGATATAATCGTCCCATTCTCTGTCAGGATTTGGGATATGTTCCACATTCTGTCCTCGTCTGAGGAATCATCATCGTCATCACGCACTGTAATAGCATCTTGCCTTTCTGCAAAAGGTTACCCTTCAGGCCTTTGAGATATTGACGCCGCGTAGCAGGAGGCTGCGGAGGTGGTGGTGGAGGAGATTGTATGGATTCAGAGGCTTGAGATGGAAACCTCCTCTTGTAGTCCAGCAACATCAGTTGCAAGTCATTTATTAGTGAAGACGGCATGGCCACCATGCCCTGCTGAGATGGATCCTGAAGTCTATCACAAGGAGTGAATTGCTCTTGTGGATGATGCTGACCCAAGTTATAATCATCCAAATCCGAGTCCTGGTACTTCACCTGGAGCTGAGACGGAATATAAGCATCGCCATACGGACTTTCATCCTCGTCAGAATGTTCCTCCTCCAGAAGAAGTGTTGTAGGTAACGGTGTTACCCTACGGGGCGATGTCATTTCTGGTGTAATTTGTCTTTTCTTAATAGAAATTTTGACTTTTTGTATCGTCGACGGTGTCGTCGACGAAGGAATCATCGTCGCCGGTGAAAGAAACTTCGTCGACGGTCAGCTGGTCATCGTAGTCCTCTTTGTCGTCATCGACACCATCGTTGGCGTCATCACCGTCGACGTCGAGCTTGTCAGTCTCATCGAAGACACAGAGGTAGGATGTATCATCGACGATGACTGCGTCGACGATGTCGCCGGCGAAGCTCTCGACAACAGGCCCGTCGACGGAGCTGAAATTGAGACTGGATGAATTTTTGATGTCGACGTACCTGAGGAAGTTGTCGTCGACGGACGAATTTTCTTCTCCCCTTTTGTCTCCTCAGGTGTACTTGAAGGTTTCTTGAAAATGTTCTGCTTTTCAGATGGTGAAGAGGTAGCAGAAGGGCCTCGGCTTGCCTTCTTGGCAGATGAAACCTCAGGAACAGATCCCTCCCTCTCCTTTGCACCTTGGTGAGGAGATTTTTTGGAACTAAGCCTTTTAGACCTATCGAACAAGTTACTTACCTTTGGTAACGCTTTATCTGGTGGATACAGTATCTGCCTGTGGATTCCTCACCTTGTGAATATCCCCTGCGTCAGCAACATTCGGAAAATTCTTTCGTAGCTCATCATGCCGATGTGGACGACGTCACAGAAGCACGGCTCACGTGCGGCTCCACTGACATCACTGAATCCATAAAAGGACCCCGTCGGCGTGATGACATCAGTTCCCCTTTTTCCGCGTCGTCTACGCAAAAGTTTTTTTCTTGGGATCAACAGTAGCTCGTGAGTTACTTTGTCACTGTTACTTGTTTCGCGTTAAAACTTGTTTTCTTTTGACATGTCATCGAGGAAATCAGGGTTCAAGCCCTGTGGGCATGCGGGAAGTTTATGTCGATCACTGATCCGCAGGAGGACTGCGTTTGGTGCCTTTCATCTGACCACGACGTCCAAGGATGCTCCAGCTGTAATAAAATGAACCCGAAGGCGCTGCAAGAAAGAGAGGCGAAGCTACTAGTAGCGAAAATGAAGGAGAAGAGAGGTAGGAGACGTTCGAGATCCTGTTCGAGGTCGGCTTCGTGGTCGACTTCGGCACATGCTTCTCGATCTAAGAAGAAGCACAAGAAGAAGAAGCATGGGTCGCGACGTCACTCTGAAAAGAGTCGGATCCGAAGTCGAAGTCTCCGAGGCATCGACATCGCAAGGACTGTATCCCTCCTTCTCCTGTTCCATCGAATCCGGAGTCGCAAGGTGAGCCTTCTCCTGAGGCTTCTTCAGAGCATTCCCCGGCGCCGGCTTCAAATCCTTCTCCGGCGCCATCGCACTCTCCATCTCGAGAGGAGGTTGAAGCTCCAGTGCCTGAAGGGGTCTTCGATGCCGATGGATCCGCCCTCAGGTCCGGTTGTCCCGACTCCTATTGTACCACGACAGGAGCAGCCTATGGGTCCATACCCACCCTTTCCAGGTCCGGGGCAAGACCAGACGCATTATTTGAATGCAATGTACAGCGTCTTCTCAAGAGCCATGTACCCCTCTGGAGCACCTTCTGGTCCCATGGGTCCAATGGCCTATAATTTGAGTGCTCCGCAGGCTTATGCACAAGCACCGTTTTTGCCTTTTATACCGGCGGCTCCTTCCTGGAATTTCCCGGCGCCGAGGTCATCTACGTCGATACCATCTTCTCCGGCTCCGGTTCTGTCTCGAACTCGTACTGTCCAGACTGTGCCTCCGGATCCGAGCACGACGCCGGCGCCATCGAAGTCGGTTGTAGCTCCATCGACGCCGATCCCGAGGATGAGATCTAGGCGTGAGGCTCAAAGACTATTGGAGGAGCAAAGGTATCGAGCAGAGGAGATGGAGAAGGGAGAATTACAAGAGTCTGAGGACTTGTTTGAAGAGCTCAAAGAGGAAAGTGGTCTGGAATTATCTCCGGAGTGGGAGCTTTCTTCGACTCCTGATGTCTCATCAAAGGATGTTGTGCCGTATCACACGGTCATTAGAAAAGCGGCTGAGCTCCTGGATTTGAATTTGCCTCCTGCAGAGTTTAAATCTAACATCTTAACGGAGGAGCTTCATTCCCCTTCTTCGGTTGTAGAGCCAATGCTGCCATTTAACGAGGCTATTACTGAGCCAGTTTTGGAGGTGTGGCGTAAGCCCTTTTCTTCTCCTGCGGTATCAAGGACTGTAGCAAGGTGGTATAGGGTTGCTCCTGGGGATCCAGACTTTTTGTCTTCACATCCATCTCCTTAGAGTCTGGTAGTTCAGGCAGCCTGCTCCAAGAAATCTACTGGAGCCTTTCCTCAGGTGACAAGTGATAAGGAGTCAAAGAAATTGGACCAATCAGCAAAAAAGGTTTTCTCATCGGCCAGCATGGCTTTAAAATCTACGAATGCGACATGCCTTATGGGGCGTTATATTCATGCTCTTATGAACTCCGGGAAGCAGTTGGTTCCAAAGATACCTGTAGAGGATAGGCAGAACATCAGTGAGGTTCTAGCAGATACGCAGGCTGCCGCTCGCCAGATAATCCAGAGCGGTTTGGATAGAGCGGACTCAAGGGTCATTGGTTCATCTGTTGCCACTAGGAGGGCTGCTTGGCTGAAATCTTCTGAATTTTCTCCTGATGTGCAGGCGACTTTGATAGAACTTCCTTTTGATGGATCGGGTCTGTTTGGCAAGAAGGCAGATGCGGCCTTGGAAAGGTTCAAAGACAGTAAGGCGACGGCTAGGTCTCTAGGCCTACAAACCAGAGGATCTTCAAATAAGAGATTCAGAGGATTCGGAAGGTCTTCCTTTTGCTCTTACAAACAGCCACAGCAGCAGCAGCAGAATTCCCTGTACAAATCTTACAGGGGCAGAAACAGGACCCGTGGTCGAGGTCGTCAATCCTCCTCCTCCTCTTCCTCTTCCTCCTCCTCCTCCTCCTCCTCCTCCTCTTCCTCTTCCCACCCCCCTCCTGCCACAGCAAAGCAGCCCTAGTTCCACCATTCTGGATTATGTTGGTCCTGTGGGGGGTCGGCTTACTCATTTTCTGCACGATTGGGAATCGGTCATATCAGACCTTTGGGTTCTCAATCTTGGGTATGCTCTTCCCTTTCCGCGAATTTTCCCCGAATTATCCTCGTTGCCAAGGATTTTGCTCAGAGGACCACCTACTTCTCCTGCAGGAGGAAGTCCTGGCGTTACTGAGAAAAGGTGTGATAGAGGTGGTTCCGGAGCAGGAAAGGGGTCAGGGATGCTACTCCCGGTATTTCCTGATCCCCAAAAAGGATGGCAGACTTCGTCCAATCCTGGACCTCAGGATTTTGAACCTCTTTCTGAAGCAGGAGAAGTTCAAGATGCTCACCCTTGCGCAGGTTCTTCAAGCACTGCAGCAAGAGGACTGGATGATGTTGATCGACTTGCAAGATGCGTATTTCCACATTCCAATCCTGAAGTCGCACAGAAAGTATCTCCGGTTTACGGTAGGATCGCAACATTACCAGTTTGCGGTTCTTCCGTTTGGTCTTACTACTGCACCTCGAGTCTTCACCAAGGTGATGGTGGTGGTGGCAGCCCATCTCAGGAGGTCGGGGATTCCAGTTTTCCCCTATCTGGACGACTGGCTGATCAAAGCAGAGTTGCCAGAGAAGGTGCTTCATCATCTGCAGATTACAACTCAGTTGTTGTACAGGTTGGGTGTCACGATAAACTTGCCCAAATCTCACCTGGTCCCCTCTCAGTGCAACCTGTTCATAGGTGCGGTACTGGATACCACTGTGTGTCGGGCATTCCCTCCTCCACAAAGGATTCTCGACATACAGGAAATGATTCCTTTATTTTACAATGGAGCAGTTCCAGTCCTGAAGGTCCTTCGTCTGCTCGGTCTATGGCTTCCTATATTCTGTTGGTCAACCATGCCCGCTGGCACATGAGGGCACTCCAGTGGTGTCTCCGCAGGCAGTGGTATCAACACAATGGAGATCTCAGGGAGTCAGTGAGGATCTCCAAAGAAGCTGCGGCGGATCTATCTTGGTGGAGCGTGGAAGGCAATCTGTCTCCAGGAAAGCCCTTTCATCTGCCTCCATCGGTGGCCACAGTGATAACGGATGCATCCACCCTAGGGTGGGGTGCTCATCTGGGGGATCTGGAGATCAATGGTCTTTGGTCTCCAGAAGAAAGGTTGCTTTATATCAACCTTCTAGAGTTGCGGGCGATACGTTTGGCGCTCAAGGCCTTCCTCCCTTCCCTTTGCAGTCAGTCAGTTCAAGTCCTAACGGACAACACTACCGCGATGTGGTATGTCAACAAACAGGGAGGAGGGGGTTCGCATTGCCTTTGCAGAGAGGCTCTGCGTCTCTGGTCCTGGGTTCAGGACCATCAGATTTGTCTGATGGCAAATCATCTGGCCGGAGTTCTGAACGTATGTACAGACAATCTCAGTTGGCAGTTCTCAGCCGACCACGAGTGGAGGCTTCATCCGGAGGTAGTTCGTCACGTCTTTCGGACGTGGGGAACTCCTCAGGTGGACCTGTTCACCACTTACGAGAATGCTCATTGCCCGTCATTCTGCATGCAGACTCCAGTATCCGATGCAGGGGGATGCTTTTCAGTTGAGTTGGGGCTCACCACTCCTTTACACGTGTCCTCCCATACCCTTAATTCATCGGGTTCTGAGGAAGATTGGCAAGACCGGGCCCAAGTCATATTGATCGCCTCGGATTGGCCAAGAAGGGTGTGGTTTACAGATCTTCTCCACCTCTCCTCGTACCCCCTGCTCCATCTCCCTCTGAGGGCAGACTTCCTCTCGCAGTCGTAGGGGCAGGCTACACCCCTACCTCCAGAGCTTACACCTTCGTGCCTGGAGATTGAACGAGGCAACCTGAATTCTTTTTCTCTCCCACCTGACATGGTGGATGTTATTTTATCAGCCAGGCGGCCCTCCACCAAGTCTATCTATTCTTATAGGTGGTCCAAGTTTGTTTCATGGTGTGGAGAGAAGTCCATTGACCCCTTGAAGGTTCGCCAGTCCGACATTCTTCAGTTTTCTCTCTCTTTGGCTCAGCAGGGATTTGCTGTAGCGATAGTGAAAGGTTATCTTTAGGCTTTGTCGGCATTCCTTTGCCTGCCGGACCAGCCGTCCTTATTTAAGTCACCTGTTTTAAGATTCTTAAAGGCTCTTACGAATAAATTTCCTCCCACTCCTTTTATTGTGCCTCAATGGGACATGAATTGTGTCCTTACTTTCTTAATGGGTTCACCTTTCGAGCCCTTGCACAGGTGTCCCTTGAGGTTGTTATCTTTTAAAACGGTCTTTCTGGTTGCGATTACCTTGGCAAGGAGGGTAAGTGAGCTTCAAGCTCTTAGTTCAAAACCCCCGTTCTTGACTATTCATGCTGAAAGAATGGTACTCAGGACCAGGGCTGCTTTTCTGCCTAAGGTGGTAACTCCCTTTCATCTGGGGCAGTCCATTACCCTCCCTACCTTCTATCCTCTCCCTCACCCTTCCAAGGAGGAGGAAAGACTTCACCGTCTGGACCCTAAGAGGGCGGCGAGCTTCTACCTTGACAGAACCAGGGAGTTCCGAATTGATGACCAACTCTTCATGGGTTTCGTTGGCTGCAGAAAAGGCAGAGCGGTGCACAAGCGAGCGCTGTCTCGATGGATTGTCTTGTGTATCAAGATATGCTACTCCCTGGCCGGTAAGGAACCTCCAGAAGGTTTGAGAGCTCATTCTACTAAGGCAAAGTCATCTACATCTGCCTTGTCTAGAGGTGTTCCTGTGGAGGACATTTGCAGGGCGACAACTTGGGCCTCCCTCCACACTTTCGCAAAGCATTATTGTTTAGATGCAGAGCTGAGGAAGGACGGACACTTTGCTCATTCCGTCCTTCAGAACTTCTTGGTATAGAAGGGTGGACACCCTCCTCCGGGAGTGGGACTGCTGTGGGAATCTGTTCACAAGGTGAGGAATCCACTGGCAGATGTATCCATCAGGAGAACAAGTTACTTACCTTCGGTAACGCTTTTTCTGGTGGATACAATATCTGCCTGTGGATTCCTCACTGACCCACCTGCCTCCCCGTTGTCCACCCTTGTATACCTATAATAGTTGCTATTGCTTTGGTGCATGTTGTTTTTAAGGCAATGTCTTGTTTCTTTTTGCTCTACTGCATTGTCTTCAGACTGTGTGGGTTACCTTGATTATTTTGTACTGTGTCCACTGTGTATATATACTGTTGTCGGTCCGTCCGTGTGCCTCGAGGGCGCGGAAAAAAGGGCTGAACTGATGTCATCACGCAGACGGGGTCTTTTTATGGATTCAGTGACATCAGCGGAGCCGCACGCGATGCCGTGCTTCTGTGACGCCGTCCACACGGCGTGACGAGCGACGAAATAATTTTCCGAATGTTGCTGACGCAGGGGATATTCACAAGGTGAGGAATCCACTGGCAGATGTATCCATCAGAAAGAGGTCTTTTGAGAGGCCTTAGCAGGGGGTTCAGTGGACGTAGAAGGGAAAGACCTACCCCTTTTTGTAGACCAACTCGAAGATGTAGCTGAGGAGGAATCTTCACTGTCACTGGAAATTACCTCTTTCCGTGTGACTTCATCTTCTGTAACCAAGTCAGAAGTCTTCCTTTCCGGTCTCTCAGAGTCTTTGTAGAGAAGGTCCTGCAGATCTTAAAATCAGTGGCTTTGTGTTTCGGGTATAAGCAATAAATGCAGTCCTTATGTTTATCTTCAATATAAAGCCTTTTCTTTGAACAGGTAGCACAGGCTTTGAATAAAGCTTTCTTTTCTGACATTCTGAAGAGAGAATAGATGTAGCAAACCAAAGTTGAAGAGAAAACTGAGCAGAGCTCTGTGGAGACTCCCTTAGCACAACATTCAATAGAACATCTGAGGCTCTGAGGCTCTCTCAGGAGGGTTCTAAGGGGCGAGGCTAATCTGATTGGTTGTTGCAAAGTTTTGGTCTCTTTTACAAAAAGAGGTGGATATGCTACAAAATGAGATGAGGCCTAGGCCTTAGGTTCTCTTTTGTACATACTGCTATGGTATTTTTCTAATTACCGAGGCTCCCAGGCTGACGACGGTGAATGATACAAAGCATGGGAATCTATGAAAGTTCCAATACTGGGGCAAAAATGATTCTTACTAGACAAAACTCTTTATCTTGCTCCCCGGTTGTTTATGTACTCCAAGGTCGTTGTGATGGAAGCATTACTGCTGAAACAGTTTGATAGTAAGATTTCAGAGGAGCCAAGTATCCAGCACTCATTTCTAGAATGTCGATATGGTAGAGGTTCTCCTTTGGTGACCATCCGCTTGAGCAGACAGATCCATCTTTGTGGACTCCCCAACCTTTAATTCAGGCATCTGTGATGACTGATGTTTCTGGGATAGGATATAACTCACTGCAACATTTTCAAACTCTTGTACTGACATACAACAGACTGACATCTTCTCTTCCAAGGCGCCCATCTTCTGACACCACTGGTTTTACAGACATTCCTACAGTGGCCATATATGCAATATGGCATTCGGAAGTGGAAAGATGCAAAATGTCATGCTGCTCAGGAAGGAAAACACTAGTCAGACGGATGGGGCTGCTTTTACCCTAACAGAAAGAATCTTTAAAAGTGTAGATGACAGCCCCTCTTCCATAGGAGACACTTGTTTGCACCATTTCTACTGAGTTTCCAAGTATTGTATTCTTTGGTTGGAATGGATGCATAATCGACTAGTTAGTCTACCGGTCTTGTTGGAGTTTTCATCAATCAGTCTTCTAAATACATTTAGGCAAATGTTTAATTCCATAGCACTACCACAATATATTTGGAAAACAGTCTTGGTGCTGCTTTCAGGTTGAGTGGGAAACATAAGGTTGGTAATGAGGGCTTCTCTCTTAAAAGCATAGAAATTCCTGGTATGTCTTGTGGATTGGTCTGTGGCAGTGTTCTAAGCCATCCAATCTTCCTGGTGACTATTAGGGAAAAGCATGCAGAATGTTCTCTCTTTTAAGCCATTTGTTGACATATTTTTAACCCAGATTGAGACAAACTCCAAAATAACTGGGCAATAGAATAGTAGGAGTATATTACAGTGTTCCTGGTGGAGAAGTGTGGCTCAATGGTTAGAGCTTTGCAAAAAATGGGGAGACAGGTCCCGGGACACAGGGTCGGCTGGACCATAAACTAATTTTTAGAAAAAGAGATGCCGGCCCTGCAATTTGTTTCATATAGCTACTTAGTTAATGCAACAAACCAAACTTATTTTTTGATTTGTATGGTCTGTTTTATTTAAACCATTCACTTTTCTTTTCATTAGCTTAAAGCATAAATTTCATGAGAAAAACACTACATTTACACTACATTTACACCATACTACATATACATTTTTACATATACATTTTTTACCACAAAAAACAGAAAACAGAAAAACATTCCTTCATTCAATGTACATATAAAAATTCGTGAATACGAGAAGCATTAATCTTTAGGTTAGAGACCGAGTCAAGTGATTGACTAACAACCCACAGGTATTTTTCCAAGAGTGTTTTTGGTAGTAAAGGCAATGGCTGAATGATTCAGGCAATTGTTCTAACTGAGATTATTGCCATCTTTTTAGAAATCATCAATTTTGACCAAACAAGAATACATGAATTTTGGAAAGCCGCTGTCAACCCCAATAAAAAGGTATTCTTTGAATTCAGAGTAGAGGGCATTTTAAATAGGGGACGAAAATGAGGAGTAAAATTTCTGACCCATTTTCTTTGTACATAATTTACAGAGGATTAAAATGAGAAAGCCCTGATGAGAACTTGTATAATGAAAAAGCAAGTTTGAAACGCGTCGGCAAAAGCAGGAAGGAACTAATTGATCGGTGTATCAATCAGATTATTGAGAAATCTGTATTTGTTGCAGTCAATTTGTTTTTCCTTTTTCCTTCCTGTGATTAGCTTCACTTTCAATATTTATTTTCACCTAAAGATTAATGCTTCTCGTATTCACAAATTTTTATATGTACATTGAATGAAGGAATGTTTTTCTGTTTTCTGTTTTTTGTGGTAAAAAATGTATATGTAAAAATGTATATGTAGTATGGTGTAAATGTAGTGTAAATGTAGTGTTTTTCTCATGAAATTTATGCTTTAAGCTAATGAAAAGAAAAGTGAATGGTTTAAATAAAACAGACCATACAAATCAAAAAATAAGTTTGGTTTGTTGCATTAACTAAGTAGCTATATGAAACAAATTGCAGGGCCGGCATCTCTTTTTCTAAAAATCAATGGTTAGAGCGGCAGACCCTGATGCAGAGGTCTGGCCCGGGACCAGGGTTCAATTCCTGCCTTGGCTGGTCTTGGCGGATCTTGGGCTCATAATTCCTCAGACCTGATTTCTCACCTCGGTGCCTACTCTAAGCATGGGTCCCACGCTGCAACTCTGGGCAATAGCTTGCTTAGTCTCCACAACGGCCCCCTACAGCGCTAGGGATGCCTGGTTACACCCTGGGGATGCCCAGGAGTGGACATTTCACGGGGAAAAACCAGGAAGGGTTCCCTAGCGGTATGAGTACAGCGCCAGGACACTCAGTAGTATCAGTGCGCTTTACAAGTACGGCTACATTTACATTTTACATTCCTCTGTAACTTGGGATCCTTTTCGATTGCTTTCTTGTGAAGAACAGTTGTAACCTCTAGAGTCAGATGTCCCATGTGGAGTCCTCTTGAAACCTTGAAGGAATGCAAGATAGAGAAGAACAGAAACCGAGGCTATTCAGCATACAAACATCTTTGTGATGCTCTGCAAGGAGGGAAAATGGCTGGAAATATTTCCTCCCAACCAGGGTGGTGTACAGTGTTGACAGTGTGTTCCTGTCAGACCTTTCCTACAGCTGTGAAAGGCTGTTGAGAATGTATGCCCTACTGAGACTTTTCTTGCTAAAATTAATTGCTTCTGTTGCAGTTGTTGCTCGATGCTGCAGTTGTTGCCTTTTCCAAAAAGGTACATGTGTTCTGTGTTTCCCTTTACCATACCTTTTCAACTGTACTGCAGGAAAGTATTTCCTATTTCTAATCCAATGGAATTCAGAGTTTAAACGTCTGCCTTCTTCCACTGTAGGTCATTGTCTTCAGCTGAAAAGAGAATATCTGTAGGGAAATATGCCCAGAATCTTTTGTTGTGTTTGGGGTGTTGAGGATGTCAGTCTTAGCCAAGAGAAGCATCTTTTTGAGATATCATGGCATATGTCTTGAGCAACCAAATCTGTTGAGTCCTTGGCAGCACAGATTGTCTGGTCTGGTATTCAAATTCCTTTCTGTCAATCATCGTAAGCAAACAAGTAAAATGTTCCAGGGAATCCAAAATATCTTGGTTGTATCATACTTGTAGACGTGTGAACTTGTTGCTCTCAAAGCTGTAGCTGAAGTTGTGCCAACGTTTTTATCCACTGCTTCGATTTTGTTTTATTTTTTGTTCTATGAAGCAGGTAAGGCAGAACAAGCAGTATTGCAGAAATTCTTAACTGCACGCACTACTAGAGAGTCCGGATGTGGAGTTTCACTCAAGAAAAAAAAACGTATTCGAGTCTGGAGGTCTGTACTTTTTCTCTTGCCATCAGTCCACAGGCTTGATAAAGGTCAGAGTCAGGAGGGTCTGCATATTGGGCTTTAATAACCCCAGAACCAGAGGTTCCATAAACCCCACTGTGGTTTTAGAATGTCAACTATGACTGAAGTTTTCATAAAAAGGAGCTGGAGCCTTGACATTAGGCCTCCCCACCAAACAGCGATTCACCTTTTAGAAAAAGACGACATTGCTCACTGGGGAAAGTCTATGAGGGGGAGCTTCTTCTGGACACTCATATCTGATAAGGAGGAAGTATTGCTTTTAGGAGGAATACACAATCAGGATGTTTGTTATCTACAAAACTATTTCCCTTGACTGATGAGCGTGGTCTCCTTTTTTCCTCACCAGTTTTTCTTCTGAGGAATGTTAATGCAGATGACTTTTCTTTTTTTGTTCTCTTTGTTGAAGCATTATGAGCTGCTGGGTCAGTAGAAGGCACTACAAGTGATGGAACCACAGGACGCACCATTTATGTAAGAAACAATGTTGTGGGACCAGATAATCCCCCTTAATACCTGGATTGTAGTGAGTCGAACTTTGCCTCTGCAATGGAATGGGACATTATTGGTTAATGGAAAGGGCATCTTTTCAGGGATGTGATGAGACTCTGGAGAAGGTGAGACATGCTTGAAATGCTTTAAGCATCTGACCTTTTCACTAGAGTTCTGCATCCGGCCTCTCAGCATCAGAGAGCTTACAGGATGACCTCTCTGTGGCTCTGATGTCCTTGACTACTAATGCTTTAAAAATGTCATAGAACCTGCATGGGCATGTGTACGGACATACTGTGTTGTGCATGGATGGACATGAGAGAAATTATCTCCCATGACAGTAATTATTTCACTCACTAACTCATGTGCTCATTTCCTTTCTTTATAGGTGAAGAGAGTGGACTGTTGATGAGTTACCCAAATTGGTAAATTGATACTTATACCAAGTAGTAAAGTTGTATCTATGATTATGGACATTCGCATTGCTTAAAGGAGGGATGTAGAACTCATTAATATCAGTGCAAAGGGGATCTAACAGTTGTACTCAAACCATGTAGGCAGGATCCATGATTGGTACTCATGTTATGTGTTTGGGGGTGGCTAAGATTAGTGATTAGAGTCTCGTAAACAGACACAAATGAGAAAACAAGCTTGGGTATGCAACTGAATCCTCAAGACCAGGGCAAGTAGGTACTCAAACTCTGAGAGCACCATAAGGCCACAGCAAGTGTAACACAGACCTACATACATTTTTGTAACATAACCTAACACTATGTAGGGGCATGCTCTAAGATTGATAGACATTGTGTGCAGAAGGGTCAAACTGATACCCAGATGGTAAATGATTAGCATTCACACCACGCAGGTTGCCTGCGGTGGCTATTGGTACTCACATTGTGGAAAGAGTGTTCTCAGAGGGCTGGTTAGCGTTGTATCTCCAGAACGTCTTCCACAGGGTCTCCACCAGTGTAAACTGAAGGTTTATCATCACATCAACGATAGCCTGGAAGAGACAGCAAGGTCAGGTTTTAGGAGGTTGAAGAAAACTGTTCTTCTTTAAATCTCCTTGACATAAGCGTTAGCTTGAACTGGAAGAAAGGCTTAGAGGCCAACACTTATCTACCAGGGTGCAGGCTCTAATAACCTGAAGATGGTAAGATGAGAAAAACGGGGGGTGGTAGTTAATGCAAGGATACAGCAAAAGGAAGAAGTACCTTGAGGCAGGCTCCTTCATAAAACTCACGTACTGGATGAGAGGTTGGGGTACGTGTTCAACTGTCACAAAGAAGGAGGATGTCACCGGTCATGCCTTAGGGGACAAGGCTCTATTATCAACTTGAACACAGGCTCAATCTAGGGTAACTAATGTAATGTACACACGGAACGGCTCTTTTAGGAAACTTACATTCTTGATTAGTGGAAAGGACATCTTAGAGTGACTCGTATAAAACCTAAGCAATGGAAGTCTACAGAAAAAAGGTTACTTGCTACTTACTTGTAATCCTAGTTATACATCATAATGAACGTCTTTGAAGTCAAACATTAGAATAATTTCCTGCTGAGTGTGGGGACCCTGAAACACTTCTTTCCTAAAATATTTTCAAAGTGGATATACAAAATTAACATGTCGAAAGGAAAAAAGGCACTATCACACCTCTGTACTACTGACTGGACTGTGGGATAAATGGGCGGCTGATATTGGGATAGCCTTCAATGACAAAGAATTGGACAGAGTGTTAGCGTACTCTGCTAAGGTGTCAAGGAACATCAGATTCAAGCTCATTCAGTTCTTCCTCATGCACAGAGCTTACCTCACCCCTACAAAAAAACTAGTATTTCACCGGTGCAATCTCCTGGTGCTTGCAATGTCACTTGCTCAGGGTTGACATGAGCCATACATTATGGTCATGCCCCTAACTTTTATAATACTGGATGGGGTCAAATCACGTTTCTGTCAAATAACAGGGAATGCCATACTACACAGTTGGGAGGCTTGCACGCCAGGGCTATTTCAGTGAACTTCGAAGAATAAAGTTGCAGCCTGCTTTATAGACCTTGCTCTGCTGCTTGCAAAGCTCATGGTGATTCGACACTGGAAGGCAAGCACACCTCCATCAGTTTCTATGTGGTATCAATCAGTGATAGTCTGGACAGAGGCGGAGAGTGCGAGGCAGAATCTCCTCTCACAGGGATGGGACGCACTGCTTGCTGCCTTGAATTCCACCCAGGGGGGGCGACATCCACCCACCCTGAGCCTATTGTTCCACAGAGAACCACACTGGCCTCTCCTGCTGCCCTCGAATATTAGGATCTATTAGAAATACATACCACCTCCGCACTGCCCAAATGCCCCTGTACTTTAAGTTTTCACATACAAACACATATTCAATCCAACTGCATAATTCAATTTGTGCTTGCTCTCTCCTATTGAGCTAAACAACCACTGATGATGCACCATCACCACTCACTAGTCCTTGTTAATATTTCTCAAGGCTTATTTCTAGTCATTCCTCACCCTGTGTTGAGTGTTTTTCTAACTTGTCAGATCAACGCAGGCTAATATTCATAACAAACAGAACTCTCAAGGAGTACCTATTACCAGGTTAACGGTCTAGACAGATGGCCATGTACTCATAAATACTCCATGTAAGTGCATATGCTTTGTTCATATTGTATCCCATGCAAATGAAGATATGCCAGTTTAATTTGTAAGAAAAACTCAATAAAGATATATTTTTTAAAGAAAATAAGGCACCATATCATAACAAGGCCTGTTTTGGTCCCCAATTTACACTGACCTAATAAGAATGGCATTACAAAACTACAATATAGCATCTTAATCCTAGACTGCAGCAAAAATGTGAGTTTATGGAGCGTAAAAGGAGGTATGATAGGCATCACATTAGTACAATGCAAACAAAGGCCATCTGCGCATAGATGCTTCAAATCGCTGGAATCCACTATACTGGCAGTTGCCTCTTAAAACCAAAAACCCAAACTTCATCTCCAAGGCTGCAAAAACCAGAGATGTGGGAGCGTTGGTTAGGACTTCAATGAAGATTACAATGACCCAACACCAGGTCTAAAAGTACGTAGGCATTTCTTTTACATTGTAGGACCTTCACTAATAGTCAAAACTCCCTATTATTGAAACTCTCTGCCACCATAATGAAGATAAGAAAATATGAAGATAGTTTAATTCTGGATTTACATTTTTGAGGGTAGATTAACCCATTATTGAGTTAGTTGTTGTGCAAGAGTCAAGCGAACAGAGTTTTGTTAAAGTAGCAGTTTCCAGGAGACTGCCTTACAAATCTAAGACACCTTAATATATATAATTTTTAACTGTTTTTATTTACATAAGTAATACGTTGGATACACGAGTTGCATGAAATAGTGTATGGCATTGTACAAGTACATAGACAGCTGAACAGAGCGACAACAGCCTAGATGGAGGCTACAACCGGCTTGGCCATCATGAGGCCACATTCAATGTTGATCACGTTTACATGGTGAAAGAAAGAAAGAAAAAAAGGGGAAACCTCATCTAATATCTCTCTTTCCTGGGTCTCGTTGAGTTGGGTTGAGTGTGTCTTCCTCTTCCCCCACGTCTAGCCCATAGTATTTCAGCCAGGAAGGGCCATACCTTTCTGAATTTTTGGGGGCACCCCCTAACCCTATACGTCACCCTTTCTGCTAGCATATATAGATCCATGCTCGCCTTCCATTCGGCGAGAGTGGGAGGGTCTGGGGAACTTAATAATTTTTAACCATGGTGTAGTAGATACTTTATCTCTGGTGGAATCTGCTTTGGGCTTTAAAGGATGAGACTTATTCACAATGGGTAAAAAGAGAGACACAACCCACCAAGAAACAGATTGTTTCGATGCGACCTGACTTTTCTTTATTGGACTGTAGGGAATAAATGGTAAGGTGTTGCTATTGGTTTGGTCTTGGCTAGATAAAACCATAAAACCTTCTTGAAAACTAATGGATGTACGGCACGCTCAATCAGCAATAATTGGAGTACTAAAAAATACAGGATGTGCAGCGGTTTGATGAATCGGACTATTCTGGGGCGACACAAAGGGTGCGTTCCCATCGTTACTCAATAGAAGTCATGGAGGGCTTGACATCCAATTGAGTTAGTAGTTTACTGAGCCCACATGCAGTAGTAATGGCAACGAAGAAGTACATCTTTCAAGATAGATACTGCAATTAAGCTTTGTGGGTGTGTTCAAACAAAGAGTCCATTAATTAGAAAGTACTTAATTTTACGGAAAATAAGGCGAAAGTGTTCTTAAAGGAGGCTGGACCCTAAGCGTTTGAGAAAGTCTTATCTCCGGAATTCTGAAACAGAAGACTTGTGTCGGACTGTTCCTGAATGCTGATATTGCTGCAATGTGTACTTTGATAGAGGCAAATTGCAATTTAGCTTTAGTTAAATGTAGAAGATATAAAAAAATTTTTTTTTCCTGCCAATCAATATTCAGCACCTTGTCTTAGACACCATATACAAAATCTCTTCCATTTAAAAGAGCAAGACTTCCTTCAGGATATCCACCCAAACTTGTGGCAGATACTAAAGTCCATATTGCTGGAGCCCAGGAGCCATGCTGCTAAATTCAATGTTGTCACATTTGTAAGACAAATTTGGCCCTCTTGTTTTGTTAACAGGTTCAGTTTGCACGGCAGTCTCTTGTGTGGGGTTAAAGACATTGACAGAAGGACAGTGAAAAACAAAATGACTTGCGTTCGGGAATGCTCCTTCTGCCACCACTGCCATACATTTGGAAAAGAACCTTGGGGTACACTTCAGAGTGAAAGGTAGGACACAATAAAGTGTTTTGTTCTGAAGCTGAGATCATTGAGGTAGATCTTGTAGCTAGGGATGTGGAATTAAGCATCCTGTAGGCCTACTGATGCCATCCAATCCCCTCTATTAAAATGGAGAAGCGTTTGATGGAGAGTCACCATTTCAAAACGTTTCTCACCACCTTAACTGTTAGCATATATGAAATCCAGGATGGGACGAAATTCTCAATTCTGACTATTGTTCTATACCAAGATATAATGGGAGTAATTTCCCTTATTCTACTGCAGCTTTGAGTCTGTATAGCTCTTTTCATATGAATACACTTTTCTCTTGTGTCAGATGCCTCAAGTGTAGAGGCTTGGACATCTTCGATGGAATGAAAGACGTTCAAGAAAGAAATATGTTTTTGTAACTAGATTTCACAATATTTAGCACATTTTTTTCTTTTGTCTTTGTGTTTTGTTATCTTCTTCCAAGAGGAAAGCCCAGCCTTTGTGAGATTTTTTATCTTGGCAAAAATTGCTTTTGCAACTATTGCTCTTGTTTTGTAACTGCTGCTGCATTTCCCCCCAAAAAAGTAATATGGATACATTGTTACCTTTTCCATAACCCTCAAACTGAACATTTTGAAACCTCTTTCTTTTTTCCTAAACCAACAGATTTTAATGTTTCCAATTCTGTTCTCAGCCACTGAAGTTTATCACTGGCATAAGAACCACAAACAGTAGATACAAAAGCAGGCACGTCCATGATTTTTGTTGCGCCTAATACGTCAAAAGATTTGAGTCTTGTCCAGGAGTTGCATCTCAAACAGGTGACATGACAGATATCAAATCTGAGGAATTCTTGGCTGCACTAAAGGTCTAGTCCAATGTGATCAAACTCTCTAGAAGGATTTTTTTTAAAGACCTACTGAACCTCCTCACAAACGCTACCAAAAACACAGACTTTTGAGCTGTATAGTTCTCTGTTATTACAGCACAGCTGTACAATGGAAATGGCAAATCTAAGGGCTGTGTCTGAAGTCATGTGTACTTTCTTACCAAGCAAGTCCATTATTTTTTTTTAGGGGGAGATTACTATGTTGATCAGGAGGCATTGAGGTGCTTCACGGCAGAAGATACTACCAATTAATCAGAAGAAGAACAAAGGGTCTGATTCTGGATTTTGTTCTGGACGGTGGTGAATTGATTTCATAGATGCAGGGGTCAGAAAGGCATGCAGAGTGGGTTCTAGAAGAGCTGGAAGCCGGGCAACCCATTTGCCTCGCTTGAGGTTTTGGGAGCATAGTCTAGAAAATAACCAACATTTCATAAACAGGAGTGTAGGAAGCTGGCTTTTTATGTAGTATACCAAAACGAGGTATACTATGTAGAAAGTCCAGATGACCCTTATTGGCTTAGAGGGCTTAAATTAATATTCCCAAATGCTCTCTTTTGTGGTAGTGTGGGCGAGCAGTTTAGGCTTATCAGAGGGTAGTTTTAAGCATTTGTTTTGCACACAGAGTCAGTAAATGCGATATGCACTCAAGAAGAAACTCGAGACCAATTCAGAAAAATAACAGGTGTTTTTATATATCTGTTATACCAAGAACTTTATAATTGGGTACATACTTTTGTGAGATATAATGTTTTCCAGGTAAGTGTAGGAAAATGGGTCATTAGTTGTGTGGCCTGCACAAGTAATGGGTCTGATGGAAGTCAGGGGGTTCCTCTTTCCAATTGTCCATGGCGGCTGCCTCCAAGTCCAGTGTCCAGCAGAAAAGTACAACCAAGAGAGCTCTCTCCCCTGAGCAGGACCTTTTAAGTGGGGGCGGAAGTGTCCAGCAGTGCCGCACCCCTGACCTATCCTGATGTGCCACATTATCTCTCTGGGCCCCTTACCCCAACCTCCCTACACAGTCTTTTGCAATAGCTAAAAATGGAATCACCCAGAAGTCATTTGCCACGTGTGCTCTAGGAACATCAGCTTCACCCTTCGCTGAGGTCACTGCCACAGCCTTCACCTGGTGCAGGATGACACCTGGTTGATTAATGAAGAACAGTCCTCTCCCACCCCTTCCTTTTGAGGAGCTGACCTAGTCAATGGTAATTGCTCCCTTTGCGGGTTAGGCCTTTGTTCCTGCTGCTGGAGAAATAAGTAATTAACCCAGCCCAGTAGGGCGACAAAAGGTCTGGGCTCTGATACTTAGCTGTCAGATGAATATCACATTCCTGGATGACCCATAATCAGTACAAATATGATTTTGGACTCCACAAAATTGTTCTTTTTACACAGGTTACAGTATACATTGGTGTGAATCTGGCGTCTCTACCCCAAAGGGAACTGGAGCTGCGCCCTAGGACAGCCTGTGTCCCTACAGTCAAACAGTAATGCACACTGACTAGCTCTTACATTATACAGACCTACCTAGGTCACTACCCAATGCAACATAGTCCCTTCTGCGTCAGGCTACACAGGCGGATAAGATGGCCAGAATCACCTTCTCACAGTAAGTGGAAATGCCACACAGAGTTGTTTTACACAGTAATGCTTTCCAATGGAGAAAGAAACATATACTACCCCAAAGGGAACTGGAGCTGCGCCCTAGGGCAGCCTGTGTCCCTACAGTCAAACAGTAATGCACACTGACTAGCTCTTACATTATACAGACCTACCTAGGTCACTACCCAATGCAACATAGTCCCTTCTGCGCCAGGCTACACAGGCGGATAAGATGACCAGAATCACCTTCTCACAGTAAGTGGAAATGCCACACAGAGTTGTTTTACACAGTAATGCTTTCCAATGGATAAAGAAACATATACTGCATACAGGCACTTGCAATCGTATTCCAGGGGGTCTCCTTTAAGACTTAAGGTGCTAGGGGGCCAAGGTCTAAAGTACTGTCATCAGTTCAAGTTTACCTGTCTTGGAGTATCTGGGTGCAGAATTGCTGGAAAGTTTTATAGCCTTGCGCAAAAGGAGGGGTCGGGGGGGACATCTAGAAACCAGTTGCAGAGAGGGACTTTGGGGACAAGTCTGGGAGCACCCAAAAAGGAGGGGGGCTCCATTTGTGAGGGACCAGGGAGCAAGGGAGGGGGCACAGTCGCTTGTCGTGGACACAGGCCGTGTAGCTCGGGGGCAGAGAGTTTTGTTCGGCTGTGCCCATGCGTCAAAGACACTCACGGTTCTGGTTAGACCTGCAAACGAGGACAAAGCAGGACAGCTCGGCCACTCTCTTTCCTGGCCTCTGCAATGCTGACCTTCCTTGTCGGCTGGTCGGTCTTTGCGGCGTTGAAATCTGGATATGACTCAAGCAATCTTTGGTTGCTGCAGGGGGGCCAACACCGGATATTGGTGCAGGGCAACTCCGGTTGATCATGGCGTCTTCCCACTTGGCAAGGAGACAGATTTGACCACTGGGAGAATGACGCCTTCCTACTGGGTGGCTGCTGCGTTGGTGGACCCAGTGGTCAGCAGAACGGTGAACAGGATGTTGCGGTCGGTGTCTGCAGGTTGCATGCAAGGGAGATGCTGATGGCTTGGCAAAGTGATGGAGGCCCTCTGAGGCTTTTGGAGGATGAACAGTTGCAGGACAAGTCAGGTTGTCACGATTTCGGGCCAGGAGCAAGCAGGGTTTGACGCCAAAGTCCACCAGTAGTACGCAGTTCTCGCTTCTTCAGCTCTTCTTGATCCTTCAGGGAAATCTGAGTAACTGGTGTCAATGGGTCACCTAAATACCGAATTTGGGGGCATTAAGAGGAGTGAAGGGTAGTTGCCAATGGGGAGTCTGTCCCAGAATTCCTAATTCCACCTAAATCAAAACTGTGGAACCCTTCTTTCTTGGAGCACATCAGGCAGCCCACCTTAGGGGTGTGACAGGCATGGTAGTGTAAGATGCCTCCTTGCATAGCTAATATCCCACCTGTCCTGCTGCCAAATGGGCCTCAGGGCAGGGGGTGGCATCTCCCAGGTCTGGGGGAAGCCAGGGTCACATATCAAAGGTGGAAGGGGCTTTGGAGTCCCTGGCCTTGCTAGGCAGTTCCCTGGCCATTCTGCTGGAGAATGTGTGAACATCTTCCTCAGGAGCGGGCACTGTTGCTGGCCTTAGAGAACGCAGCTTCTCACCTGCAAGGGTCAGACACAGGGGAACAATTTTAAAACGCAAGTATACCGCTGAACTTGCTAGCGACAACACCAACCTGAGGAAGCAGCACCGGGGGTCCCGCAGCAGCCGCCACGAGTCATTGAACTACTACTCCCATCATCCCTTGCGGCGCGCATGACGGCAGCGCGTTAGGGAGGCGGCAGGAGGGCTTAAAACTGACTCACAGCGCCGCGTCGCGGGACGCGCGCGGGTGTGCGCCGGGCTAAGCCCGGGCAAAGGGCAGGTCCTCTTAGGCCCTCAGAGGCCGGGCTGGGCCCACCCCCCTTCGATTCTTGGATGGTTTCTTGGATGAACATTAGCTGACCATTTCATAAGCAAGGTGTGAGACATTATTATATGGGCCAGTGATATCGAACTATCTACCTTAAAGAGTTGATTGTTGATACTTAGGTCTAATATTTTGCTATGGCTAAAACTAACCTTAAAGTGTGTACCGGGGCTGGGGGCGTGGGGACTCTTGACGCCTATTTGAAACGGGTTAAATCTGTAGTGGCAAAAGAAATTGAGCTAGTAGAGAGGAGACTGTCCTTGGACCCACTTCGTCAAACAGTCTCTCCATTACCAGACATGGACATACCTGTTCCCACTGTTGCCCCACCAGACTGCATGATTCCCCATCAAGTTCCTAATGGGTCAGTACTAGAGGATAGCCTATTAATTTCTTCCGCCGATTCTCCTGTACCTAGCCCAGTCCCTTCACCTACGGTTATATGTACCAGGCAGTTGAGGGTTAGGCCGGATATGACGGCTACACGGAGTAAGACTATACCGGGGAAAAGGAAGGCTAAGAACACCCCCAAAGGGAGTCGCCAACCAGCTAAACAGCCAAGGAACATAAATTCCGCATCTGGGTTGGGTCGTAAGGGAACTAATGCCTCCCATCAGGTTACTGAGGATGGGGGTGCATGAAGAAATGAAATCATTGTTCCAGATGTAGAAAATAACAGGGGGGGGGGGGAAGATGTCTGATTTCATGAAACTAATGGATGAACGGCTCAGATCATTTACCTCTCCATTAATGGATAAATTAGAGCAAATAGGGGGTTGTCTTAACGTAATTGAAAAATATCTTAAAGTTTATAAAGGCCCAATGCCGGGGACTAATCCACCTGTAATTCATTCTTTGAGTGCAGTTACAACTTCTGTTAATAACTGGTAAATAAATGACTGTTGGTGCCAATTCTGAAATTTGTCAAACTCGCAGTCTTGAATGCCTCCAGTGGCTCTGTCTGTTTACCATTAGTGTTAACCATTCATGTATGTTTTGCCTCTAGTGGCCAAGCAATATCATCGTTTTTTATTTATGGTATGTTCAGACCCGTTTGTCCTGACATTTCTTTACTTTGACAATGCTGACATTCAAATTCTTGGTAATGTAAGCACTACTGTGACCTAATGTTGTGACAAAAATAAAATTAATCAAAAATATGTGATTTGAAAACAAAAGATTGTTCCGTAATTTAAAAGACTGCATGTTTCCCTCCAGAATAGAACACTAGATCAGTTTTATGACTTCCCTCACAATAAGACTATTTACAAATGTATATACATTTCTTCACTCTGATTGAGTCCATGTGGAGTCATTGATCGTAAACTAAGAATGTATCGTGACTCTTTCATTCTCAGTGATTTTTCTCTATCTCCTCCTCTCGTCTGCTCACTGTGTCGGTTCCGTAAAAGCTTAGACTCTTACTGCTACTTTCATGATGCATTTCCATGTGCTTGGCAACTGCATTGCTTCTGTCCTGATGTATGGTTACCCTCACATGTTCTAAAACCGCTTCTTCAGCTCACATTTCGTACTGCCAACATACTTCAGTTGGCACGGACATTCGATTACATAAATTACATATTGGGTCTTGCAAGTGATAAGTTCCTGTATGTCCCAGATCTTTCCATTAGCCAGCATCACATTTTGTACATTTTTGGCGATTTGACACACCTTACAGTTGTAACCTTTTTGAAAACCCTTACTTTGCAGCCATTTCTTTTTTTCTTTACGAAAGTGACTATGTGTTAGTCGATCTTTCAGGTTGGGCGCTCAACGGTATGTTATCTGCGGTGCGAATACCAGTCTCTCTAAACAGTATGTCAATAATTATTACCCAAACAAATTCCTCAGGGATGCTTGACCAACCTGAGCATCCGCCTGAGTATCAGAGTCAAGGCAGTAGTGGAGTGCAAAGGTATGAACCGATCGCCACGTAGCTGCCTTACAAATTTCATGAATTGGAACACTTTTAAGCATTGCTATCGTAGCAGCTTTTCCTCTAGTGGAATGCGCTCTCGGCTTGCCCGGGAGCTGCTTCCGTGCCAACTGATAAGATAACATAATACATGACACAATCCATCTAGAAATGGACCTCTTAGATGCAGGTAAGCCTGTATTCAGAGGACCGTAGTTCACAAACAAATGATCAGACTTCCAAACACTCTTGGTTTTATCGAGATAACATTTCAGAACTCTTTTTAAATCCAACAAGTGTAGAACTTTCTCAGCTGGAGTGTTCGGGTTAGCAAAGAAGGTAGGCAGTGTGACTGACTGGTTAATGTGAAAATCCGAGACTACCTTAGGAAGGAATCGCGGGTGAGTACGAAGCACCACTCTATTCGCATGGAAAACGAGATAAGGTTCTGTAGAACAAAAAGCCTGTATCTCGGTCACCCTGTGCGCAGAAGTGATAGCCACTAGGAAGGCAGCCTTCCATGACAGATGTTGAAGGGACGCCTTATGAATAGGTTCGAATGGAGGGCCCATCAGTTTGGACAAAACCACGTTAAGCTCCCAGGGAGGGGAGGGGGCCCTCACAGGAGGATAGACTTTCTTGAGACCCTCCAGGAAATCCTTCACAACTGGCATTTGAAAGAAAGAAGCCTGAGTGGGGGACTTTCTATATGCTGTTACTGCTGCCAGATGGAATTTTATGGAAGAATACTGTAAACCTGCTTTTGCCAAAGAAAAGTAAGTATGGTAACAGTACCTGTTCTTGACCTCGAATAGGGTCATGACCTTCAGCAGTACACCACATGAAAAAACGCTTCCACTTGAAAGCATACGACTTTCTCGTAGAAGCTCTCCTCGCCTCTTTTAAAATGTGCATACAGTCCTGCGAGAGGCCTAAATGTCCGTATTGGACGAACTCAGGAGCCACACTGCTAGCTTCAGGGACGGCAGGTTGGGGTGGAACACCTTGCCGTTCGCTCTGACCAGCAGATCCGGATGGCAAGGCAACCTCCTGTGTGGTACTTTGGACAGGTGAAGAAGGTCCGGGTACCACCATTGGCGAAGCCAATCTGGAGCCACCAGGATCATGTCTGTTTTGGACTTGTACAGTTTCTTGATCACCAAGGGAATGAGTGGAATCGGTGGAAAAGCATAGAGTAATGCCTCTGACCAGTCTATCCACAGAGCATTCCCCTTGGACCCCTGTTGTGGGTACCTGGATGCGAAGACGTGGCATTTTGCATTTGCGGCGTCCGCAAAGAGATCGATTTCTGGTGTTCCCCAGGCCTGGAAGATGTCTCGTACCACTTCTTCTTTTAACACCCAGTCGTGTGCTTCTGCGAAGTGTCTGCTTAGATCGTCTGCTTGGACGTTGAGGACACCCGGCAGATGAACCGCTGATATTCTCATGTCTCGAGCCAGAAGCCACTTCCAGATTGCTTGCGCTTCCAGCTCAGAGGTCTGGATCTCGTTCCGCCCTGCTTGTTCAGATAGTACATCGTTGTTGTGTTGTCCGTCTGAACAAGCAGAGAGGGCATTTTGATTGCGGGAAAGAAAGCTTTGAGAGCTAGGTGTTCAGCTCTGAATTCCAGCATGTTTATGTGATACAGTCGCTCTTTTTCTGACCACATTCCTTGAATCTGAAGTGACCCCAGATGAGCGCCCCATCCCTGAAGGGACGCATCCGTCACCAGCGATTGTCTTGGCAAGTCCTCCTGGAAAGGAACTCCCACTACCAGATGACTCCGATGCATCCACCATCGGATGGAGATCTGAACTGAAAGGGGTAGTGACAGTTTGTCCTCGTAACGATTGGAAAACTGGGACCACTGATCCTCCAGAGACTGCTGCAGAGGTCTCATGTGCAGTCTGGCGTTTGGAACGAGGAAAATGCATGAGGCCATAGGCCCTAGAAGCGAGGAGATCTGCCTGGCCGTGGGACGAGGAGTCTTCAGGAGAGTCTGACACTTGAGGAGAATGGAGGATAGTCTCTCCTCCGAAGGATACGCTTTTGCGTCGACCGAATCCAGAAGTGTGCCCAGATAGTGTATCCTCTGTGTTGGATTGAGGATGGACTTTTTGAAGTTTACGTGCAGGCCGAGGCTCCGCAGCTGGTGGATGCCGAACATGAGATGTTGCTGTAGCAGAGCCGGAGATGCACTCTTTAGGAGCCAGTCGTCTAGGTAAGGGTAGACGAAAATGTGTTTCTTCCTCAGGAAAGCCGCTACTACTGCCATGCACTTTGAGAAGGTGTGAGGAGCTGACTTTAGTCCGAAGGGCAGAATTGTGAATTTGAAGTGGCTTGATTGGATGGAAAACCTCAGAAACTTCCGATGCTTTTGGGAGATGGGAATGTGAAAGTAAGCATCTTGAAGATCTATGGAGCACATCCAGGCCCCTTGATGCAGAAGTGGTATTATTTGATGTAACGCCAGCATTCTGAACTTTTCTCGCTGAATGAATTTGTTGAGACGTCTGAGATCTAGTATGGGCCTGAACTCCTTGTTTGGACCTTTCTTTAATACCAGAAAGAATCGGGAGTAAATCCCTTGTCGACGTTGGTACCTTGGGACCTCCTCGATGGCGTTCTTTAGGAGTAAAGCAGACACCTCTTCCCTCAAAAGTTGTATACGATGGGTGACAGTCTTTTGAGGAGGAATGGAAGGTGGGGGGGACCTGAATTTGATGGTATACCCATTCCTTACAATATTCAGAACCCATTTGTCTAGTGTGGTCTTTGTCCACTCTTCCAGGCAAAAACGAACACTTCCCCCCCACCGGAGTGAGTAACGGGGCCATGGGAAGCAAAGGCTCACTGTTTTTGTTGCTGCTGCTTGTTACCAGGTGTGGACTGTCATGAATTGCCACCTCTTCCTCGACCAGGGCGACACTGGGAGAACTGAGAACTTCCCTGATTTTGCTGTGATGACCATTGAGGGGTTTGAACCCTCTGCTGGTTCTGTCTCCGGTCGTAAGGACAGTATTTTCGCTTAAAATCTTTCCTTTTTTCAAGACCAACAGCTTTCACTGTATCCAGCTCTGTTTTCATTCGTGACATCTCATCATCAGCATGAGATCCGAAGAGTGATGATCCGTTAAAAGGAAGATTAAGTATCCGGTGTTGTGCTTCAGGTTTAAGTCCCGTGAGCCTCAACCAAGCTGAGCGCCTGGCGCAAATTCCATGTGAGTAACCATGTGCAGATAGATCAGAAGCATCAGTGGCTGCACTGATCACTTGGTTAGCCACTAGCCCACCTTCGTGCAGGGTCTGAAGGAAGTCTTGCTTATCTTCCTTAGGGAGCTTTTCTGCGAAACGGGACATGGCGTCCCATAGTGCGCGGTCATAACGACCCAGCAGGGCCGAAGCACTGGCGACCTTCATGTAGGAAGCAGAGGTGGTACACATTCTCTTCCCTACAGAGTCCATAGCCTTACTGTCTTTATCCGGCGGCACAAAAGATGACGCCGCTCCTGTTTGATTTTTACGTGCCGCTGACACAATCACAGAATCAGGTGGTGGTTCAGCCCTCAGAAAGAAAGGATCATTGTCAGGAGCTTTATATTTCTTTGAGATCCGAGATGGAACCGCTCCCAACGCTGCTGGAGTTAGGAACTTGTGTAGAGCAAGCTCCAACAGACCTGGTACCAAAGGGAGTAGAGGCCTAGAAGCTGACTTTTGGTGCAGGGTTTAGAATATTACCGATGTCTTGGTGGTAGAGATCGGCATTTCAATGTGAAGTTTTGCTGCCCCACGGCATTAAAAGTTATCACGTCATCAATTGGTGATATCCTACTCGGAGGAGATGAGGACAGCTTTGGAGAATAGTCCCTCTTTGAATCCGTAGACCTTGTCGAGGACCTATGACTGCGCCTCCTTGAAGAACAGTGGCGTGATGCTCTACTCCTGGGAGAGGGTGAGGATCGCCGTCTTACTGATGGAGATTTCCTCAGAGGAGTACGCTCATGTCTCCTTGGAGAGTGCACCTACTGCCTTAAAGGTGATCTTGATCTTGACAAAGATCTTGGCAGATTATAGGTGACCTTGACCTGGAAGAAGACCATGGAAGATTAATTCTCCTTATCTTCCACTCTTTAATATCTCCCAGCCATCTTGGGCGAGATATTAGTCGTCGGTTGAATTGGAGACGGTGCTCTCGAGGGCTCTGGAGAGACCTGTACGATCTGAAGCTCAGGGGAGGAAGAGGAACCCCTCGAAGACACAGTAGGGATGTTAGACCGGTCCTTAGACACCGTTCTAGGCCTCTTCGCTGCAGGAGACGCCGACGGTGACCTCCTCGACGGCGGCCTCCTTGACGGCGACTTCTTCGACGGCGACCTCCTCGATGGCGATGGTCTCCTAGGCGTCGACGTCGTGTGCCTCGACGGCGATGGTCTCCTCGGCATCGTGTGTCTCGACGTCGAATGGCTGGCTCTCTTCGGCGTCGAAACCTGCGATGGACGGTTCGACGTCGACGTCACCTCTCGACGGTGGTCTTGACGTCAGCTCAGAGCCTCTCGACGGCGACCGTCGACGACGTCGAGTCCCGACCTCTTGCCGTCGTAGGCGAGCCAGACCTGGACCGCCTACGTGCAGATGGAGACCTAATCCTCTGTCTCTTCTTACCTTGCTTCGACGGCGACATCATCTTCGACGGCGAGGGGTGCTTCGACGTCGGCGGACGCCTCGACAGTGCTTTTCACGCCTATTCGGAACACAGAGGTACCTTGGAGGAAGATCTGTCCCTCGACGGAGAAGGAGACCGATGTTTTCTCTTCTCACCTTTGTCCTTGCGCTCTTAAGATGAGAAGAAGCCTTTCTGGAGCGAAATTCTTCTCTTCCACTCACTGTTTCTCGTCTCTCATGAAGGGACTGCAGTTTGATCTTCGCCCTCTCCCTGAGGGTTCTGTTAGAAAACTTGCTGCAGTGGTAGCATAGTTCTGGCTTGTGAGAAGATGGTAAACAAGCAATACAGACCGAATGAGGGTCTGTTTTGGCCATTTATTTTACCACAGGCTGGACACTTAACAAATAAGGCCGGCATTATGACTGGAAAAATAGGCAAAAACCGGGAAAAAATTGTTGATTTAGTCAAACAATGACTAAAGACGTTGAGTGAAGACGAAAAAATTAGAGATGTACCAGAAAAAAGTGATAAAATATCACAAACTGGCGAGTTCAATGCTCCAGGATCCTCACAGAAGGAGCCGGAAAAAAGAACTGACCTAACTGTCACCTGTGGTGCATGATGGGAGCCTGAGGGCTCATGGAGGTCTTAAAGGCACGGCGCCAATTTTTCAGTTGTTACTATGCAGCCTATCTAGGCTAAATCTGCCTCTATGATCCTGCCTGTTTTTTACCTTTGAAAATAAAGGTTGTGTGTTTCAAAGAAACCCAGGGCAGTGTTCTTCTGTACATTATCATATAATGTGATTTATATGTCTTTATTTGGCAAATGTAAAAGTTTTACATGCAATAATGGCAGTTTTTGAGCCTAGTATGGTGTGTTTCAGGCTGCATATGTATATGTATATGCATATTATCTATATATATATGGGTATTTATGTATATTTTTATATGTGTATATGTATATACATATATATATATTAAATATATATATATATATATATATATATATATATATATATATATATATATATATATATATATATATATATATATATATATATTTTCCCAATCCTGACTTAGGCTTCAGAAGAACAGGCACCGACTCCGTGGGTCAAATCAAAGGTTTTATTCACCAATACATACGATCAGACGCGTTTCGGCGGACAAGTCCGCCTTGTTCACTTCATCATACATATTATTGGCTATTGCCTCTGGGTCCCGCGTGTGGGCGGGACTATTGAGCGCTTTTGGCTATTGATGAGTATCCCCTGGAAGAGAAGCGTCTCTCCTCCGAAGGAGACACGCTTGCTGACAGCGTATTGATGGAGGCTCCCAAGTACTGCAGGCACTGGACAGGAATCGGGACAGACTTGGACATATTTATATGCAACCCCAGCTGGTTCAACAGAACAGACGTCTTGTTGAAGTGCAGTTGCGCTTCCTGGACGGTGGAGGCTTTGATCAACCAGTCGTCCAGGTACGGGTAGACAAACACCTTGTTCTTTCCCAGGTGGGCTGCCACCACTGCCATGCATTTGGAAAACGTCCTGGGTGCAGACTTCAGTCCCAACGGTAGTACGGTGTACTGATAGTGATTGGTGCCGACTAGAAATCGCAGGAACTTTCGGTGTTTCTGTGCAATGGGCACATGGAAGTACGCATCTTGCAGATCTATTGAGCAAAGCCAGTCTCCCATTTGCAGCTGAGGATAGATCTGGTGCAAAGACAGCATGCAAAACTTTTTCCTGCGAATCCATTTGTTTGCTTGTCGCAAATCCAGAATGGGCCTGAACTCGTTCTTGTCCTTCTTCTGTACCAGGAAGAAACGTGAGTACAGGCCCTTTCCTCTTTGAGACAGAGGGACATCTTCTATCGCCCTTTTTCTCAACAGGGTATCGGCCTCCGCCTGGAGCTCGCGCGGTCAAAACTGTAAGCCAACCGATGGAATTGCTGGAGGCGGGCTGGTGAAACGAAGACTGTATCCATTGCAAACAATATTCAGCACCCACTTGTCCTGAGTAATTTTTCTCCACTCTGCCAAGTAATGTTGGATGCTTCCCCCCACCGGAGCGGGTAACGGACGAGGGGGAAATAGCACCTCAGGGCCTAGACCCGGCCGGGCCTGTGGGCGTCGAGGAGGACTGTTGGCCGCCTCTGCCCCTCTGTCGCTTCTGGAAAGGCCGCCTCTGGTACTGCTGCTGCTGATGTTGCTGCTGGCCGGCTTGACGACCTTGCCCTCTGCCCTGGGCACCAAAACGCCTCTGGAAGGGGCGGAAAGACTTCTTCTGCTCCTTCGGCTTCTCTAACCCGATGGCCGTCAGGGTTTCAGTCTCCGCCTTCATGCGGGCCATCTCCTCATCCACGTGTTTTCCAAACAATGTCACTCCAGAGAACGGCAGGTTGGCGACCCTCTGCTGGGACTCTGGTTTAAGCGACGTCAGGCGTAACCAGGCATGACGTCTCAAATTTATCCCGTGGCAATAGCCATGGGCAGCCAAGAGCAAGGAATCCGCCGCCGCACTGATCACCTGATTAGACATCATCATGCCCTTGTTGATGATCTCTTGAAAATCCTCCCTTTTGTCCCTAGGGAGATGCTCCATAAACTGCTGTAGGGAATCCCACAGTGATCGGTCGTATCTCCCCAGGAGAGCCGGGGCAGTAGCGGCTTTCATAGACGTAGAAGCCATACCGCAGACCTTACGCCCCGTCAAATCCATCTGCTTACTCTCTTTATCAGGGGGTAGCGTGGATGAAGGAGCAGTAGCGTGTTGTTTACTGGCGGCCGTAACGATCACCGAATCTGGGACCGGGTTCGAACTGAGAAACGCCGGATCGGAGTCTGGAGGCCTGTATTTCTTCTGCAGCCTGGAGGGGGCGGATCTTGTTAACGCTGGCGTCAGGAAAAGTTGCATCGCCGGGTCCTAAGGGCAACAGTGGTCGTGACAGTTGCCGCTTATGGAGGGTCTCGAAGATCACTGACCTAGCAGGTGTGGTTACCGTCAGGGTAATACCCAGCTTCGCCGCCCCTCGCAATGACACCTCTTGAAATGACACAATGTCGTCCACTGGTGACACTCTTGTGTGGGGTGAATCTGACAGAGTGGGCGAATACCCCCAAGCACTGGACGAATCCGTATGGCGGGATCTCGATCGATCTCGTCTGTGACGCCGCCGGGACCTTGTAGGTGAATGACGTCACTCCTAGAACGGCGTCTTCGCCTGGATCGCGACCTGGACCGGGATCTGGACCTCCGAGGTCGCGGACGATCCACCGGCCTGGTCGGCTGCGGAGGTAGAGCTGGAGTCTTTGGCTGTGGCGTCCCCTTAGGTGGTGACGGGAAGCGCGGCAGCGAGAGTGACTGTGGTGGAAGAGGCGGAGGACGATGTGGAGGTGTGGTTCTGAAATTCTGGACCCTGCTGTTATCCCGGTATCGAGATGCAATACCCGGGCCACAAAATATCAACGTACCATGACGAATTTGGTGTCGACGGACCGGTAATGATTAGGACATCATCCCTATACATTTGCGTCATGATTGAGGGATGCCAACACCCCTAAATCGTAGTTTCCGTCCCGACCCCTTAGACTCCATTTTGTAAACGACATCCATCTTGTGTCTTGCCCTCATGATAAGTCAATTGAGTAAGGTCGAGCTTGATCTAAAAGGACACGTCCACCTTCCCTGACTCCCCCCTGACCTGTCCCAACTGACTCCATTGCCTCCAGCCGAACCTGTTTGGGCAGCTCCTCGCCCAGTGGCCGAATAAGATAGCATCAATGCATAACATGCCACAAACCATTCACTACGTACAGACCATGTTTTCTACACACACACACCTGTCATTGTTCCTTGTTTATGGCCAGTTTTATGACTAGGAGGTACCCTGCTTTATTGGGGTTTCATCGATATCTGATGGGAGTTCCGGGCCTGGCCGGGTAATCCATCACGAACTGGACGTCTAAAATGTGGGTTGGCCTACATGACTTCGCTCTTTGTATTATTGTAGAAATATGTGTATAACCATATCGTAAACTCAAGAATTCTTGCCTACAGCTATTATTTCTGTATATAAGGAGAAAGCTGGTTCTGTAAAAACGAACAGTCTTCTGGGAATACGCGACCCGGATTGTCGTGTTTCTAGGACACGTGTTACTTGGTAGCTGCCAATAAAACTCGATCTCTGACTTCAACTAGAAGACTCCGTGTTTCTGTGGTCCGGAACAGGGAGAACTCAGAGGTCTTCGGGTGTTATCCCCTGGCACCACCGGGTTCCTAAAAACCCGTTACCTCAGAGGCGGAGGAGGAGGAGTCTTCGGAAGAGGAGGAGGAGGAGGAGGAGGAAGAGGAGGAGGAGGAGGAGTCCTCAGAAGTGGCGGAAGCGGTGGAGGAGTGGGACTATTCTGCGGCAGCGTAGGAGGCGTAGACGACCTTGGCCGAGAAGGGGAGTAGGTTTGAGAGTACTCCGAGTCGGAGGATCTAACCACTCTCTTCTTCTTTGTCGGCCTTCGCGACAAAGTATTAGAAGCAGACCTTCTACTGGACGAGCGCCGCCGCGACCGGGGGATCGTTGAAGCAGAGGACAGGCTGACCACCGAGACCGGGACGCCGTCCTTGTCCTGGATTGCCTCCTGGAGGTTGACTTCTCTTTTCTAGATGTCGACCTCTTCCTAGACGTCGAATGCCTCGACATCGACACATCCCTCGAGGGCGATCTCCTTTTCCTCGACGTTGAGTGCCTGCTCCTCGACGTCGAACGCCGAGTAGACCTTGACGGCGAGCGGCAGTGTCGCCTCGATGGCGAGCGCCGGTGCCGGGAACCATCACGACGTCGATGACTCCTCGACGTTGAAGTAGTTCTCAACGTCGACCTGGTCCGAGGTCTCGACGTCAGCCCGCTTGACGTCGAACGGCAACGCCGCTTTGACCCAGAGCCCTGGGTCGACGGGGAGCACACGGTGGTCAACCCTCTAGACGCCGAGGCCATCGACATTGACGGAGAAATGTGCCGTTTCCTGGCCTTCTCTTGACTGTGGAGCCCCCCAGAGGCCGAGGCACGGGCAGAGGACACAGAACCAGACCTCCCATGCCCATACCCACCTTGATCCTGAAGTTTCCTCAGCTCCAGGCCTTGGAGCCGGATCTTCTCCCTCTATCTCCTGGTCCTTTTGGAAAAGGACTGGCAGATGTCACAATCCCCAGGAACATGGGATGAAGGGAGACAGAGGATACACACTCTGTGGCCATCCGATTTGGCCTTCTTCCTGGCACACTCAGGGCATCTGTCGAACAATGCAGGCATTTTCGACAGAAAAGGTGGCAAAAATTGGCTAAAAACTCCTGCAAATGGAAGAAGGAGTAGGTGGACGTCTAGTGAAACACTCTAAACACTGGAAAAGTGTCAAGAAATTAGAAATAAACCCTAAAAGGGAGAGCTCAATGCTCCAGGGTCCTGCTAGCAGGAGCCAGAAAAAAAAGAACTGAAAGTAAAAGGAGTTTGCTGTGCATCATGGGATACCGAGTGTCTCTGGAGAGTTCCTTAAAGGCACTGTATCCCTTTTCCAGACATATAATGGCAGCCTATGGGGGCTTGTCTGTCCATCCCTTCCTCTCTATCATTCCAAGGTTTTTGTGGAGGGGAAGTTTCTCTATGGATGGAACTTGACACATTAAGGTAAATGTGATGTTGGTAAAATATCCTTGGCATTTCTAGTTGAAGTACTGGACAGTGTAGCCTTGTAGGTACAGGCTGCATTATTGGCTTTAATTTTCTCTTAAGTGTCTATGCAGGACTGCAAAGAAGATGACTTAAGAGATTATTTTTGATTGCTCCGGGGTCCACGCACATGGGCGGGACTATTCACTAGATTATGACTATACACAGAGATCACCTACTACAGAATTTTTATTACAAGTTCACAAACAGGTTCCACAGTTTAGAAAACATTAGCTCATATAAAGAGATCAAGTGTTCCAGGGAATATCTAACTTATTCAGACACCATTAATTGTTAAGGTAAGCCCAAGCACCAAATCCCTCTGTAGAAGGTTTTGTTTAGTATGGCACTATCTCCCAACACAGGGCTTATGAAAGTGTTACCTGGAAAGACTTCTTCTGTGCCTTGCTGCATGTCTGTCACTTCTGATCCTTCTACCCAGGCAAACCAAACCACTGCGAAGCACTTCAGATGCTTTGCTGTGTGCAACTGAAACCAGCTCAAGTGTCACATACCTCACAGTGCTCACGGTACAGAAGTTGGAACTCCTTCACATCCTCAGCTCCCAGCCCCACAGGCAGAGCTTTCCCCTGCAGGTCGATCTCCACAAACTCAGGAAGGCTCCGCGAGGCATCTAAAGTGGGAAAGAAAAAATGAATCTGAAATAACATGAAACAGACTGTACTAAGGATACAACACTGCACCATCAGTGAGTTATACATGTACCTTTGTTTCCTATCCCCTTTTCATGCAAAGTGGTCAGATGGTCGTGCTCACCACCTAGGTTTGACCTTCATGAGCAAATATGCACTAGTACAGAGTTAACACTGCCACATTTTCTTAAACTATGGCAAAGCCGGGTGGAGAGAGTAGAAACAGTAAATTAGAGGGAGGCCACAAAGGACTAAGGGGGTGGAAAGACATTGAACATGAGAGTTCTTAGAAGAAGAGGTTGTAATGGAGAGACCAGGTTTTGCAGAGGAAACACAACCTTCACAAAGACCGTTTGTTAATAGACGGGGAACATATAAGGAATAGAAAAGGAAAATGTGCTATTCATATTCTAGTTATCCATCAGTCATATTAGCAGACAAGAATATAATGAAGGCTAGTTGCATGAGTGACCACAACCCCATTGTCTTAACTTTGAATCTATGTGTGACAGCGGAAAAGGAAAAGAATATTCAGAACAGGGTGGTATATAACAGAAATAAAGGCATTTATATTTAATGTGAAAAGGTTGATAAGATGGCGTTTCAATCACAGACCTTATGACAAAAAATAAGGCTGATATAGAGACAGTGCTTTCAGACTCAGCTTCATCGGAGAATGTCATAGTGGCCTTCACAAATGTAACCCCTTGAGTGCTGGCCACGTTCAACGGACATCGTGTGCACCACCTCGGTAGTGCTGCGCACGTCCGTTGAACGCCGCGGCCCCGCCCGCGCAATAGAACGTTCCGCACCAGCGCGGAACGTTCAGCGCAGCGGAGGGGTTAAATGGCTTCATGGCAGATAAACTAACTAAATGTAGTCGAAAAAGAAAACGAGTTACTTACCTGTAACTTCAGTTATCCAGTATTGGTATCTTTCATAGATTCACATGCTTAGAATCATCCCCGCCGACGAGGTGGGAGTCTCGCGGTACAATAAAATATATACATTATAGTAATAATAACATTACACCATAGGCTATAGTAGATAGCAAAGTCACTACACTAGCCTATCTAAGTCCTTTTGCAAAAAGAACCAAACTTGGAAGCCAGCCAATCAGGCATCAGCCCTTCCTAGAACCTTCCCCACAGAGAGGCAAACCCTCAGATTTTCGAAGCACAAGTGACAATAAGTCTGCCATAATGATAAGGTAAGTCTCTCTGGGGAGGAGGGTGGGTCGCATGTGAATCTATGAAAGATACCAATACTGGATAACTAAGAGGGTCTGACCAGTGTGCATAAGTTATTTCACTAAAATCTCATTATCCTCTTCTATTATATATTAGTTATTTTGTTCTCCTGGCTTTCCCACATCCTTTCGCTTGGCGGTTGGCTTGCTCTGCTCTTCTGTTAATGAATGCTAATAAACCTCCCATAAATGGTAACAGGAGTGACGGAATGAAGCTGTGCAGTTTGTATGTCTCATATTACATTTACTTTTGAAAGTTCAAGCCCTTTACAAGTTAATGAAGTTCAAAATTGGTATTCCTGCAAGGGGTAGAAAACCACCTTCCCACACCCAGTTGTTTCAGTTTTGGAAGCAGTTGGAAGCAATATTCACACCTCATTAAAGTCAAGCACTGGCTGAACAACTGCTGTCAGACTAATGCAAATTAGCCTCAAAGAGCTTTACTCAGGAAAAAAGTAAGTTTCAAAATGTTACTCTTCCAAAATATTTCTTTAAACTACAACTTCAACATTAAACTGGATTTTTACTAAGCATTGAAAATACTGGTTGAATCACTTATTTTTCTCGCTAGTGGCAAACGGAGATAAACGAATAATAATTGTAATCTGTGCGCTAGTTAACACATGGGACAACCGTAGCCTTCTACAGTGAAAATAGCTTTTGGGGACTTGTCATTGCAGGGACATGGTAACATTACATTTATACTTGTCCCGCTTTTAAATTCCTGCATCCCTACCTTGTGGGCTACAACATCTACATGGGAGTAATATATTAATATTATATTTAAAAGAGAGGGTTTTCCCCTGTTAAAAGGGTTACTTTGACAGGTTGGACAGCAGGCTAAAACTGCAGTAGAAAGGCCACATTGGTAGGCCTGAAGTCATGTTTTCCTTGTCAAACTAACGGATGGCAGATTAGGTGTTGCAGCCCACAGACGACATATATCTTTTCATGCTATGGATGTAATATCTACCCATATATTATATCCTTACAGGAAAGTTATATATACCAGCCAGGGAACTGCTCATTTTGATATGTTTTAGGCATCAGAGCACATGCAATGGGCCCTGAACAGTGGTGCCTTCACTTGCACAGTCTAAAATCGAGCAATAACATTAAGCAAGAAAGTGGGGTGCCCAGGCAAAACAATGCATGTTCTCACAATAGCTATGTGTAGCAAATGAAGCAGGAGCAGCAGAGACACATATGACTACGTAATAGCAGTTCCACATTAGATGGAGAGTGCAGAATGGTTGACAGAGTGGGTGAAAACAGCAGATGGCAAGGCAGGAGAACAACAAAATGTCAATTAGTAAGTCCACAGGACATTGGATAGAGGTTGTGAAATGATACCCTGGCCTGAACACTAAAGAACACTGCTGACACACAAGGGTTTTAGAACAAGAATCTAGCACGTTTGAGTAGCCAACAGGTTAGAAGAACGCAGGAAAGTGGTGGCATAGCTTACCCAAGAATGGTTGGTACTGCTGCACCTGGGCACTGATTTCGGATAACCCCGACGACTGCTGCTGCCCAACTCCAACGCCATTTGTCATACTGTCCATCTTTTGTACAGGCTTGAGTCTACGAGGGAAGCAGACTCAGTGCTTAGTGACACCTTGAAACATTAGCCCTCCCCTCAGCCTCAAACACTGACACACATACTTTTCTTGCAACACATGCTTACAAAGACGCATATTAAGTGAAGGACACAGGGTGCAGTGTTTTATAGCACACAAAAATACCACTAAAACATATATGAGACACCCTTGGGTAAATATACAGTCATGAAATGCAAAGACACACAACCACAAAGTGCCTTTAAGCACACACGGTGTAGGAAAGTGCCCTTTTTTACATGGCCACTCCCACTTATTGCCTGGTATTCAATGTAATTTTGACTGGAAGTACACTGGGTTCCTGCTAGATGCCAGATCTCTTTCTGAGAACTGAACAATTGCTTCCTCAATTGGAAGTAACTTTCCTACTGCCTGTAAGTCCCTAGTGAATGGAACCCCTGGTAAAAAGGGCTGCAGCATGAATTATTCCACCTTAAGGGACCCCTCACCAAACACATGTGCAGGCAAAAGTGAAACTACGAAATGGCACACATCCCTGTCTGCCATACCTGCATACCAAGGCCAGGGTCATGAAGCCCCTGGCCTTGGTATGCAGATTCACTAGCCATCCCTCTGGAAGAGGTGTGAACACCTTCCTCCGGAGCAGGGATTTTTTTCTGGCCTCGGAGAGCATGGGCTCTCACCTCCAGGGGGTCAGAAACTCATCTACAGTGGCAAGCTGGTCAATACCAGTCAGCCAGCACACTAGAGGACTAATAGGCTTTCAGGGGCACCTCTAAGGTGCCCTCTGAATGCATGTCATAATAAATCTTGTACTGGAATCAGTACAGATTTATTAACACAATGTGTTTGACACCAAACATCATAGCTTTCAGTAAAGCCATCACGTAGCTGGGGAACTCGTAATGACCAGGGCCTAGTACATGTACTTAAGATGACCTCCCTGTTCACTTGCACCAATTATTAATTGGACTAGACAGCAAAGGGGCATATCTGCAAATGGAGATATGCCCTCACATGTAATATAATGCACCCAGCCTTAGCCAGCTGTAAGGATGACTTACATGCATTACATGCAGTGACTTTGGCATGGCACACAGTAAGTGTGCCATGTTGTGTTTTCACTCATGGTTTGTTGTATGGCGTTTTAGGATCTGAGCGAAATTTCCCGATTCATGACCTTATATAGGTACAATTCACATTGCCCTAATATAGGCATAGAAATCATACCCATATTTAGAACTAGCCCATGCAGTTCAAACACAGGCATGGCTACTTCCACCCGTACCAAAAAGCCACAACGATTTCTTGGAAAATTGGCTTAAGCAGTCAGGGACATCACCTTGCTTGAATATTGATTTGCCCAAGAACTCATGGAGTTTATAAAGAACTACCATTCCCTTGGGGTTCTTTACTGACGTTATTATGCCCGACTTTACGTCAAACTAGGCACCTTCAAGGTATAAATATGCCTTCACTTGCTCTAGCAAATACACGGTGGTTCGGAGCAGCTCGACTATCTACTTGCCCGGCGCAGCTCGCTACAGCAAGTGCCGAAGGAAGCCGACCCTCCAGCTGACGCACTGATCGAGAGGCTGCATTTCTCTTGGCAAGAATCCAGCTCCAGCGTTTCCAAGATCCCCTCGCTGGGTGTTGGGAAATCGAGTCCCGAGACAGATATACCAGACCTCCTTCATTCTAAACTAAGGTATGGAGCTGATTAGACCCTAAAGAGAAATCTTGGATAAATTCTTGGCAAAGAAACTAAACCTATGCTACACCACACTTACTTCTTCCCTTGTACTAGACTTAGGTTAGGTACATCGGGGTAGGCGTATTTTAGAATCACCAGTTGAGTAATTTTAGCCTTTGTTATATATGTATTTATCTATGGTTTAGAAACCATACAATGCTTTTACAGTATTATTTTATAATACTCTTCGCACTGTACGCATTATACTTTGCAGCCTGTATTACGATTGTAGCAGTTCACTTTACTTGCATGAGAAAGAAGACTGTTCAATAAATTCCTTTTATTGAAAACGCCCGTCTCTTTATTTCTCTGCACCTCTGATGAAACGAAGCATGCACGATTGACTGAGTAAAATATCTATCTATTGTTTCCAAGACTCTGAAGATATGTTTATTCTTGGGGAAACAAAGTTGTCATGTTTATGCGGTTGTCACAAACGAATCCCTTCTTGTTTATTCGAGAAAGTTTCTAGTGACCTCTGAGCTAGCTGGCACTCACAATTAAGTCTAATATATTCGATAGAGACCTAGTAGACATAAGTCCTACGTCAAATCTATAGGATATATTATTCCAATTCGGAGAGCCTATTGGGAATATAGGAACTACACTACAGTTTTGCATCATGACATGCTGTCTGCGATGGCAGGCTGCATGTAATTTGTATGGGGGCCCCTTAGGGAGGCATAATACATGCAGCAGCCATTAGAGACCCTCTCTCGTAGGTACCCATGCCCTAGGTATCAAGGGTACCACTTGCTAAGGACTTACAGAAGTGGCAAAGTGTGGGCCAACTGGTTTACAATTAGAACAATGCACCTTGTTTTAGGGAAAGAGCACTGGCACTGGGGCCTGGTTAGCAGGAACCCAGTGCAATCAATCAAAAAACATCAGTAACAGTGGCAAAAAGTGGGGATGACCATGACAAAAAGGGGCACTTTCCTACACCCCAGTAGTTTCTTTGTGGTCAGCCCGGCCTTGAGGCTATCAGATACAGTTTATTCTTGATGTTGCTTAATGAAGCTATACATTAGGCTTAGTGTTGGCGCCTCTGCGCCCGCCAATGGAACCATCAGATTTGTAGCTGATGGGGATAACTGTTGCTGATTATGTGGCTCCACAAATACCTGTTGTGTTGCACAATTGTCCCATTTCAGATCGGGGGCATCCGAATTCTCGCTCATTTCTCCAGTTCACTTTTTATTTGTAGCTTTCCTGCAGCATTTTGCTCATTTTACTGTAGAGCTAAGTTTATCTGAAAAGCTGCTCGAGCTACTGCCTAGAGCAGAAGAGCAAGTTACCTCTTCAGTATCCTCTGAGCTAAAAACATCTGACTCATCAGTCAGTGAAAAAAATCTATTCCGTGGATCTAGGGATTCATCAGGCGCCTTACTCAAGCGCAATCTACTAGTCTCCTTAAATCCTTGCTGCCAAGTTTAACCAATAAAAAAGCCTCTTTTCCCTCTCTGAGTATTGTTGCTTCAGGGAGATAGACCGTCGGGCCTCCTCTTGAGCCAAGTTACTGTTCGCTAGCTTTTTCTGGTATCTCAATTGGATTTATAGAGCTCCAATTATTATGACCCAGATGAGATGAGCTCCAGTTTAAGGCCTATTGCATTTATGTCATAGGGTGAAGTGGGAGGGTCGGTATCTTTGAGGCACCTGAGGCCATCACTAGAGTTATCCCCCTTAAGTTGAGAAAAGTGCAGCAGACAAATCATGAAATTCCCCATTGCCCCAGGTTCTTTCCGCCACCCTGTTCCCCCCTTCCATAACATGGCCAAAAAGGTGACTGACCTGGGGGCTAATCTCTGCCATCGAGCTACCAGGTTGCGGAGTGAGACCGCCCTTTTGAATATCTCCTGAGCAAGCGGCTGAGGCGTTCGTAACAGACAAAGCCCGGTTAGGTTGCATAAGGCCTTGTTTCCACCATATTGTTGGCAATGATTCCGAGGACTGTGTCCACACTGTCCCTTCCCCTGATGCGACTCTCCTTTGAAATCTGCTCCTCAGGGACTGCCATGCCCCTCCATGCAAAGAACTCTACTATGGAGGGCTGAGGTCCAGATCCATAGGCCTAAAAGGCACCATCCATGAAGAGAGCAGGCATTTTGAGAAAAAATCTCCTCAGAAAACTTGAAAAAAAGGCTTTACGCAACAATAAAGGTGATAAAATGTCATGTAAAGTAGCTTACAAAAACACTGAGAAGATATTTCCAAAGTAAGTAGGTGTAACAAAACACCTTTTAAACATAGTCAACGTTCTAGATGGAGTGTTCCAGAGTGGGAATGCTGCTTCATCATCGATTATTGAGATTTTGACTCTGAATGGTATGACCTCGACGTCGAGTGATCTCAAATGATGTGATGCTGATCAGAATGCGATAGCGGTGCCGTGGCTGTCTTCGGTGTTGAGGAAGGTCCTGTTGCCAACTTTGACGTCGAACATTGACGATGTATGAGTCCCATCGACGTTGAGCCTTCCTTTGAAGGCAAGCAGGATGTGACCAGGCCTCTTGACGTCAAATGAATTTGACGCCGGCGCTTTGCGGGGATGTGAATGATGACGGGGCTGGTGCCGAGAGGGGAATTTTTTAGACCGAGATCTCCTCTTGTGGGAGTCTGTACCTGTTTTTGCTGTATTTCAGGAGAATGGTGTGAGCAAGAACTCTCCAATCTTTTCTTTTTCTTCCTTTGTTGGTCCACTTTCAAGTCTTCCATTCAGCCATGCACCCTGATACCATCCCAAACTTTAAGTGTTCTTTTCAACATTTTGCTGCAAATGTCACATCCCTTTGTGAGGTGCTGAGGGGATAAACACACCACACAAACATTATGGGCATCAGAGGAAGCTTCCTTTCTGTCACAGGAAGGGCACTTCGTGACGAGAGCAGGCATTTTGAGAAAAAATTCTCTTTAGAAAACTTGAAAAATGGGTTTTACTAGACAAGAAAGATGATAAAATGTCAAATAAAGTAGCTTTAAAAAACGCTTAGGCAATACTTCCAATGTAATTAGGTGAAAAACCCACCTGAGGTATTCGGAGATCCTGCCTGAAAGAGCCGGAAAAAAGAACTTTCTCTCACAGGCAAACTGCCATTGCAATGGGTTGTGGCATAGGGTCTCTCTATCCATCTATGGAGTGATGTGAGGAGTCTTTTAGATACTGCACTGGTTTTATATTTTGACAATGGATATTGCATGGAATGCCAAGCCAGATCAGGTACCATTGCACAGACACCATGCTGAGATCAGTTACTACAGTACATGTACTTCAATACCAGCTGTTGTACCATTGCACGAGAAATGCATATCGCCACCTACCTTTGTTTCTGGGAGAAAGGCTGCTGCCTCATTGCCAGGTGTTGTTGGTCTTCCATCAGGCGTAGGAGGGCAGAATTGGCTTTGATGCGTAGCCCATAGTAATGGTACTTGGAATTCCCCCTGAAAAATAGATTTGTTACATTCCACTGAGCATTAAAACTGTGATCTATGAACTGCCTAGTGTGATTACCTGCAACTTGCATACGGTCTATTTAATCATGTTTTTGTCGACCTAAATGATTTCCTTTATTGATATAGGGCGAAAAGCATCACAGGATAGCTTTATCCAGAATGTCCTAAAAGGTCATGTAATACAATACTTTTCTCTAAGACTCTCACCCACTGTTCCTATATAGTTTTCACTCTAATATGACAACAAGCTGTAAACGGTGTCATTGAAATGATAGGATAAAGCCCAGGAGTTACTACAGATGAGTAACTCTTCCGTAGTCTTAATCTGGCTCCCTCTATTCCCAGTGTGTTGGAGGATTAGCAGGAAAAAAAGGACTAGTGGGTTAGAGGTTGCTTAGACCACTGGTTCTTAACCTGTGGTCTGGGCACCCCTGGGGGTCCATGACGTCTACCGAAGGGGTCTGCAACTGCTTAGAAAATTAAATAGTATTAACAAGTTTATAATGTGTAAATAGATAAAGTAGTAAAATCTAAAATTGAAAATGTTAAAATGTTCTGTAAATGCAAAGGAATTCGGAACTGGGGGCTGAAAATGAAGTTGCTATCCTTAACTTAGATTTGTGGGAGCAACGCAAGCATATCAAACAAAATGTAGTGTGGATGATGGGTGGCCTTCCACCTTCTTATTTTATATATATGTTTATTTTTTCATATTTGCTTGTGAATTAAATATTTCCTCATTTGTGTATTTGTTTCAAGAATACTCAACTCCATATTTTTGTGTATTGTTTTATGGCCCAAATCTTCAAAATTGTTTAGGCCAGGGTCTCTGGATTCCAATAATGATTCAGAGGGGATGTGGGATTCCAGTAATAATTAAGCAGGGATCCACAAAAGTCAAAAGGTTAAGAACAAAATGGTTATTTACCAGTAGGAGTAGTTTTGCAGCTTGAAGAATTTTCTGGATTTACATGCTGTGTATTATTCCGCCATCTAGTGGTTGGGTCCGGAATGTTTTTTTTCTTTTTCTTTTCTTGTTTTGGTTGTTGTCGACCACCACTTGGTGAAATGTACGTCCCTTGTGTGATGTCATACGGTATCCTGGAGGTCGACGTGCATGGTGGCCATGTTCAATTTATTTTTTCTGTTCCTATTCTTTTTTATAATCCTTGAGATGGTTATTGAATACCTGATGTAGTCCTTTGCTTCCCCACCTGTTTGTTTTCCTTATCGGGGCGGCTGGGTGGGTCGCATGTGAATCCAGAAAATTCTTCAAGCTGCAAAACTACTCCTACTGGTAAGTAACAAATCGTTTTGCAGTTTGAATCCTTTTCTGGATTCACAAGCTGTGCATTAGATTATGTAGCGGTTTCTCCCGTTTCTAGGAGGCTGTGGTAGAAGGAAAACCGTGCAAACAGGTGTTGAAGCCCCCTTTGTACAATTTGAGCTTCCACATTCATTTGTATATCCACGCAATAATGTTTTGTAAAAGTGTGTGGTGATGCCCATGTAGCTGCTGTGCAAATGGAGTCAATGGGTAAGTTGGCCATAAAGGCTAGTGTTGCTCCTTTCTTTCTAGTGGAGTGAGTTGTTGGTTGAATTGTTAGTTCTTTCTTGGCATTGGTGTAACATAATTGGATGGCTTGTACTATCCATCTTGCAATAGATGGCTTTGTGACAGGTGAACCTGTGATGTATGTGCGTAGGCGCCAAACAATTGTTTTGTTTTCCTGATTTGTTCTGTTTTTGCCAATAATACAATAAAGCCCTCCTTACATCTAGGGTATGGAGGCTTCTCTCTCCTTTAGACTTTGGTTTTTTAAAGAAAACTGGCAGGAGAATGTTTTGATTTAAGTGATACTTGGATACCACTTTTGGTAAGAACTGTGGTAGTCTTTACGATTACTTTATCCTTGTGGATTTGTAAGTAGGGTTCTTGTATTGTTAACACTTGCAGCTCACTTATTCTTCGTAGTGATGTTATCACAATGAGAAACGCTGTCTTTAGAGTACTGTGTTTGAGGTCCGCTGTATGCATGGGCTCGAAGGGCTTTGCCATTAGTTGAGAAAGTACTGTATTTAAGCTCCATGTGGGTACTGGCGCTGCTCTTGGTGGGGCAATTCTTTTTGCTCATTCTATAAACCTTTTAACTACTGGTCTTGTAAAAAAGCTTTTGCATGATTTTCCTCTTGTATATGCTACTATGGGAGCAAGGTGCACCTTTATGCTTCAGTAGTTGATGTTGCTGTCTAAAAGGTCAGTAAGGTATGTAATAACCGTTTCTTGCATGTTGATTGAACTGTTTTTCTTGTTAGCGGTGCACCAAGTGGTATATCGTTTCCATTTTGCTATATAGCATTTTCTTGTTGACTGTTTCCTTGCCTCTTTTAGAATTTCCATGGTTTGCAGAGGCAGATTGAGGTGCCCAATTTCTATGTATTGAGGCACCAAGCTGCTAGATGTAGCACTGTTGGCTCTGGGTGAAAGATCTGCCCCTGTTGCATTGTTAGCAGGTCCTTTTCTGCTTTGATCTTGTTCATTTCTCCCCTGGATAGTTCTAGGAGGGTTGAGTACCATGTTTGCCTTGGCCATTGAGGGGCAATGAGAATCATATTTGTTCCAGGAAATTTAGCTTTTTGTAACACTCTTTGCATCATGGGTATTGGTGGAAAGGCGTACACAAAAGTCTCTGACCAGTTGAGTGAAAGTGCATTTCCCTTTGATAGGTGGTGTGGAAACCTCGAGGCAAAGGAGTGGAATTTTTTGTTCTGCACTGTTGCAAACAGGTCTATTGCTGGTGTTCTCCAGATGCTGAACAGATAATGTACTGTTCTCTGCTTCAACACCCATTCGTGGGAGCATTTGTTCTGTCTGCTCAGCTGGTCTGCTGTAATGCTGACTACTCCTGGTAGATGTACATTTTGTAGGTTGATTTTGTGAATTATTACCCGTTGCCAGATTTCCTGTGCAAGTTTTCTTATGGGAAAGGACCTTGTCCCCCCCTGTTTGTTCAGATAGAACATTGTTATTGTATTGTCTGTTTGGATTAAGAGGGTTTTCCCATGAATGTGTTTCTGGAATGGCTTGAGTGCAGAAAGACAGTTTTATTTTCCAAAAAGTTGATTTGCTTTGTGGAATCCTGTTCATTCCATTGACTATAGACTTTCAGCTGGTTGACATTCGCTCCCCAACCGTTGAAGGATGCATCCGTGGTAACTGTCACAGATGGAGTTGGGTTCCTGAAAGGTCTCCCCTGTGCTATGTTGTTGGATGCCCGCCATTGTATCTCTTCTTGCACCCTTTGTGTAACAACAACTAGATCCTCCCAACTTCCTGTGGCTTGCGACCAGCTGTTGGTAAGCCATTCCTGGAATGGGCGCATGTGTAGGCGTGCGTGAGGGATAAGTGAGATGCATGATAACATCATGCCCATTAGTTTCATGAGCTTCCTCCCTGTCAGAGACTGATCCCTCTGGTAGAGGGCTGTTTCTTGATGGATTGCTTGTATCCTGGTCTCCGTGGTGTATGCCCTTGCATTCGCTGTATTTAACCTTGCTCCCAGGAAGTTTTTTTCTCTTTCTGGTGTAGTTGAAGATTTTTTGTGGTTTATGGAGAAACCCAGTGTTTGTAGCGTTTGGATCGTTTTTTTTAACATGATTGTGACATATTTGTTTTGAATGTACCCTTGTGAGCCAGTCGTCTAGATAGGGGTACACGTGGAGTGTCTCTCTTCTCAGATATGCCGCCACTGCGGCTAGACACTTTGTGGACACTTGTGGAGCTGATTTTATTACAAAAGGAAGTACCTTGAATTGGTAGTGTGTTCCGTTGTAATGGAATCTTAGATTCTTAGGGCCAGATGTAGGAAGCCCTTTACCGGTCGGTAACGGCCGAAAATCGGTATTTTCGGCCGTTACCGACCGGTATTGAGCTTTCGGGATGTAGGAGAACGAAAATCGTCCAATTCGGTAAAGTTACCGATTCGGTAAAATACCGAATCGGAAATATTACCGAATCGGTAAATTTACCGACTCGCAACGGTTTGCGATTCGGTACATTTACCGAATCGGTAAATTTACCGAATCAGTAAAGTTACCGAATCGGTAAAATACCGATTCGGTAAATAAGAAGTGGTAAAAATGGATATTGAGATGTAGGGAAGCTCTGAAATACCGAATTTGCTTGAAATTCGGTATTTAAGAGTCGGTATTTACCATGGATTGGAATCAGGTGGTAAACAGGTGCAACCTATAAAAATGGACCCAAAATGCAATTCTTCTTGCACAATGGCGGCATTTTATGTCATTGCAAGACGGCTACGGCTACAGGAGGAAGGAGAGAGGGAATGGCAGAGAGAGGAGCAGGTCTACAGACAGAGGATAACCCTGTTCATGCTCACAGAGGCAGAGATACTCCAGAGGTACAGGTTGGCCCCAGACACCATCACGGAACTCATCAGGGACCTTCACCCACTGTTGGAGCATACTACCCCAAGGGCACACGCTATTCCTCCCCACGTGCAGGTGCTGTGCAGCCTACACCTGCTTGCGTCTGGGAGCTACCAGAGTGTGGTTGCTGCGGTAGGTGGGGTGACCCAGAGCAGCCTGTCAAGGTTTTTCCACAAATTCCTTGACGCCATGTTACAGAGGATGGAGCATTATATATCTTTTCCTGCAACTCATGCTGAACTGGTCCAAACAAAATCTGACTTCTATCAGATGGCACGTTTCCCCAATATAATTGGCTGCATTGATGGCACGCACATTCCCATTTGTCCCCCTGCTGCCACCGAATATATATACAGGAATAGGAAGTCCACCCACACCATCAATGTGCAGGTGATATGCAATGCAAAGTTCGCCATTACTGACCTTGTGGCAAAATTCCCTGGGAGTACCCACGACTCCTATATATTTCAAAACAGTGGCATCTATGCACGGCTGACTGCAGGGGGATTTGGTGAAGGATACCTCCTCGGTAAGACACAGTGTGCGACCCCTATAACACCTATTGCAGTAAGAAGTACATGTATGCATGTGAGTAATGTATTCCCATTTCCTTTTAGGAGACAGTGCATATGCCCTCCGCTCCTTCATACTCACCCCCTACCTCAACCCCTCAACACCCAGCCAAAGGAGAAATAACCGGGCACACAAGAGCACACGCAATGTTGTAGAGCGAACATTTGGTATCTGGAAAAGCAGGTTCAGATGCTTGCACAAGAGCGGAGGTGCAAGGCAGTATACCCCCATCAGCTGCTGTAAGATCATTGCTGCCTGTGCTATGTTTCACAATCTTGCTGTGAAGAGGGGTACTGAGGTGGAGTTGTCAGACTATGAGGATCATGACGACGACATTGCTGTGCCTGAAACACAACCTGCTGGAGTGTCAACACCAAGTGATTGCAGATACAGACGTGAGGAAATAACACGCAACTATTTCTGAGTAAGTGATGAGACTGAGACCTATATTGAAAGCACGAGAAAATGTTTTATTTAGTATATTTCTAGGTATGTTAAAGAACAAAAGTGCAACTGTAAGCATTTCACAGCAATGCTCACAGTGAGCAAACACACACAGACAGGTGTTGAATCCACCCACCGTAGTTGTATATTGTCACTAGGCAGGTTTAAATGGCACAAATGTGCAACAAAAACATTTGTATCTATAAATTGAATGTCCAATGGCAGTAGGCCATAGTATCAACTGTTCATTTGCGGGCACGCTTTGCCTGCTGCTCCTCCTTGTCTCTACGACATGGGGGCTTGCCGTGCTGCTCCTACTGGTGCTACCTTCAGTGTCCGGTACGTCAATAGCAGCAGTTTGTGCAGTTTGAGCATTGAGTAGAGCCTCCAGCGCACTGGTCATTCCGGCTATGCCCCTTGTCAGCTGATTGCTGTTTTGAGTCAGGACTTCCTGACTATTCATGCTACGCCTGCATAGCAGGGATGTGGCTGTTGCCAGGCGGTGGATAGATTTCTCAGTTCTCTCTGCACGCTGCTTCTCCCTGCGCCTTGATCTTATTTCGGAGTCCAGTTTTGTGCACAGTTGCTGTATGGATTGGGTCATGTCATGTATCCCTGTAGCCATGCTCTTGTTAACTTCCACCAGTTCCCTGATGCCCTTACCAATTTCCTGCATGTTGATGTTGAGGTTGCGCATTTGTCTTTGACAGGACATGATGCCCTTGCCCTGCATCCTCTGAATCCTGACCATGGATCCCTCCAGGCCTTGGAAGACACTGGACCCCTCCCCACGTGCACCTACACTCCTTCCTTGTACTGTGCGGCGTCTAGTGGTACTAGGTACAGGCTCTGCGCTGGGCTGCAGTGTGGCAGAGATGTCAGCTCCAGGCAAGTTGTGTGAGTCTTCACCCACCATTTCACCAGCAGCTGTCTCCATTTCCATCAGTGGGGAAACGACATGCCTCCTGCTAGGGTGTGCAGCAGGTGTTTCTATTTCCAGTGATGCTGGCATTTCTGGTGACTAAACCAATAGTGGGGACTGTGAAGGTCTTGAGGATGCCTGCATTTCTTCACTGATGTCATGTTCTTGGGAAGGTGGCTGCCCACTCGGAACACCTGTGTCCTGTGATGCACTGGGACCTGGCTCATGACTTTCATCCCTCTCGGGTGCCGTGCCTTCTGCCTCCTGTGACTGCCTTCTGGATGTGTGACCTGTGGACATATGAGCACATATCAGCTAGGTGCAAATGTCTCACAGACACTACAATAAAACTTATGAAATTGCACTTATTACATGCTACCTGCCCTTCATTATGTCTGCAATCATTTGCCTAACTTGGTGGTTACAGTGTTGTGTGACATGCTCTTTCATGAACTGACTACATGTACCATGATGCATTGCTACTGTTCTGCACAGACACACTGGGACTGGGGTAACTTAGCTTCAAGGGGTGAGGGATGGATGAGGGTGTGAGGGGGATTGCTGTGCATGCATCTTACCTTTTCTTTTTGCAGCTTTCGCCGAGCTGTCCACTTCTCCCAGTCCATGGACGCTTTCTGGCTCAAAGGTGGTGGCTACCATCTCCTCCAGGTCAGTGAGGGGGGGTGCTGTGTTCTTTCCTCCACCTGTTTGCGAGGCCTGTTTGTGGTGGTCAGCAAATTTTTTTTTGTGAGGCTCCTTAGGTCATAAAACCTCTTTTTTAAATCTTCAATGACTCTGGTGGTCACTCCCACTGCATTGACTTTCTCAAGGATTTCAAGCCAAAGCTTCCTTTTTGCTGATTCAGGCACATAAAGGGACAGCCTTCCGAAAAGTCTTGGGTCGACCTTTACCATCTCCTCCACAAGGACCTGGAGCTCCATGCTGCTGAATTTGAGCTTTCTTTTTCTTTCTGTCTGCTCTGTGTCCTTGCTGCTTGCCATGTTTAAATTTTAAAAGTGCACAAACTCTGTCTGCTGCTGCTCCCAGTCTCTCTGCTCCAACTGCCTCTCCAGAACCTTCTAATTAGTTGAAGCTGCCTGTGTAGCCACTTCCTGGTATGAAGGGGGAGGGTGGTTGCACCTGATTGGCTGTTGTGTTAAGTTTCACTTTTGCTTGCTGTCCGATTCGGTATTTACCGAATCGGTATTTACCGAATCGGTATTTACAGAATTGGTATTAACCGAATCGGTATTTCCAATGCATTCCTATGGGCCTTTTGGCCCATAGGGATGAATGGGAAATACCGATTCGGTAAATACCGATTCGGTAAATACCGATTCGGTAATTACCGAAAGTCCGATACCGAATTTTACCGATTCGGTAAAAAATACCGATTTTTCCCCTACATCTCATTTACCGATTTTTGAATACCGAATCGGTAAAATTCGGTATTTAAGAATCGGTAAATTACCTTTTACCTATATCTGGCCCTAGGTGTCTTTTGTTCATGGGGATATGTGAGTAGGCATCTTTGAGGTCTACTGTTGCCAAATAATCCCCTTTTTGAATTTGTGGAATTATTTCTTGAAGGGTACACATTTTGACACTTTGTGTTAGTATGAATTTGTTTACGAATCTCAAGTCCATGATTGCGCTTAGACTTTGATCCTGTTTTGGTATTCGTAAATATGAGGAGTAGTTTCCTGTGAACCATTCTTGTCTTGGTGCTTTTTCTATTGCCTGTTTTAGGCTTAGGGGCCAGATGTAGGTAATTCTATTTTACCGATTCATAAATACCGAATTTTACCGATTCGGTATTTATGAATCGGTAAATTGAAGGAGGGAGATTTAGGTAAATTCGGTAATTGAATTACCGAATCTGTAAAAATCGGTATTTACCGAATCGGTAAATACCGATTCGGTAATGCCCATTGATTCCTTTGGGCCTTGAAGCCCATAGGAATCAATGGGCAATACCGATTCGGTATTTACCGATTCGGTAAATACCGAATCCTGCAAGGGTGCAGGGGGTGTCACTTTGACACCCCGAATTCAGGCACGTGTGACACGTGGCACACAGACATGCCCTAAGGGCATGTCTGTCTGTCACATGGCATAGGTGTGCATGCACACCTGGATTCGGTATTTTACCACCCAATTGTATTGGGTGGTAAAATACCAAATCTGAAAGGCCTTTGGGACTCAGAAGAGTCCCACCTACATCTGCAAGTTACCGAATCGGTAAAAATACGATTCGGTATTTTACCGATTCGGTAAATTTACCGATTCGGTAAATTTACCGAATCGGTAAAATAGAGCCCCTACATGCCAATTCCTAAATACCGGTCGGTAACGGCCGAAATCTGCCGTTACCGACCGGTATTTGGGCTCCTACATCTGGCCCTTAGTTCCTTGATCTCTGCGGTTAGTAGTGTTTGCTCTGATCTCCTCAATTTCCTTGTTTTTGGTGGGTTTGAAGGTGGTATCTTTGTTAGTTCTATGTAATACCCATATTTTATCAAATGTAATATCCAATGGTCTGTTGTGATCCTTTCCCATTGTGTGTGGAAAAAGGATATTCTTCCCCCACTGGTGTCTTGTGTGGGTCCTTCTTTATGATTGAGTCAGTTTGACCTATTTCTTCTTCCTCTAGAGGATTGCTCTTCCCCTGCCATTGCCTCTTCCTTGAAAGGGCTGCTGCTGTTGTTGTTGCCAACCTTGATAGCTTGTTGAAGGGATTCATCTACCTCTTTGCCAAACAGTGCTCCTCCAATGAATGTTCTATTAATGATGGAGGTTTGAACTTCCTGCTTAAAACAAAAGAATTTGAGCCAGGCATGTCCTCTCAGGATAGTTCCTGTACACATTTGCCTACTATTAGCATCTGCTGCATCCAAAGCGGACATGAGACAGGTGTTTGCCACGTTTTTCCCCTCCTAGACAAAAGATCTTGCCCTCTTCTTGTCCTCCTCAGGGAGTTTGTTCAAAATCTCCTCTATCTTATTCCACTGTTGGTGGCCATATCTATTTAGTATGGCATTTGAGTTAGCAATACGCCACTGCATTGCTGCCTCTTTTTCCATCCTTCTCCCCACCATATCCATCCTCCTCTTACTTTCTTTTTCTGGTGGAGGCCCGGTGTTGGAGACTGCATTTGCTCTCCTCCTGGCTGTGGTGACAATTTATTTATTTATTTATTTATTTATTTGCTTGTTAAGCGCATGAGTCAATTCCCGAAGGGATATCTCTGCGCTGATGCTAGCATTTAGGAGATTACTGTAAGGATTAGAGCTGAGGAAGGGAGACCTGGCAATTTTAAGGCATAGTAAAGAGGTAGGTTTTCAGTTTCTTCCTAAAAAGTTCTAAGTTCCTGGTCTGTTTCAGTTCGGTGGGTAGGGAGTTCCAGAGAGACAATAAAAAGGGTCAGGTACTGTACTTCCCTGAATATAATTAGGGTCAGTTGAGGAGGGTTTATACTTTTTCTCCACTCTGGTGGTTACCCCCTTGTTTGAGGCTGGTTCCTTGAAGGCTTCTTTGCCTTGATCCAGAATACTGGGTAGCATAGGAAGGTATTGTGTTCCCTTTGTAGCTGGTGCCAGGGTTTCGAGCAAGAAACATGTGTCCCCTTTTTCTTCATCTAAGGGTACACCAAATTGATTTGCTGCCCTTTTCAATTTCAATTTCAAAAATCTTTATTTCGATCACAGATCATAAAAGATACAACAAGAACATACATTTTAAAAACTTATTAAACATGGGGTGATCAGTAATAAAAATCGTTAAATATTGAATAAAACACTCGAGGAAATCGCTGAGGGAGTCCGTTATACCAGTCTTTTCAGCATGCGAGTTCGGATGACCCACAATGCAGTTAAGAATTTTGACAGTGCAAAAACTACATAAGGAGAAAGGTCAGATTTTAGGACTCTATAAGCAGTATGGAAAGATCTAAATCCCAGATTCCTGAGCATAGGGATTAGCCAGTATTTTCTACTTCGGTCATAACCCCTGCAGAAAAAGATCGCGTGGATGTCATCCTCTTTCGGGTAGGCACACATCGGACACGATGGTGTCGTAGAACACGCTGTCCAAGACGCTGTGTACGAGGCCAGAGGAAGACATCCATAGCGCCACTGGAGGAACAATTTCCTTGTTAATGCGGGGGAAATATTATCCAATACCTTTTCAAGAGAGTAAGTGTCTTTAATTTTCAGGAATGATTTTGTCAGGGACCCCTCGGGGGAATTATTGAAGGCTCTAGTAAGCATCATGTCGTTGTAGGCGCTCGTAAGTGCCTTCTTAGAGGTTTTCGTGCATGAATTAATAGGGTCAGTCCATAATTCTGGAAGCCCAATTTCTTCAAACCTTCCCTTAACATAAATCAGCCAAGGGATCTTCTTTATCTTCCCTATTTCCAGGAATTCCTGTAATTCCTCTCTATAAGTTATAAGATCAGGGCTAGACCACAAACGCCTCCAGAATTTAAGGGGTTTGAGTCCCAGCTCCTCTATTATTGGAGTAATACCCAGATCTAACCTGAGTGGAAGTAGTGGGGTACTCTGGGGAAGGGTGACTAGCTGTCTCAGGAATTTGTTCTCGCTGACCTGTAGCTTCGGGTGTTGAATGTGGCCCCACAGCTCACCCCCATAAGTAACCCCTGCTCTCGCTTGCATCTTGTATATATGAATAATTGGGGCAAGTGGTCGATAGCTTGATTTATTCGCCAGGCGCAAAGTGCCACCCGCCAACTGTGCCAGTTTGATGGTCATTTTGGCCTGGTGAGAGGACCAAGCGAAATATTCATTTATCGTAATGCCCAAGTATTCAATATTATGTACCCGTTCTAACTGGATCGTTCCTAAGATGGGAGGGGCTCTATTTCGGGCGCTGGGATTTAAAATCATGAATTTGGTTTTTTGGGGGTTTATTTCCAGTCCCCTCTCAGAGCAGAAGTCTAGGAAGCCATCCAAAATACGTTGGATCCCCATCGGGGATTTAGACAGCAGCAGGGTGTCGTCCGCAAACATGATTGCGGGCACCCTGTTGCCAGTCAACTTTGGGGCATCAGAGTTAGCAATCCTGTTGAGGTGGGCAACTACCCCGTTCACAAAGATACAAAACAGGGTAGGTGCAAGCACACAACCCTGTCTTACACCTCTGCGAACGGGGAACCTTTCGGTTAGCTTGCCACCTTTGCCACACCTAACGCGGGCATAATTGTTGGAATGGAGTCTCATCAGGATTGCCAAAATGTCCTCTGGGACGTTCAGGTCCTTCATGACGCTCCACAACCTTGCTCTGGGAACCAAATCGAAGGCGGCACGAAGGTCTACAAAGATGGTATATAGACTGCCGCCCTCGATAACCGCTGTTCTCCAATAGAGCAGTTGAAGCCTGAAGATTTGGTCAGTGGTAGATACACCCTCCCGAAATCCTGCCTGGTATGGTGACAGGATATCCATTTCTTGAATCCACACCTGCAAACGATTTAGAATCAGTCTGCCAAAGAGTTTTTGGGATATATCTATCAGACTGATAGGACGATAATTGGATGGGAGCAGAGGGGATCCCTTTTTGAAGATTGGGACTACCTCTGCTCCCATCCAAGTGTCCGGCACAGTCATTCCACCCTGAATAGCATTGAACACAAGTGTGAGGTACGGTGCCCAGATCCCTGGTTCCTGTTTGAACAGGTCCCCCGGGACCCCGTCCAATCCCGGTGCTTTTCCAGCAGATAAGCTCTTGATGGCCTGCCTCACTTCTTTCTCTGTGAAAGGGGGCCCGGAGGGGGCTGGTCTAGTCAGAAAGCACTCGTTACTGGGATCCCCAACACCCTGTGCATACAATGCTTCAAAGTGGGCCTGCCACGCAGAAGGGGCTATATTTGGCTCAAGTGCTGTAGATAGCTCGGTCGTACCATTCGCTACTACCCGCCAGAGTTTACGTGAATCTCTGGTTGATAGTGTTTTCGTGAGGGTCTCCCAGTAATCATGATCCCATTCCACCTTGGCGTTCACCACAAGGCTCTTGTACTTTTTTCTCCTGTCACTAATTTCTTCCCTGCTAAGGCGTCCCTTAATAGCAGCTATCAAGTGCGCCTTTGCATTCCTGCACGTGGCATTATACCACGAGGTCTTTGGCTTAATGCCCTTCTTTTTCGTGGCGGATGTGAACAAGTCATGTTGAAGGGAGTCTATAATGTTTTTATGTATTATTGCTAGTTCACCTCTAGATACTTCATCTAGGTCTTTAGTACCTAGCTCAAAGGCACACTCTAGAAATGGAATTAACCTTTCATAGAGGCACGGTATTTTATTTACGCTAGTGACTAGCATCTCCCACTTGACTTTCCTACGATTGTTTTCAAGTAGGAGGCCTGACTTGTCACAACCAGTTCCCTGTGAAGGTTCCTGGTTCCAGTGAAGGGAATAAGTCAATTCCAGGGAATTATGGTCGCTATCCATTCTTGGGCATACTTTAAAATCAATTATTGCTGGCCACATGAAGGTTTTGACCATAATGTAATCTAGACGGGATTCACTACCGGGTTTGTTGTAAGTCGGTTTACTTGGAATATCCGAATTACAACGCCCATTACATGCCCGAAGGGCAAGGTTAAGGGTGAGGGCATTTATTTGTAAGGCCAAGGGGGTCCAGGTCTTTGGAGGTGGTGCCGCCGACTCTGGAATCAGCCAACTAGAGTCTTCGTCCAGGGAAGGACCATCACGTAGTCCAGACAGAGGTTCATAGTGGGAGTTAAAATCACCGCCCACAAGACAGGGGAGATCACACGGGATGTCCTCAAGAAACCTGGCTAACTCGTCTATAGTGGGGGATTCATTATGCATTTTAGTCGGCCTAGAGTAGATGTTGATAACTAAAAGCTTTGGTGCGCCAGGCCACTGTAATAGGACGGCCAGCAGATCATCAGAAGCGGTCTCCAGAGCGGAGGCCTGACAACCTAGATCCGTTGCTATCCCTATCATTAATCCCCCAGAGGGTCTCCCCTTTCCCTCCCACTTGGCTATTTTGGTGAAAGCAGCAAAGCCAGGTAGATCTACTTGTTCTCGCGCCCAGGTTTCCTGTAATAGTATTACGTTTTTGGAACTGACATAAGCGCCCCACTCTGGACAGTCTAATTTGCTAGAGAGCCCAGCCACATTCCATGAAATTATAGTTAAGTGTGGTACTTCAGCACAGGACAAGCTCGCAGCCATGTCATTGGATTCGTGATGGGCCGTAAAATTAGGAGAAGGAAGTGTAGAGCCAAGTGGGCTGGAAACAATCAGTGGGGACGGATTTGTCATAGCTGGCATCTGGATTGGTTCGTCTAGAGTTGATGCCCGAATATCCTTCATTCTATCGGATGAATTGAGGGGTGAGGAGCTCCGTTGGTGGGGAGTGATCTTGGGGGGAGATAAATCTCCAGACCTCCCGAGTCAATCCACCTCCTCCAGGCAGCCGAACCTGTTTGAAGTGGGGACCCCCTGCCACCAATTAAGTTGGTTTTGTCCGACTAAACTATACTTTGGTCGACCCGGGTTTCTAACAGTAGACCATGACCCCTCAGTCGCATGTTGTTGCCTGGGAGGATAGAAAAAGGTGAGTGGCCTAACCACAATCGTGGAATTGGGTTCGAAGGATGGCCCTGCACATAAACACCGGGCTGTGAGGGGGTCAGAAAACGATACCACCACACAGTCACCGGGTATGGATTTGTGCGTACGACCAATCCAGGGAACTCTCCGCACCATAAGTATATTACTTCTTTGATGGTCGGGGAGTTGTTTATTAGAATTAAGCCAGTGAATGACTTTATTTTTTAAGGAAAAATCGTTCTCCTGTGATTGTTGATCTAACTCTGGAACGCCCACTAGAACAATTACGTACGACCCTGCTTCTGGCGGGAGGTCAATAAACCCTCCACGAAAATTGTGACGACTAACCTGTCGTGTTTGGTTTTGCACCGGGAGTGGCCTGTGAGGGTGGTGAACCGGTGCCCTAGAGACTGTGTTCGGCCTCTGTGCTGGTTTCTGCGGATAAAGAGGTTTACGTGTTGCTGAGCTCGGAGTAGGTGGAGTAGTATTTACAACAATAGTACGGGGTTTTGGAATAGGCTTTGGTAGGGTCTCAGGGATGCTATGGACTCTTTGTGAGGGAGGTTGAACATATTGTGTTTCTTTAGGCTGTGAAGTGGATTCCATTACACAAGTGAGCTTAGCGTCCATTTCCTTGAGACTCAAGCTAGCTAGAGTGACTATGGTCCTTTCCATTTCAAGGAGGTTATTCTCTATGCGAGAAAGCCTCAATTCCAGAGGGGAAAGTAACTGCTTTAACGTACCCCAGACTAGTTGGAGGAATTCACTGTCACTCTCCTTATCATGTACGGATCCACTCGCCCGACCCTCCAGGATATTTATGCTATTCTGACTAGGAGGGATGGTAAGAATATCATCTTCGACCCGGCTAGATATTTCCGTAGTAAGTTCCCCGTTGAAAACAGTATTGGTCAGTTTGGTGTTAGCGTCATTCATCCCAAGGGAACCCATGACCCTTCTATTGTTAAAAAACTTTAGCCTTGCTATTCTGGCTTTTTTCCTAGCATGTATAGTTTTTGCCAGACATTTCTTTTTATATGCTGCAGCTTTCTTGGTGCTAAAATGACTGGCAGCTTGACTTATTTTGGGGGAGGGAAAAGAACCCGCAATACTAAATAAAGGGGCAGGGGCAGTGTTCTGTAACACTGAGTCAGGTTGGTAAATTGGAGGGGGATCTAGAGGAATAGTGGAGGGAACGGGATGCATAACTGCCGTTGTTATCAAGGGGCGTAGGGCAACAGGGCGATCAGGGGAACGAGCAGATGCAATTTCCCCCAAAGAAGATTTTTTGGCGTTGGCAATGTGGGCCGACAACCTGCGTGCAGCATCAAGTTCTAGAGAGACCTTGTGCTGCATTTTGGTGATTTCCTGGTCAATCGCCAAATTGGTTTTGACCAGGAAGTCATCTATAGATCTATTGGAGTTGCTAGCCGCCATAAGGGTTTTACTCCGGCTACCCCGTGAACACATATTACAGAGTACAAGTCAATAAATAGCTATACACACAACAATAAAACTGTAAGATGTGACAGTGATGCTAAGATATAACAAAGGGGGTGGCCCAACCCAGCCCTCGTAGACCTCGAACGGCCTCAAACGGCCCAGTCTTTGCCCTGTCTTCGCCCGTGCTACGTCCCGCGCTGCGGGAGTGTTAAGCCAAGATATAGTGGGCGTATTGGGCGGGATAAACAGGGGGTGGGCCGGCGGGGAGAGCGGACCGGATGTTCAATCCGTGGTCTTCGCAGGGACTCCTGGATGTCGGAGTCCCTGCACACTCGCAGCCCACGCCTTTCCTCACACCCCTACCTCCGCGTTCAGTGTCCGGGTGCTGTTGATGACAAACGCACTCCTGTGCGCAGCGGCTCCCGCGGAGCGGGAGCGGCAAGCCGTGTGGGCGGAAATGCCCTTAGAACCCTCGAAATGTAGGTGAGCCTCTTCGTGTGATTTTGCAGCGTCCCACAGAATGGCTGGCGAAAGCGCCCTTTAAACTGACAGGTGGGCGGGGGGCGGGCCGGCGGGGAGAGCGGACCGGATGTTCAATCCGTGGTCTTCGCAGGGACTCCTGGATGTCGGAGTCCCTGCACACTCGCAGCCCACGCCTTTCCTCACACCCCTACCTCCGCGTTCAGTGTCCGGGTGCTGTTGATGACAAACGCACTCCTGTGCGCAGCGGCTCCCGCGGAGCGGGAGCGGCAAGCCGTGTGGGCGGAAATGCCCTTAGAACCCTCGAAATGTAGGTGAGCCTCTTCGTGTGATTTTGCAGCGTCCCACAGAATGGCTGGCGAAAGCGCCCTTTAAACTGACAGGTGGGCGGGGGGCGGGCCGGCGGGGAGAGCGGACCGGATGTTCAATCCGTGGTCTTCGCAGGGACTCCTGGATGTCGGAGTCCCTGCACACTCGCAGCCCACGCCTTTCCTCACACCCCTACCTCCGCGTTCAGTGTCCGGGTGCTGTTGATGACAAACGCACTCCTGTGCGCAGCGGCTCCTGCGGAGCGGGAGCGGCAAGCCGTGTGGGCGGAAATGCCCTTAGAACCCTCGAAATGTAGGTGAGCCTCTTCGTGTGATTTTGCAGCGTCCCCAATAATCTACTTTCTCACATTCAATAACAAGGGGACAGCTCACATCAATCCCTTTACTGCAAAGCCGTGGAGCTGCGACCGGGAGAAGAGCGACAGCGGGTCGAGAGGGCCCTTTTAATAATGTCATTATAGAAAGCTATGTCATCTGGAGGTGAAACTTTCGAAGGGTAACTGCAAATTTTCTCATCTGGGCTCTCGGTGTCGAGGTCGTTCCACGTATCCTCAAAAGTTTTGGAGTTTTCCTCTTCTTCAGATATGTCTCCGTATTTCTCTGGTTCTTCGCCTCTAGGTTCAGGGGTTGGAGGGAAGTCAAAGATACCTTCTTCTTCTCCCTCGGCGTCTTCTGCCTCTTCGGAGTCGACGTTCTCTAGGTCGGCCGCCGGTGTCTTTGGGATTCGAAAATCCTTCAGTGAGGCATCAAATTCCTTTTTCTTTTGCCATTTCCTCCTTGAGTCTTTTTCTTTTTCCTTCGACCTCGAGGGCCCTCTCGGCTCTGGAGGCTGGAGATTTTCATTTCTTCCCAACGTCGACGTTAGTCTTCGGGGGTGTTCTGCCATTTTTTGCGGGTTCGGTGTCGACCCTTGGTTTCGGCTTTTTTAGCAATTTTCCCTCCTCAGTAACCTTCGGTTGGGTTCCATGGGGTTCCTTTAATCGTGGCTGACACTCGATCGTCTTCTTGCTCGGCGTCGGGGCTGCCTTGTGCGCCTTATGTTTGTGGCCCTTCGCGACGGGTCTTTATGGTGTCTTACCTTCTCCGTCTCCTTTTTCGGATCACTAGCCTCATTCTCGGCATGGATTTTTTGTAGGATCTTGACGTCCGATCCCTCGTGCGTCTATTCCACTGGTGCTCCATGTTCATCCTCGTCACTAAAGAAACCCAGGTCTCTCAGGGAAGTTTTCTTTGTTGTCTACGACATTGTGGAGTAGTGGGCCGGTCTTTGATTTCAGTGTGTCCTCAGTGTCTTCGGCAGTAATGCTGCGCAGGCCTCACAGTCCTTGTCTTGATGATCTTCTGGCAGACAAAGGTTGCAGACACCATGTGGGTCGCATTGAGCGTACTGGTGGTGGCACTTGGGGCGCCATTTTTGGACCGGAGTGATCCTCTGGTGTTAAACTGAAGCTCTGCTCCTGCCTCCGGTTTCGACGTCGATGATATTTCTCAACTAGCTTCTTCTTTTTGGAGGTTTTTGGGAAAAATCTAAGCTTTCTTCGGAGCTTCCCGACTAGCTTCCAGACACAATGACGGAAAAAAGAATCTGAAGATGGCCACCACGCACGTTGGCCATGCAGGATACCGTTCGGATGTCACACAGGGGACGTACCTGGCACCAAATGGTGGTCGACAGCGATCAAAACAAGAAAAGAAAAAACAAACAAAAACAAAGACAATTCCGGACCCAAACACTAGATGGCGGAATAACGCACAGCATGTGAATCCAGAAATGGATTCACGCTGCAAAACCACTGGTTTAGACAATAGCAGTCTGGTGAAAAGATTTGCACAAAAAAAGTCCACTCTAAACACCTTTCGTAGCATAAAGTAGTACTACTCCCATACTCCAAATGGAATTTACAAACCTACAGCCAAACACCTCTACCTCTATTATCTATCCTTTCTGGTAAAAGATCTCTGCTCAGAAATGTGTGTAGGTATATGTTTTGTTATTAAATGTGAGAGTGCATGAAAAATGGGGAATACTTGCTACTAAATCGGAAGGGTTTAGGGAAATTTAAGGATGGGTTTTAGAGGGACATACTTATAGAAAACACATATCCACAAAAGAGAGAGAGTTGCAATTCACAGAATAAACTTCAAAAGTTACTTTAGCCCTAAAGGGGTCAAAACATTTGTAAAAGTACTTCAGCTGGACTTGCACCACTGGTACTGTAACACACTCCCAAAGAAATCAATAGAGGCAGGGGAATAAAACAACACCCCATGGGAACTATTGTTAAATTAATTACATTGGTTCAACATTACATATCTTTTTAAGTGATTAAAAATTATATAGCAATTATTATACTTTTTTTTAATTAACCTTTTTTTAAATAATGTAAACTAATCAAATATATAACTTTAAATAATGATTCAAAATATTGCATAAAAAGAAAAATGATAGTGGGGTGAAGAATTACTGTTTAAAAATGTATATCTATAAACAAAGTCTTTGCTTTGAGGACTTCCAGCCCCAGCATATCTCACATCAAGGAAGGCACCAGCGGGGGAGGATGAATGTGACCCACCCCCCCAATCTCCCCTCTTCCCAGCGTTTTAAAGCACCAAATGTTTTCCTACTGCGAGGGTTGTAGCCTTTGCTTTGGAGAGTTCCAGCCCCAGCATACTTCACATTAAAGAAGGCACCAGCAGGGGGAGAAGGAGCACAAGTCTTGCAGCGCTTTAAAACATCAACTGTGTTCCTGCTGTTTGGGCCTTGCCCAGGTGAAGCCCGGACCAAGGTCCGGCCCATCCACACCCATTAGAGACAAAGGATGCTGGGCTAGGCCACCCCAATTGGTTCTGATTTTTTCAGGTACCAGTACATTCAACCTCTTTGTGTCCACATTCTGTTTGCCCAGGTTGTGCAACAGTTGTTGCATGCTCTTACCTCTCTCTGGTTAAGGACACCCTTGTGCTGTCATGAGGAAGAAAAACACACTTGGTGGCCAGCTCGCTCCTATCCCCCAGTGAAATGCACTTCTATTGACAGGATGTTGGAGAGGGCTGGGGCGGTCATTAGCACCGAGATAGCCTTGACAGACGGCTTTCTTTGAATCTAGGGTCAGCCTCAAAGCCCTCTCTCTTGAGGCTACGGAACTTCCCTTGGACCTGACACGTGGCACAACTTCTACTATCAACACCTCATTAGTTGAAGCAGCTGGTGCTTCATACCACTTAGGTGGGATTGGAGCAGGGGTTGGCAATGGGACCCCTATTGATACACTTTCAGCTTGAGATTGTTCATCAGCTAGGCCAGGTCAGGACTTATCATACATTCTGCTGAACTAAAAGCAAACCAGGTTACTATTAATCTTCCCTCAGCCGCTTGCCCTTATGTTGTGATTCTGAAAGGAGTTCTCCCTTTACATAAGAACCAAGAAGACCCTGACCAGTCTATCAAAAGAGCATTCCCCCTCGTTCCTGGTCGGTAAAACCTGGATGTGAAGGCGCAGCATTTTCTGTTTTGATCGTCTGCAAAGAGGTCGATGAAAGGATGACCCCATTAATGAATAATGTCCCCCAAAACTTGGTCGTTGAGCACCCAGTCTTCATGCTCCTCAAAGTGACGACTGAGGGTGTCTGCTCGCACGTTCTGGTGTCCTGGCAGATGCACTGCCGTGATCGATAGGTTCCTGGCTAGCAGCCAGTGCCAGATCGCCTGGGATTCGAGAGACAGAGGGCGAGAGCATGTTCCACCTTGTTTGTTCAGGTAATACATGGTGGTTGTATTGTCCGTTTGAATCAGGATCGATCACGACTGAATTGACGGCTGAAAAGCCTTGAGGGCTAAATGAACCGCCCGCAGTTCCAGCATGTTGATATGATATGTCTGTTCTATGTTGGTCCATCTGCCCTGAGTTTGCAGATGACCCAGATGTGCTCCCCATCCCTGAAGCGACACATCCGTGATCAGGGATTGTTGTGGCAGAGGTTGATGGAATGGGACTCCCACCAAAAGGTTCTGCGGCTGCAGCCACCAGAGAATGGACTTCTTTGCTGTGGGAGAGAGAAAAATCCGGTTGTTCCACTGACCCGAGGATTGGTTCCATTTGTCCTCGAGATCTTGCTGCAACGGTTTCATCCTTAATCTGGCGTTGGGTATGAGAAAAATGCAAGAGGCCATCGAACCCAGCAGGGATGCCGCCTGTCTTACTGATGACTGATGAGCTTGGAGGATGATGTTGCTTTTGTCTCTCAATGATGACAATCTCTCCTCCGAAGGAAACACTTTTCCGAGGTCTGAGATTAGGTTGGCGCCCAGATAGTGGAGTGATTGGGTCAATTGAAGAACTGATTCGTCCAGGTTGACATGCAGGCCAAAGCGCTGAAGGAGATCCAGGCAGATGTGAAGGTGTTCCTGCACCATTTGATGAGATGATCCCTTCAACAGCCAGTCGTCCAGGTATGGATACACGAACAGACCTTGGCGATGTAATGCTGCCGCTACTACTGTCATTCATTTTGTGAATACCCTCGGAACAGATTTTAGGCCGAAGGGTAAAACCTTGAACTGGTAATGCTTCGTACCCACCATGAACCGCAGGAACTTCCAATGTCGTGGTGTGATTGGAATGTGAAAGTACGCATCTTGGAGATTCACCAAACACATTCAATCGCCTTTCCTCAGATGTGGAAATATTTGATGGAGCCCCAACATTCGAAAAATCTCCTTTTTGATGAACATGTTCAGAGAACGTAGGTCTAGTATTGGTCTGAACTTGTTCATTTTTTTTGTTCTGAAGAAGGAAGTATCTTGAGTAAACTTCCTTTCCTCTTTGTGCAGGAGGGACCTCTTCTATTGCTAATTTTTTGACAAGGGTCAACATTTCCTGACGCAGAAGGTCTAGATGTAGATGACAGGATTTTACCGGAGGAATGTTTTTTGGTGACGCGCAAAAAGGTAGTGAGTACCCATTTTTTAGTATATTCAGAACCCACTGATCTTTGGTTATGTTGCGCGACTCTTGAATGTAGTCTGAGACACTTCCTCCCTCTGGAGTGTGCAACAGTGCCAGAGGAAGCAGAAACTCATTGTTTCCCTTGAGTTTTTGTTGCGGAGGAGGACTGCTGTTGGTGTCCTCCTCTTCCTCTCGAGGAACAACGGCCTTGGTACTGGGATTGTTCTGTTTGTTTTGTGACCATTGAGGGGTTTAAACCCTCTGTTGAAAAGTTTTCCGATTGTAGGGCCTGTATCGTCGCTTAAACTCTTTTTTCTTTTCCAGGCCCACCGCCGTTAAAGTGTCCAACTCGGCCTTCATTCTGGCCAAATTGTCATCCGTGTGTGTTCCGAACAGTGAGGTGCCAGAAAATGGAAGATTTAAGATGCGCTTTGGTGCCTCCTCAACACGGTGAGGCGTAACCAGGAAGATCTTCGTGCACATATGCCATGTGCATAGGAGTTGGCCGCCAGAGACGCACCATCCGCTGCAGTGCTGATTACCTGGGTGGCTACCAGCGCACCTTCCTGGAGGATCTTGGAGAAATCCTGCTGATCCTCCTTTGGAAGTTTGTCCTTGAAATGCTCCAGCGAATCCCATAAGGACCGGTCATAACGGCCGAGCAGAGCCGCAGCGTTAGACACCTGAAGGGAAGACGCTGCAGAGCCACAAGCCTTCCGTCCCCAAGAATCCTGTGCTCTGCTCTCTTTATCCGGAGGAGCTGAGGAGGAAGATGCAACTGCGTGTGTCTTCTTCACTGCTGCAATAAGGACAGAGTCCAGTGGAGGATCAGATTTCAGAAAAAGAGGATCTGATGCAGCCGGTTTATATTTCTTCAGGATTCGAGCTGGAGCTGCTTTAGTCGATGATGGAGTGAGGAAGATGTCCATTACTGGCTCAAATATACCAAGGACCAAAGGAAGCAATGGCCTAGTCGCAGACCTTTGATGGAGGGTCTCGAAAATGATGGAGGTGGTGGTCTGAGGAGCGGACATGGTGATGCCCAGCTTTTGAGCTCCTCTGGTGAGAACATCGTGAAAAGTGTTCACGTCATCGATAGGTGACAACCTAGAAGGAGGGCTATCCAGAAGGGTAGGTGAATAATCCCTTTTGGATGAGCGTGTCGAAGAGGAAGACCAAGATGGTGTTCGTCGCCTCTTGCGATGACCTTGAGTTGACCTGCGTTCAGGGGATCTGCCTCGGTGTTCTCTGGTCCGAGTGGTGGGTGACCTGTCCACCTCCTGCACTAGACAGTGCAACGGTGATCTGTGCAGCGGACTGGAATAGTCCATAGGCCGCTGAGCATGGCCTGGGTGCACTGTCTGCCAATGAAGGAGAGGTTGGAGCCATCTGGGAAGATGGATGAAGGAGATCGCTGTCTCCTTGGAGAGCCTCTTGGCGGTGATCTTAACTGCTCAGGCGAATGAGCAGAGGCACTGTGTGATGATGCAATCGTTTGGGGTGAGCTCCGAATACAGTGAGAAGACTCATTTTGGCTTCTGGAGCGTGATCGGCGTCTTGATGAGCTCTGTGTCACCATTACTGGTGAGTCCCTAGAACCTGATCATCTCCTCGACGTCGATCTCTCAGTGTGCTTCAGCGTTGTATGGTGTGACGTTGAATGTCTGGCCTTTGACGTTGAGCATGCAGGAGATCTCAACAATGAACGATTAGACGGAGAAATCCTTCTCGACGTCGATCTTTCTCTCGACGCTGACCTCCTGGAAGACAGTAGAGTCGAGATCGGGGCACTTCTCATCGACAACGGAGACCTCCGTCTTGATGGCGAACGACGTTTGGTGTATTTTACTCTAGGTCTTGACGTCGAGTCCCTCGCCGCAGGGGAGGATCGGGCCTTCCACGCCGAACGTCGCTTGGACGACGATGGAGGTGATGAGTGCCTGGCCTCAGTTGATGAAGCGTCTCTCGACGTTGACCGCCACCTGGTTGACGGCAACGGAGATGCCTGCTTCGACGCGGATCACCGGTGTCCTTGCGACGGCGGAGCATATCTCGACGTCGAACGCCAAGTTGACGGCGACGATGGAGATTTGTTTCTCGACGTTGGGAGAGCGCGCACCAACGGAGAGTGACTCCTTGACGGTGATCGTTGCCGGGTTGACGACGGCGGAGGATCCGACGTACCTGTGATCTTCGTCGACGATGAGGTTCTCTCTACGGCGAGACAGCCGTCGATGGTCTACTCGTTGACGTTTTCGTTGCTGATGAAGGAATTTGAGGCGCCGAGCCCGACGCCGATGGAGAGCATACTGGAACCTTACTTTTAGATGTAGTGGTAGCTCTCTCTTTCCTCTTCTTCATCGGAGACTTGACTCTTGAGGGAGATTGAATATGCTACTTACCAGTATGCATCTGTTCTTGGCATGTAGGGCTGCTGACATTCATATCTATAGCATAGATCGCCGCCTAGTGTTGGGTCCGGATGATTGCACATTGTTGTCCTGGAAGAGTCTTCGAAGTATCACGAGATAGGTGGCTCCTCCCCTGGACTACAGTGTGCATGGGCATCGACTCCATCCCCAGATTGTTTTTAGCCATTGTGGCGAAGATGGAGTGTAACTGTGTGAGCGATGGCCATGCTAAGAGTAAGTGTAAATTCTGCAGCCGCTACAGGCGCCGGGGAGGAGGGCGGGCGATATGAATGTCAGCAGCCCTACATGCCAAGAACAGATGCATACTGGTAAGTAGCATATTCAGTTCGAGGCATGTGGGCTGCTGAATTCATATCTATAGCATAGAATAAATAGCAGTCCCTCCATTAACGGCGGCCGCCTGTGCCAGCTGCAGACGTTTGAAAAAGTGTCCTAAGAACAGCCTGCCCTACAGCTGCTTGGAGTGCACATCTACCCAGTAGTGTTTAGTAAATGTGTGTGGTGTAGACCATGTGGCTGCTCTACAAATGTCTTCCAAAGGGATATTACCAAGGAAAGCCATGGAGGCCCCCGGCTTACGGGTAGAGTGGGCTCTGGGGGGACCGTTAAAGTGCGCTTAGCCTTGTGATAGCAAATCTGAATACACTTAACGATCCACCTGGCTATACCTGCTTTGGAAATGGGGTTGCCTTTGTGCTGGGCTGAAAAGGCAACAAAGAGTTGTTGTGTCTTCCTAAATTCCTTGGTCCTATTGATGTAATACATCAAGGCTCGCTTGACATCAAGAGTGTGGAGCATTCTTTCAGCTACTGTCTCTGGGTTCTGAAAGAACGCGGGAAGCTCAATGGTCTGATTGACATGGAACTGCGAAACCACTTTAGGAAGAAATTTAGGGTTAGTGCGCAGCACCACCCTGTTGGAATGAATTTGAATGAATGGCTCTTGTACAGTGAGCGCCTGTAGCTCACTTACACGTCGTAGAGACGTAATGGCAATGAGAAAAGCCACTTTCCACGTTAAGAACTGAATCTCACAGGAATGTAGAGGCTCAAAAGGAGGGCCCATCAACCTGGTGAGGACCACATTGAGGTTCCATACAGGATCTGGCGGGGTCCTGGGAGGGATGACCCGCTTTAGTCCTTCTAGGAAGGCTTTAATGGCAGGAACTCTGAAAACGGAGAGATGCTGCCTGTTTTGGAGATAAGCCGCTATGGCGGATAAGTGTATCCGAATGGAAGCATATGCTAGATTGCATTTGTAAAGATGTAACAAATAACAGATGATGTTAGGAGTGGATGCATCTAACGGGTTGATGTTGTGTTCATTACAGTAAATGACAAACCGCTTCCATTTTGCTGCATAGCAAGCTCTGGTGGTGGGCTTTCTTGCCTCCCTTATGATATCCATGCAGTCAGGAGGCAAGTTAAGGTAGCCAAACTCTAAGACTTCAGGAGCCAGATCGCCAGGTTGAGCTGTTGCGGATCTGGGTGCTGAATGTCGCCACGGTTCTGCGTCAAAAGCCGGGGTGTGAGGTGCAGCCTTTGATGCGGTACCACGGAGAGGTCTAGAAACGTGGTGTACCATGGTTGGCGTGCCCACGTTGGAGCAACCAGGATGAGCGTCATCGAGTGTTGCCTTAGCTTTCGTGCCACCAGCGGTATGAGAGGTGCTGGGGGAAAAGCGTACGCAAATCTGCCTGACCAGTTCATCCATATCGCATTGCCCTGCGACTGTGGGTGAGGGAACCTGGCGGCAAAGCTTTGGCATTTTGCGTTTTCCCTTGTGGCAAACAGGTCTATCTCTGGATGACCCCACTGCTGGAAGTACGGGCGGAGTACTGATGGATGTATCTCCCACTCGTGCATTTGGTGGCTGAACCTGCTGAGCAGATCCGCCATCTGATTGTCCTTGCCTGGGAGGTGTTCCGCCATGAGGAAGATGTTCCTCTGAATGGCCCACTTCCACATGCTCTGAGCCAGATGAGACAACTGCGGAGAGTGTGTACCTCCCTGCTTTTGAATGTAGTACATGGCCGTCATGTTGTCCGTCCGGATCAACACGACTTTGTTGCACAGATGTACTTTGAAGGACTTTAGCGCCATGAAGATTGCCATCAGTTCTAGGTAGTTGATGTGCATCTTCTTTTGCTGCGTCGTCCATAGTCCCTGCACCATGTAGTGGAGTACCTGAGCTCCCCATCCCTGGAGAGATGCGTTCGTCGTCAGGATAATCTGTGGCACAGGCTCCTGGAACGGTCGGCCCTTGCAAAGGTTGTGTGGATTCCACCAATGCAGAGAGCTGTATGCCCGACCGGTCACCAACACTAGGTCGTTCAACTGTCCATGAGCCTGAATCCACTGATGAGCCAAGCATTCTTGGAGCGGACGCATATGTAGCCTCGCGTGCGGGACTAAGAAGATGCAGGAGGCCATCATGCCTATCAACTGCATGAACACTCTTGCTGGAAGCGAGTGTTGTGGTCTGACCTTCTGGATCAGTGACTGAATGCTGTCGATCCTCACAGAATTTGGCTGAGCCGTGGCTGCAAGAGTATCGATCGTCGCCCCCAGATATTGCCGCACATGGGCTGGCTGAAGGTGCGACTTGGGATAATTCAGTGAGAATCCCAGATCGTGAAGAAGGTGAATGGTGTGGGACATGTTTGCGGCGCACTCCTGGGCCGACTTTGCTTGGACAAGCCAGTCGTCCAGATTAGGGTAAACGTGAACGTTCTGCCTCCTGAGGTGCGCAGCTACTGTCGCCAGACATTTTGTGAACACCCTGGGAGCCGTGGTCACCCCGAAGGGTAGGACCTTGAACTGATAATGCCGACCCTGAATAGTGAACCTGAGGTATTTTCTGTGTGATGGATGCAGTGGAATGTGGAAATAGGCATCCTTGAGATCCAAGGTTGCGAGCAAGTCTCCCTGATTGAGCAACGGGAGAACCTGCTGCAGTGTGAGCATATGGAAGTGCTCTGATAGAATGTACTGATTCAGTGGTCTGAGGTCCAGTATGGGTCTGAGGGACCCGTCCTTTTTTGGGATTAAGAAGTACAGGGAGTACACTCCCGTGCCTTCTTCCTCCACCGCTACAAACTCGATTGCCCCTTTTTGCAGCATGACGAGTACCTCCTGCTGCAATAAGTGCAAATGCTCTGTGGACATAGGACGGTGTTTTGGTGGCATGTTGGGTGGAGTGGATGTTAACTCCAGACAATAACCGAACTGGATAAGTTTCCTGACTCACCTGTCTGTGGTGATGGACTTCCAGACGGGCAGGAACTGCTGGAGTCTCCCCCCGACAGGTGTAGTATGGTCGGGGGGCAGTGACAGGGCGTTACTGTTTGTTGGTGGCAGAGGAGCGGGAGTTGTTGTTTCCACGACCTCTGCCCTTGGTGCTGTTGCCCCAATAGCCGCCTCTAGTCTGCATGGTGTACGAGGACTGCGCCCCACCTTTATTGTTTTGCGTCTGCTGGGACATCTGGCCTCTGGAAATACCTCTATTGCCTGAGCGACGAAGAGTGCTGCCCCGAAACTGCTGGGACTGGAGAGCCCCCATGGATTTTGCAGTTTCGGTATCCATCTTTTCTAACGTGGTATCCACTTCAGGACCAAATAACCTATCTGGGTTTACTGGCTGAATGAGGATGGTGGTCTGTATCTCCGGCTTGAAACCGGAGATTCTGAGCCAGGCCTGGCGTCTCAACATGACACTGGTTTTAATGGCTCTGGCCGCAGTGTCCGCCACGTCCAGTGCACACTTAATCGAAGCGTTGGAGATAAGCTTCCCTTCCTGAATAAGCATCTCCGCTGCCTCCTTATACTGATCTGGAAGATGTTGTAACAGGGTCTCTAGTGTGTCATAGTGTGCCCTGTCATATCTGGCCAGTAGTGCTTGAGTGTTAGAGATACGCCAAACATTGGCCGCTTGAGCCGCCACCCTTTTCCCTGATGCCTCCAGCACTTTCGAATCCTTGTCAGGGGGAGGAGCATCACCAGTGGTCTGCGAGTTCGCCCTCTTCCGGGCATTAGAAACGACCAGAGAGTCCAATGGCAACTGGCCTTTGATGTAGGTGGGGTCGCCAGGTGCCGGCCTATATTTCTTTTCAATCCTAGGGTTGATCACCCTGGCCCGTGTGGGTTCCTTAAAAATGTCTGTAGCATGTTTGAGAACCCCTTTCAGCATGGGGAGTGTCTTGACAGTCTTTTCTGCTGTGGAAAAGGTATCAAAGAGGAAGTCCACCTCGATAGGGTCAGCATGCAGCTGGACGCCGTGGTTTGTAGCCGCCCTCTCAATTAGAGCATTAAATGCCGCCGAATCCTCAGTAGGAGAGGTCTTGACATTGTACACCTGAGGGTCCTGGGCAGTTAGCGGATCTCCTGGGTCCACCGCATCTGCCCATGAGTCTTGGTGATCCTCAGGATCAGTGTTGGCAGGAAAGTTGTACTCCTCGTCCTCACCTTCTCCACCCTCCACATCAGAATAAGTGGGTGAGGGTGTAGCCACTCGTGGAGTCTGTGGAACAAGAGTCTCCACCAGAACAGGGGAGTCCACAGCAGGCTTCTTGTGCTTTAAAGGAATGGTGTAGGACTCCAAAGGCTGGGTTGCCGTGATTTTCCTCTTGTAGAGGGTCAGTTTCCCGGTGTCGGCGTCGATAAAGTGTTCCGACTGCTCCTCCACCGAGGGCTGTCGAGGTTTCAAGCTCCCAAGCGGCTGAGAAGGCTTCGACGCCGTAGACACTTGGACGGCCGCCTCGGTGACCGACCGTGGTGCGAAGGCCTTTGGTGCCACCTTCGGCGGCAGCGTAAACAGGAGTGGCGTCGAAGACTTTGGCGTGGTGGCAGCCGGCCTCGCGGTGGAAGCATCCTTCGGTGCTGCAGCGAAAGCCTTGTTCCTGATGCGTTGTAGAGAGTTCGACACCTGCTTCGTAAAGGAAGCGGACGGTTTCGTCGACCCGACAGATGTCTTCGGACCACCTGCAAGTGAAGACTCGAGTGTCGATGCCGTGTTCTTATCCGGCCGAGGCACAGGATCGGCCCTCTTCGGCACACTGTGCCCCCCTTCTGCGCCGACAGCCTTCGGCGCCGACGACGTCTTGTCGGCGGACTTGGGCACTGGTCACTCGTTGAACACAGTCTTCGGTTCGACGCCTTTGGCCGATTTTGGCTCGACGCTCTTGACCGACTTTGACTCGGCGCCCTTGACCGACTTTGGCTCGGCGCCCTTGGTCGACTTCCCCGGGTCGACGGCCTTCTTCGGTTTCGGCTGCCCCGACGTGTCTGAAGACGAGGAGGCGGCCGGAGGGACAGACGTCTTGTTTCGATGGCGTCTGTATTAGTTTCGTTTTCGTCGACACCGAAGGTTTCGGTTTCGTTTTGGCCAAGGCAGGCTCCGCAGAAGTGTCCGTAGCCGGGCCCATAGGCGAGGCCGTGGATTCGGATGGAAGGTCTTGGGTAAGGCCGTGTGGCGATCCCTCGACCTGAGCCTTAGTAATTGTTCGTTCGGGGCTTAGCTCTTCACATGAGCTATCTTCTGTGGCCCCGTAGGCCTCATTGTCGTCTCCTACCTCGTCGACGACTTCTTCCTCGACCACTTCGACGTCCGCGTCGTATTCGTAGTCGATCTCCTCCGCCGGAGGGGAAATCTGCATATGAACTTCCTGTTCGTCTGCTTCTTCTCTGTCGAAGATGTCCACCGGTGCCAGGGCCGATTGCCGGGCCTCCTGGCGCGCCACGCGCCGAAGTCGAATCGTCTTCTTCGATCGAAACCTGGAACAAGCCATAAAGTTGGCTTCATCGTGGTCCGGCGACAGGCACTTGTTGCACACTGGGTGGACGTCGATGTGTGGGTACTTAGATCCGCACACGGGACATTTCTTGAACGGACTCCGTTCCATGATGCGTCGTCGTAAAGTCTTGCTGCGTTGACTGGGCCTCGAGCACCGAAGAGTCACGCGACTCCTCTGGACATCCGACTCGGGAACTGAGCCGGAACAGAGCTGGGCACCGAGCGCAAAACAATACCGACGGTATAGGAAAGGCCTTCGGGCCTTAAGAAAAGTCTATATCGATTCCGAACTGGAGATGTTGAATATACATCCGAACCCAATGGCGGAAAAAAACAATCTGGGGATGGAGTCGATGCCCATGCGCACTGTAGTCCAGGGGAGGAGCCACCTATCTCGTGCTACTTCGAAGACTCTTCCAGGACAACAATGTGCAATCATCCGGACCCAACTCTAGGCGGCGAACTATGCTATAGATATGAATTCAGCAGCCCACATGCCTCGAACTTTCTCTTCTCAGCCAGCCCATAGAGGCGAATCCTCTACCTGTCCTTCAGAGTTCTTTTGGAAGGCAGCTGGCAATGATGGCAGGTCTTTGGATTATGTTCAGGAGGAAGGCATAGAATACAGACAGGATGGGAGTCTGTTTTAGCCTTCTTCTTGCCACAGGAAGGGCAAGGGTCAAAAAGAGAGGGCATTTCTCACTGAAAAATAATGCTCCTCTCTCTAAAAAACAGTAGAGATACACTCAAACACCAAAAAGACATCGAAGTTAAAACGTTTTGACAAACAAATAAAAGTATTTTCTGACAGAAATCAGAACAAAGTAAGAGCTGAAGTAACCAGGGTCCTTCCTGACAGAAGGAGCCGGAAAGAACAACTGACCTAACTGTCACCCCTGAGGCATGATGGGAAGCTAGGGGTCATGGCTGCCTTAAAGGCACAGTGCCAGTTTATTCTGAGAGTTTATGTGGGTTAACTTTTCAGCTTTATACACTAATGTTTCTGCAATGCAGCTTTTGTGCTGACAATGTTTTTTTTTTTCATTCTTCCTTGCGGGATTGTGTTTTCTGCTGTATATTAAAGCAATTTTCAAACGCTTTCTTTCTCCCTGCTTCATTGGAATGTATTTATGTACAAGAGAATTTCTTGCAACATTGCTCAGCATTTATTATGGAAGGCTGCATTGTGTGTTTTTTTATATATATATGGATATAAATATATATAGAGCTACATATATGGTGTTCACATACATGTGATGTGTTTCCGGGGTCCCGCGCATGGGCGGGAATATTCATGTGCTTTTGACTATTGATATGGATCCCCTGGAAGAGAAGAACCTGTTACTGAATCCATATTTGTGTACTCTACAGTGTCCATGGCGGTTCGATAAACACTGCTCCACAGTAAATCGCAGGTTAAGAGTGGCACTTAAATCCAAACAGTGAGACCCTGCAGAGGTTAGTGCAGCTAGGAAATGTTATAAGTGCACTATGAGGGAGAGGAGGGAGACTTTGAATATAAAGGATTGGGAGTGCTTAGAAAGCGCAGCGCAATAAAAACTAGTACATTATTTTGGGATGTGGTAAAAAAATTCAGACAAAGGGATGCTCCGACTCCTTCCCTATCACAGTGGAATGTTGCAGACCCCAATGGGTCTCATATTTCAGTGCAATTACCATACAGAATCGGAGTTTTTTTTTGTTTTTTTGTTCCTGGGACCACAGAGACCACGTCACGCCATCTAATACAGAATTAGGATTACATATCGAACATTCTGCCTTGAGAAAGCCCCTGACCGATTGGCCATCGGGCGAAACACTTGTCGGCTATTTTCTTGTGTGATTTTCATACTCTAAATAAGTGATTAAAAATGACACAATCTGTCAACACAAATGAATTTGAGTCTTAGAAATCATTCCCTTTACGACATCTAATAAAAAGGTACCGACCTCTTCCTACAACATAAACTATTGCATACCCCAATGGCTCTTGGGTGTAGCCATTTGTGAGGCGTATGCCACCACCCAACATTGGGCCACGACCACTGTAGCATAAAGCCCAGACTCTTCCACCCATCCCAGCGACCCACATATTACTTTGACTGAGGTGGAGGTAGCCATCAGTCACAGCCCATGTGGTTAAGCCCCAGGACCGAATAAAGTCCCTATGGATTAATCAAATGTAATGGGAGCTTTTGGGGTCCTTCAATTACTAACGTATTCAATAATCTGGTGGGTAATAAGATCCCTCATTCGTTGACTCTCTCCACCATAGTCAATATATTTATGAAGGGCGATCGGATGTTACCAAAATGTTACCCCCTATCTCCCAATTCCTGGGTAGTGCGCCTGATTTTAGCTATCTGGAAAAAAATGTAAATGCTAGAATCGTATCAGTTTCTCAAATTGAGCTTGATAAAGCTGAAGGGGTAGTATTCCATTTACTGCGGTATGGGCTGAAGGGGGACCATTGTTCTCTGCTTGAATATAAACAAGTCTTGGCAACACAGGACGCGCGTGGGCGAGGATTGGGCGAAGACCGGGCCAAGACGGGCCTGTCTTAGCCTGTCATAGACCTACCGTGAACAGCAGGTAGCACCGGTGGGCTGGCAGGACAGGGATGTGAAAATAAGCGTCCTGCAAGTCCAACGCCACCATCCAGTCTCCAGGTTCCAGGGCAGCCAGGATCTGAGCCAGAGTCAGCATCTTGAACTTCTTAGTAGTAGCGATTTATGTCCCGGAGGTCCAAGATGGGGCGCAGGGCCCCCTTGTCCTTCTTGGGGACCAGGAAATAGTGGGAATAACAACCACTCCCTACTTCCTGACCGGGAACGCGCTCGATGGCCCCCTTGGCCAGGAGGTCCATGACTTCCTGACGGAGAAGAGCCAAATGGTCCCCCGACAGCCGGTGGGACCGAGGCGGCATGGCTGGAGGGGGGACAGAAAGGGGAGCGAGTAACCGTGGCAGATTATCTGCAGCACCCACTTGTCCGAGGTAATGTCGCACCAGTGCTGGAGGTGGTGTCGTACCCTGCCACCCACCTGCGTGGGGTGCTCCCTGAAGCTTGGATTAGGAAGGCTTAGAGGTGGAAGCAGCGGGGGTGGAGGTGGAATGACCCGCTCGCTGGTTACGAGACCCACCCCTGCGGAAGCCATGTCCGCGGACACGCTGAGGCTGGTTCTGCACAGGCTTAGTGGAGGAGCGTGCCTGGGTGTTCTTACCCTGGCCAAGAAAGGAACGAAACTCAGACGTGGGAGGGTCCTTCATGGAAAGACCCAAAGACTTGGCCGTGGCCCTCGAGTCTTTAAAGCACTCCAGGGCACTGTCAGCCTTATCGCCAAAGAGGCGGGAGCCATCAAAGGGCATGTCCATGAGCGAGCTCTGGACATCGGGCGAAAACCAGGTAGACCGCAACCAGGCATGGCGCCGCAACACCACAGTCGTGGAAATCGCCCTGCCCAATGAATTAGCGGTGTCCAGACCACACCTGATGGCAAACTTCGCCGCATCCTTGCCCTCCGCAACCCCTCGGGAAAGGACAGCCTGGACCTCTTCAGAACACTGAGGCAAGACCTCGGCTACTGAATCCCTCACCGCGTGTGCGTAACGGCCCAACAAGCAGGCGGTGTTAACCGACCGCAATCCCAAGCTGGCAGAGGAGAACAACCTCTTGCCACATTGGTCCAGCCCCTTAGAGTCCTTATCCAGCGCGGCCGTAGTAAAGGCACTCTGCGAAGGCAGGATCACCAGGCGCCGGGCGATGACGCATAGCGACATTCTTATCCACTGGCGCCCCCGAGGCCGGCCACAACCAAGTGCCCAGGAGGACTTCGGTAAGGGCCTCATTGAAAGGGAGCAGCGGTTCCGACGACGTAGACGCCGTCTGGAGCACCTCTGTAAGGAGGTTGGTCTAAAGGGCCACTGTAGGGAGGTCGAGATGAAGAGCCTCCGCAGCCCGACGTAATACCATAGTGTAAGAAGCACCTTCCTCCATAGTAGACGGAGGGGAGGCAAATACTGGGTCAGAAGACACCTCAAGTTCACCCGCATCTTGAAGGTCATCTACCCAATCCTGCTCGGAGTCACATTGCCGCGCAAGGGGGTCCTTGGAGCCGTCCCAGTCCTCGTCTGGCTCCGGAGTAGAAGAAGTCAGCCACGGCGGCAGGGCCGGGGCCAGAGAGGGGGTCAGCGGCACCGGGAGCGGAAAGGTAACAGTGCCAGCCGGGGCCGCACTGGAGCCGCATCCCGATGTGGATCCCAGGCCAGAACAAAATGGTCCGGGAACCGGGGCAGGAGCAGGGTAAACAGCACCCAGCGCGGCGCCTGTGGCGGAGCCAAGGGCGGCGCAGGGGTCGGAGCCAGCAGCGCTGCACCTCGTCGCGCCGTGGCCGAAGCCAAGGGCGCCGGATCCAGTGGCTCCGAGGCCGGCGCCAGAGGCGGTACCGCCGGGCCAACAGGATCTGGACACGGGACGGCGGGGCCGCAGGCGCGCCGGTGGGAGCCCGAGACCTAAAAAGGTGGTCCATGGCAGCAAGAAACTCTTGCATCTGTTCGGGAGTCGCCGACAGACCTGGGTAAGGTGGGTAGGCCACAGGACTACCTGGCTCCAGAGGAGCCACAGGGGCGGAGCCCCTGTCCCCCTCGTTCACCTCCGAGGAGCGACGGGGGGATGTCGGAGAGCGAACACGCTTCTTTCACTTCTTTTTATGGCGTCGCTTACCGGAATCTGAAGGTGAAGACTTAGAGCCCAAGGAGCGACGCATCCAGTCCCGCGAACAGTCTCTAGACCTGGAGCGGCGGTGAGAGGAGTGCCGGGCCTCCAGCAACTTCTGGCGCCGCTCCCGCAAGGCCTTCGGGCCATGGCTCGACAGTCATGGTCATGGTCGTTCTCCAGGCAGTAGAGGTAGACATCATGGGGGTCCACCACCGACATATTACAGCGGCACAACCCACAAGAATTAAAGCCGGGCATCCCTATGTGCACCAGGAGACTAGATAAGGAGACAAAAAGTCTCAAAAAGCAGTAAAAAAATGACAGAGGAACGTGCTCAATCCGGATCTGCACTTTTGGCGCAGAAAAAGAAAGAACTGAAGTCAGCGCGCATGGGTGGCGCCTACGTACTCTCCGTCACATCATCTCGGCGCCTACGACACCAGTGACGGACGGGGAGTCGTAGGACGCCATCTACTGGAGCGCAGAGGTACTGCTAAGCAGAAAAACTTTCCGGATCCAGTCTGACGCCTGGGGATATTCTAAGGTAAGAAATCTATCACTAACGTGTCTCTTTCAGATATATTGTTTACACATGACCTAGGATTTGCAAACACTCTATGTGCGCCCATGGTCCCTTTTGGCCCTACTTTCAACGGCTGTGGCACTTTTTCTACTATAGATTTCATAATAACATCCAATAGATATGCTTCACGCATTAGAGATTTTAGTGTACATGATATTTCTTTAAGCGATCATTTTCCCCTTAGTATTACTGTGTATAATCAGGACTTTAATACGAGAAATGGTACATCACATTTTGGGGAATTTGTCACTTTGCACAGACAGATATGCTATGCGCTTAGAAGGGCGATGGTGGAATCGGATGCATTTACCAGTACAGTTCTGTCAAAATGTAAAGATAAATTTCTATCCTGTTTGGACGAGAGGGCTTCACCCCAGGAAATCTTGGACAATTTCTCTGTAATCTCTAGTCACATTAAAGAAACATTATTTATAAAAACTAACAAGAAAGTGAAACAAAAAAAAGGCTGGTTTGACTAATTGGACTAAGGCTTACTCGAGACTTAAACACTCCCTTCATGAGGTAGAAAAAAAACAGGAAAATATAAGAAGTGCCTGAAGAGACTATAAGAAAACAAGTTACTTACCTGTAACTACGGTTATCCAGTATTGGTATCTTTCATAGATTCACATGCCTGAATCATTCCCCGTCGTCGAGGCGGGAGTCCCACGGTAAAAATATATATAATAGCAGTGCCTAAAAATTTCTTGTAGTAGGCTGGAAAGCCTAAAGGCCTAACTAGGCCTCAAAACTTAGCAGCCTATCTACATCATTATGTAAAAAGACCTGAAATAGTAGCCTCAGCCAATCAGCTGTCCTCACCCTCTAGAACCTTCCTAGCCCAGGCAGTTCTCCTCAGATTTTCCCAGCACAAGTGAGAATGAGTATCCATAAAACAGAACTGCCCTGCCGGGGAGGAGGGTGGGTGCATGTGAATCTATGAAAGATACCAATACTGGATAACCGTAGTTACAGGTAAGTAACTTGTTTTCTTATCCAGTATTGGGGTATCTTTCATAGATTCACATGCCTGAATCAGAGTAGCAAGCAGTGACATCATGTCTGTCGGTAGAGGAAGGTGGGAGACAAAATAAACCATATACATCCCCACACAATCAGGAAGGTAATAGAGCACAAACTTATTAACATAACATATGCATCTAAACCTTTATAAGTACATTAGATATATGACAGTATTTGGTAATGCAAAAACATGATAATTAAAGATATGCTTTAAACAGGCAAATGAAGAGTAAAAGACTGTAAAAAATCTAACCTTATTGAAGAAGATGCTGCAGAACTGCTTCTCCAACTGCTGTATCATCATGAACTGCCGACTGCAGACAGTAATGTTTGGTAAAAGTGTGCACACTTTTCCACGTAGCAGCTCGGCAAATGTTCTCTAGCGTCACTCCAGCGAACAGGGCCGTTGACGCTGACATTGTCCTGGTAGAATGCGCTTTGACCTTTCTTGTTAAAGGTTTGTTGGCTTTGTCATGACAGAAAATAATCGTAGAAGACAACCATCTAGCTATAGTTGCTTTCGTTACAGCTTGACCCAAGGTGGCTTGACCATAAGCAACAAAAAGTTGATTGGATTTGCGGATGTCCTTTGTTTTCTGAAGATAGAACTTCAGGCACCGTTGCACATCCAGAGAATGTAAAATCTTCTCCACGGAAGTTTTAGGATCCGGGAAAAAAGTTTTGAGTTTGACCGGTTGATTGATATGGAACTGAGTTGGTACTTTTCGAATGAATTTTGGGTTAGTTCTAAGCGTCACAAAGTCCTTAGAGAATTGTAAGAAAGGCTGTGCAATAGTGAAGGCCTGTATCTCACTGACTCTGCGGGCTGAAGTGAGAGCCAGTAAATTAGCCACTTTCCAAGTTAGAAACTTGAGCTCCGCTTTGTGAATTGGTTCAAAAGGCCTTTTTAGAAGTTGAGACAGAACAATATTAAGATCCCACTCCGGGGGAGGAGGACGAACTGGTGGAAAAGCTCGAAAGAGCCCCTTAAGGAATTGTTTGACCAAAGATGATGAGCATAAGGATGGTTTGTTGGAACTCTTCCTGAACCTGGATATCGCCGCCAGGTGCACTTTAATGGACGAAAAAACGAGTCCAGCCCTGGCTAAAGACAGCAGATATGGAAGGATGTCTTCTGGAGGAGCTTGAAGTGGATGGATATTATGTTCTCCACACCATACGCAGAATCTTTTCCACTTAAGACGATATGTCTTGATGGTACTTTGCGCACGGGCCTGTGATAATATCGCCCTGCAGTCTGAGGAGATGTTAAGATTCTTAAACTCTAGGAAGTCAGGAGCCAAGCGTGCAAGTGCAGCGATTGAGGATCCGGATGTTGGACCTGGCCTCCCTCTCTCGTCAACATGGACACTGCCGGTTTGAGACGAAGTGGAGGCTGCTGAGAGAGCAGAAGAAGTTCCTGGAACCAAAACTGTCTTGGCCAACGGGGAGCAATGAGGATGAGAGTGCAATGCTCCCTCTTCATCTTCTGCAGTACCCTTGGAATGAGCGGAATCGGAGGATAAGCGTACGCAAATATTCCGGACCATCTCATCAAAAGGGCATTTCCCCTTGACCCCTGTTGAGGAAACCTGCTGGCATAAAACCGGCATTTGCTGTTCTGCTGCGTGGCGAACAAATCCAGCGCCGGTGTCCCCCAAGTCCGAAAGATCCTGTCCACTTGATGATGTTCGAGCTCCCATTCGTGACAGCCCGTGAAAGCTCTGCTGAGGTTGTCGGCCAGAGAGTTCTGGACTCCTTGCACATGTTCTGCTCTGAGGGATATTCCGTGGCGTAGAGCCCATTCCCACATGTCCTGAGCCTCCAGTGACAGGGTGAGAGATTTTGTTCCTCCCTGTTTGTTGATATAGTACATGCTGGTGGTATTGTCCGTACGCACCAGCACTGACGAATTTGCAATCCTGAGAAGGAAGGCTTGCAGGGAAAGAAAAATGGCCCTCAGCTCTAGGCTGTTGATGTGTTTCTGTCGGTACCGACGAGGCCATCGTCCCTGGATCTGAAGGTCCTGGAGGTGACCTCCCCAACCTTCCATGGAGGCGTCTGTAGTCAGGGTGAACTCTGGAATGTCTTGCAGAAAGGTGAGGCCTGGTGATAAACTTGGCGCCTTTGACCACCAAAGAAGGGCTTGTTTCATTTTGGCAGTTACTTTGATGCGGTCGTCGAACGATCCGTCGACTTGCCTCCACTGACGAAGTAACTCCTCCTGCAATGGTCTCATTCTGAGTCTTGCCATAGGGATGAGGCTGATAGCAGAGGAGCACATCCCTAGAAGGGAAGCAAATGTCCGAACTGAAAGTGACCTTCTTGCAAATATTTGTTTTGCCAGTTTCGATAGTTTGCTCTGCCGTTCCTGAGTCAAGAACGCCTTGCACTGGCAAGTGTTCAAGACCGCTCCCAGAAAGGTCAACTGCTGACGAGGTTGAAGCTGAGATTTGTTTGCATTGAGAGTCAGGCCCAGATTCGAAAAGAGGGATAGGGAACTCCTGACCGCTTCCTTTGCGGAGCCCCTCAATGGTCCTTTTAACAGCCAGTCGTCGAGGTAAGGGAAAACTTGTATTCCCTGGGACCTCAACATTGCTGCCACTGGGGCTAAACATTTGGTGAAGATTCTGGGGGCCGATTTGAGGCCAAATGGAAGAACCTTGTACTGAAAGTGGACGCCAGCCACTTGAAACCTTAGGTATTTGTGGTGTTTTGGGTGAATAGGGATGTGGAAGTAGGCGTCTTGCAGATCCAGAGAAGCCATAAAGTCCCCTTTGTTGAGACAATGCAGAATGTCCGTCAACGTTACCATGCGAAAACTCTGTTTCTTTAGATATTTGTTTAGTTTGCGCAGATCTAGTATTGGACGCCACTCCTCTGAAGTTTTCTCTACGAGGAAGAAGCGAGAATAAAATCCTTTCCCTTTCTGAGAAAGTGGAACTCGTTCTATCGCATTCTTGTGGAGCATCTTTAAGGCTTCTTTGAAGAGTAAGTGAAGACGAGGGGGAGGGGGACCCCTGGGCGGCGTTGTTGGTGGCTTCTGTACAAATTCCAGAGTATGTCCGATCTTGACAAGATCTAGGACCCACTGATCCGAAGTAATTTTTCGCCATTGTTGGTAAAAGACGGAAATTTTGGCGCCCACGGGAAGGGGAGAATGAACGGCTGACGTCCGGCAAAGCTCATTGGCGCTTGTTGGAATCACGCCCTTGATTGTTTGAGCGTCGTTTCCCTCCCTGACGAGAGAAAGATCCAGAGGCAGGCTGTCGGTAAGAGCCTTGATAGTATGGCTGTTTGTATTGAGATTGGTATTGGCGGTTTTGCTGATTGGAATAGTTCCCCCTAGAGGAATACCCACGGCCTCTTGCTCCCCTAAAGGAACCCCTTTTGTATTGTAGGGTACCAAGGGATTTAGCTGTTTCTGTGTCTGTCTTTATTGCCAGCAAAGCGTCATCAATGTGTTTTCCAAAAAGTGAATCCCCATCATACGCCATGTCCAAGATTTTCGTTTGGACCTCAGGCCTGAAGGTGGTTGCCCAGAGCCAACCTTGACGCCTAAGTACTGCTGCCCCTGCCAATTGTCTGAAGTTGGTGTTCGAAATATCCAGGGCGCAATCAATGATCTCCGATGCCGCCCTTTCTCCCTCCAGTACAATCCTGCGCACCTCTGGTTGCTGATCTTCAGGGACCAATTTGAGGTATTCAGACAGATCGGACCACATCTGCCTATCGTAACGGGCCAGGATAGCTAACGAATTAGCAGCTTTAATGGAGGCTGCTGCATTTGCAGAGAACTTCTTGCCAATGGCATCCAGCCTCCTGCCCTCCTTGTCAGGTGGAGTAGAAATGGGAACAGAAGGATTCTTAGATTTCTGTTGTGCAGCCTGTGATATCACAGAATCTGGTTGAGGATGACCTATTAAGCAAGATGGAGTATCCGATGGTGCTCGATACTTTTTCTCTATCCATGGAAGGACTGCTGGAATGGAAGCAGGCGTTTTCATAATGTTGAGGCCTTCCTTCCATATGTATTCAATAATGGGGATAGATCTGGTAAATTTGCGATATCCCTCTTTAAAGTCATGCAAAAAGCAGTCAGATTGTTCCACTGTGACAGTCAACTCAAATCTGTTTGCTGCACGTTGCATAATGTTATGAAATCCGCCGATGTCCTCAGGTGGAGAATCTGAAGGGCGGGGTACAGGCGGTGAAGGCATGGGAATGACATAATCCTCCCACGCTGTTTTAGCACGAGAAGAGGCTCACCCTGTTTGCTGAGGAGTTCTGAGGGCAGTTTCGCCCACACGGCTTGCCGCTCCCGCTCCGCGGGAGCCGCTGCGCACAGGAGTGCGTGTGTTACCACCAGCACCTGGACACTGGAAGCAGAGGTAGGGGTAAGAGGAAAGGCGTGGGCTGCGAGTGTGCAGGGACTCCGTTATCCAGGAGTCCCTGCGAAGACCACGGATTAACATCCGGTCCGCTCTCCCCGCCGGCCCTCCCCCCGCCCATCTGACAGTTTAAAGGGCGCTCCTACCACCATTCCCGTGGGACGCTGTTTTAGCACGAGAAGAGGCTCACCCTGTTTGCTGAGGAGTTCTGAGGGCAGTTTCGCCCACACGGCTTGCCGCTCCCGCTCCGCGGGAGCCGCTGCGCACAGGAGTGCGTGTGTTACCACCAGCACCTGGACACTGGAAGCAGAGGTAGGGGTAAGAGGAAAGGCGTGGGCTGCGAGTGTGCAGGGACTCCGTTATCCAGGAGTCCCTGCGAAGACCACGGATTAACATCCGGTCCGCTCTCCCCGCCGGCCCTCCCCCCGCCCATCTGACAGTTTAAAGGGCGCTCCTACCACCATTCCCGTGGGACGCTGTTTTAGCACGAGAAGAGGCTCACCCTGTTTGCTGAGGAGTTCTGAGGGCAGTTTCGCCCACACGGCTTGCCGCTCCCGCTCCGCGGGAGCCGCTGCGCACAGGAGTGCGTGTGTTACCACCAGCACCTGGACACTGGAAGCAGAGGTAGGGGTAAGAGGAAAGGCGTGGGCTGCGAGTGTGCAGGGACTCCGTTATCCAGGAGTCCCTGCGAAGACCACGGATTAACATCCGGTCCGCTCTCCCCGCCGGCCCTCCCCCGCCCATCTGACAGTTTAAAGGGCGCTCCTACCACCATTCCCGTGGGACGCTGTTTTAGCACGAGAAGAGGCTCACCCTGTTTGCTGAGGAGTTCTGAGGGCAGTTTCGCCCACACGGCTTGCCGCTCCCGCTCCGCGGGAGCCGCTGCGCACAGGAGTGCGTGTGTTACCACCAGCACCTGGACACTGGAAGCAGAGGTAGGGGTAAGAGGAAAGGCGTGGGCTGCGAGTGTGCAGGGACTCCGTTATCCAGGAGTCCCTGCGAAGACCACGGATTAACATCCGGTCCGCTCTCCCCGCCGGCCCTCCCCCCGCCCATCTGACAGTTTAAAGGGCGCTCCTACCACCATTCCCGTGGGACGCTGTTTTAGCACGAGAAGAGGCTCACCCTGTTTGCTGAGGAGTTCTGAGGGCAGTTTCGCCCACACGGCTTGCCGCTCCCGCTCCGCGGGAGCCGCTGCGCACAGGAGTGCGTGTGTTACCACCAGCACCTGGACACTGGAAGCAGAGGTAGGGGTAAGAGGAAAGGCGTGGGCTGCGAGTGTGCAGGGACTCCGTTATCCAGGAGTCCCTGCGAAGACCACGGATTAACATCCGGTCCGCTCTCCCCGCCGGCCCTCCCCCCGCCCATCTGACAGTTTAAAGGGCGCTCCTACCACCATTCCCGTGGGACGCTGTTTTAGCACGAGAAGAGGCTCACCCTGTTTGCTGAGGAGTTCTGAGGGCAGTTTCGCCCACACGGCTTGCCGCTCCCGCTCCGCGGGAGCCGCTGCGCACAGGAGTGCGTGTGTTACCACCAGCACCTGGACACTGGAAGCAGAGGTAGGGGTAAGAGGAAAGGCGTGGGCTGCGAGTGTGCAGGGACTCCGTTATCCAGGAGTCCCTGCGAAGACCACGGATTAACATCCGGTCCGCTCTCCCCGCCGGCCCTCCCCCCGCCCATCTGACAGTTTAAAGGGCGCTCCTACCACCATTCCCGTGGGACGCTGTTTTAGCACGAGAAGAGGCTCACCCTGTTTGCTGAGGAGTTCTGAGGGCAGTTTCGCCCACACGGCTTGCCGCTCCCGCTCCGCGGGAGCCGCTGCGCACAGGAGTGCGTGTGTTACCACCAGCACCTGGACACTGGAAGCAGAGGTAGGGGTAAGAGGAAAGGCGTGGGCTGCGAGTGTGCAGGGACTCCGTTATCCAGGAGTCCCTGCGAAGACCACGGATTAACATCCGGTCCGCTCTCCCCGCCGGCCCTCCCCCCGCCCATCTGACAGTTTAAAGGGCGCTCCTACCACCATTCCCGTGGGACGCTGTTTTAGCACGAGAAGAGGCTCACCCTGTTTGCTGAGGAGTTCTGAGGGCAGTTTCGCCCACACGGCTTGCCGCTCCCGCTCCGCGGGAGCCGCTGCGCACAGGAGTGCGTGTGTTACCACCAGCACCTGGACACTGGAAGCAGAGGTAGGGGTAAGAGGAAAGGCGTGGGCTGCGAGTGTGCAGGGACTCCGTTATCCAGGAGTCCCTGCGAAGACCACGGATTAACATCCGGTCCGCTCTCCCCGCCGGCCCTCCCCCCGCCCCTTCCGCCCCACACGGCCACTATATTTTGGCTCGACTCTCCCGCAGCGCGGGACGCAGCACGGGCGAAGACAGGGCTAAGACTGGGCCGTTTGAGGCCGTTAGAGGACGGTAGAGGACTGGACTGGCCCACTCTCTATCGTTTTTTCTTTAGATCTTCATTTACTTGCTCCATACGAAATGAGTACTAGAGAAACTCGGAGTAAGACCTCCAAGGCTGCCTCACAAATCAGCGGCCCTATGGATGACTTTATCACCCGCACTAACATTGCCATTGATAATGAAATATTTAAATTGCAAACCCGGGTGTCCTTAGAACTGGATGCTGCTAGACGCCTGTCGCAAGTGATAGCGCACTCAAAAAAATCCTCTTTAGGCCACATAGCCACTGCAGTTACGCCAGAACGCCCTATTGTCCCTAAAAGCATAGTCACACAGGCTGTTGTTCACCGGAACTCAACTAACTCTACCCCCTCCCCACTGTTAGAGCAATATATCAATGTAGAAGAAGCCAAACCCCTACCTGCGTCTACACTTTGTGCCCAGACTACGACCCCTAACCCCCAGCTATCCTCAAACCCTACTACTAGCAAACCACCTAAAAGGAAGCGTCGAGCAGGCACTGCTTATGCTCGTAAAAAGGCGAAAATTGTGCCTCCCCAAAACCTAAACATAACGAGAGCCCTATCACCTAATGCGCCATCAAATGTTTCCCAAGGGCAATGTCTGGGGTCACAAACACTTAGGGAGGGTGGTATAGTGGTTCCAGAAGCCATTTTAACTAGTATGGTCCAAGAGACTGAGGGCTTGCAGTCCGAAGGGTTAGGCAACAATGATAGGGCATTTATAGAATTGGTTTGGACAACTTTAAAGAAACTTCTTTTCCCTCTCGATCTTAGACTCTCGAGAATAGAGAATAACCTGCTCGAGATGGAAAAAAGTATTATCGCTCTGGCAACTCTCGGCTTGAAAACCCTTGAAAATCAGGGGCAGTTTGCCCCGGTCATTACACCACCAATTTCTTCAACCCAATCGCAGGATGTTCCTCCTCGTAACCCTGCCCCACTATGTCAGGATAACCCGCCCCCAGCACCACCCCTTTCCCGACCGATACCCAAGCCAAGGTCGGTGGCAGTGAATCAAATCCCTCCTGCCACTAAATCTAAAGCTTCCCAACGAGCCACAGAGCCCCACTCATGTAAGCCCAAATCTGATGCCCAGCCTAAATCCACCTCTGGTACTGCACAGGACCCGCCTTCGAAGGAGAATTTTAAAGGGGGATATATTGATCTTCCCCCTGAGGCCAACGACTATGTGGTGGTCCTAACGGGCGTCCCTCAGATTGGTGTAGACCAATATGAGAACCACTGGTCATTAAATAATAAAATAATGTATTGGCTAAATAATAATAGACCTATTCCCAATGGCCAGAAAAGTAGAGTACTGATGGTCCGCAGAACTCGCTGGGTGGGCCCCACAAAGAAATCTAGTCCAGGGGATTGCATTGTGGTGACCTTCGAGGACCCGCATACGGCACAATTTATCTGCTCCTGGCCGGGTCCTGAAGGGTCCCCCGTAATACCTAGACCCCTGTCTTTCTTTTACCCACCCCGTTTCCAGCATACCCCAGTGGATAATTGGTCCATAGTTCAACATCAATCTTGGAAAAGCCATCCTAAAGTCCGCAACCAATTCCAGCCACTTTGGAATGGCTTTCCCACTTCAAACAGATATGGTGGCCTGGAGGAGGTGGATTGACTCTCTAGCCAACGTTTCCAGCATAACTCCGATAAATCTCTTGATTTGTTCGTCGGAAGCCCATTAGAGCACGTACCCCCAGATCCCGTAGTGGGCTTAGTGGGATGCACCAATGCCCTGGATACTAAGGTAGGGTTGACGCCCCCTGGCACTCTCGTTTCTCATACTTCGGAAGGTTACACAGTTCCATCCTTTACGACTCCTCATCCACTGAGTCTAGGGAGTGCTGCAGAGGTGAATGGGGCTGACCCAACCAAGACTCCTCCTTCGCAGCATTCTAAACCTAGTCCAAATGTCTACAGAGATGTTGTATTTGAAGCTGCTCCGCCCATCCCTGCCTCTCCACAGCATACCTCTAATTCAGCGGTATTAAAGGTCCTGAGTTGGAATGTGGCTGGGCTTGATCGTAACCTTGATGATCCGGATTGGACTGCACTCCTAGAACCATATAATATTTGCCTCTTTCAGGAAACTTGGTGCCAAGAACCAAGGCACAGAGTGGGGTTCACGACTTACTTCGTCCCTGCCGCACAGCTTCCTGGATCTAAAGGGCGCCCATCAGGCGGTCTATTGATTTGGATTAGTATCGCCCTAAGGCTAGGTGTCACCCAAAGGTCTACTAAATCTCTTGACCTACAATGGCTATCATTGCATTGTAAAGGAGGGAGGTCCTTTGAAATCTTCAACATTTATTTGAGGGGCACCAATGGTGGGTCTTCACGATTATCATCTACAGGCCTAAGCAACGAACTAGCCTCTTGTAATATTGATTCTTATGTCCTGCTGGCGGGTGATTTTAACTGTTGCTTTGAGCCATTGTCTAGGGATGACATTCTGGACACCTTCGAAGAGGACTCCAGGAGAGGTATCCCCATTCTAACCATCGATCCGATCCCCAAATGGACTCAAAGTGCAATAGAAATCAATGCCCTTTGCCTGGAACACAACCTAAGAGCAGTCAACGGTCGCTCCAAATCTGACCCCAATGGAGCCCATACTTATAACAGAATTGGACGGACCTCAAGAATTGATTTTATTATGCTTAATTTTAATTTGTGGGCTTTCCACCAAGATATGGAGGTCATCGCATCTAGTGACAGTGACCATAACCCACTTTCGATTTTGATCTATAGCCCATGGAAAGAGGGGACCTTTGCTAGTTTAGATCATAAGTGGAAAACCTCTCGCGAAATTGTTCCCACTAACTGTAGTAGGCGCTTGAAGTGGGCAAGAGTCTCGGCGGACGAAGAGAGGCTATCGCAAGCGGCGTCTATTTTGCTAGAGGCTGATTCTAGGCTGGATGCATTGATCCCAACGGACGGAAAGACCTTGCCCCTGTTTGTAAAGACAATGGAGGCTTTGAGTGATCTTTTTCTTATTTCCCAGACAAGCTCCAAGGTTGTCCGTAATGGTGCTTATTCGTCCAGGTCATCGTGGTACTCTTCGGAATGCCGAGAAGCAAAGGGGGCCCTTATCTCGGCAGTAAAAAACGAGGAACCTGACAAAGTAAGGGCTGCAAGGAAGACCTACAAAAAAGTCATAACAGTAGCAAAAGAAGCATACGACCTAAACTTCTGGCGGGATCTGGCCGAAGCATGTAAAAAGAAAAATGCCAAAGAGTTTTGGGACCTACTAAGAGCCAGGGAAAAGCCTATTGATCACCAAATAACCTGCAACATCTCCGGTGCCGCATGGTTCGACCATTTCTTCAAGTTGTATTCGATCCCACTGGGGGTTGGTGATCATATTTTGGCTCCTTTGCCTCGCCCTACAACAGTTTCTATGAGCAGTGGTGGCCCTTTTTCCAGGCAGGAGGTAGAACTTGCAATTAAGGGCATTGTTTCTAATAAAGCTGCAGGCCCTGACGGAATTCCGGGCGATCTGCTAAAAGCCTACCCGGCGTGGTGGAGCAGATTGATCACTTCCCTTTTAAATGAGGCCCTGTTAGGAGCCGCTTTTCCTGACTCCTGGAGGGGAGCGGAAGTGGTCCCCATTTTTAAGAAAGGCTCCAGAGACGACCCGGCGAATTACCGCCCTATTAGCCTGCTGGACTCTACCCAAAAAGTGGCGGGCAAAGTTGTCCTAAACAGGATATTGCAGTGGGCAGAAGAAAACCAGATACTGTCCAACCTTCAAGCAGGTTTCCGGAAGGGGACTGGCACTATTGAACAGACATTTCGCCTCCTTATCCTCTACTGGAAAGTGGTGGTGTTGGGAGGGGGGAGTTTGTATTTGATCTTTATCGATCTACGTACAGCTTTTGATCTGGTCCCGCGAGCATCACTTTGGAACACTCTTAATGAGTTAGGCTTACCACCATACCTACTAGCTTTACTGAGAAAATTTCATGATAGCAATTTTGCCCAAATTAGATGGGGTTCACAAGGCGAAAAAACATCCCGCATTCCGGTCAACAGGGGCGTCCGCCAGGGTTGTGTACTTGCACCCACTCTGTTTT